>NC_092528.1:5080000-5680000 GCF_037038585.1 Patagioenas fasciata | reverse complement strand
AGGCTTCCAGGCAGCAAACGTGAATACAGGAGATCCTGACCGGGATTACAGACCAAAACTGGACTCCCCACAAAGGCCCCATGGAGAAATAGACTTGTCTTTAGGGAAACAAGTGAGCTGAGCAGCGGCAAACCCCACAAGTGACAAATGAACAAGAAGAAACAACCGAAGATGAGCAGGATCAAGCCAGTCTGGGCACCTTCACGTCAATGAGCTTCTGGATGCTTCTGGACAAGGGTGCCCTATGTCCTGCAGCAATAGGATGTCCCCAAGGTCACAGAGCCCTCAGCCACCTGCACCATGTCACCATGGCCCCCAAAGCAGGTTTGTCCATCCCAGATTGCATGGGGTGGGATTGTGCTGGCGGGGGGAACATGGAGAAGCACCAAACTTCAATTCCAACAGCAGGAAAGGGTTTGGTTCCCGCAAAGGGCGAGCTCAGCCGTGGCGCTCAGCCAGCCCCACGCTCCCAGATAAGCTGCCAGCCTGGGCAGATAGCAGGGGTGCAGGATGGGTGGAGAACGCGACAGCCCCACAGTAAACTTGTGGTTTCGATGAGGTGGATGGGGAGAGGCAGCGCCTGCCCGTGCTGGGGTGAGGGGAACAGCTGCTTCCTTGCTGCAATAGGGAAGCGAGGAAGATGGGCCATTTTGTCCCTCAAAAAAGCCAAGGTCTGGGCTGGAAGTGCCTGGTGTGCATCTCCTGAGGCCCATGGGCACGGGTGAAGGGACAGTACACAAGGCCAGGGTCCTCTCCACCAGTGCCAGGAGACACATGGTGAGCCTGGTCCTGAAGAACTGGAGCTGCACAGCCTGAGCCACCAGTCCTCATGGCACATGTCACAGTCACTAACCCTCCATCTCCACCACCTCCCCAGGTGCCTGGTGCCCAAGGACGAGGAACACATGGTCCTGCTACATGGGTTTAGGGTCCCTCGTCATGCAAAGCCACCGTTGTGTGTTGCTGATGCTGTGCAGGACACTGGGATGAGCCTCCAAGGGGAAGGATGCTGAAGCAGGAGGAGACCCTGAGCAAAGGACCAGCTGTGGACCTCCATCACGGGAGTTATCTTCCTAGTCCTCCTTTGAGTTGTCCACTGTGAACCAACCAGCAAGAAGAAGACCCAGTAACCATTTTTCTACTGGTACTGGGAGACAGTTGGCTTCCCAGCAGGGCTGTGCTGTTTCTGGTCATCCTGGCGCAGCACAGTCCCATCATGGAGGGCATGAGGACACTGCTGTCTTGGGGGAACACGGGAGGTCAGTCTGAAGATGGCAGATGCAAGATATCAATGCATTAATCAGTTCAACAGGTGGTTAAAGCAAAGGAGGGAGCTGGGGAGCCCAGGGTAGATGGAGCCAGGCGGTGTTGGATTAGCTCCATGCCACGTAGGTGTGACCCAGCCTACACAGGTTCTCAGCGGCACAGACCCAAAGACTGTATCAACATAGGGACCGTCAAGAGCTGAACACTTGTGATCCAACCATCTCTGTCCTCAGCTTCATCAAGAAGTAAAAACAGGACACAAGGAGGGAAAAAGAACCAAAACGAGCAGAGAGGAGGACACAAGGGGTCAAAGCAGAACAGCAACAGCCATGGGTGAGACCACGGAGTAAGGCGGGGATGCAAACACGGGTGGCACGGCCACCCCTGTGTGACGTGGCCACTGGTTGCAGAGAGTAGCTGGCTGCCAGCTGCCCTCAAGCCCGTGGACATCTAAACAAGCCACTCACTGGAGCGGAGGCTGGTCCCTCCCTGGAGATCAGGGCACCGGTGGGAAGGTCCCTGTGGGCTCGCCGTCCCTGTGCACCCCTGGGGAGGGGCCACCAGCCGCAGGCACACACACCAGCATCCAGGTGTTTGCTTTCCATTCTGCCAGCCGGACAATAACCACCCGCTCCCCAGCCAGGGCTCTGGCTCACCATGCTGAAATTCAGGAGGTATTTGATCATGTAAGTGGATTACTTATTTTTTATTTAAGTAAAATACTGTTTTCTTAAGGAAATTAACTATGATTTATTTAATTTACTAATTAAAATACTATTTCCATCCTTCCTGGAGGTCATGTCCTTGCAGGTCCCTCTGTGTTGAGAAATGTTTGGAGATTGAAGTGGTGATGGGAATAGGCAGAGGAGCACTTCTGCTCAGCATAAATAGAGGTCTGGGTTGATGGGGGTCACTCTTCTACTGAAGCTCCGAGGACAGGACTTTTCCCCAGCATGCTGGGCAGGAAAACAGCATCGTTTGCAAGCCCTGATGCCACAAAGAAGAAGAGCAGCAAAGACCTTGGTGGGACAAGCCAGGTGCTGAACCTCCTGCCCCATCCCAGGCGTGGGCTCAGTGCTCCCAGCTCTGCACCTGCGGGGTGGACGTGGAACAGAAACTTGGCTCTGGGCAAGTCTTTTACATGGCAAACCCAGTGATCACATCTAGGGTGAGGTGCACTTCCCCAGCCGCTGTTTTGGAGAGGACGGATGATCTGGGTGAAGATGCAGTTGCTCACGGCAGGGGCTTGGACTAGATGAACTTTGGAGGTCCCTTCAACCCAAACTACTCTGTATTTCTACAGTTCTAGGAGCAGAGAAGGGCAAGGCTTAGACTTCACAGCCGATCCCTCTTGCTGAGGGGAGTGTTTTGGGGCAGAAGAGCCTTTCCCTGCAGCATCTGGGGGGTTGTACATCCCACGCTGTGGGGCAGGGAGTTGAGGGTCTTCCTAACCCAGCCATGTAACGTAAGGTTCAGCACCCCCTTGCTGCACCACACCATCTTCTCCTGAGCATCCTGCAGACCCTTGTCCCCGTTTCCTCATTTATCACAGCATAAGCGAAGCAAACAGCTCCAATCACTGCTCGGCGGAACCAGGCTATCGCTGGCGTACGTATTGTGTACATTAATTTCCCTGTGCAACACCGCTTGCTGCCTGGAGCATATCTAGCCATGGCAAATCAATAAAGTCATTTTCTGCTACCTGCCTGGTGAGCTCAGGCACAGCCGCAGCACCCGCACAGCTGAGCAAGCACCAGCCGACCACGGATCCATCCCAACCGGTGCATTTTGTTGTTGTTGTTGGGCAGGAAAGGGGCATAGGTCAGAGAAGCAAGTCAACCTCTCTGCTTCAAGCAGAGGAGGGGGAAAACAGAAGGGAAAATCTGCAGCACCCCAGGAGCTGGCAGTGAGACACGGCTGGGGGCACCATCCTTTACAAATAAATAACCAACAGATGGATTTTTTTATTAAATCCATTGAGCCAGCATAGGGGGATGCTGCTGCTGAGCCCTCGCAGCCAAGGACACCTTTGGGGTGTTGCATCCATCTTTGCACCCTGCTGTGTCCCTTTTGGAGGTGACAGCACAGGGGCTCTGGGGGCTCCACAGCCAGAGGCATTTCCAAAGCTCTCACAGCCTGACCCACCCTCCAGGGCAGCACTGACTCCCACCAGCTCCAAGTGCACCTTGGACACCTTGCTGGTGCTTTGGCCTCAAGTATTTAACCCTGCCCCAAGACCCCTGTGCCCCTTATCTCATCCAGGCACATTAAACTGAGCGAAGGCTGTGAAGGAGTGACCCATGGAAAGCTGTTGAGCCTCTTGAAGGCTCGTTGTCCAACTTCAAACCATCCAGCTGCTTCAGTCTCCAAGACAAGGGCTTCTCATGTCCCCATTTTATCCTTCAGTGCAACTTCTTGGCATCTTCAGCACAGATTTTGCTGCTGCCACAGCTCTCCCTTTCTCAGCACGCTTTCCTTGATGTGTCCCACCAGAGCCAGCCTAGAGGAAAGGCTTTGGCTTTATTGTAGCCTGATCAGACCCAAGCAGCCAGGAACATCTTGCATGTTTGTAGCTGGTCACTCAACCAACACAACGGTCATCTCAAAACAGTCAGCAGGGTGGCAGCAAGAGGACTTGGATCTTTCACGAATTCTCTACAGGTTGAAAGTTGAGTACTGACCAGAAAGCTCTGTGGAAGCAAGTCCAGAATTGTGCCTGCCCAAAATACAGGTATCGGAGTGGCAGAAGGTGCTACCTAACTCAGCACCACTTGCCAGCCAAGTCTTGCATCGTTCTGCCTTCACTACAAGGCATTCATACAGATCTCCCCAAAGAGAGAGTTTGGGTATCTTGGTATATACCACAGTTAGTTGGCTCTTCATTCCCTTCTTGCTGCCTTTCTTGGGCTGGCCAGGGAGATGAACTCATCATCAGCTGCATCCTGAGTGATGGGAGAGTGGGATTCAGCAGCATCACTTCGTCCTGCAGCAACTCCTCCTTCTCCCTCTCTGGTGTCTCTTGGGCTATCAATGATCTTCCACACCGGGGTATTTCAATGAATCTGACCTTGCAGCAGCTCTGTGGCAGCCCCAAGCCTCTGATCCACAAAGATGAGCCACAAAGGTGATAGAGTGGAGCACCTCCTGTGTGAGGAAAGGCTGAGGGAGCTGGGGCTCTGGAGCTGGAGAAGAGGAGACTGAGGGGGGACTCATTCCTGGGGATCAATATGGAAAGGGGCAGTGTCAGGAGGATGGAGCCAGGCTCTTCTCGGTGACAACCAGTGACAGGGCAAGGGGTGCAAACTGGAACACAGGAGGTTCCACTGAAATTTGAGAAGAAACTTGTTCCTGGTGAGGGTGTCAGAGCCTGGCCCAGGCTGCCCAGGGGGGTTGTGGAGTCTCCTTCTCTGCAGACATTCAAACCCGCCTGGACACCTTCCTGTGGAACCTCAGCTGGGTGTTCCTGCTCCATGGGGGGATTGCACTGGATGAGCTTTCCAGGGCCCTTCCAACCCCTCACATTCTGGGATTCTGTGATCCAGCCCTTCCTCTTTAACGCATCTTGGCATTTCAAGCACTGTTTAAGCATTTTTCATTTTTTTAATCCATTGCTTGTCATACCTATTCATCTGTGGCAGCACGAGGCTGTTGGCATGGCTGGGCACCGAGCCATGAGCATGGTCCCATCTGAGTTGGCAGTTTGCTCCTCAAGTGTAGAATGAACATGGATATCTCCGGGTTGTCATCAGGTCCAAAGCACTTTAGACTTTAAACGTCTCCCAGGAGGAGCTTAGTATTTCCACTCAGTGAGTGACATTGCTGAGAGCAGGGAAGAACCGTACCCACGAGCAGCCAAACCGAAGTGCAGCCGCTGGAAGCTGTTGCAATAAGCAAAATACAGTTAGACATAATGCTTGGTCCATGATTTTTCTGGAACAAATCCAGTTTTTCAGTAGCGAACCCAAATTCCTCACCAGTACCGATGGGATGGATGTGACCACTTCAGACAGCCCAAGTTTGTGTCGTTGCTGGTTCATGGATCTAGAACATCTCCCACATGTCACAAGGCTGCCCAGAGCAGGAGATAGAGCACTGTGGAGATGAAGAAGCTCTGGGACAAGCAGGTCTGTGCAGTCCCAGGTCAAAACTGTCCAACATCAACAAACCTCAGCTGTCGGAGCATGGCTTCCAATGGCTGCCCAAACTTCTGCTTTCCATAATTCCTGCAAGGTAGATCCCTCAGCTTCACGCGTAGAAAAGCAACCTGTGCCTGCACCATCTCTTTGGGAGGGAACAGCAGACATCGGGGGCATGAGGGATGGACTCCCACCCAAGAAGGAGCCCAAACAGAGGATTTAACCAGCTCCTCGGCACAAATCATCTCCTGTTACGCGATGATATGCTCCATGAGTAGAAAGCAGCAGCAATGAAATGCAAACTAATCCTTTTTTCCAGGAAGTTTAGTCCCCTGACTGCTGTACTTAATCTTAAGACTATGATCAAGCTCCGCCATGGTTTGCAGCAAGCCCTACAAACTGTAAAGGGCTTGGCTAAGACGAGACTAAAAGCTGGGTTGTGCTCCAGAGAGGTGGCAGCACCACATCTGCAGCCACAGCTGGGCCCTGTGCAGGTGTCAGTCACCTCCACCAGCAGGTGTCGAAAGAAGGAGAGAGCAGGGAAAGCAAAGTTGTATTGTCTTTGTTTATAAAGATAGGTTGCGGTATTCCCAGGCCAGGCAGGGCACATGCAAGACGTGGCTGTTCCTGCTGCTGAAGCGGGAGCTCGGGCTGTGCTGGGTGACGCATCCCTGAGCAGCCAAGGGACGCTGCGGTTATCGCTGTTTACCTTTCGGTGCGATATTTGTGTCCCAGCTGGAAATTTCCACCAAGGTACATGGCTTGAGCACGGCCTCGTTGGTTATCGCTGCCTCTGCTCCTCTTTCACCTGTGAAAACGTGACCTTACTTTTAAAAATAATAATAATAATAATAGTCTCAAGGCCTCTTTCTCCTCTGCCTCACACACACATTTCTTCCAACTACTAATCACCTGTTGAGCTAGGACAAGGGGTGATGGTTTTAAACTAAAGGAGGAAGATTCAGGCCAGACATGAGGAAGAAATTGTTGCCCCATAGGGTGGTGAGAGCCTGGCCCAGGTTGGGCAGAGAGGTGGTGGATGAACCATCCCTGGAGACATCCCAGGCCAGGCTGGACGGGCCTCTGAGCAACCTGAGCTGGTGAAGATGTCCCTGCTCATGGCAGGGGGGAACTGGGGGAGCTTTCACAGTCCCTTCAAACCAAACTGTTCTATGAATCTATAACAGTCTGAACTGTCTGCTTCCTTGCAGGAAGTTGAAAGCAATATACAGGTGCCAGCCAGGTCGTCTCTGGATCTTCTTCAGCCTCCTCGTCCTGCTCTTGGTCACACTTCAAGCCGTGGAGAAGCTGCAGCCTCCCCGGTAGGTCCCAAGCAGGATTGCAAACCTGCACCTCGTCCTCAAGCCTTTCGCTGACCTTCCTCTGGGCATCAAACCCTCCTCCTGAAAACCACCCAACAGTGGCTTCTTCAGACAGGGAGGAACATCCAGGTAGGAGAGGAGCCCTCGGTCCTCTCTATGGAGATTGGGGCAGAACTTCTTTAACTCCATAGTACTTTAATGGTTAGTTTTGTTTCTACCCATTCTCTTCCTTCAAGGTTATTTTTAATTACCAGTGTGGTAATACATGGGAGTCTTTTGCAATGCTAAAGCACTTAAAGATAAGTATGTATATTTTTATTTGTTTGAACAAGGTGATGTCTATGACAGATACTAAAAAGAAAGGATTTCTGTTCTGACATCAGAGGTGTTCAAGACAACAAAACTTGGATTTAGAAATGCACAAACCATTTCCGTTCATCAGGCTAAGCAGAGTAGGTCTGTGAGGAAGCTAATTCATGTCATGTATATGAAGCAAGTCAAATTCCAGCTACTGCAAAGCTTTTATTTAAGACTTCGCTGACCCAATGGTGGTGGAATATAAATAGATCAACACTACACCCTTCCTTCTGCTGTTCTACCTAATCCTTCCTTGCATTTAGGGTCAAAGAACATTTGATCTATTGGTTCTTAAATCAGACGTTGTTTCCTAAACAGGGGCTCTCACATCCAGCCCCTACACCCTGGCCAGAGCCGAGATCACTATGTGTCCAGACCAGGCTGCTCTGGGCTCTGTCCTGGCTGGCCTCAAAACTCTACAGCCCTTGAGCATCCTCCCAGTCTGGGGTCATCTCCAAACTTTCCTCCAGCTTCTCCAGGCCACCTGCTCTTCTCTCTCTTTGCCTTCTCTTGCTCGGCCCCTTTTCACCAGCCCAGGGTGCACTGGGGGCTTTAGCACATTTAGCACATTTAGCACCCACCCTCTTCTCACACCCACTCCACCCTCCCAGGGCAGTGGGGTCCAGTCCTACACCCAACCAGCAATGCCACCCACCCCAAGAAAGAGGGGGAACACGCTTTGGGGGTTTCATTGAGCTGCTTCCATCCCCTGCCTGTTGGCAGCTGAGCCTCATGTCCTCTTGTTACAGAAACTGTCGGTGCCAGCTGGAGCGGGCCCTGCAGCAAACCACGGACCACGGCCAGGAGAGGCACGGTGATGTCCTCCAGACCCCCAACCCGCTTTGGGAGGAGGATCCCGCACACTGGAAGAGGAAAGCCATGCCGGATCCTACCTCAACTGAGAGCACGCAGGACGTTTTCCAGACACATCTGTATTTCAGCTGGGAGACCCCGCTGGAAAGCAGCGCGGGCAGCCAGGAGGAGCAGTGGACCTGGCAGCCTGCGGAGAGCAGCATGAAGGTGAAAGCCCCCCCTTCATCCACGAGGCTGAAATCCCAGCTTCCTGACCTGAAAACAGCCACCAGAGAGGGTCCTCCTCCGAGTCTTCCCGACAGGATCTCCGCAGTTTTGGGGGGAGATGCTGATGCTTTCCACAGTAATTACATCATCTTTGCAAACAGGATGCCGGCAGAGGAGCACGGGAGAGCGTCACCACCAGGAAATAGGCAGGTCGTGGTAGAGAGGCTGTCTCAGGCTCCAGCCATGGGTTCCCCCCACCATCAGTGGGGCAGCTTGTTTGCACACTCCTTGCCAAATTCAGCTCAGCCTCCACTAGCAGAGGACTTTTACAAGACAGACCTGGAGAGAGGGTTTTCCCCAAGCTGGACAGAAGTCTCTAAAGGCGACAAGGTGACTCTTGGTGAAGGCCAGCAGGCCCAAGGGGTCTCCTCTCAAGGGGAAAGGTGTGAACCCAAGACCGACATTGTTTTCCTCAAAGTCCACAAGAGCGCCAGCAGCACTGTCATGAACATCCTCTTCCGCTTCGGTGAGAGGCACAACCTCACCTTCGCCTTCCCCGTGGGGGGTGGCAACCAGCTCTTCTACCCCCACCACTTCTTGGCCAAGTTTGTGCAGGGCTTCTCCGCCAGGAGCCCTCGGCGGTTCAACATCCTCTGCCACCACATGCGGTTCCTGCAGCCGGAGGTACGGGCAAAGCCGTGGCGCCTTGGGACTGGGTGAGCAGGGCGGGGAGAGAGGGGCTTGTGTGGAGCAAGGTGGGATGCCCATAGAGCGCATAAACTCTTTGGGGATGAAGCTAAAGAGAGACATGGTTGCCCCCCCAGTAGCTTGCATGTTGTGGGCATCTCCCAAGAGCTTTTGTAAACAGGTTTGATGAATTGTGGTGCTGTGACCTGAGCCAAGCCAAGGGACAATGTCTGTAGCAGTCAGCAACTATCACCTCGTTCTTATCCGGTGGGCCCCTGGAGATGTCTGGGTCCCTGGGCAGGCCCAGAGGGTACCAGCTGCAAGAGGAGAACGTCTTGAGCACATCAACTCAGGTCAGCCATGCCCAGCATCCAACCTGCTGGATGCCACTTGAGGACATGCAGATCTGGGGAACAGCGAGGAGGTAGGACGTATCTCAAGCCTGGACAGGTCACCCAGCTGTGGCAGCATGTAGCAGGGAGCTTTGGTCACGGCCTTCCCCACGTACCTCCTGTGGGGCTAACACAGCTAACGCAAACACTCCTTTGACGAGCTGCACCCTGAAATGCTCCCCAGCACACACCATCTCCAACTCCAGCGAGCGTTTCTGCCTTCCAGCAGAGCACAGCTGCGAGCAAGCAGGTCCTTTCTCCCAGCCCCACCTTTAAAACCTCCTTTTTCTCCTCCACAGGTGCAGAAAGTGGTGTCCAGCTCAGCCGTCTACTTCTCCATCCTGAGGAACCCTGTGCAGCTCATGGAGTCCTCCTTCTCGTACTACAGGGGCATGGCGGCTTTCTCCCGTGCTCGCAGCCTGGAGGAGTTCCTCAACCAGCCCTACCTCTACTACGACCCCACGGACAACAACAGACACTACGCCAGGAACCTCATGACGTTCGACTTTGGCTTCAACCCCGATGGAGAGGTCTCAGCCAAGCGGGTGCAACTCATGCTGAAGGCCATTGAGGCGTCCTTCGACTTGCTCCTCATCTCCGAGTACTTTGATGAGTCCATGGTGCTGCTGAAGGAGATGCTGTGCTGGGACCTGGACAGCGTCGTCTCCTTCCCGCTCAACATCAGGGACAGCAGCACCAAGTCCCGCCTTTCGGACACCATTGTGGAGAAGATAAAAGAGTGGAACAGGCTGGACTGGGAAATCTACACCCACTTCAACAGGACCTTCTGGGAAAGGATCGACCGAGACATCGGCAGGGAGCGCATGCGGCGGGAAGTCCAGGCGCTTCGGGAGAGGCAGGAGGAGTTGGCGAGGACCTGCCTGCAAGGGATGGGCAGCGTGGCCCCCAAGGACATCAAGGACTCTTCCCTGCGGCCGCTGCAGCACGGCAGTGCGAAGATCTTGGGCTACAACATCAAACAGGGCTTGGACAAGGAAACGGAGCACATGTGCCGGCGGCTGGTGACCCCGGAGCTGCAGTACAGCAGCGCGCTCTACAAGAAGCAGTTTGCCCAGAAGCCCCCGCAGACCCACCAGCCCACTCCCTCTCGGCTGGGCAATGCCCGGTGGCACAGGCTGGAGGACACCCAAAACTGAGCCTCTGTGCCCCCTCCAGGCATCGTTCTCTGCTGAGGACAGCAAGGGGCTTGTCTCCTGGGCTGGGGGCTGCTCCTGCCCTGGGGTGGGCGGGCTGGGACACTGCTGCCCACCAGAGACCCTGGTCACCTCTGCTGTGCAGGGCCCTGCACCAGCTCTTGGGTGCCACACGCTGCTGTTGCCAGGACGGGCTGTAATGAGAGGTCCCAGGGGCTCGACACAACACACAACGCCAGGCTGGTTGGGTTGCAGGACCTCTGTAGATCCCCAGTCCAACCCCTGCTCATGCAGGGTCACAGAGCAGATCACACAGGTGGGTCCAGGCGGGTTTGAATGTCTCAGAGAAGGAGACTCCACACCCGCTCTGGGCAGCCTGGGCCAGGCTCTGGCACCTCCCAGCAAAGAAGTTTCTGCTCATGTTCAGATGGAGCCTCCTGTGTTTCAGTCTGTGCCCGTTGCCCCTCACCCTGGTGTTGGGCACTGCTGAACAGAGTCTGGTCCATCCTCTGACACCCACCCTGAGCTACTGATCCATTGATCAGATCCCTCTCAGCTTCTCTTCTCCAGCTCAACAGCCCCAGCTCTCTCAGTGTCTCCTCAGCACAAAGATGCTCCAGACCCCTCAGCATCTTTGTGTCCCTGTGGTGGACTCTTTCCAGTAATTCCTTGTCCTTCTTACACTGGGGAGCCGAGAACTGGACACAACTCCAGGTGTGGCCTCACTAGGGTAGAATAGACCAAGAGGAACAACCACCCTTGACCCGCTGGTCACACTCTTCCTCACACACCCCAGGTACCATTGGCCTCCTTGGCCCCCGGGCACATCGCTGGCTCATGGACACCAACATGACTCTTCAGGGCAGGTCCTGAGCGGCAGCTGAGGCCTTGGAGGGGACACCCCGGGCTCTGCTCTGCCCCAGCTCCAGCACCTGGAGCACAACCAGGAGGGCAACAACAACAGAGAGACTGTGACCGCGCAGGGCCAAGCTGTGAACCAGAGCTGCTGAGCTTGACTTACGGCTTGGGAGCAAGTTTGTCTGTCCAGCTGTGGCTCTTCTCCATTGCACCTTCACACTTCGGTGCTGGAAAAGCAGCCTCTTAATTAAAAATAATAATATTCACTGTCACTCCTGTTAAGTTCCCCTTAATTACATCAGTCTGCACAGTGGATGATCTCCCTAGCAGCCCAAGGAACAGCCCCCAAACATCTGAGAATGTCCTGAAAACAAAACAAAGCAAGCAAACAAACAATATCAGCATTTTTTCCCCTTGACTCTGTAGTTACAGGCTGTTTTTGGCTGTTGTGCTCGTTTGTAGGCCGAGCGTCCTCCCCCAGACCTGATGCCAACACCATGTCCAAGAGCAGCCTCATGAGCATCTCTGCAGCCAGACATCCCAACCCGCCCCTTGGAGCGGCTGCAGGAGTATTCTGTAGGAATATTCTGCGCTCTGCCTGGTGAAAAAATACCACGGGAATGGGTTGTGGTGGGGTTGTCAACCTTACTTTTCACTTACCATCACCAGAAGCAGAGCCAGCGAATCCTTTTTGATAAACAGAGGCCCTGGCTGAGGGTTTTGAGCATGATTTCCAAACCAGAAGAGGCTCAGAAAGATTGCCAGGGAGGAATCTGAGCACCCCAGTCTCTCCTTTGGCCAGTTACCTGGAGACTCAAAGGTTTCTGCTACTACCACTCAAAAGTGCCCCATCTCCTGCTCACAGTTTAACACCAAACAGTCCCCAGCGCCCTTACCCACGAGGGACCGGGCAGCACCGAGCATCCCACTGGGTACGATGTAGGGGCATCGTTTTGGGGTATTTGCTACGTGGGTTTTGGGGTGGTGTTTGTTCCATAGCTTTACCTCTCAGACGTGTCCACATACAGCTGCATTGGTGCCTTCCCTCGTCTCTCCCGTTGGGTCGTGGGGTGGTCTCAAGGTTTGCAGAGCTCCAGCTCCCGTCCCGTTCCTGGGCATCTGGCACCTTCCCGGGCTCCCACTTCACTCCAGATTTCAAACAGGTGCCACCTCCTTATTCAACATTCAGAACTCGATAAACAGGAGCAGATCTTCCCTGCTCGAGCTCCTGCCACGGTGACCCGGGGCAGGGACACTTGTACAACCAGAGCATCACACAAATCCCATCCCAGAGCACGAGCCCCGCGATTGCTCTGAAAAGCTGTAGAGCATCAAGAATATATCCAGCTCAGGAATTTTCTGCTCAGAGAGGTCCTGCAAAATTGGTGATTTGCTGCAAAATGCAGAAATTTGCTGTTTTCGATAGGGGAGCAGCTCAGTATCCAGTCGTGCCCAGCGGCCCCGCTCCAGGGATGCTGCACCGGGGGTTGTCCCAACCACTTCCCCACCAGGAACAGAGCCCGGGTGCAGCACCCATGGGGTGCCCCGATCCTGGAAGCACCCAGGGGGGCCCCGCTTACCCTCACAAGAGTTTCCACCCAGATCCGCCCCCTCCAGAGCGAGGGGCAGGCAGGGCGGTGCCGGTTTGGACATCACGGCTTCTCCCATATTTGGGGATCAGAAGGGCTGATGCCCCCACAGAGTTCACAGGAATGACACCACTCACCTAAATGCCAATCACAACATTTATTATTATCTCCGTAACAGTACGTTTTTCCTTCAGGAATGTTTCGTGCAGACACAGAGAGGAGCCCGGGGACGCACGTGCTCACCCGCACCCGCTGCCTGGCTCTCGGTTTGCAAACACAGACACTTTGTGCACCATTTCTTGACGCCTCACAGCACACAAAACCCAGGCTGAGCACCGCGTCCACACAGGAGCAGGGTCTCCTGTACCCAGTGAACTCCCTTGCCCTGGAGCATTGTTAATTCCTCTCCAAGAACTGCCAGGTTCAGCCTGAGTAATTCAATGACCTCCGTTTAACTCAAAGAACACCAATTTTTGACCAATATCCATTTAGTAACTCGAAAGATTAAAGCCTGTTTTCTCCTCATCCCAGTTTTCCAAGGCGGTTACTGGTTTATGTTTTGTTTTTATGGCTGCAAGAGAACCAGTCAGGTTATTTCAAGCATTGCATGATGCAATAAACTGGGAGCTGCTCAAGCCAACTCACATCACAGTCCTCACCTTCCGTAAGCTCCCTGGTAACACAAGACAACCAGAAATTTATGCATAAGTGTTAGTTTTTACCCCCTCACCGAGCTAGCGATGCAGGCTTGAACCACTTTGTAGAGTCTTGTATCTGGGCAGGAACAGCCCCAGGTTCCAGTGTAAGTTGGGGAACGACCTATTAGAGAGCAGTGTAGGGGAAAGGGACCTGGGGGTCCTGGGGACAGCAGGGTGAGCATGAGCCAGCACTGGGCCCTTGTGGCCAGGAAGGCCAATGGTACCTGGGGTGGGTTAGAAGGGGGTGGTCAGTAGGTCAGAGAGGTTCTCCTGCCCCTCTGCTCTGCCCTGGGGAGACCACACCTGGAATATTGTGTCCAGTTGTGGCCCCTCAGTTCCAGAAGGACAGGGAACTGCTGGAGAGAGTCCAGCGCAGCCACCAAGATGCTGGAGGGAGTGGAGCATCTCCCGTGTGAGGAAAGGCTGAGGGAGCTGGGGCTCTGGAGCTGGAGAAGAGGAGACTGAGGGGGGACTCATTCCTGGGGATCAATATGGAAAGGGGCAGTGTCAGGAGGATGGAGCCAGGCTCTTCTGGGTGACAACCAGTGACAGGACAAGGGGCAATGGGTGCAAACTGGAACACAGGAGGTTCCACTTAAATTTGAGAAGAAACTTGTTCGTGGTGAGGGTGGCAGAGCCTGGCCCAGGCTGCCCAGGGAGGTTGTGGAGTCTCCTTCTGTGCAGACATTCAAACCCGCCTGGACACCTTCCTGTGGAACCTCAGCTGGGTGTTCCTGCTCCATGGGGGGATTGCCCTGGATGAGCTTTCGAGGTCCCTTCCAGTTCCTGACACTCTGGGATTCTGGGATTCTCTCCAGGGAGATTTTAAACCGTTCCCAAAGGAGCTCAGGGGTTCAGACATCCAGCTTGGACGATTTCTTCACAACCCTCTGAAGAGATCTCACCCTGCAGTAGGGACTGGCCAGGCAGGACGAGTGCCGGATGGGATGAGCAGCAAAACCTGTGGAACCTGGTCCCAGGAGAGGGGCCGCAGGGACCGACCAGCCCCATCCGCGGCTCAGGCGCGATGCTGGGAGCTGCTCTTCTCCCCTTTCCCCTTCCGACGCGGGTCGCCACCCTCCACGTGCGCCACCGCCCTTGCCTTGGGTACCTTGTATTTGCTCTTCTGGCTGTAGAGGAGGTTTTTCTGGAAGAGTCGCGGGATGTTGCCTTGGTACAGCAGGAGGGCGGCGAGCATCCCTGAAACCAGAGCGTGGATCCCGTCTGTGGGCTGCACCGAGCATCCCCACGGCTGAGCGGGGATTTTCAGGCGCTTGCCACAAGCTTCAGCATGACCAAAACATAGCTCAGCACCACTCAAGTCCTCACCAACAGCGTCTAAAAAATCCTTGCTATATTACTTTAAGGAGAATTTAACCATTGTATCATTAATATAAAAGCAAGACTTGTTTTGATCCAAAAGGGCCGTAAAATGGCAGCAGTGTCCTTCTCCCCACTCTGCATTGTAGGCAGCACATACTCAACTCCCCCTGGTCATCATACAGCTGTCACCTAAATAGCAAAGCTCAGCCTATTGTTGCCCTAAAACATCTTTGCTTCATCTCCCCCAGACTGTGTCCTTGGGGAGAGTTTTGCCCATGCCCCATGTAGAAATTGGATTTAAAAAACGGGAGAGCAAAAGGATGACTGGAGTGACAGGGAGGGTGGGACAGAAAAGGACACTTGCCCTTTGCCAGGAATGGTTTGTGTCACACCCAGCATTGCCCATTGCCCCCATCCTAACCTCTGATCCTGGTACCTCCTGATCTCACCTGCCAGGGGCCCCAGCCAGTAAACCTGGACGTAATCCCAGAAGTTGCTCCCCGAGCAGTGGAAGGTGGTGACGGCCAGGGCAGGGTTGAAGAACGCCCCCGTGAACGGTGCGGCTGCGGGGGAAGAGAAGCGCGGCTGTCAGCCTTGAATGGGTCCTTTGAGAGACCCACAAAGAGCTGGACCAGCAGACCCACAACCCCCACTGCCCGCCAGGAGCATCTCTGCTACGGCTCCGGCAGCTGCACCTCTTGGACATGGGGAAACCCCTCCCTGATCGCAGCAGAGCTCAGTGCGGGGCCAAGGGGTCACGTTAGGGGACATTCAGGGAAAATACTCGCAGCCTTGGGGGAAGCTCCTCACGTGCCATTTCACCTGCTGTCATCTTCATCCCCAAATGGGACACAGTTTACTACCAGTGTTAGGTTAACAGTTGGACTTGGTGATCTTGAGGGTCTCTTCCGACCAGAATGATTTTATGATTCCAAAATTCATATTCCCCAAAATAAGTAGAAAACAAATGTACTAGTAATCATCTCTCACGTCCTGGAAGATGAAAAAGGGACCACTCCTACCTTCCCCCCCCCAAACAAATAAGGTATTTTTCTAAATGACTTAGAAAGGCAGGTGCTGCTCACCTGCGTACGTCAGGAAGGTGACAGTCGCTGCCAGCGCAGGGACACGGTACATCGGGTGACTCTGGTGCAGCTTGAGGAGGACCAGGTGGAGGAGGAAGGAGCAGGTGCCTTCCGCGAAGGCCGCGTGCTGCAGGGACGTGTAGATGGAGGAGCTGCACTCGGACGCGATCAGGTTCTGGATGAGGTGGAACTGCGTCAGCTCCCAAGACCAGTAGAGCTTGGTGACAGCCCAGCCCGTCCCCATGCCCGCGCCCTGGGCCACCAGCTTGGCGGCGGTTGTGGCGAGGCTGGACTCGAGGAGCAGGAACTCCTGGAGCGAGACGGTCGGGTTGGCGGATGCTCCATCGAAAGAGGCTCCGTGAACAGCGAAGAGGATGAAGAGCAGGGTCAGGACCACGTCTGGGCCAAAGCCACCACCCCACGGGCCTATTTCCACCAGCATCCTCAGCTCGAGGCAGCTGGCGCACAACTGGAAGGAGGCAGCCAGTTCTGTGGCGAGGCAACCGTACGCTCTGGGAGACAGGAGCCTCTTGGAAAGGCACCTGAACGCCTGGCACGCCCCGACAACCAGGAAGAGAAACGTGATGGAGACGTTCAGGCCGGCCATGGCAAAGGCTGCGCTGCGGGGAGGTCGGACCCAACCGCGGGAAGGAGCAGGGAAAACTGCACCTCCTCTTTATAAAGCCGCGCGTAAGCAAACGTGGCGCAGCCCGACAGGCTTGGGAACTGACACACGTGCTGTCCCCTCCTTTGGGGACAATGCCAGCTGTCCCGGGAGCCGATGGACTCACCACAGCTGGATCAGCCACAAGGTGTTTGTCCCAGCAAGCAGGTCCCGGTGTTATCTCCACCGCACGGTCTCTGAGCCTCCAGCCCCTGGCCTTCACGCCCGAGAGCCTGCAGCAGCTCCTGCAGGGCTTCCAGGAGCAAAAACCTTCATTTTCTTTCTACGTGGCGCCATAAAATGTCACTTATTGCCCCAATCCCAAAGCCTGGAATGCGAGGAGGCTCTTAGAAAGCCAGGAACCCACACAAGGAGATTGCACCACTCCAGGGCAGAGCCACTCTAAGCCACAGCAAAGTCCATCTTGGGCCAGTTTGAAAGCCTGGCTTTGCCCGCTGCTTCCTAAGACTTCACCTCATTTGTTGGCAGCACTAACGGCAGGTGGGATTTTGGTGACAGCGACATTTACACTCCTGCTGGTAACACGTGTCTTGGGGACAGGATCTTTCCCAGCTCCACCAAAACCACCCCATGGCGTTGTTGTTACTTGAAACCATAAAAACGTCTGAACACATCTGGGTCAGACCTTCAAACACATGATGGGGTCAACAGCAATCATAGGTGACAAAATACACCCGGTGACAAAATACAGACTGCTCGCTCCAGTGTCGTGTTCCCTACACCAGCTCCCACCAGGTCACTGGGGACCCCCCAACTCGCACCACTGGGGTCTGCAGGAACAAAAGGGGACAGAGAAAAGCAGCTCAGGCTGTGGCAGGAAGGGTGGGATGGGGTGGTTAATGCCATATTATCAGGGACTGGCAGTCAACAAAGCGCAAATAATTCATTATGTGCCTTCTGGGTCACTTCCCTGCTCTGCAGGACAAGTTTCACCACCTTGAGCTCACGTTTCCCGTCCCTACACAGTCATCGCTGTCACAAAGTGCGACCCCAGGATGGCTTTGGGAAGGTCCCCGGTGACCACAGCTCATGGCACTTGGCTTGGGAAGCCTTGGGAAGCCCAAGAAGGGAGCGAGTCTGCACCACAACGGTCCATCATCCAAGCCCTCCCCACCACTGCTGCCCTGGTTTCCTTGGCCTGCCTCAAAACATACCCAATTTAACCATTTTGAACCGATTTCTCTCTCCAGAAGGCAAGATGAGCGTGCATATTTGCCTCAAATGAGCAAACGACCTTGCCTGAATAAAGGCAGATGAAACACGCTTTGAACAACTCACAAAATTCATACTTGTGGCTTAATGAAAATTCACCTCTGGCAAAGCCTTGGTCAGACAAATCTCCTCTCTGCAGAACACCACAGAAACTGAACACTTCAATCCAATTATTTTCTGCTGTTGTGTGTCTCAAACTCCCGTCTTTAAGAATCAAAAATCTTACAAGGACTTGGCGACACCAACCCAACCCAAGTCCCTGGAGAGAACCGCTGAACAACGGGCACTTCGCACCCAACATCCCCCAATCATTCTGTGACTCTAACCAAAAAAAAGGGGGTTAAAATATGCCCCTTGCACTGATTGTTCTTGCTGTTCTTCCAAGAGAAAGCTGCCACGTGCTAAGGCCTAAAAATCGCGCCCATTCTCATCCCATTCCTCCAAACACAAGCTGTGGTGTGCAAAACATTGTGACACCCGTGGTATAACTGGAGGAAAACACATCCCAACGTTTCCCATCCCACAGGGATGGATTTTCCCCTGTTCCTTTTAAAGTGAAATGTTTGGAGGTCTTTAAAACCTTATTTCCCATCTGCTGGCTGTAATTATGCCCATGGCACATCCTGCAGTTGTGGGACACTTCACCCAGGAGCTGTTATGAGGTTAATTAACAGGATTAATAACAGGTATGAACTGGCTCATTTTCCATCTCACTTTAGCGCCGACGGCAGAAGGGGACGGGCTAATTAAAATTGCCAAAAAACTGCCCAAAAATTCACATATTCCCACCCAAAACCTCTTTTCTGCGGCTGGAACCGTGTCTTTTCTAAATCAAATTTGCTTTCCGGGGTGTTCAAACGCTGATAATTTAAACAGGGGTGTTTTTTAGCCGTGGGATAGGAACAAGCTGGCATTTCCACAGTTAAGTAAAACAAACACTCTCCGAAAATACTGAAAGGTAACAAAAGCTGAGCAGAACCACACCGGCTCCTATTTGCACCCACAAAGCGGTAACAGCTACGGGCAAGAGCAGCTGCGGGGCTATTTAAGGTGAGTTTTGGGGTGGATAAGAGCTCTCCAGGAGCAGGCAGCGGTTATCGGCTGCTGTGACGAGGCAGAAGGGACCTGCCCGCAGCGTTCCAAACACACACAGCGGGCAAAAAAGCCTCGGAGAGCCACGGGTTAATCGGGCTGTGTGAAATGACAGGAATCCTTAAAATAAGCGTTTGCTGAGAGGAAAGATAACAAAGGTGGATTGTCTGTAGGTTTAAAAGGCTTGAATTCAAGGGAGATGTCGGTCCCTAGGAAGGGCACCCCTGTATCCAGGATGGGAAAAGAGCCTCTGTTCCCCGTCCAGAATATCCCATGGAGATGCCCCAAGTCACAGCAGAGTCACAGGGAGTCACAGCAGGGGCCTCTCCGGTCTTTTGCAGTTGTAACAAGCCAGATTCGTTATCCACAGGCCCTTCAGAAAACACCAGGAACTGGAGTCTGTGCATCGAGACACATCGCCTGTGCATAGAGATGCATCATCTGAGCACACAGACATATCTGTGCATCGAGAGGCATCAAGTGTGCATCCACACATATCATCTGTGCATTGAGACACATCACCTGTGCATCCAGACATATCATCTGTGCATCAAAAGGCACAGACAGTGCATCGAGACACATCACCTGTGCATTGAGAGGCATTGAGACGCATCACCTGTGCACTGAGGCATTGAGATGTATCATGTGTATCCAGATGCATCATCTGTGCATTGAGAGGCATTGAGACGCATCACCTGTGCACTGAGGCATTGAGATGTATCATGTGTATCCAGATGCATCATCTGTGCATTGAGAGGCATCGAGACACATCACCTGTGCATCCAGACATATCACCTGTGCATTAAGAGGCATCAGCTGTGCATCCAGACATATTATCTGTGCATCGAAAGGCACAGACAGTGCATCGAGACACATCACCTGTGTATTGAGAGGCATTGAGATGCATCACCTGTGCATCGAGAAGCATCATCTGTGTATCCAGATGCATCATCTGTGCATTGAGAGGCTTCAAGACACATCACCTGTGCATCCAAACGTATCATCTGTGCATCAAGAAGCATTGAGACGCATCACCTGTGCATCGAGATGCATCATCTGTGCATTGAGAGGCATCAAGACGCATCACCTGTGCATCCAGACATATCACCTGTGCATTGAGAGGCATCAACTGTGCATCCAGACATATTATCTGTGCATCAAAAGGCAGACAGTGCATCGAGATGCATTGACTGTGCATCGAGACACATCACCTGTGCATCGAGAGACATTGAGACACATCATCTGTGCATCCAGATGCATCATCTGTGCATTGAGAGGCACTGAGATGCATCAGCTGTGCATCGAGAGGCATCAGCTGTGCATCGAGACACCATCTGCTATTCTAGTTCCATCCTTCTCTCTACTGCCTCAAGACACCTTCTCCAAAGCAAAAGCCTGTTGGCCTTTTAGTGCCCTAATGAATGAGCAATCGTTAACTTCCCAGCGGGCAAACCCCATTAAAAAAAAGAAAATATATATATACATATAATAATAATAATGAAGTCCTCAGTCCCTCTAGGCTGTTCCAATAACTGGCTCAAGAGGTAAATGGGTTTTGCAATGACATTGCACTGGATGAAATTCCTCCCGCAGACACCAGCGGGAGGACAAGAACAGGAAAAAGCAGCATCACCGTTGCAATAAGGGAACGACAGCACGGGGAGCAGCATCGGCACTGCCCTCCTCCCTCGCAACCGGCTGCAAATACAGGAATTACCGTCAGAAAGTCACCGCTCTCACTTGTTCATGTTTTTCCCCACCTCCAGAAAAGGTTCTTGGGGAAAAACCTGTTTCCTCCACACATCTGGAGAGCAACATGAACCCAGCTAAGCTCAGCAGTTGCGCGTTCCTTTCTCACATGACTGAGCACAGCTATTTCTATTAAAAACAATCTTTGGAGCAAAAGGCAAGTTATAAAAATTAGGGTGGGGGGAAAATGCAGCTGTACAATCCCCCGACAGCAGGCATTGCAGACAACTGCTGTGCTGGCCTATGGGCCAGGCAAACCGTGTCAAAACCCGACGCTTGTCTTCAGGCACCATTGCGAAAAAGCTGATCAGAAATGCAGATCCTTTCCAGTTTTTCATCCTGGTTTTAACCAGCGTCTTGCTGGTGCGGTCCGAATTATTGTCCTTTGCCGTAAATTCACTGTAGCTCCAAAAGGGAGAAATCATCCTCAAACTTAGCATCTTGAAGAGTGATGTTTCAAACACCCAATCTTGGATAAAGGGATCCAAGGTTTAGTCTAGATGATGAGTTTAGTCTCTTGGGTTTAGTGTAGATGATGAAGAAGCTCACGCAAAACTTAACAGGATTAATGAAGTCACGACTAGTGAGTTCCACCTTGCGCAACCCACGTTCAGGCAAAGCTCTGATCTCCTTCAAGCAGCACAAGCACCGATACCCAGAAAATCAGCGAGCTCCACTAAGCACCTTCTCCCCACTCCTGCCAACTTTTTCCCCCAGAAATTAAATGCCAAATCACTTAGATGCACAGTTAGAGAACATCAGTTTAAATGCATGAAGGGTCAATTATATATAAAGACAAAGACACTACAACAAATTAATTAACCTGAAGAGACAGTGCTTTGTTCGAATCAACATTCTCATTTCTGGATGAAAAGGCTCCTGAAGTCGAGTGGTTTCTTCATTTCCCTTTGTCAGTGGTTTGAGCGAAGCTTGTACAACACACAAGAAAGGGGAAGAGACGATCTCCCAATAACACGTGGGAAACGCACGACACGATGAGTCCTCGACGTTCACAACCAAGACGGAAATTTCATCTGGATTTCAACCGAAATGGTCTCAACTCCAAAGAAAACGCGTTTAGACGTCCCTTTTCCTTAGCTGAACTGCCACGCCAACGCGAGCGGGGCTCCGCAGCAAAGCGAGAGGCGCCATCCATCTCACCCCACGTCCCAGGTGAGCTGTTGGGTGAGGATGATGCCAGCTGTCAAACGGTGATCACCAGGAGCTCCTTCCACGCAGGTACCGGGACAGCTCGTTCCCCACATCTGTGCCACACAGGCAGGATATTGGGTGATACTGACACAGAATAGTTCCTGGATCATCATCACGTTGCCACGACGGCGCTTTACTGGCCCATTGCTCCCACCCCAGCCGCGACCAGCGGGTGGGTGGATGGTGAAGAACTGGGCTGGTCTTGGCTTTGCGCGGCAGCACAGAAAACCTGCGGTTATCGCCAGGTTGGTACAGATGCGAACGAGTAATCAAATTTCAAAAGAAACAGGGCAGGCTATGATAGCATCAAATGATATCCATCATCATGAAAACATTCATAAGAACCTTAATTACAAATACATTCTATCAGTCTCATTAAGACACCTGAACACGGACTCTGTTCAAGCTACTCTTGTCTTCCAAGGTATAAAACTCATGACGGGGGAAGGGGGGAAAAAACCCAAGTGTTTTTTAAAAGTTTATTTCTAGCCCTGAAAGAACAGTTATTAAACAAAGTCAACAAATACAGTAGTTAATATTGCAGTAACAATTAAATAACATAATGGGATTAAATTACACAAAAGGCAACATTAAAATCTGAAGACAGTTAAAAAAATAAAAAGGAAAGCTTGCACCTACTTCCATTTCCATTGACAGAGGGAAAAAATGGACCAGAGACATTTATTTATTAATGGAGAGACCCTTAACAACCTCCTCGTCCCCTCCCCAGCCACCCAGTGTCCCCTCCTCCGCGGGGACCCGCCTGTCCCGTCTGCTCTGCCCACAATTAGTCTCTTAACGCCTAAGGCAGCTCAAAGTGCACATTCCCAGCGCCGTGGCTGCTTTGAACGAAGTCAGGGTCTTATTCTACGATAACAAGATCCCAGGTGTCACACATTCCCTGCGTCTCGGCCATAAGCTGCCCTGCTCCGTATATCCACCTAACCGCACCGCTATACGTTACACTCCACACGTATCACACGCGGTTTTGGTCCTGACTCGGGATCTGGCGCTGGCACCCGAGACAGAGCGAGACGTGCGGGGACCCTGGCGTTACCCAACGCGGTCCTTCCCTCGGCATCGTCTGCGCAAACTGCCCTAGGGACACCGCAGCCCCTCAGCGAGCCCTATGGACACCAACCCGCTCCCTTCGGGGTCAAAACCAAAACACAACGCAGCTTACGCGTTCTAATTTTGCAGACATGACCAACTGACATGGTTAGAAAAGCGATGCCCGAGCCACCACGACACGAAAGCACAGCCTGGCAACCTGCTCCCGGCTCTGCTCGTCCATCAGCTGCCACTCTGGCTGCAACAGGCACAAACCCCTCATTTTTTAACAATAAAACTGCTGCATGGGGAAGGGGAGGTGTGGACGCTTCTCACCGTGAGAGCTGAACACCATTCCAGGTCACGCAGTGAGCGCTGAGATCCTTTTGGTAACTTCTGGATGGGGCCAAATTTTGCGTGCTAAGACAGCTGGAAGTTTGGAAATCATCTCCTAAGTAGACTAAATTGGACACATTTTGTAAGATACGTTTTAAATCATCCTCATTCATCAGGAAAAGTGAGCTAATAAGTTAAAGTTACTTATGATTTCTTGGTTTCCTATCTAAAAAAAAAAAAATTTAAAAAGAAAATCTCCCAGTTTAACTCTGGCACAAGGAGTTTCACAAAGTCCATTGCCAGCAATGAACCAAGAGGGAATCATGGGTATGACAGCTTTTTTATCCTCGGCCAAGCCTCCTCTCTACTTGATCAGGGAGTCAGACGCGCTCAAACCACAGACACGGTGTTCACAGCGTCCGCAGCTCGTAATAATTCACCTGACTGGAACAAGACACCTCCTCAAACATTAAACCACAGCTATTCTTCCCCTGACAGCTGGCGGGATTTATTCCTTTGATGGAGTAGTTAATATAATTTATCCGACATAACGCTTTGCCACCACCCAAGAGCAGAACGCAAGCTGGACCGCGATCCCACAGCGCAAAAATGCATCTTGTTGGTACCACGTCATCTCCTAGAAGCCTCGAGACCCTCGTCCCGCTTCCCCTCCATCGTCACCACAACCAACCTGTGCTGTCCTGGCCGCTCTCGCCTGGCAATTGGTTTTGTCACAGCCTTGGCTACCAGCTCCCAACACGTCGTTATCTCCCTCGCTAGGCAAACGTCAAAACTATCTGAAAATGACTTCTATCTTCTGCCAGCAACGGTTGTAAAAGTGTGCAAAAAGTTTTTATTCAGGGTCCTCCGTCCATACTCAGCCATAACCCTATGCCCGTCCCAGGTCCTGCACCGCCGGGACCACAGTAAAATCCCACTAAAGCACTGGTTTTCTGTCACAGAATCGTTTGGCACATGGAAACTACAGTTGGCTCTTCCTTAAACACTCGGGGAAGTTGAAATGCATAGAGCGTAGCACAAGAAGAAGCCAGGACACGGGCTCGTGTACACTTGGCCCCGGTAACACCTCAAGAACTCAAGCGCTCGAGTCGCTCGCTGTCCTTCAGAGGGAGGCACGTTGAACGTTCGGCGTCAGCCATCCCAGCTGGTACGACGTCGTTAGCGAGATGGTGGACACGGCACGTCTGCTCAGCCTCTGATGAGCCCCGCGGACGTCTGACGGCACCGTGCTCGTCTTCTCAGACCAGCGTTTTGGCACGTCCAGGTGTTCATCATCTTCTGCTTGAATCACGTTTTTAAAAGAAACCTGCATCTTCAGTGTCCTCGGATCTGACAATTCGTTCTTCTGGTTTCATTAGTACAAATGGAGCACATACAAAATTGGAAAAAATAGCTCTAATACTTAAACTCTGACAACTCCATAGGTTGATGCATTATTTGCTTGGGGGAAGGGGGGAATTACAACATATACAAAAATGTATTTGATACAAAGAAGGGAAATGTAACATAAAAAAGTCAAAGGCACCAGCATAACTTCCAAAGCCCAAGTCAGAGCACAGATACATGTTTTTGAACCACCCACCGCACCAAGCACATTATCCCCTAAGCTTCTGGCCAGCAAGTCTAAAGGGAAAATAAAGAGCAGACAGGAAGACAGCTGGAATTCTTTTTCTTGCCCTGACTATAGCTGATCATTTGATCATAAATAAAGTATCTGACCCCTACCTACAGATCCATAAACTGACATCCAAAGACTCAACCAATCGTTAAGTTTCTACAAAGAGGCCACATCTTCGATTAAAAAGTCCACAGAGCGCTGGTGTATGAGAAACAACTGAACGCTTCTCTTCCCCCTCTCTCCAGACTCCTCTTAAAAAGCAAAACGCATCTCAATACGTGACAATTAAGTAGCCAAGTTGTCAATTCTACAGTACAGTAACAGCTAATCCATACAAGAAACGAGGAGCAAGATGTACCTTCACATTTGTCACACTTGCCATGAATCTCGTCATACGGGAGCTTACCAGCGTGCTATAAAGCTGAACAGGTAGAGGGGAGGAAGAGGAGAATGAAAAGAGATCAGCAGGTAAAATTAGTACTGCTCTCTGAAAGCTTGAATCTGTCATTCAAGTATTGAAAGTACCCAGAAGGGTACAATGAATGGGAGCTGCTACAGCGAAATGGTTAAAAATAACCCCTTAAAACCCCGGGCACAGTAAGTGGCATTTCTGGGCTGTCTGCAAAACAAAAGTAAAAGGCCAGTAATTCAGTCCTTGATTCCTTCCCGACCCCAGACAGGGATCGCTAGAGGCACCACAATTTACTCTGGGTGTCTTCTGGATGAGAGTTTCTTCCCTTTCGCAGACATTTCCCACCCCCCCCAAAAAATCCCTTCCCTCCCCCCAGATGTGTAACAATTCCATATATTATAAAGATTTGTAAAATACAAACGAACAAACAAAAAAAAAAATAAAAAGGGATGAAGGCTGTGGCGGTAATGTTAGCGGTTACTCTTCATTGCTTCTTTGGCTGCCAAGATCAGTGGCGTCAAGCTAGACAGAGGTTTGGCCAGTTTCAAGAAGGGATGCTGTCGGGAAGAGAGAAACACAGTCAATTAGAGAAAGACGTCGTTTGAAAAGCCACTACAAGCCAGATACTTACACAGCTCTTTTCATCCTGAGGTCTGAAAAGCAACGCCCTGCTCCCAAAGGGACAGACCCGGAGCACTTAATAATCACTCCTCCTCAGCCCAAAAAGAGCATTAGGCCGTTTCTTTTTCATGCATTCACTACAAAGAGATTTCCTGCTCAAATACCTTCTCTCGGTCCCATTCTGCTCACTTCAATGGCTATACTAAACTAAGTTTGTAAATTGTTGGATGCTTTAGCAGCGCCAGAATGAAGGCACAGATTACTGAAAGAGCATACATTGCAATTTTTGATGACTGCAGCTCCTACCAACTGCTCTCCAGTAGAGTCCTCAGAGGAAAACACAAAAAGCCAGCAACTCTACAGCATGGTTTATCACGACCTGACCTTCCTCGTGGCGTCTGTATCTCAGGCTGTGCGAGGAAGGCGATTCTCACCTGTAGCAATTCTTTGGCTGACCCTCTTTTCTCTACATCCATCTCCAAACATCGGTTCAAGAAATCCCGGAATATCGGGGACAGTTTCTCGGGGTTCTGCAGCTCTGGTGTGCCGTTAGTTGCTATCAAATATAAAGCCTGTAAAATGAGGAATATCGTATAACCATAAAGATGCCAAACTGAGATGCCCCGTGGCAATCCCTTCGTCTAGATCAGAAAGGGTTCTGCAGCTTGCTTCTCTCCTTGACAAGATAAAAACCAAGAATGCCGTAATTCTACACAGTCATGATCTATTCTTACCAATAGCAAAATAACATTTAAAATCTTTTGGCAACAGACACTTACCTTGGCAAAGAAAATATCAGATTCTGACACAAGCAGTGCTTTTCACAACCTAAAGAGTTTACTAAACTAGGACACAAAACTGAGTTTTAGTTACAAGCAGGTACTAATCTTCTAAATGGAAAAACTCAGGGTAGGGCTGACTGCAAATTCAAGATGTGTGCGCTCCATTTGGAGGAATTTTCTTGCACTGCTGAAGCTTGTTGTGGTTTTTTGCTTCATTTTCTTTTTAATGTTAACTAAACACGTTCGTATGGTAAACACCAGCAAACCTCCGGGCTCCTTACCCTCAGAGGGTTTTCGTTGAGGTACGGGGGTTCTCCTTCCACCATCTCAATGGCCATGATGCCCAGAGACCAGATGTCCACTTTGGGGCCGTACGCTTTCCGCGTCACCACTTCGGGAGCCATCCAGTACGGGGTTCCCACCATGGTGCTGCGCTTGCTCTGCTCGGGGGTGATCTGAGCACAGAAACCAAAGTCGGCTGTAGGATAACAGAACATTAAAAAGTTAAATCGGTGCACCCACGTAAGCCTGTTTCCTAGAAGACTTCTCTATTACTACACATATATTTTACTCCTTCACACTTGAGGGGCTCGGGGGTGTCTCCTTTTTTTTCTCCCCCCTGCCATATTGGCCGTACTACAAAATCCAACGTGCAAGACGGGTACAAAACCTGAAGGTGTTTGAGCAGGGCAGACTTCCGTGGCATGAAGATAGGGCTTTTTGTCCTTTGGAAAAGCAACACGAATATTATTACCCTGCAGAACGGTATTTTGCCCAGTCTTCAAGATTCCTAGACTGGCAACAGCCCCAAAAAAAGGAATCACACAGAACACAAGTGTTCTGTGCATGGCAGGTTATACAGCCTAGTGTAGAACACACCAATCCACAAACCACAGATTCTGCCCTGCTAAACAGATTTAATTTGTGCAGCTATCGAGTTGGACATTTCACAGCATTCTGGCCATCAAATACGGGTACTACAGCTGACAGACACACGGAAACAAGGCTTCGGTCGGATACGTGAAACGCTGCTCCACTCAGCAGAAGGAACCTGGACAAACAAACCTTTCCACAAGGAAACTACTGGAGGGAACAACCACACTCAAGAAAACGAGAAAAGTCACCTATTCCTATAGCCTTCGGGTGCAGCAGCAAGGCATGTCCCATCATGTTACTCTATCCAGCTGCAGCACTCCCATTTCCCAGGCATGTAAAGCATCAATAAGAACAGAGTTAAGGCAGGAGACAGATTTTACCTTATCATTGACACTAAGTTCGAGAGAGAAAGAGAGAGAGAGAGAGAAAGAGAGAGAATTTAAAATTTGGAGTCACGTTTGAAAGCGTCACACCACGCGGTGCTGACAACAGAGCCACAGTTGTCAGTGTGAAGTTGTACCAAGAGAGCGATTGAACAAAGAACTGCCCACATCCCAATGGTCAAGATGCTGCCTTAAAAAAAAGGGGGAAAAATAGACCTACAGCAGTCACTGAGCTCCTCACCAGCACTTCTTGGCCTTCATTAGTGTCCCCACTCAACTAAAAGCACAGTGTATTTCAACAAAGACACCAGAGAACCAGCAATGTGTTTCTCCTGACCTACCAACAAGGCCTTCAGCATCATGCCCCTGTGAGAAGAGACAAGCAAGACGGAGAACGCAGTTTCACCAACCAGCAGACTGTGTGTAGGTCCATGGTGGTGCCAGGCAGGCTGGGATCTGCCCCTTCTCCTGCCATCAGGAAGTCAAACTCCCCCAGAGAAGAGGAAGAGCTTGACAAGAAGGTGGAGCTTCTTCCACCCTAAACAACTGCGAGAAGCTCTGTGAGCACCCAGACAAAGAAAGCGTTGATGAGACAGCTTGTCTCATCGCTGATTACAGAATCTCCCATTCACACAGGACATTTTTACACCTAACTCCTGTTTTCTCCCGTCTCTCCTTCCTCCTGGGGCCAACGCTTCTTCACACAGGCTGCTAGCCCTGTCCTTTCACCACTCTGCTTTGCTTTGACAGCTCTTTTATTTCTGAGCCTTCTCCAGCTAACTTTTCTCAGCCACATCCTCTACTCGCTTATCTTCAGCCTCTGAATCCACAGTTTAGCTCAAACACATCACACCCTTTAAAAAACAACAATAAAAACTCCTGTGCAAGCAAGCAGTGCATCCACTGCTAACAAATCAGATTGCTCATACTCTTTCTACATAACCCATACCAGACCGCAAACTATCACGAGTCTGGGATATTGCTGAGATACATTTCAAATTCCTACCCAAGTGTGAAAACACCATCCCTTAACTCTCCAGTTGCTTTATGCTTTGCACATTCCTGCATACCAAGAAGTCAGACAACGCGCCTCTCTCCCAACAATCCTGACAGTTTCTTCATGTGGTTTCACATTTCTTTATTGCCACAAACGTTTACACACACCAGAAACTAACTTACTGTACACAAGCCCATGCTTGCGTGACAATTACCTGAAAAGCAAATAGTTTCTTTCGTCATTTCATGATTATATTAATGAAAGTGTGTTACACTTTCAGTCCAAGAAAAGGCGACGTGATGCAGGCGCAGCATAAGACTAGACCGCAATATAAATGGTTAATAATGTTCTCGTTAGCGGCAAAGCTTTAAGAGCAACCTGAGGAGACCAACGGAGCAACTGCAGTTGGCTGCAACTTTTCTCTTGCAATCATTCCCTGCCTGGTGCCAGTTACTTCATATTTGCCAACAGATTCATGTGGCAACAGGCTTGCTTCAACATCCTTCCGGTCTAACGCGCTCGCAGCCTCCGTCCTCGGGCCCTCAGAATTTCAGCGTCTGCTACCTGCGAGTTACGCATTTTATAATACAGAATGAATTTGTACTACTCAGAGCCAATAAAAATTCACCTCAAGTTTTCCTGTCAACTCTCCTACCCATTTACACTCTCCAAGTCGAAGTTTACTGTGCAAGGGAAAACTGAACATTGAACCAATTGCCTGCTACTCACTTAGTTTAACCGATCCATCCATTCCTAACAGCACGTTGTCGCTCTTAATGTCTCTGTGGATGACCTGGTTGGCGTGTAGGAACTCAAGCGCTTGCAAACACTGGATTGGAGGAGAAAGAAAAACATTTAGCATATGAAAACACAATTTGTGTATGTGAATATGAATTCAGAAGCAACGCTTACACCCTCACTCAGTTCTGAGCGGTAAAAATATAAGAGGCGTTATTTAAAATAACCAGCAGAGGAAGCTCTTGTGCTACAAGTACTCTCCAGATCTCATGAGGTCAATGTTTTTTTAACTAGTTTCTCTGCTATCTTAAGCCTAAAAATTAAACTCCTCATCACTCGAGACACTCTTGAAAATCCCAGATGTTAACTTTGGTATATGCCACAAATTCTACAGAGGAACAATAAAGGATGAAGTGAGAGCTTTTCCAAGAGCAATCAGTGAGAGCTCGTTCTCAACAAGCATCAAACATCTCCTACAGTGAAGGCTGTAAAACCCCTTCATTATGAAAGCCATACATATATATTTTGCAGTTTTCAATTAAAACCTTTCACACTGACTTTCTGCCTAAAAACAATTGAATTTATTTTTGCTGTTTGAGAATAAAATGAAAAAAAAAATCGTAAGCTTTTTCTCTTTTAATATAAGCAGAACATTTACCATTTGCAACTTGGCACGGATGGAATTTTTTGGTGTTTTTTTTGTGATTTCATTTGCTTTAGCGAAGTGGCCCTGCCTTGCAGAACGAAGCACATCTAACACACCGGGCAGCAGAGTTGTGATGAAGTACGATGGTTCAATATGAGACCTTTTCCTCGGAAAAGCTAATTACTGTTACAGTCAATAGTTACCTTCAGTTCTCCGCTTCCAGCTCTAGTTTCTCAGGAAACCATCACCTGTCCGTACATGTTAAGGTACAAGTTTGCTTGCCATCCCCTCCTTTTTGTTGACTCATCAAAAGCAGATGTTACCCTGATGTATTCAGATGGAGTTCTTAAAGTCTAAGTTTCTTGTGCCTAGCAGATAATACAATTACTCTCCTCCTGCCCTAATAAATCAAGCCTGAGCTGGATGCTGGGGCTCTGACTCCGGGCAGAAACCACCGACAAGTTGTGACTTCAGCTATTTTTAACTCTTCCATTTGGTATCTTACTGCAATCTTAAGATTATTCCAATTACAAGCTTCTGGAGAATTGTTTTTCTGAGAAATGCAGAAAGCAAGCTCAGATGTCACAAACCTATAGATTTCACGCACCGTGAGAATGAGAAAGGGATAGTCTGCACCAAGTTCAGCTGTATTTTAGTACATGATTTTTAAGCTATTCTTGTTTCATCAGATCTACTTTCACACTCCAAACAAACACAGTTCCCCTTCTTCCTATTGGAAAACACCCTGAAGCTTTCAGGCGTTTTTCCTTTTCTTTTTTATGCTCCTATCTCTACAGTCTACATTACCTATATATCATTACTCAAGGCTTCTTGTTGCCTTGGAACATTCTTTGTTAGTCAAAGTTAAAAAATACATTCTTTCCCACCTGCTAAACTCCTTCGTTGCTCTTCCCTGAACTTCAACGCACATTATGAACAATCTTACTGTTAAAACTGTCAGCAGGACTGGGCAACCCAGGTACCAAACCCCAAATGTGTTTGCTCCACCATCCACCCTTCCCACACACCCAGCTCCAAACTGCCAGAGCTCCCGTGTTACAACTTGCAAACCCCCAATGACACACTGAAGCACTAACAAATGTACGGAGACTATCTAAGAACTTCAAGTAAAAGTGAGCGTCAGATTTGTATTACAGTGTTTTGTAAACTCTCACAAGAGGGTATCTCTCAGACAATAACTTTCTAAAAATGGAAAACAGAGACTCTCCCACCACACCAGAAGTATTTATATGCCTAATAGACATTTAACAGGCAGATTCACCTTACGTCCCACAATGCAGTTTCATTTGGGAGCGAAGTGAACACCACAAATGTTGTCTATTTTTTTAAGCCTCCCCCCCTAGAAACACTGAGGTTAACACTCCTTTGAGCAAGGATGACGGGACTAGACTCCCTCTGGAGCTCAGCAGTTCTCCTCAACTGACCTAGGCAACTGCTGTTTAACAATACATGAGGCACCCCCTCCTCATCCAAAGCTTTGCATCTTGTTTTTAATGTTTTTCATCAGCTTTGTCATCAGAAACTCTGAATAAAGCCTCAAACATTGGCCTCCTGCACCGAGGTACAGAGGGAAACTTAAGCCTTACAGGCCATCTCATCAACATAGCTTCTTGACTTGGAGTCCAAATATAAGCACACTCCTGTTTAATAAGACACCAGCTCTCAGGCATGTCAAGCTTGTAGGTTTGATTGAAGTGGCGATAAAATGCTTTTGTGGATGAAGATCTCTTTCTTTCCCACCTGTTTGGGACCTCTTGCAATCTTGCCAGTTAATTGCAAACCCCCAATTTTCCGAGTTAAACTCGTTTTGTTATTTTCTGTTACTTTGATATAAATTTCTGCTCTCAGTAGTGTTCATCCTGCCTAACTCAATGGTTATTGTTATAATTAGTCCTAACGTAAGTGTACCACAAATTCGAAGAGGGCGTCTTCGTTCCTCTACCGATGAAATTCAACTACGACGCTCACCTCTCTGCAAACAGCAGCGATCTGCGCTTCATCCATACACGTTTCTGTGACCACGTCTGTTAGTGAGCCCCCAGCCAGATACTCCATCACCACGAACAGTTCATCTCCTACGAGGTAACTGCAAACAGAAAACGAAGAGCACGCCCGTTTGCCATCATGAGGTTGAGAACTGGAAAACGACTGAGAAGAGCCAGGCAATGAAATCATTCACAAGCACTTCTAGACAAACCGTAAAGAAAGTTCATCTCTGGAAGGCAACATGAAATGTAAATGCTGCCAATAAAAGCTGCGTGCTTCTTATAAGCTAAATGGGCACAGTTTCATGTGTTTGTAAGACCCTGAGGTACGGATCTGTGTTAGTAAATCAAGTTAAAACCTCTGGAAACCCCTGGGGATGAAGGAATCGACCAGTCAGCTGCATTTACCTGTCCAGGAAGTTGACGATGCTGGGGTTCTTTAGCTCCTTCATTACCAAGATCTCATTAATAATCAGCTCCTTCTTGGGCTGTTTCTGCAGGTTTATCTGTTTAATAGCAACCTGAACAGGACAAAATAAAACAGCAATCGCTCGAACCCAGGTATCAAAACCATTCGGTCGTTCTTAATATGGTGGAAAGTCAGAAGAAATTCCATAACAGGATTAAAGGAGTTTAGCACAGCTTGCAGCTGGCACGTTATTTATTTATTAGCATACAACTTAAAAGAATTACAGCTTGATGAGCACACAACTCACACCCACAGCCAACATCACCCTCTCGCAGTTGAAAAGATCCACAAACAATAACAAAGGCCAGAAGGCAACATTCAGAAGATAAAAAGATACTTGCCCAATTTCATCCCAATAGGCCTAAAGCAGAAGAGAATCTTGTAGCAACTAAGGGTGATAGCATAAACCTTCCAATGCAAGGCAAGACAATATGTGTTGCTAGATTCTGACCAAATTAGCCTTTGAGTATAAGGAGTGCTGGGAGGCAGAAGGAATTGCTCTCAAAGCAATTAAGCCACTGAGCTATCCCAGAGAAGGAAGGGAAGATCAAGAGCTGTCTTGTCCAGGAAATAAGCTAATCAGGGTAACTATTCCCGATTTTAAAATGTTGAAGAATCGTTGCAGTTATGTTACCTGCAACACTTTGAGGAGGCACTTTTGAGTTTACAAGATGACCTGCCCGCCAGTCCAAAACCAAATGCAAGAACCAATATAACCCTGTAGAAACCATCGCTATCATATTGCCAAGAGCACTAAAAGGAGAAAGCCTGTGGCACAGAATCATAATTAAGGTTTCAGGGGATTCCGGAGGTCGCCTGGTCCAATCCCTTGCCTACAGCACAGCCAAAGTGGAGCAGGTTGCTGAAGGTTTTGTGCAACCGAGGTTTGAATGGAGATATCCATGGGCAGATACTCAACAACCACTCTGGGCTCCTGTCCCATGTTCAACCATCCTGATTGCGAGGGGAGAAACATTTCCATCATCTAACCAGACCCTCCTTTATGGCAACTTTTGTCTGTTACCTCTTGTCCTGTGCTGCTCTAGGAGGAGCCTGCGCTCCATATTCTCCACACTTTCCAGGTGTTGAAAATAGCAACAAAATCCTCATTTGGCCTGTTCTCACTGCTGAATAGACCAAATTCTACCCAGACAGTTGGAGTACCGCATCCCTTTAATGCGCAGAGACTGCAAACAGCCTGACGGGACGCACGGGAGGTCTAAGAAAGGAACTGAATTACAAAATGTAGCCTGCAGTCAGTACGAGGACGTGAAGTACTGCAGTGCGCAGAGAGGAATTTGAGAGACGAGGCATTGGGACGACTGAAAGGCTTGTGTTTTATTGAGATGTGCTCCGCTACAGTACTGGTAAACGCGGCTGATGTTGAAAGGGCAATTACTGATCAGTGACCTAAGGCTACTGGCAGATGTTCAAAAGAAAATTAAGGGATTTTGAAATTAAAGAGAAGCTAAGAATTCCTAAGTTTAAATCCTGGGAACCAGGGATGACCGCTAGGTGACAACCAGGGAGATTATTGTTGATGATACCAACTTCACCAGGGGGGTTGGAGGCACCAAGGAGAGAAAGCAAAGAGCAGGACGTGGAGAAGGCTCTGTGACTACAGCGGAGAATCACACCGGGGGAGCTGTCACATACAGACAGGCACATCCACCACCTCTGCTGAGACAGGGTTAGAGAGCAAGTGTGCAAACACTGACTAAAATGTGAGTTTTGAAAATGTGGTAACACCACTGCCGGCAATTCTCAAAGGCAAAACTTTATTCAAAACCCATTTCTGGAACACCTCACTTCCTCTGCTTTTCACCCGAAAGACAAAACTCTATTTATAGCTTGGATCATCTGATTATCACAGAACAAGGCACACACTGTTACAGATGACTACGACAACACTCTTCTGGGAGGTGATAGCAGAGATGGGAGCCACAGAAAGAAATAGAGCCAAGTAATTTCACAGAATCACAGGATGTCAGGGATTCGAAGGGACCTGGAAAGCTCATCCAGTGCAATCCCCCCATGGAGCAGGAACACCCGGCTGAGGTTCCACAGGAAGGTGTCCAGGCGGGTTTGAATGTCTGCAGAGAAGGAGACTCCACAACCTCCCTGGGCAGCCTGGGCCAGGCTCTGACACCCTCACCCCCAACAAGTTTCTTCTCAAATTTAAATGGAACCTCCTGTGTTCCAGTTTGCACCCATTGCCCCTTGTCCTGTCACTGGTTGTCACCCAGAAGAGCCTGGCTCCATCCTCCTGACACTGCCCCTTTCCATATTGATCCCCGCGAATGAGTCCCCCCTCAGTCTCCTCTTCTCCAGCTCCAGAGCCCCAGCTCCCTCAGCCTTTCCTCACATGGGAGATGCTCCACTCCCTTCAGCATCTTGGTGGCTGCGCTGGACTCTCTGCAGCAGTTCCCTGTCCTTCTGGAACTGAGGGGCCACAACTGGACACAATATTCCAGGTGTGGTCTCCCCAGGGCGGAGCAGAGGGGCAGGAGAACCTCTCTGACCTACTGACCACCCCCTTCTAACCCACCCCAGGTACCATTGGCCTTCCTGGCCACAAGGGCCCAGTGCTGGCTCATGGTCACCCTGCTGTCCCCAGGACCCCCAGGTCCCTTTCCCCTACACTGCTCTCCAACAGCTCGTTCCCCAACTTACACTGAAGCCCACATAAAAACATTCGGCCACCTACATAAAAACATTTACACAGACAAAGCAATCGCAGTGCAGCGAACACAGAAATCTCACCTCCTGCCCCGTTGCCACATCGATAGCTGTGAACACTGTACCTGAAGCCCTGTGAAGAAAAAAAACAACATTGCAGGCAGTTGTGTAACAAACACACACACGAACAGATAGATCACAAACACTAAACTGTGTCAGCTTGCCATGTTGCAAGAGCTTTATCAACAAGAAGGTTATTAAAAGCAAGTGGTATCATGGAAACACCAGGCAGTTCACACACAACAAACTCATCTCGGGTTCACTCTGACACCAGCTATCCTCCTGTATCCAGAGTGTCTGAGCCCCCAGAAGATCAGAGAAGCTGGGCAGCCCTTTCTGCAATAGGTGTTAACTTTTATTTTCCCCCAGGGAAGCCCACGCACAAACGCACACAGACTTATTTGGAAAGTACACAGTAGGAGTTAGGTATATATATATATGTATAAAATCAAAGCTGGAAAAGCTACAACTTGTATTAATATATACTTTCTTCTCAAATAATGACTTAGTCCAGGCAGTACTGTTACCGAATATAACTCTGACATGCTCTCATGCTATTCAGCCATTGTGAACACATCTTACCAGAGAGGAGAGGACCAGCTACACCCCTGGAGAAGTTACAGAGCTACATTCTCCCATGAAAAGAATATTTCCAGCCTTCACCATCTGTTTATCACCACTTAACACAGCCCACATTTCTGCCTGCTTCAGTAAGTGGGGGCTACGCCATCATATTGGACAGAGAACTGCTTTTAATGCTGCCTCACTGGGAATAAAAGTTCGGGTGAGCACTTACCCCTGCCCGATTTTTTCATATCTGGTGTATTTTTTCTTGGGATCTCCTATGCTCACGATAGTCCCTAAAAAAGAAATGAGACACATCATGCTATTTCCCACTATAGTATCTCAATTTAATTGTGTAGCAAAACCCAGCGTGGGGTTATGACAAATCCGGTAGCCGGGCCTAGTCTGGAAACCAGTCAGTTCTTGACTTAAGCACAGGAAAATCAATGTGAAAAATTGTCTTCAAGACGACTATGGAACAAGCAACAGCAGAAGCTATTTTGTGTTATTACGGTTGTATTACAGAGGCAGATCACACTGTCACAACTCAACTTCAACCCACAAAACCTGCTCTACGATCTTTTTTACCCAATAAGGCTCTGAAGCACAAAAATAAGCAAAACTTCTGAATGCTCCTCTCAGCTGCTCTTGGACACAAAACCCATCAAGCATGGTAGCCACACAAGACATAGAAGATGAGGGCAAAAGCTTAACATTCCTCCCCAGCCTTAAAGCCGTCGTTTCTCTGAAACAAAAACCACCTACGTAGTTTCTCCATGATCTCTTCATCCGACATTTTGGTCTTCTTCTTCTGCTTATCCCCCGATTTCGTCGCGCTGTCAACAGCGGCGTCACCGGCCGGCGCGGGGATGGGGTCAATCACAGACCGAGTGTAAATCTGTTGAAACAGAGACCGTTTACCTCGGCATCTCCATTGACTTTCCGCTGAAAACAAGCACAGTTCTTTAAAGATTCCCCAAACACCAGTTGACATAACAGGCTGGAGGAAGAAATTAGATCTGAGAAGCATTAAATTCCAGAAAGTCAAGATGCTGGTAACTTTATTGAGCTCTGAAAGAAGGACCCAGGCACCCCCTGAGTGGATGTCAGGAGAGTAATTTCCACACACAAACCTTTGGTGGGTTTTCTACTTGCTTATTCTTCATAACCCACGCTAGTTATCAGTGCAGAAATCACTATTTAATAGCAAGATCAACCACTACTGAGATTGAAAGGAAAAAGATTCATGCTTCAACATGAAAAGAAGTACGAGGTTCTCGGAAACTTCCCAGTTGCCCTCAGTTTAGGGGATTTTCTTGGAGCTTTATTTAATTTCCTCCTGAGCTGTTCACAGACACACCTTAGAAATATCAAGCTGTAAGATCTGTCACATTTGATACATTTATACACCCAGAGCAGGCGATTATAAAGGAGACACACGTACACAATTCGCATTTGCGCTCCCGAAGCAAAAACGAATGGGCAGAGCAGCAAGGTATCCACATATCACAGTCCAAAGTACGAGCTGGGATTTGTTAACAAGGCGTGAAGTTCAAGAGAACTACACTGAAACTTAACGAACAACTTCTTAAGCATTTAACTTTCCAGGTAATGCTGATGAGTAACATCAGCTTTCAAATCTTACATGTGAATTTGTTTGGGTTTAGGTAGGACATGCAGTGTGAGGTTATCACATTGCAATCAAATAAAATAAAGGAAATGAAAGACACTGCCACTTTTAGGACTAAGAAGCCTCCTCGTCGCATCTTGGGTTGAAGCAGAGGCTTCACTGGGCATCTTCAACACAAGCCCACAAACAAATCAGCATTAACTTCAGGATTTCTGATCCAATATCCAGAAATTAGGCATTTTCTTAGCAAACTCAAAGAAAAAGCAGAACTTAAAATGGTTTATTTCACAAATACAACGCTTTGCTAGATAACGAAGTAGAAAAAGTCCTGCGGTACCGAGGAGTTTGGGAATTTGACAGCCGCTCACCGATTTTGTGTGGTCTGGCCGTGGGGCAATAACAGGAGGAGGAGCTTCCTCATCATCCTCATCATCATCTGCCACAGCTGTTGACGGCTCCGAACCTTTGGCATTGCCCTATATTTTTAACCAAATTACAAAAAGTTAATAAACAAACAGAATTGTTTCCCCTACAGAGTTAAAGACTTGCTTCTCTCTGCCCCCCATGAAGATTAAAGAATTCTTACTGTTGTCAAATGAAAATAATAGGTTGAGTGGTTTAAGTGCCCTATTACATTTTATTCCAAGACTAAAATACTATCGCTCCAGTGAAAAACGCTCTGTTGATGCCCCAAATCTATGTTTTTATTCCACAAAAATCTCATTTTGTTTTACACTACGAGATTCAGTACACGGCAAACACAGAAGACCTGAACTTTTACACGAGTACGGATAGACAAAGAATAGCAAACACACTCACCGTTGGTGTTCCTGAAGGGAAACCATCTTTTTCTAAATAGGACAAACAGCAAAATACATAAAATCATCAGAAAAATAATAAAGAGTGAAGAGAGTAAAGAACTGTGGCCAGAATGCAAACCCCCCTCTCCCCCCCCTTCCGTCGATATGGAGGGCATAGACACATCTCCCTCTCTCTCTGCTGCTTGAGGCTGACAGATTCTTTTGTTTGACCCCAGAGCCCGCTGGCCAGGGTCATTAAGAGAGAGAAGGGAGCACAGAGGCACCAGGGAGCCACTGGGCGCCCACGGCCAGTGTGGGGGATGTTTGGAGGCTTCAGGGGCACCCACAGCCACTGTGGGGGTGCAGAGAAGCTTCTGGAATGCCCACAGTCAGATCTGATCAGGCTATAAAAATGGGACTCTCGTCGAGGCTCCACCACTTGCGCGGATCTCTTGGAGTTACGAACTGAGCTGCTGCTGCCAGGAGCCACTGCCCCCCTGGGATGGAGACTTCGCTTGCCTCACCGCCACGGGTGTGAGTAAAATTAACCCTTGTAGGATTGCGAGTGTATCTATTTTCCGTGCACATTTGCACGCGTACTTTCCATGCTCAATACGAGCACGTGTATAAATTAATCCTTGCAGAATCGCGAGTGTACACTTTCCGTACTCAATACGAGTACGTGTATCCCTTTAAAATAATCCCAGACCGTGTTCAGGCAAGCATGGACTCTTCCCGGACTCAGGGGCGGCTCCGGCATTGTTTTTGGTGAAGCCACGTGCATGCACACGGTGGCCCTCCTGTTGTATTAGTTGCTGCCCCTTAATAATTTACTCAACTGATATCCAAACCTGTATTCAACTCACTTTGGAGTGCTAAAAGCCCACCTTCCACTGGTCACTCCGCTGCACTTTCTTTTACCGAATAAAGGCTTGTTTTGGACCCTGTTGTTCCTTAAACTAACCTCGGGGTGCCTCCGTGACAAGAACACAGAGAGCTCTGGAGATTTTTTTTTCAGCTCTCAGAAAGCCAAATTTCGTGGTCACAACCGCAGAAGGAAGTTGCAAGTTTCTAAAGTCCTCCCCTAAGGGCAGACAAACCCACTCGGTGTTCCAAACCGAGCACTGATCATCACATTTATGTGTTCTGCCTTATCGAGATGTGAAACCAGGATCAAACACGTATTTCTGCTCCCTTAGCGGTATCTTGAATCAAGGAAGAGAGTATCACTAAACTGTTTTCAGAAACAATTTGAAGAAAACCAGGTAAAACCGCATGTGTTTGCAGGGCAGACATTCTCTCAACCCCCCCACATGGCTCCTGACCTGAAAACAACTTATTTTGCATCTTCGATGTCACCACATCCAGTTCACAGGCAGCTGTTTTAGCCACAGACAGGAGGAGCAAGGTCTCCAGCACAAAACCAATTAATCAGAGTCTCAGAGCCTCAGCTTCATAAACACAGCCTGTTACAAGTTAATTTTGGCTGTTCGTTTGAATTATACAGTTCCACTTCTTTCCCTTCTCCACTTAGAACAGGAAATTAACTGGACAACACCAGTTTCCAGTAAGTTTTAAATCCATCTTCGAGTTTGCTCCTCATTGAGAAGCAGCTCGCCCTCTCAGCATTTTAATCTGATTTATGATTCTGAAAGAGCGGAGACTGCGTTCCAAACACCCAACTCCCCTTTAATATGCCTCGGATCTCACCTGGAGCAGAAAAACTCAGATACTTCTGTTTTGCCGTGTCTTTGGAGTCGTAGAACTTCAGCACATCTAGTACCGCCTGGGGATTTTTCTTCTGTTCTAGCTTTGTGATATTTGAGGTCTGCAGTAACCGAGCCCATTGCTCCGGCATTCCCTGAAATAACAGGTGATTTTAAGCATCCTTCTGGTATTTGCAAGTTTTAAAAGGCAGAATAAATTTATTTCCTCTATAAAAAGCATAACGCGTTAAGCCTTAGCCACATGAACGGGTGGGAGGGGTTTTAACGGGGAGCTGTTCGTCCACAGGTGACACAATCCACAGCCAATATCTTGAGGTGACACAACATCGGATGTGCCATTTACACTAACAGGTCGCAGTCTCCTTGCTCTGCGTGCTGTACACAGTAAAACTATTTCTTTGATAAAAATCAACAACGGCTTCAGTAGAGCGCTGACCTGCGGCTGTTTGCTGAGCAGCTCCAAGGCCGGGTTACTTACAGTGAACTCTCCAGTAACGGCATCAAAGCCAACGTGGATGGTGTGCTCAAAATCCGACGGGGGGGAGATCTCCGGCCTTTCCTTCTCCTTCTTCTTGCTTCCTGACAAAGAGATTCAAAGATGCGCTGAGCAAAGATTTGAAGTCCTATTGTCTCTGTTTGATATGATCGATACAAGTAGCACAACACTTTGGGTGAACATTATTCTGTTTTCAGGATGGAGGTGTTTAAATACACAGCACGCTGATTTAATATTTTCAAGCTTCACCTAAGAATGAACAACTTGTTCCATTCAAATCATTTATATTACAGTAGCAGGCAAATAAGAGATTAAAAGTGCCACAGTGTTCTGAGCATAACAAATCCAAACACATGAAATGTTCACGGTGCAAAAATAGACATGTTAATAGGGATTAAGAAGAACAGCAAAGACAACTTCATTTCAACCTCAATTTCACCCTAAAGACAGTAAAGATTCAGTTGCCTCACTGCTCCAGTTCAAGGTAATTAATGCAAACTAGGACTTCCTGTGATGAAGATAAGAGTTTATAGCCTCGGAGCAATTACCTAATTTAAATTAAAGGGTTTGGGGTTGCATAAGTACCAGAAGCAAAAACAGATAATGAGGAAGACCATGTGCACAATCCAACCCAGCTCCAATTAAATTTATAAGATGTTTTATAACGCCTGGGGCTTGGGTTTTTTGTCTTTTTGTTTCCCTGACAAAGTTAAAATAAACTGGAAGACAATTTGTAGCTCAACCTAAATATAAAATACACCGTTCCGTTCATTTGACTCGGAAAAGGTTCAGAGGTGAAAGCCGGAAGGTTTCAGGAACCTGTTTTCTTGTTCTTGCAAAAATAAAGGTTCGCTCTTCATTAATGCACGGTACAAAGTTACCGAACGTGGGGCAAGTGTAGATGAGGCTGCTCAGAGCCAGAGTCCGTCTGAAATCCCCTCGCGCCGGGCGGGAGGAAGGACGGGGAGCCGAGGACAATACTTACAAACGAAAAGCCATGTGGGCTGCCCCAGCCGAACAATGCGCTGGAAAGACAGGGCGATTATAAACAGGATATCTTTAATATGGCTACACAGGTCAGAGCCAAAAAAGCCAAGGGACTGTCGAATGTTCTCATTAACGTCATGCGGTCACAGGACAGGAGAAACTTGCTTATGAGAAAACACTTTAAGTGCTGTTTTTTCCCCGATCTCTTGCAGATGTTTATGTGAAAGCAAGAGGAAAAGAAAGAAAAGAGTTAAATTACTCAGGAAGGTTGTTCTTCGGGAGCACTTGATATGTAGGGAACAGTACCGGGGGCTCAAACCAGCATGTGTTGTGCAAATAAACCCGCTCCATCGAAAAATACACACATTTTGTTAGCAGGCGAATCAAGGAGAGTGAAAATCCCTCTTCTGCCCACAGGGGCAGCACTTCAAACACACGCAAGTCGAGAGGTCCTGGCAAGAGGCAAATCCCGTGAGTCAGGGGTTGGCAGAACATAGCCGAGGCCACGCTGCTCTGCAACCTGCGTGTGCTGCGGCTCTGTACCAACCGGGAATCCGGTAATAAAGGGCACTGCATGTTCCAAACGGCAAGTGAACCCGAGGGGAGGTCCTGGCCCTGCAAAGGCAGCAGCAGCATAGGGGACAACGCGGGGATCATGAGCCAGCAGTGTGCCCGGTACATGGGGGGTGTGAGGAAGAGCGTGAGCGGCAGGTCAGGGAGGTTGGAGGTTGTTCCTCCCCCTTTATTCCACCTTGGTGAGGTCACATCTGGAGTTGGGTCCAGTTCTGGGCTCCCCAGTTTAAGAAGGACAAGGAATTACTGGAGAGAGTCCAGCAGAGGGACACAAAGATGCTGAGGGGTCTGGAGCATCTTTGTGCTGCGGAAAGGGCAAGTGTAGAGTCTTGAATCTGGGCAGGAACAACCCCAGTTTCCAGTATAAGTTGGGGAATGACCTATTAGAGAGCAGTGTAGGGGAAAGGGACCTGGGGGTCCTGGGGACAGCAGGGTGAGCATGAGCCAGCACTGGGCCCTTGTGGCCAGGAAGGCCAATGGTACCTGGGGTGGGTTAGAAGGGGGTGGTCAGTAGGTCAGAGAGGTTCTCCTGCCCCTCTGCTCTGCCCTGGGGAGACCACACCTGGAATATTGTGTCCAGTTGTGGCCCCTCAGTTCCAGAAGGACAGGGAACTGCTGCAGAGAGTCCAGCGCAGCCACCAAGATGCTGAAGGGAGTGGAGCATCTCCCGTGTGAGGAAAGGCTGAGGGAGCTGGGGCTCTGGAGCTGGAGAAGAGGAGACTGAGGGGGGACTCATTCCTGGGGATCAATATGGAAAGGGGGAGTCTCAGGAGGATGGAGCCACGCTCTTCTGGGTGACAACCAGTGACAGGACAAGGGGCAATGGGTGCAAACTGGAACACAGGAGGTTCCACTTAAATTTGAGAAGAAGCTTGTTCCTGGTGAGGGTGTCAGAGCCTGGCCCAGGCTGCCCAGGGAGGTTGTGGAGTCTCCTTCTGTGCAGACATTCAAACCCGCCTGGACACCTTCCTGTGGAACCTCAGCTGGGTGTTCCTGCTCCATGGGGGGATTGCACTGGATGAGCTTTCAGGTCCCTTCAACCCCTGACATTCTGGGATTCTGTGAGCTGGGGCTGTTGAGCTGGAGAAGAGAAGCTGAGAGGGATCTGATCAACGGATCAATATCTCAGGGTGGGTGTCAGAGGATGGACCAGACCCTGTTCAGTGGTGCCCAACGCCAGGGTGAGGGGCAACGGGCACAGACTGAAACACAGGAGGCTCCATCTGAACATGAGCAGAAACTTCTTTGCTGGGATGTGCCAGAGCCTGGCCCAGGCTGCCCAGAGCGGGTGTGGAGTCTCCTCCACAAGAAACGCAGCCATTTCTCCACAGCCTGCTTGCTGGTCATAGGTAGATAACTCCAAGTGGTAAACTGTGAGTTACGGAGCCGCAGGTGAAACCACAGTGAAATCCACCCGGAGCTCCCGGGCTCAAGTGCGTCACACACACGATTCCCGGTCCGGGCGATGCCCCACGGCACCTCCTGTAATAAGCTCTGCTCAAAACCCACCATTTCTTGGTTTGTGGGCCTATTTTAAAGCCTTTCAAAAACACACGCAGGTTCATTTAACTTCAGAAGTCCAGCCAAGGAAATTCATGGCAATTAAGCACTCTAGTAAAAAGATGACTATCACCTCATTTATCCTAAACAATGGAACTAAAGGGGGGAAAAAACCTCCATGCCTAGGTCATTAAATAATCCCTTCAATCTCTGATGATTATTCCAGTGCAGAACTAGCTCAGACTCGGGGCAGAAATTCTGGTTTTGCCAACCCCCCCCGTCTGCAGCGAGTCCCCCAAAGGCCACCCCGTCCCCAAACAACTTTATCCCGTCACAGGCCTGTTTGCTGCAGCTTTGTATGTGTACAAACGAACAATATCTTCATTTGCCAAAAAGGAAAACTTACCATTTTTATAGCACTTTGTTAAGTTTTGCACTGGCTGGAGAAGTTTTTCCCATGAAAACAATCCCTAGCACACATCAACAGAAAATTTTTGCGTGTAGTCCCATCATATTATCAAAATCCAAGCAGGAAGTTAATATTTCTGTAAAGCTTCCCAGCAGCAGAATTTAAAAACCAAATTTTATTTAAACGGGCATTTCTGGTGAGGGTGCGTCTCGGCCACGCTAATGAGCAAAACAACATCTGACTGATGGTTTGGTGCCAGAAAGTCACGATGTCCATTTATATTCCGCTTACATTCGGCAGCCAGTTTTGCGGTCTCCAGGGCCAAAACCACCTCTTGGGATGGTTACACCAGCCTTGCTGCAGGTCAACCAAGCAACAAGAAAACCCACAACTTGCAGATAGTTTCTTCAAGCTGCATAATTCAATTACCATTTCTCCTAACCACATTATCTTGCCGTGGAGTAAAACCGGCTTTGTTCCAGTAGAATGTTACTTTAAGTACTTTTTAACATCTAGGAAAGATAAACTGGCACCATTTTATCCAAAACATATTTTTCTCAGCAGAAATTATTTCTTCTATTTTTAGTTTGCATCACAAAATACTGGCAGGGATGCAGACACATGCTAAACAACTATCCAGATTAATTTCCATAAATTTGGCAGTATTTATAGAGTAGTCTGAATAAACTTAAGGAAAGGGACTCTCAAACACATCCAAAGGAGCCAATACAAGTCTTCAACCACCTCCCCAGCCATTTCAGCAATGAACAAACCGCAAGATGGAAAGAGGAAACTTCTGAGGAGAAGGTGCTAGAAAACGTCACAAAGCTCTTCAGCACCCACTCGCATTCAGCATTGGTTTCCCAACACAAGCAGGTATTAAACTCACTAATATGGAGCAAGGAAAACCTCCTTTCACGTGGGGTTTATGTTCAATTTTATGATATCCCCATCTCCAAAAAGGGCCACGAATGCCCTGAGGAATGATCATCCCACCACCATCTCGACAAGCGCCATCCCAGCTCCTGAACCATCCTCCCAGGCTGAGGACGGACAGATCGGATCCTTCCACCAGATGTATTAACACTTGGCAGCACTCACTGCAATCTCTAGGCACTTCCTCTCAATACCAGTGATATAACGGTAAAACACCGGTTCATGCACGCAGATCAGATCCACCACCTCCACAGCTCTGGAGTCACTTCTCCTCCTCCTCCTCCTCCTCCTCTCCTCCTCCTCCTCCTCCTCTCCTCCTCCTCCTCCTCTCCTCCTCCTCCTCCTCCTCCTCTCCTCCTCCTCCTCCTCCTCTCCTCCTCCTCCTCCTCTCCTCCTCCTCCTCCTCTCCTCCTCCTCCTCCTCTCCTCCTCCTCCTCCTCTCCTCCTCCTCCTCCTCTCCTCCTCCTCCTCCTCTCCTCTCCTCCTCCTCCTCCTCTCCTCCTCCTCCTCCTCTCCTCCTCCTCTCCTCTCCTCCCCTCCTCCTCCTCCTCTCCTCCTCTCCTCTCCTCCCCTCCTCCTCCTCCTCTCCTCCTCTCCTCTCCTCCCCTCCTCCTCTTCCTCCCCTCCTACTCCTCCCCTCCTCTTCTCCTCCTCCTCTCCTCCTCCCCTCCTTCTCCTCTCCTCCTCCTCTTCTCCTCCTCTCCTCTTCTTCTCCTCCTCCTTTCCTCCTCTTCTCCTCCTCCTTTCCTCCTCTTCTCCTCCTTCTCTTCTCTTCTTCTCCTCCTCTTCTTCTTCTCCTTCTCCTCCTCTTCTCCTTCTCCTCCTCCTTTTCCTCTCCTCCTCCCCTTCTTCTTCTTCTTCCACACTTACCTCTTTAAGGTAAGAAAAGCCCACCGCTTCTATTGCTGCAACCCAGCCACGGACAGTTATTTCACAATAAGTGACCTTGTGAAATAACTTTTCTGCTTCCAAAAGCTACACTGGCCAAATCTTTCCATCCTCCGAAAAGGAAAAACACACCCACTGTTGAGAGCAGAAATTCCGCCAGACCTTGCAAACACGGGGAAGCTCGTGTTTGTGTGCAGAGGGATTGTTCACCCAGCTGAGCGAGGGTAAAAACCAGCCCTGGGGAAAATCCTTAGCTAAGGGAATAAATAACCAGAGGAGCAAAGTCTCTGGAAACAGTCAAACCTGTGTCAGCGTGACCGAACCGGTCCTGCCCGGCACATCAGCAGAATTAACAGATAATACAAGCAGCAGGGTCCTTCCCCATGTGCATCTTAATATTCATCACAAAAACGCTAACTGGTAGAGATCAAGAAAATGCGTAGGAGTTTGAGGTCAGGCTTCTAAGTCGCTGCGCAGTCTTACCGTCCCAGATGTAAGAAGATATTCACATCTGTGCAGTATTTTAATTGTATGTGGATACAGACACCCTGGAGAACCAGGGGCAGGGCTGCAGTGCTGCATATACACTCAGCGTACAGAAAAGAGGACGGAAACTAAGCACTAAGTCTAGTTTCATTACAGCAATTTTTTTCTCAGAAATAATCTTGTTTACAGCAATCCAGATTTTCCCCCCACTAGTAATTAACCCTAACAGCGCAGTTACACAGACAGAACAACTTAATTTTTCTCAATTCCCCTTCATGCACGCTGCACCTTCCCCAGCATTTCTTTCCCATCTCTTTTCTCCTCAAGGTACCACATAAATGGTCAACAACATGAAGTACCTTCCAAAACAACTGGATGCTCAGTTCAAAGTAAAAATCCGCATTCAGTGTAGCAAAACAGCAAGTAATATGATGCTTAGGAATCACAAACATTTCTTAGGGTTGTTTGGAAACGCATTCCTTCAAACTGGGCAGCAAACATGAGAGGCAATAGGTGGTGGTTTGCCTCAGTGAGCTATTTAATTTTTCCTACTTAGCATTTCATGTTCAAACATCCCAATGCAAACAGAAAGAACATCTCAGCTCATTAAACACATACATCCAACTTTCAACACTCCTTCCACACTTGGACGGGCTCAACTCAAATGTCTAAAGAGCTACGAAGGGATAAAAGTAGTAACCTTGGAAAACAGAGGCATCTTACCTTTTTCAGCGCCAATGAATATGGAGATGATTTTATTCCTAGGTTTTCTCTCCTCTGGTACAGAGGGCAGGGGTTTCAAGCTGTGGTTGGCAGACAACGGGTCTTTGACCCCCGAACTGGTCATCCGGACGGGAGGAGCTGGTGGCTTGTCTTCCAGTTCTCCATTGTGAAACATGGTTCTCAACAGCTAGTGACGGCCCTGCAACACAAATCATTGCTTTAACATAGGAGAATATAAAACAGAATATAAAAATACAGCTTTTCTTGCGTTGGCTGACAGGGAAGGAACCAGGTGAGCAGACGCCGATGTCTCTGCCAAATGAATCAGATCCTGTCCTTGTTCGCACTTCTGGGCCACCTGCTTGTTTGTGCCAGCAGCAGCGTTTGCAGGATGGAAAGACAAACTTCTCTAGCGATAAAACCAACCCAGTCAAAAAGAACAGCCCGTCATCATGGGGAGCAGTTCCCAGATCTGGCTCACTATCGGTTCACACAAAGGACAGCACAACTTCTTTTAGGGGGAGCTCCATCCCAAACAGCTTCATGTGCATTCATTTTTGTCATTTATCAGATGAGATCCCGGGGAGAAAAGAATAGCTTATAAATCATAATTCACACGGTCTACATTAAGTCACATTAAGGATATCTCTACCCAAATTACGCAGCCTACATTGAAGAGGATGGGACTAAGATCCACTGAATGAGGACTTTGTGCCACACTTTCTCCATTTGGAAAAAGAACATACACTATCACCACAATCCTCTTTGAGTCCTTAACAAAAACATGAGCGTGAGCATGAGCAAATAGCTTCTAAAGCTAAAGACACCACACAATAAAGCATCTACATGACACATTGCACATTCAAGAAAATCTGCGCTGGCCTTTCCTCCCTCCTCATAACATCCTGGAGATTTTTCTCTAAGAAGCAGGTAGCCTCTCTGCTGTGGGGTAAATAGCACAAAGATACAGAGAAATTACGTTGTGATGATAGCTGAATAATAAATATGCTTCTCATTCCTTCATATGCTTAACCGATGTTTGGAACACTTGATTTAGGATCTTCTCTGCATAGATCTCCTCATGTCCCGACAGTTTGGGAAACGACCAGTTTGCTGGTGTCTACCAGCCCATCATAGTCCCAAAGCTCAGCCTCAGCCACACCACAGTGCCACCCCTAAAAATCAGGATAAAATGGCGCAGTTCACACTCAATTGTCACACTTTATTTTCAAAGGGTCAACACTGTGCTATCCGACATCTCGGCACAACACACGCGTCTTGCATAACACGGTCTTAGCGGGAGAACTAAAACCAGGATTTCCTCACATATAACACTGTCAGATCCCAATGAAGAAAAAGAAAACAGGTGAGCAGCCTGAATTAATCCAGTGCAAGAGCATATTGGTTTATGTTGGGAAGCTCAAAAGAGACTGATAGAGAACAATAAATAAATAGACCTGCAACACTCGAACGTGTCCGCAGGGATGCAGTTGTGAATCAGACTGCGATTCCCATCCTCCAGTAGCTTTCCCAATTCGCTGACTGATTGCTGTTTCAGATGTCGCAAGTTATCTGCAGGATCTATGTTCTCCAGTACCTACGCTGCAATATGGGGAAAAAATTAGGAGCGCTCCAATCTAACTGCAGGTCTGAGTAGCTTACCCAAAGGGATTTTCATTCCAAAGGTTCTTCTAAAAATACATATTGTTTGCCTGCAGTTTGAGGCATAGAAATCTCTGGTCTGAACTACCAAATCAGATAGAGGGTATTTAAGAGTCCTATTGAAGATGGGCTTGGAGTGATATGATAACTACAGCATAATCCATTTCCCTTATGCTCATCAAATCTCAGAAAATAGTAGGACACAGGGTTCTTAGCTATCCAAATGCAAGTGGACACTTAAAAGAAATCATCCCTCCTTTTGAACAAAGACAATCAGATTAATCACAGGAGGTAAAGAAGCATATGACAGAACTTTAACACCAAAATCATACACTATGTGAAGAAAGCAACATCACGAGTAGCCTTCTGCGTTTTTCTAAAGCAAACCCCATTATTTTCTCCGTCTGTGCATTTCTTGGAGCTGCCTGATGTTGGCAAGACGTCAGGATATCCAACCAACCTGCATCTGAAACTGGGCAAGAACAGATTCTAAGCTCAGACTAATTCCCTCAGAGAGCTCAGTCACTGAGCTAACAACACCGTAACACCATGTTCAGGTTGCAAATTAAATAAAAAATACCACACTTTTGCTTACGTATTTGTAAATTACTTTCTCCCTATAGTAAAATCTGATCACACACTCAGTGTTCCAGCTTCTCGATCTGAAACAAATTATTCCTTAGCACCTTGCGTGCTCAAGACAAGAAAACGTCAAGCAACAAGCTGGAAGCACATCTATGGGAATCCAAAACTCGCCTGTTCCACAAGAAAATAAGGTGCTTGGAGAAACAGCATCTGTGCAGAACCCTCGGAGCTGCAGCTCTGATGGGTGTTTCGCGTTCCAAGTGTTCAGAAACGTCCTTGACCTTGCTCTGAGGAGCAGAGGAGGAGAAGCAGACTGAAGGGGCTCAGGCATCAGCTCTGTCAGGCGCAGTTAAACTAAATGCTTCAAGCCCGTTAAATCTGCAGTTTAGCTTTGTGGAGAAACTTAAGAGACGCGATTTATTTAATAATGCAAAGTGGTATGATTTTGGGGCAGCTGTTTCAAAGACCAGTGTTTGAATAAACTGCTGGATCCAAAACTGTTCTGCACAAAGGACCATTTCGACGCGCAGTAGCTTTGTTTAAAGAAAGAGTTTAAAGCAATACAGAATTTAAAGAAATTACAACAGCTCTACTCAGAACAGATCGCTTCAGGAAACAGAAGGCTGATCCTTCAGTCATTATGAGAAGTTCGAAATCAATCATTTTGTTCAGGTTGAAATGCAAACTGAGTGCAGAAGAGCAGTTCCCATCTCTTTTATATCCTTACCTGGCTTCGTTATGCAGGGAAAGTTTCCACAGCATCCAGGAGTACTTTTGAAAGTGCTGCAGAAGTTTGGCATTACAGGCAATGACTGGAGGAGGGATTAAAAGAAGAAGGAAAAAAAGGAGTGCAAATACAACCTGAAGCTCCTTTTCTGCTCTCTCACTCCTCAGAAGAGGAAAAGGAGCCCGTTGATTCACCAGCAGCGAGATGTAATCGCTCTTGCACCATCATCTGCCGTGCTGCATCACAGCTTGCGGAGGGAATTACAAAGACCGGGGGAATTCTCATTCTTTCCAGTGCCTGCCAGGAGTCTGGCAAAGGGAACGTCAGCTTCATATTTATCATCAGACAACACAATTAATGGTGGGTTTGGTGGTCTTTTTTAGCTTGGTTGAAAGACGTTTACTAACATGGTTAAATGAAGTTTGAGCAAGCTCATAAAAGTGTGCTCAATCTGGAAGAAAGATGACAGAAGCAGCAAAGGTAATATACGGAAGAGGATGTAATCAAGGGAAAAGGATTCACTTTCATCTTTACCAGTAATAATGATGTATTCAAGCACATTGGTAACTCCCCCACAACCACTAGTCGCGCCACATTTAATGACAAGAATTAGAAAGCAGTGGAATGAACCACAGAGACAAGCTGAAGATGAAAACAACGCTCAGCTACAGACTGCAGACACTCATTCCCAGCACAGGCCGGTGCCGCAACCCACTGCACACACAAAAAATAGCAGATAAAAGCTTTTCTGCCAACCGTTCTGCTGCTTACTCGAAAAAACATGCTCACAGGGATGAGGATAAGGATGCTTCTCAGTCCTTATCTCCAGTATATGACACTAGTCCCAATAGTTGTCCCCTCCTTGTGACAAAGGCGTCTTGTCCTGCTCTAGGGCAGTACAGTCGGAAGTGTTTTCTTCATCCTGAGACACCACGGTCTCCAGCAACAGCGGGAGACCTGAAATAAGGTTCCTCGGAGCTGCAATTCTCTTTGCACCTTTTGGCGGTGAGGCGGAGGCCAGGCAAGCACAGGGAAGCTCCTCGTGTAGTTTAACCTGCCCTCTCCCTCCTGGCCCCTGCAGCAACCGATGTGCACACGTGTTCAGAGTTTCATTTTTACGGCGACGTTGCAGGAGTCAGTTCTGCTGCTCACTCTCTTTCTTCCTTTTGGGGAAGAAAAGAGCCCATTAAGCTACAGCGTACGCAGGTCACAAAGAGAGACGGCGGTTCCTGTCACTGCCGCTGGTGGGAAAACACCCGGAAACATAACCCTGAGTGAGGAAAAGCTGGAAAGTAAAGTGAGAATCAGGCAGTTTTCGGAAAGCTGATGAACTCACACTGCTGCAGCACATCAGTCTGTGTGCTCTGGCTTTGACTTTTTGTTGTTTTGTTTTGTTTTTCCCCTCAATTCCTCCTTGTGTGACCATAAAACGTGGTTGCTTCCTGTAGAACTTCCTACGTGCAGTTCTTCACAGAATCACAGAATCCGGTCTGGTTGGGTTTCAGGATCTCTGGAGATCCCCCAGTCCAATCTCTGCTCACGCAGGGTCACAGAGCAGATCACACAGGTGGGTCCAGGCGGGTTTGAATGTCTCAGAGAAGGAGACTCCACACCCGCTCTGGGCAGCCTGGGCCAGGCTCTGGCACCTCCCAGCAAAGAAGTTTCTGCTCATGTTCAGATGGAGCCTCCTGTGTTTCAGTCTGTGCCCGTTGCCCCTCACCCTGGCGTTGGGCACTGCTGAACAGTCTGGTCCATCCTCTGACACCCACCCTGAGCTATTGATCCCATTGATCAGATCCCTCTCAGCTTCTCTTCTCCAGCTCAACAGCCCCAGCTCTCTCAGTGTCTCCTCAGCACAAAGATGCTCCAGACCCCTCAGCATCTTTGTGTCCCTGCACTGGACTCTCTCCAGTAATTCCTTGTCCTTCTTAAACTGGGGAGCCCAGAACTGGACACAACTCCAGATGTGGCCTCACCAGGGTGGAATAAAGGGGGAGGAACAACCTCTAACCTCCCTCGACCTGCTGCTCACACTCTTCCTCAAACACACCAGGCTGCCATGCATTAAGAAAGTGTGACCAGCAGTTTGTCCTCTTGTGCGGGTGCTGGTGGCCTCGGCTGCCCTGGGGACAGGTACCACAGCTGGGACGTCCCTGCCGAAGGGACGTGTTCCTGTGGCGGTGGGATGCACCACCGAGGCCCCTCTCCAACACCCGGCTGCTACCAAACTCCTCTGATTTCTAAAAAAGTACGTTTTTCCTCCCCTACTTGCTTGCAGAATGATTGAAGGAAAAGAAAATGAAATTGAAGACACCTATTTTTCCTGTCTGCTACAGTGCACAGTCACATTTTCCCTGGAGCACTCATACTTGAGCAGATTAAGTTTTAAATATGCATTATATATGCATATGGATCAGTGTAGAACTGCAAGGCCACGAGCAGGAGTAGGGAAATGGTAGCATGTATCACATCAAGCAGCTGGTGTAGGAAGTTCTCATGTCATAATGAGCTGAATTTGTCTTCTTAAGATGTTAAAATTAATGCAGTTGAGGAGTCTAGGCTGCACCTGTATTTCACTGCCTGCTCTGTGATGTCAAAGTTACACTGGACTACTGCTTGCGTTAAAAAAAAATAAAAGAATAAAAAATAAATAAATGAAGCTCCGAGCTGTTTGATAACATGCACATAAACCCCCACTCCTGGCGGACAATATTCCAGTTTTGCACTGCCGCTTAAGCCACAGATCGCTGAGGAGCCAGACCTAAATCAGTGAAATCAATCTAATCTTCCATATGTTCATATCCTGACAGAGCTGCAACCTCAATTCAGGTCTGTTTATTGCAGGTAAAAATGACTCGAGTCATTTACTATTGACAACATAACACAGAAGGAACAACAAGAACAAGAATGTGAAATTCAAGTCTATTTTGCAGGGTTGATGAAAAAGCAGAAGTAATGGATTTCAGGCTAAGAATGCATTAGGAAACAAAACCACTTTGCTTTTGAAATCATAATCTTTGATGTGCCACTCCAGCTGCAGGACACTTTCAGGGCACCACCTGAAATGGCTGCAAGAACTGCAAGACATCTGGGCCCCGGACACAGAGAATGTGCAAAACTCTGTGTTGTCAGACAGGGGGATGGGAGGAGAGGAGGGAGAAGCGAGGGAGAGGAGGGAGAAGCGAGGGAGAGGAGGGAGAAGCGAGGGAGAGGAGGGAGAAGCGAGGGAGAGGAGGGAGAAGCGAGGGAGAGGAGGGAGAAGCGAGGGAGAGGAGGGAGAAGCGAGGGAGAGGAGGGAGAAGCGAGGGAGAGGAGGGAGAAGCGAGGGAGAGGAGGGAGAAGCGAGGGAGAGGAGGGAGAAGCGAGGGAGAGGAGGGAGAAGCGAGGGAGAGGAGGGAGAAGCGAGGGAGAGGAGGGAGAAGCGAGGGAGAGGAGGGAGAAGCGAGGGAGAGGAGGGAGAAGCGAGGGAGAGGAGGGAGAAGCGAGGGAGAGGAGGGAGAAGCGAGGGAGAGGAGGGAGAAGCGAGGGAGAGGAGGGAGAAGCGAGGGAGAGGAGGGAGAAGCGAGGGAGAGGAGGGAGAAGCGAGGGAGAGGAGGGAGAAGCGAGGGAGAGGAGGGAGAAGCGAGGGAGAGGAGGGAGAAGCGAGGGAGAGGAGGGAGAAGCGAGGGAGAGGAGGGAGAAGCGAGGGAGAGGAGGGAGAAGCGAGGGAGAGGAGGGAGAAGCGAGGGAGAGGAGGGAGAAGCGAGGGAGAGGAGGGAGAAGCGAGGGAGAGGAGGGAGAAGCGAGGGAGAGGAGGGAGAAGCGAGGGAGAGGAGGGAGAAGCGAAGAGCTCCAGAGTGACACAAGCCCTGCTGGTAAGTGCACTTCCCCGTCCTTACAGCGGATCTGCACAGCCAGTTGTCAGTCGGTGTCTTCCTGTAGAGCCTTATAGGGCGCTGCTGGCAGCGCTTGTCACGCACAGAGCGGCATCCGGGACAGGCAGAGCGGAGGAAAACGGCAAAAATCAACGTCTCTCACAAACAAACCTCCAAGGCAGATGTCAAGCGAAGGAAAAAAATAAAGCGCAGAGAAATTAAAAGCAATCAGTAAAAGAGCTAGTGTGAGATGCTCCAAAAGACCGGCGTAACGAGATGGATTGAAGACAGCCATGTCCCACTCTTGGTTTATATTATAAGTATAAAAGCCGAAAATATCTGGAGACTCATTCCCACTCCACTGACCCCAAGGCTTAGCTTGTCCTCAGCCTCCCCACACCACCACCTTTTAATCCCCAAAAAACCACCTTACTGGAGGAGATGAGACTCGATGCTTCATCATTCCAGAGAAGAAGGCAAACAGATATTCACACTGCGCAATGTTTATGCGGAGGTGAGCGGGCTGCTCATTTCATCAGCTAGTCCGCTTTCTTGTACCAAAGAGATTTTGGAATCCAAAAGCAGAATGAAATGTCTGCACGGGTATTTTTCTTTCTCCCTTTCTCCCCGCCCTTTATTTTTTTAAAGGCTCCTGTTGAGCAATAGATTTCCTGTGATTAGCTCACTTAGTACTGATTATAGTTCACTTCCTCCCAGGGATTAGCTGAAAGCAGCTTTCTGACAAGTTTTTATTGAGCCAGTGCTACCTTGCCGCAGCTCACTTCCTGCCCGGCTCTAACAGCAGCGCAGTTGAGTGGCTCATCCACCTGAAATTATGGGAAAAATTCACAGAACCAGCAAATCTCGAGTCAAACAACTTGCTTTGGATATTTTGCCTTCCAACTGGAAGCGTTCGGATCCATGAGATTTACTGAATCAGATCCTAAAAAGAGATTACTAGGATAGTATGAGACTACTGGGAGGAGCGGCTGACACTGGAAGCTGTGCTGCCATCCAGAGACCTGGACAGGCTGGAGAGCTGGGCGGGGAGAAATTGAATGAAATAGAACAAGGGCAAGTGTAGAGTCTTGAATCTGAGCAGGAACAGCCCCAGGTTCCAGTGTAAGTTGGGGAATGACCTATTAGAGAGCAGCGTAGGGGAAAGGGACCTGGGGGTCCTGGGGACAGCAGGGTGAGCATGAGCCAGCACTGGGCCCTTGTGGCCAGGAAGGCCAATGGTACCTGGGGTGGGTTAGAAGGGGGTGGTCAGTAGGTCAGAGAGGTTCTCCTGCCCCTCTGCTCTGCCCTGGGGAGACCACACCTGGAATATTGTGTCCAGTTGTGGCCCCTCAGCTCCAGAAGGACAGGGAACTGCTGGAGAGAGTCCAGCGCAGCCACCAAGATGCTGGAGGGAGTGGAGCATCTCCCGTGTGAGGAAAGGCTGAGGGAGCTGGGGCTCTGGAGCTGGAGAAGAGGAGACTGAGGGGGGACTCATTCCTGGGGATCAATATGGAAAGGGGCAGTGTCAGGAGGATGGAGCCAGGCTCTTCTGGGTGACAACCAGTGACAGGACAAGGGGCAATGGGTGCAAACTGGAACACAGGAGGTTCCACTTAAAGATGAGAAGAAACTTGTTTGGGGTTCGGGTGTCAGAGCCTGGCCCAGGCTGCCCAGGGAGGCTGTGGAGTCTCCTTCTCTGCAGACATCAAACCCGCCTGGACACCTTCCTGTGGAACCTCAGCTGGGTGTTCCTGCTCCATGGGGGGATTGCACTGGATGAGCTTTCCAGGTCCCTTCCAATCCCTGACATTCTGGGATTCTGTGATACCTTCTGAGGCTGAAAATACTTATCTCTGCAACTCAGAAACGTTGTGCAAAAAAACCAGCGGTGGCAGACAAAGAATTAGTTTCTTGCAGGTTTGGCAAATGCAGCCACCGATGTTCTGCCGCCAAAAGAGAACTTGTGCAAAAGAAAGAGCAACCTTGATAATGGGCAGTAGGAGCCAGGAGGATAATCTGTTCCACCGAGGGTTATTAAAAACACGTGCGGATGCTCCGATGCAACACGCAGCTCTCAAAGCCTCTCAAAAGACAAAAAACAGCCTCCACAGGAATTGCTGGAATATCTTCCAGCTTTAGGGGCTCTGGGATTGAGGTAGTTGGTCAATGCCGAACAATCTACCTGAGAAAATGAAGTTCTTTTTAGTTAACTTTCATTCATGGGGAGGGGAAAGCAGACTAACCTAAGATACCCCCAACAAGCACAGATCTCCCTAATTTACAAGCACAAAGAAGCAGGATAACCCTTTCAAATGATGTAGTTGAGAAAACAGGCTAGAAAAAAAAGAAATAAAAAATATCTGAGCCCACCAAACATAATTTTTTAAGCTTTAAGTTAAGCAAACTGAGTGCTCAGCAAGGCCAACAATAAATCACCAGTGTCTTTTTATCCGAACTAACAGCTGCAAGCACCAATTCGCCTCCTTCAACCAGCAAGGCTACAACCTTTTCTAAAGGTTTGTAACAGGTCCTTTCTTGCCATCTTCTCTTTACTGCTATGTGTCCCAGAGGCAACACATAACCCTCTCACTTTAACTATATTATAGGAGAACCCCAGTCTGAATGACACATACACCCAGTTAAATTCTTTCCATCTTGTCTTTTTCCGACCCCTCAATTTCCTTATTATTTTTGCCGAGTCACACAAACAGAAGGGGAAACACAGCACAGAGAAAACTAACTGCTGTTTAATTGCCAAGTGAAAAAGAGAGTTGGGGAAAGAAAATAAAGAATAAAAAAGCATGGTCGAACAGAAGAAATCTTTAAAAAGGCAGAAAGGAAATGATCTTTTGTTCAGAAGAAGGAATAGTCTCTCCAAAACCGTAATGAGATGTGCTTACCATGTTACAGAAGACAAATCTCCTATTCATGGGGTATCCGAAAGGGTTACTAAGGCTTCCTAAAGAAAACTATTCCTCAAACCCACTGCCAAAGTGCATTACAACCTAAAGCAATTCAACTATTTACTTCTTAAGGCACTTAGCAGATGTGCAAAGTCTTGTGCTAAAAACAAGCAACCCGTCTGCGAAAATGTCATTTTAGGAATAAAAACAGATCCCAGGCTTCTTTGGTAGCCGTCGCCTTCTCAGCCCCGACAGCCGACACCAAATCAATGCATTTCAGCTTCGTTGTGTCGTGCTTACGGCTCAGTCGTACTCACCAGAGTGTGGGGATAATAAAGTGCAACTTTCATGCAACCATTGATAAAGATGAGCAAAGCAGCTTGCGCTTCTAGGATTCTGGCAGCCTTCCAAATGGGTAGATCAGGTTCACAAAATCCATACATATATAGCAAAAAAATATAATGACGCTATAGCAGAAAAGACACATTTTTCTCCCTAATCATTTTTACTCTGAGTTTGGATGCAAGGGGGGGGATAACGTCCTAATTATCAGCTATGTTTTGTGATTGAAAAAGATGTCAACAGGGAAAACTGCGAAGGGGCACAGAGACAAGATCATAGAAGGAAGAGCCCTCAGGGATCCTCCGCTTCAGCCTTTGCAAGAGTCCTGGGAAAAGCCTATTAGCACACAGAAAATTTAAGCAAATTAATGATACGAGTCTGGGGATACATCTCCGCTTTCTCCCTTTAACCCACGCGTAGCAATCCAGGCTCGCTTGAATCGTCATTTCTGCTTCATAAAACAAAACCGGCACTATTGAGCTGTATATTTTACCACCAGTGAACTAGAAACCTCTTCTCTGCTTCATTAACTCTGAAACAGCTCAAAAGCTGCAGGCAACAGTACCAGACGGGCCTCAGAAGCGACTTCCCAGCTGCTTTTATTTCCCATTTCCCCTGTGTTTGGCAGGAAAACTCACTCGGCCAGGCCATGACGCGCAGGCCACGAGCGGGAATTCAATCCTGGAGGAAGAATTAAATCCTGGAGGAGGAATTAAATCCCGAGGGACTGATTTCCACCCTCTGCCCCAGGGCTGGGTAGTTACCACCTACCAGCTGAATTCAGGCCACGCTTTATTTTACACAGCCCACAGCCACAGTTTTCCTTCAAGGAACCATTGTGCAACTCACAGCGCCCTCAAAGGTGTTTGAAAATCTATTCAACCCTTAGCATGGAAATTATTTGCCCCTGTTCTACCTACTTAAAAACCTGAGTCAACTAAAGACAGACAAGTTGCCCTACAGCGTAAGCAGCCCGTGCAAATCCGTGCTTCAAGGTGTTTGTGCTTACTCATATTTCACTAACCAGGAGACACTTTCCAGGCTTAATTTCCATGAGCTGAGGTTTTCTAAAAGATCAAAGGAGAATGGGGAAAAGGGCGAGTAGGGTAAGTTTACAAGGGAAAAAAGAAATGAAGCCTGCATCTCGTGGTTGAGATTCTTCGTTAACCTTGGCGTTTACAGGCAGGGAGGGATCACGCATTCCAGAGCAAAAGTTATTTGAATAAAGGCTGCGCGAGCTACCTATAGAGCTTGGTGTATTTTTCTATTTCTAATGGCATTCCCAGCTGTTTAACCCAATCGCCACTCAACAGAGCAATGAGATTGCTTGAAAAATGTCAGGCTGCTGGTGTCATGCAGAGAGATCACCAGTAACTGACAGAAAAGAGAAAACAAAAGGTTTTTAAACTACTGGAAATATTATTGGGTAAGACAAGGTTATCCATCCCAGTTAGAGTTCCAGGGCTGGCTGGGAAGAGGAGGAAATGCGGTGTGTACCGGGATGGCAAAAACGACAAGAATCCAAGATGAAGGGGTCTGTCAGTCCCTCATCACACCGGTATTGCTGTCAAATGCCAGCTGTGGAGAAAAGGGATAATAAAGGAAAAGACGGGGGAAAGAGAGAAATAGCTCAGTCCGGAAAAGTTACATTCTTCACGCACATTCTTTAATTCTGGTGGCTGGACAAGGCTTGTGCAAGTGCCTTACACCGAACATAAATCACTCATTTTTTAAGCATCCTCTAGCAGCACCATACAGAAAACTAGTGGGAGAGTTCTATTCCATTTGTGCCAGGGCACACAAGTGCAATGACTTCTTCAAACGCTCCAGTTCCTACACGAGCAGAGTTCCCTGCAGCACCCCACTCCTGCACCAGGAAAATTCACTTACCATGAGCTGGGAAAGCTATTCCTGCTGAAATTCTGTGATCTGTGAATACACACCTATTCTTGACAGAGAAATGCGGCTCCCAATTTATTAAAAAAATAGAAATTAAAAAAAAAAAAATCAATGAGAAAGCAACACGGTCAGGGAGGGAGATACCAATATTTCCCTAGCAGAAATGTAGGACGGCATCAGTTCTTTTTAAAATACGCAATGAAAGCTCACACAGCACAAGGTTGTCACATTCTGAGACAACTTCATACACTGAGGAACGTTAGTTTTACAGCTTTTACACAAAAAAAAGTCATGAGGCTATTTTTTTCCTGGCGTATTTAACTCTTTTAGGAGAGGTAAAGATATCCAGATGGGGCGCACACAACCAAATCCTGCGGTCATTGCACAACGTCGCGGGCGATCCCTTCCCCGCTATTTCAAACGGCAAAAAAATAGTATGAAAAGGACAAACGGCAGATGCCACAACTCAAATCAACATGAAAAAAAGAATTTAAACGTGAGGACGTGTGTCCATCAACAGAAAAAGAGTAAATTAATACCTAGAGCAGCCCAAGAGAGGGAAAGGGGCTCTGTCCATCACCCCTGTGAGAAATGCAGTTGTGATTCACGCTAAGATGTTTAATGTTTACAGATATAACCAAATGAGGCACGGGTTCTGAACCTGGAAAAAGGAAAAGGTGGTTAAGTTCTATGTAAAAAGTCATGAAACTTGTTTATTAAGTTATATTGATACAGGGAACTAACATTTTAAGGGTTAACCAACCACATAATAAGGGCCTACTAACGAACTAACACTTTAAGCCACATAATGAATATCTAGTTTAGAGCTGTATGTAACCAATTGTGTTAAGAAAAAGCAGAACCTCATCGAATACCGAGATAAGAAGTTTTACAGCACCAGCTGTAACCTTGAGGAGACAAGATAGCCAAGATTTACAGCAAAAAGGGGGCGCCAGTCTGATTTTGGTCGACTTGGTAGCTTGGGTTCCAACCAATTCATTGTAATGAGCAACAGGGGAGGGTCAAGGAGGAGACTATGGAAATGGTTATCTGAGACTCATTTTAACAAGAAGCGGGGAAAGGTTATGAATATGTATAGGCGTTCCTGGGGTCATTACGAATATGTAATACACACTTCTTATTGTTAAAAGGTGTGCGTGTTGAGCGGAGCGAATTCCCCGCGCACTCAGCGCTGTTTTGCTTATGCTCTAATGAACACGTGTTTACGGAATACAGTTAAGGAATTGGATTAACATAGAAAAAGCGTAAGTTACTTATTTCACGCCCCACGTTCACACCTTCATAATCACCTTTTTGTGACACCATCCTGCTTTACCTTCCATGCTTTTCCATGTTTCCCACTTAAAAATTACCCGCACGCATACAACCAACATACAAATGTATAGTTTAATGCCGCGAAGCCCTGAAATTCGGGCAAACATTATTCAACGTCTTTCACAAAGCCAAAGTGCTCACTGGGAAGCTGGGAAGAACAACTTGCCTGCAAAAAACTGGACACCAGAATGAGGTTTTGAACTAATTTTCTGATTTGTTTCTTTTTTTTCAGTCATTCCTAGTAAAACTGCTTCTCTCACTCTTCTTACAAACAGGTTTTTATCTGAAACGCTTAAGAAATTAATCCAAACCAACTAGAACCGGGTGTCTTCATTCTCATATGTTGATGTGGAAAGTAATTGTTGCCAAGCCTACAAGATAACTATAGGAGCCAATAAGCAGAAAATATTACAAACTCCAGAAGAGGCAGATCAAGTGCATGATAAAAATCTCATCAATGTGTAGGTATGGAAATACATGCATCTATTCCCATACATACACAATAGTTTAAACACCACTTGTGCATGGGCAAATTAATCAAATGTTCAGAGCGATGTAATGCATCCTACTGTTTTATGTTATTATTTTATCCCTGATTTACTGATGGGGAACTAGACACCAATTCTCTCCAGCCATCTAAGGCTGTTTATAGAGGTTGCTGCAGCACCAGCACCACAAAAATAGATTTTACAGCTTGAGAACAAAATACTTTTTAACAAATAAAAATACAAAATGAAGAACAGAGTTACCGACTGAACAGACAAAAGGACTGTGAAAATTACAACACCACAGGATAACCAGTGCTCAGTGAAGCAGAAGAGCTTCCAAAAGAAGCTGTCGAGCTAAAATAATATTTAAACAGTTGACAAAACATAATATTGAACTTGGAAAGCTGCAAAAGACTTTAAAAACCTGCTTGTATCCTTGTATAAATTATGGCGCAGAAGCACATATGAGCGCAAACACCATGTGAAAGGGCTCTGCTGCTGGTTTTGCCTTCAGGCATCTATCAGGTTGCTGAATGGTTTATACAGGATGTTCAGCAACTGGAAACGTGGTCCTGCTGAACTTATTATTCCAAGCGTTTCCTTGGGGTGGTTTATACCCTGGGTATTCCACCTGTGAGGCCTGGGTTGGCCAGGCCAGGATGCTGCAGCACTTGGAGAAGTTTAAAATTAAGTAGCATTCGGAGAAGTTTAAGATTAAGTAGCCCTTCCAGCTCCACATAGTAGAACTACGTGCCTGTTCAATAAAGAATGAGTGAAATTCTTATGGGTAGAATGGTAATATTTCAGTGAAATATTACTGAGCAAGAATGAAGCTCTGAAAAATGCACTTCTGGGAGGTTCAGGCATTTACCTACCTAGTTTTACCTTATTCTCTTGCCTTCAATTAGAGTTTTGTGCAATGAAGAAGTTGAAGATGTCTATGAATGAGGCTGAACTCACAAAAAACAGGTCTCCAAGGCAAAAACTCACCCATGAAATGCAGGTTTCCATCCACGAGGCCCTCACATCCACACATACCACTCCAATGAAAATTATGCCAAGTCTTTGTATTTTTAATTTACAATACTATTATCTGCTACCGGTGAGTCTGAACATACAAAAGAGGGCATAAAACTTTTTTGTTGCATGGAAAACTTACAAATGCTGTGATAATGAAAATTCAAACATACTTTTTAATAATAATAATAATAATAATTTAAAAAAATCTCTTTTCATGAAATTCATTGTAACTATGGAAAAAGTTAACCCTATTAGAATACCTTTAAAACTGGGCAACTTTTCAAGAGCTTGTCATCTAAGGGGAAACTTTCTCAGGTCCTTTCAATTCTGGTCAGGAAACAGGAAGCGAATTTCAGCGAAGGGTAAAATACAGAGCTCTGTGAAACTCGGTAACAAAGAGAGAGCCCCTTAAATGTCACTTGGAGCAGTGACTTGCCACCAGTCTGTCACCACAGCGCTCACTGGGAAACGGCCCCAAATCCACCAGTGACCAGGTGTGTGCGGGCACAAAAAGCAAGAACTGATGATATTCATAATTCATTTAGGAAATTAAAAACACAAACAAAATAAAAGGACAGCGAAGACCCCAAACGTTGAGGATTGCTGACAAGTTATTTGATGAAATGATAAAACCGTTAAGGAGAAAACGCTGTTTCAGCAGCGTAGGAATCACACTCTGGTTAATGAGAGCGACATGGCACAAGAGTTACGTCTATTTTCAATCGTGAGCAAGATCCTTGAAAGAGGTTTTTGTGGTCAAGATGCAGGTTTAAATTTAGAAAGCTTGGCCCTTGGAAGGGCTAATGGAGTCAAGACCAACCATCACCCACCGCTTACCCAAATAAGACCTGGTAGAAAAGAAATGCCAAAGATTCATGTCCAAAAACATTCAATATCAGGGCAAGGAGGATCCCTGAGCCATGCTGAAAATGTTACAAGATATAAGTCCATGTCAACAATGTGTCTGACAAGTACCTCTTAGCAGCAATGCCGGAATGAGAAAAAAACAATTATTTAAATCTTGGTAATCCAAATATTGTTCTGCTGCAGTAACAAAATCATCACTACCAAATTAAAAATCATTTCATCGTGGTATTTTCACTATCCTTCATTCTTTTAGATCACTCCCCAACCTTTTTTGAAGACACTAGAACTTTATTACATTAGATGCTCCAAGCTCTGGTGTTAATAACATTGCTGTGTTATCATATGGGTTTACCAGGTGTCTTCTTCCACAAGAAATACTCCGTCCAGTTTTACCAAGCATGTTCTTGTGCTGCAAAAAGACTGTAAAACTCTCCAGCATAAGCAAAACAGGGCAAGGAGAATGAGAATTATGCCTTTTAAAATGGAATAATTATTAATAAGAAAATAAAAGACATCAAAACTACACAGCCACGCTTGTGAAGAAAACCCCCAGAGGGGGTGTACTGAATTATTTGGAATTTTTAGTTTCCAACAGCCGCCTGGAAGAATAATCTACATCTAAAAATCTCAACACTGATCCCATCTATTTAAAACAAATAAATAAAATTCCATGCAAATAAGGCCAAAAGAGTTGGAAAAGCAGCATTCACAAGAGTCATCAGCACTGCCAACACATATAATACCTCAGTTACTGCAAAACGCTCCCCATCCCGTTCTGCCATATACTTTGTAAAGTGCCAGAAACGAAAATCGGGAGGTTATTTGCGCGAATTTCCTGCCTTGGGCAGTCACGAGCCTCTTGATTATCAAAGAGCTTTAGCATGCTGGCATCAGTTTCAAATTAACCGCTCTTGTTGCCAAATATCTTTGAAAATCCTGAACTATGCTGGTGGTGATAACATCCCAACACTGAAAAATCAAACCATTTAACATTAGAAACTTATTTTCTATGCCACAGATAAAAAGATGCTGATATGTGGTCATAAGATCTACAAAGAAACACCCATTTGTTCGTTTGGGATCAGTTCAGCGTAACGTTCCCAAAACCTCAGGAACACACATGCAAAAGGCAGAAGGAGCAGCAAACCAGACACAAACCCTCCAGCAGCGTCACATCACAGAGTAAAACCAAATTTAACATCGGTGATTCCTTTCCTGTCAATTTAATGCCCTGATGCACAGACGGGGACGCAACAGCTCATCGGGGAGGGTGGAAAGAAAGGTTTTGGGGCCAGGGGAGAGCAAGACTCTCTCCTTTCCACCTCCAACTAAACGGCTGATTCTCACATTTACCCCGGTGTAAAATCACGCAGTCGCGTATTTCTGGTCTAAAACACTCGCAGCGGGTGGATTTAGTGTCCTGGTAAAAATCTCAAGCACTCAGGTAATTGAACACTACTAGAAAACATGAAATACTTCATGAAATACAATCAGCTCAAAGCAAGGATCACCGGTAACAGCCATCCGAGATGACGCAGGTTCAAAAGAACACTGAATTATGACCCAAACATTCTGGACCTGCCCAAGCTGCTCAATAAGCCCACTGCTAAACTCTCTATTCCCACGCTATACAAGCTGTAAAACTCAAATCACGTTATTTCACGTCGCCCAGCAGCCACTGCTGAACTGGGAAGCGTTTCCCAGCACCAACGCAGCGATGGGAAAACTACCTCAGAGCAATGTTTTGGTGTAAATCGGCCAAAAAAGGGCTTATGGATGCAGAGTCGTGACTCTGTATTCTCAAGTTTTTGGTCCATTCTCCTCTAGCACCTTCAGGGAACGGTCGCTGCTGGCGTTTTGGGACCAATGGGACCAGATCCTTCCTGCGAACTCTGGAGTTCAAAGGGGCCCCTTTCAGCAGCACCTGGAACTGGGCCACAAATTGTTCTTCCTGGATTCCGATATCCTGAATCGTGGCAAAAAGGTCAAAAATGTTTAATGCCTTGCCTTATAAACTCCTGATTGGTCAAACACTTTAAAACAGAAGCTGAAAGACTCTTAGGTTTATTCTCTTTTTACTTTTCATTAATTTTTTTAAAATTTTAAAAGTTGCTCACTTTAAAATACTATTGTAACTTATTAAACAGTAATTTTTTTACATCCTAAAGCAGATGCTGTACAAGCTGAAGTGTACTTTCAATTTCCACAAGAAACTGCCCAGCCAGCTCCTGCTCGAATCCCCAAAAGACCCTTTTAAAACAGGAGACAAACGTAGGGGAAAGATATTTTAATATTCATTCCTCCAGGTTCTTACTTTATTGGAGACCTTTTCAAGAGGAAACGGCTTCAAGATTCAAAGGCAATTTTAAAAAGGCTCTTCTACAAACAGCCCTTCTTTGCTCTTGTACAAGAGATACCTCTGTTAGTTCAATGAGTTCTAGACCGAGGGTAAATGAAAAACAATTTTAACTTGGCGTTTCTAAAAGAAACCCCACACTATTGAATAAAACTCATTAAAGAGTTGACTCATTAAGGGAGCTATGGGAAAGCCAATATATGCTGTGGGTACCCACTGAGCCAAAAATCCAGCACCTAAACAGGAAGCAGAAAACTTAAAAGTATATATATATATATATATATATATATGCTGAATTTGAAAGATTTTTAGCGTACTTCCATTCCTTAATACACCTGCCAGCTGCCGTCATTCCGATTCCAATTATGTTAAATCCCTTTCTTTACATGGTACACCCGTTTTAAACCAGTCCTAACATGTTGGTTCCTTCCTACAGCTGCTTTTCTGTGAAGTGAAACTACAGAGTTAGAAAGAATTAAACCCGTCTTATCAAAATAACTCTTTTAAAGGTAGGAAACGATATCTGCTCATTGGCAGAGAGAACAGCCCTGACCAAAGATTCAAATATCGTACAGTTGTTGGCAACAGGCAACAACACATATGCCAGAACATCTTCCAGTTACAAAGTGGTGCTGTTTAAGCATTGAGCTTAGGCTGGGCTTAGATCTTCTGGGAAACCACGACCTATATACAAAGCACCCAACACTCCCAAAGAGTCTTGAAAATACTCTGATTCCCTAGTAAAGCATTTCCATCAAAACAATTCCATGCACCTGCACATCGGTAGCAGCGGAATCAAAGGTTTTTAAAAGCAATTTGAAATTAAAGGAGTTAGATACATCGATTCACGAATTTCAAAATCCACTTGTCTTGCCTGGAGAAAAAAAAGCCGCCTGCCCAATTTCTAAAGTGTTTCAATATACTGTAACCTCGGCTTTTCAAAAGCATAAGGAATTCCTCTCGTCAATTCACAGGCAGCGTGTCTAATCACCCCAAATACACGTAAACAGCAAAAAAGAAACTGTGAATTTTAAGGCATGTTCCTAACATTTACACCTCCACCTGCCTGTCAGGGGAGACATTTTCAAAGCCTGACTAACCCCCGTTCCCACGTGAGAAAACAGAAAGAATGATCGACTTAAACTGACAAGTCAGATACACGATTGGGACCAAAAATGGTGTTTCCAGCTCTTGATGACAGACACTGTCCACTACATCGGTCAAAATACAGTACTGAAGTGTGTGTTTTCCAACTAAAATAAGGCACAATTTACGTAAAATCACACTCCGAGATCTCACAAACCTTGAGCAGTAAAGTACAGCTTGAATATAAACTGAGCTCAGTCTACGCCTTGTGACTTAGGCCCCGGTCAGGTCAGTCACTAGGAGACCTGAAAACATCTTAACACCCACATTTGAACACAAACAAGAGTTTTACAAAATCTCACAACATAGCAGCCTCAAGACACCCTCATTCCAAACAGCAAAGCACAACAAGAACCCTTAGACACCCGAGCACTGGGAGCAATTTGTTATCTCTAGCAGCACAACACTTCACAGACCAAGCGGTAACTTCAGCATTTGACAAGTTAAACTTCACCGAAGAGGTCCGTTCAGTCACTGTCACGAGCACAGCAGGTTCAGAACCCTCTCCAAGGCGACACTGTGCAACTACAAAGCGGTCTCAAAGTTTGGGGCCAGGCAAACTTGATTTAGGAAGGAGGTGCCTCCTTGGAAAACTAAAAATCGAGCTCCCTGCGGCCTTTCTGAATCTCTTGCCAGGTCCAAGAGAGCGCAGAGCAGAGCAGAACTGATCGTAGCGACTACATTTCTAGAAAATTAAAAACAAAAAGGGAAAGCTCCACAACCACCTCCTTTTGGCAACTCGGTTGCACCCTTTCCCAACTTCAGCAGAAACAATTCATTAGGATGTGTTCAAATACTCGATGCCTGGCTGCTAAAAACCTCTCCACCACCCCTCTGCTGCCTTCTCCTCCTGGATGCGTTGACGAGTCAAATAATTTTCAATGTTTGCTGCCTGCATCCCAGTTTCTGACCCCAGGACTTGCATCTCTGCTGGTGTTATCACTGGGTTGGGTCGTCTAGAAGAGCACCTGGGTAACCAGGGGTTGCTTTCAGAACAAGCAGCTCTTTCTTTGTTGTGGCTGCCGCGCAGACACATCAATAAATGCGTGTGTTGTAAGGAACATGAATATGCCGGCACAAAACTGGCAGGGAAGTTCTCAGTGCCCCAGAAACCTCCTAATGCAGAAAACAGACAAAAGGTAGAAGAAAAAAAAAAACCAGCCCCAAACCAAGACTGATGCAAGAACTCCAAAGCAGAAGTGTGTTTTATTAGTAAAACACAAAGAGCTAGATTCAGATCCCTATGGCTTTTCATACCATCACAAGAACAAAATCTGCAGCCCCAATACCCTGAACCTTTATCCTAAAGTTATTTGAATAATTTTTGGACTTTAATAATTTTTAAATATAACAAAAAGGCTGACTTAGTGCAAACACACATGAGTTCTTAAAAGGCTACACTTTAAAATAAGTACAAGATCTGACCTGCCATACATGGTCGAGGATTCACCATTCTGCTCAGCATCCAGACCAAGCAGGTGCCTCCAAAGGAAACTCCCCCAGCTGGCCCAACGTCCCAGTAGTAACTGGGGACAAATTTCATCCCAGTAAATCAGCCTCTGACAAGCAACTCCAAAAGCACACGCCTGGGATACACCGCAACACACCGCACCGTGTTAAAAACTGCAAGATCAATAGACAAAGGCTTAATTCCCCATTGAATAGCCCGATAGATTTCTTTTAACAACTACATCTGCACAAAGCTGAGTCAAAATCCACATACAACTTCAACAACACAGAAGATCTGAGTTACTCTTCCTCGAGCAGTTTTGTTCTGGCCTCAAGAACTGAAATACCCAACCAGTGAACTTTTAAGTAAGGTTTTTCCTTCCTCTAAAACATCGCTCAGTGCATTTTTTTTAAAGTGGTCCTATTATCTTAAAGATTCTACTCCAAAACTTGTAACACAGAGGTTTTGCATTTCTACATTTCCATGTTGCCTCTATTTCAGTCTATTAGTCTGTAACATCAAACTGGACCAGGTCATTTGGTTACACACAGGTATTTCTTAACCTGCCCCCAGAATATTTCTGTGAGTTAAATTCCCTCCGTCTCCAAAACGAACAGATCGAATCACGAAGAAGCTGGTCCTTGTGTTTTTAGGGATGTACCGCTCCAGGGCTCACATTGTGAGGATGCTCCATACTGCAAAGTAGACTTGCACAAGTATAAACAACACCAAAAAAAAAGACAAACCCAGAAATAAGAAGATAAAAAAAAAAACACAATACACGACGTTTGAATCGCAGCTGACATCACCATCATTGCAAGATCTCCAAAATAATGAGTATTAAAAATATACACATCGGTAGTGTCTCCGCTTTCCGTGAGTCAGAAGGCGAAGCGGTTCACCTTGGGTACAGCACATCGCTCCCTGAAAGCGGGTGATTCCCAACCCAGCCCTGGGCAGCTGCTCGCTCGTCCCAGCCTAAAATCGACTTTAACTTCCCCAACACCTTCGCACCAAAGTGCAACCGTCACGTTTTGACAGAACAAAAAAGCGGTAACAAAAATAAAGCAGAAAAGACAGGGAAGAGAAAAACCAAGCAGGTGAGGCGCTTGAAGAGGCAGAGCGCTCAAGGCGCTGGGCGGGTCGGGGCTCTGCGCTCCGCTTCTCTATTTAAACCTTTTTTCTTGTTAAGGATTTATCTCCGCGACACCCACACCCGTGTTTTCCCGCGAGGTTTTCCCCCGTTTCCCAGGGATTCCGAGCCCCCCGTGTCCCCGGGGGGCGGGGGCCGAGGCGGGGCCCACCGCGGCCCGCAGGAAGCGGGACCGAGCGCCGCTCCCGCCACCGCCCTCCCAGAGCCGAACCGGGCGCAGCGCCCCCGGCCCGCCCTCCCTCTCGCCCTCCCTCTCTCCCTCCCTCTCGCGGGGCCCGTGAGGGGAGCGGCCGCCCCGGATCTCGCCGCCCGCCGCAGGCCCCGGCGCGGCGGGCTCCACAAAGAACGGCAGGTGGGAGCGGACTCACCGGGCTGGCGCGGCGGCGCCGGCCGCCTCAGGGACACGAAGGGCGGGGGTAGAGCGGGGCGCGGCCGCCACACGGCGCCTCAGCAATGGCGGCAGCGGGACCCACCGAGGCGGCGGCGGCGGCCGGAGGGGAAGCGGAACCGCCGCGCGTGGCCACAGCCCGCGGGGGCGGGAGGGGGCGGGGCCACACACGCACGACTACAACTCCCGGCGGACGCCGCGCCCCGCGCAGGAAATGACGTCACGACGTCGTCGATGCGCCGGGGAGGGGCGGGAAGCGCAGTTCGTTCGGCTCACCAAGGGGACGGCGGGAGCGGCCGGTTGTACCCGATTGTACCGTGGCGGTGGCCACGGCGGGGAACCGCGTCCCCTTTAGCACCCCCGGGGAGGGTCCCGGCTGGCGGCTGGGACGGGAGCGGCCCGGGACAGCGCTGCTCCGGGCCTTCCCCACCACAGAGAATCCCAGAGTGTCAGGGGCTGGAAGGGCCCTGTAAAGCTCATCCAGTGCAATCCCCCCATGGAGCAAGAACACCCAGCTGAGGTTCCACAGGAAGGGGTCCAGGCGGGTTTGAATGTCTGCACAGAAGGAGACTCCACAACCTCCCTGGGCAGCCTGGGCCAGGCTCTGCTACCCTCACCCCAAACAAGTTTCTTCTCAAATTTAAGTGGAACCTCCTGTGTTCCAGTCTGCACCCATTGCCCCTTGTCCTGTCACTGGTTGTCACCCAGAAGAGCCTGGCTCCATCCTCCTGACACTCACCCTTTATATATTTATAAACAGCACACAGTACTTACAACCCATCACAGCTCAGTTGTTCTCAGATCATCTGACATTTTCATAGATTGATAGATTATTTTTTTTTTCTAGGGTGGTGGGATTTTGCCCCTGCAGTTGGCTATTGCTATAGAAACATAGCTGGCTGTAGTTACAGAAAAAAACCCAAACAAACAAAAAAACCCCACAGAGTTAGGCCACTTTTCAACTGACTCTTCTTCACTCCTTGCTTCAGTCCTCTGGAGTTTAAATTTGACATTATTTCCTCAACACTTAATTCCTTGAGGAAAAGCAGTTCAGTGGTTTCATTCCTACACAGGCCCTTCCCCGGCTCGCGGAGGTACGAAGAGGGACAGCAGCCACAACCCCTCTGCAAGCAGGAGGGTGGGAAGGGTGTCAGGGTGGTCGTGCTTCATGTACCACCTCTGTGCTCAGTTCTTCCTCTTGTTCTGAAGGTGCTGGAGCAAGTTGAGAGCAGGGAACGGAGCTGGTGAGGGGCTGGAGCACAAGTGTGATGGGAGCGGCTGAGGGACCTGGGGGGTTCAGCTGGAGAACAGGAGCTGAGGGGAGACCTTCTGATCTCTGAACTGCCTGAAAGGAGCTTGGAGCCAGGGGGGTCGGGCTCTGCTCCCCAGGAACAAGCGCCAGGAGTAGAGGAAACGGCCTCAAGTTGCGCCAGGGGAGGTTGAGGTTGGATGTGGGAACAATTTCTTCCCCAAAGGGCTGTGGGGCATTGGAACAGGCTGCCCAGGGCAGTGCTGGAGTCACCATCCCTGGAGGGTTGGACAGACGGACATGAGGTTCTCAGGACATGGGGCAGTGCCAGGGCTGGGGGAATGGTTGGACTCAATGATCTTGAGGGGCTTTTCCAACCAAGGGGCTCATTTTGGTATCCATGCAGCTGATAACAAATTAACTCTTCCCCCACCAGCTGCTCAGGTCCAGAAGCCCAAGCGGCTCAGGGTGATAGCAGCGTGCGGTCGCTCCACCAGCTTCCCATGTTGCCACTTCTACCATCAGCGACTCGGGCCACTGCTCAGCCACCCAGATTCCAAGACATGCAGCAGTAACACAGCTGAGAAAGCAGCATATGTGTCCTCAAACTTCTCCCTCAACATTCCTGTGACATATTTAATCTTCCAGATGACCTCCCCAAATATCCACCTGCCCTGCAGCTTGAACTTCACATCCTCTGTCAGTCCAGGCTTGAAGCAACATCTGTTTTTTCTGTGCATATCACATTGTTACTTTCCCATTCTGATACAACTCTGTACTTGATCCTCCCAGGATCCAGCTTTTGATGATCAATCTCTGCACGCATCTCTCCAGAAACCACAGCAGATTTCTGAACTTCACACTTCCCTCAGCTCTACTTTCCTTTCCCATAAGGTATGTTTACTTCTCCTTGCTCCTTCACCCCCAAACCCACTCACTCTCGCTCCAAACCATCTATTTCATTAATATATGCAAGGACTGAATAAGAGCAATAACGAATATGTTTGTGTCTGGCCCTTGTATCTGTTCCTAAGGACTCACAGGTATCTCATTTCTGCCTGCAAAATGCTGTGCTTGCCTAGTGACAGTTGTTTCTGGTATGGGAGAGAAAATTTAACTGGCGAATTCCTTCATACTTTACACTATAACAGTTATGACATTTATTTGCAGCTTTTAAAGAAAATCTTGTCTACTATATTTGTAACACAAATGCTATGGATTTAATAAATGGTAAATATTTGCAGTTTCCCATAACAAAAAAGAAATTCATTGAGAAATTCTGTGATCTCTCTCATATTTCACAATAACAAGAATCAGCATTCATCGAGTTCAGCTGAAAAGCTTATTGGTGGGGTCATGACAAATTTTAGATACACTTGGTGAGCTACATGCCAGCCAAACTGATCAGTGCCCATCAAACCTGTTCTGATGCCAACTGTTTGGTACTGACAGCGCTAAGCCCGAGTAATTCAAGCCCCTCCTGCCTCAGTTTCCCCTAGGGTATCTTACCACTAACACAGGTTTCCATTCTCACATCCTCTCTTGTACAGATTGCCAGATCTTCCACTTCTTTTTGTCACTTGCAATATTTTGTCACATTTGTCCAAAGGACATTTACCATTTTTTCTTTCACTAGGCTGTGATATCGGGCAGCTTGCTTCAGCTAAAGAATTCAAGCCAGAATTTTTCAATTGGTATTATCTGATGTTTAAAAGAGAGATTTCAGGTGATAAAGACCTGACTTGAGCTGCAGTCTGGGTTGTTGCCATTCCAAGGGTCAGACTGTGACACAGAATTATTTACCTGTGTAAAAGAGCGAGCGCAAGAACTCGCCTCTGGGAATTAAAACTCCTGCTCAGAGACAAGCATCACAATACTGGTGGCCAGCCCCGCTGCGCTGATGTGGTTCATCATGTCGCCAAATCTCTCTGCAATTGTTCTCTTTGATTTCTCCCTTCCCCCAAGCAGATGCGGCGACTCCTGGGAGGGAGCGGGTGCAGCGCTGGCACAGAAATCATCAAGAAAACAAGAGCCCAGTGTCCCAGCACTCGCCGACCTGTCGTGGGCGAAGTCACAAGACGAGCTCGCTATTGAATTCCGGCAGAAGCAGAAAGATGCCCAAGGGATCCCGGAGCTACAGCTGGACGGCGATGAAAGGCCGATTCTGCTGCTGAGAAGGCTCGGCTGCGCGCTGAGCACTCAAAAGGAGGGCAGAAGCTGAAAACTAGAAATTTTCATTCGTTTCTCACACATGCGCTCCCCAAAATCACCTGCTTTTATTAACTTAGTCTCAGCTTACAGGGAATAAAATGTATTTTCTCCACCACCAGTCCCCAGGAGTTCGCGCAAGCTCACAATGCCACCTACTGACAGCAAGAAACAGCAACCGAGCTCTTCTGACAATCCAGAGCAACTCAGGTTTTCCATGAAGTAATTTCCTCGCCATTTCCTTGTATTTATCAACTGCTCTGATGGCTGAATGCAAATCTTCTAAATATTTTCTTCTAGTCAGTATCTTTTCAGCAGCTTTTGTCTCTCTCTTTCCGCTTCTGGAATCAGGTGAAATTTCTTTCACATTTTCTAAACTCTTTTCAACTATATTTTGACCAAAAGCACCTAATCCCTCCCAGTTATTAGAAGGGGAGAGATTAATTAAGCTTTCTCCCGTCCCCAGGAAAAACAGAATGTCTCTTCCCAAATTCAGACATAACCAAATTCAGAAACTTTAATGTCAGATAATGCTTTTTGTACCCGTAATAACCAGTCCCTGAGTTTGCTGGTTTAAATTCAATAAATACAAACACCTCTGCAAGAGGAGGAAACAAGTTCTGGGGCAAGGGGAGGGAATCGGAACTGAGCCTGTGGCAGCTCTTCCAGCTTTTTGCAGCGCTTTTCTTACCCTCCATCTGCCTTGGCCGCTTAAAACGCACCCAAACAGCCCTCCGTGTGTGAAAAGTGTTTGTGAAAAATGAGACCAAGGGAATTCTAACCCATTATGGGACCCTCGTGCGTTAACAAGATATAAATCATGGTAAAATAGGAATAATTTAGGAAGCTGATGTAATATCCAGTGAGTTTTGCTGTCAGTCATGCTGTATTTGTCTAGAAGTGTCCGTACTTGCAGACGGCTGCGAGAATCAGCGTGGCACAGAGCGCCGTGCTGAGAAGCGTCACCACACACACCAAGGAACTGTGCTGTCTGAGCCCCACGGGAACCTGCAGAATCAATTCCTCGTGTACCTACAAAGAAAAATAGAGGGATCAGACGCATTTAACAAGCTATTGCTTTTTTGAGCGCAACGCAGAGGATTAGTCGCCAGACAGCTATTTAACCAGCCCTTTGCTAAGGCTTCTTCTAGGATTCGAAATGGAAACCAAGGTGGGACGTAGCCTTTCAATTTACAGCAAACAGTACACAAAGCTCAATACATTTATCTGCTGGCATTTTAACTGGCAGCCATTTATATTCTCTGTATCTTTGTTCTTACAACAGGTTTGCCATTGAGGATAGGTACGGAACGCAGCACGGAAGAGAAAAGCTCTCAGAATATTTCACAGATCACCAAGAAGCCACTTTTCTCCAAGACAAACAACTATTTGGTTTCTCTATGATGCAAGAAGCTCTAAAACATTTTTGCAGAAGAGCTGCAGATACCCCAGGCGTCTGCAGGTATCCTAAATACAGGTGGGCACGTGTTACAAAACCAACAGATTTGTTATGAGACAAATTAGTCTTATTTCTGAATTTCTAGACACTACTGCAACCCTTTTGAGTATCCAAAGTTGTTGACCACACCAGTTTTCTTGGTTTTGAACACAGAATAAAGTAACTTTGTCTTTTCCTAGACACTCCATAATCAGAAAACCAAGCAAACAGAAGTGGCCTCTTTTTAAAGATGTTATTTCTTCAATCTTTGGGATTTTACCCTTCATAAACGTAGTTTTCCACTTTGCTACTCCTCTAAAGTAGCTACGTTGTAAAGACTTTTCTCAATTTGACCGGTGCCAATTATATCCAAGAATTCCAAGTAAATTATCGAGGCGAAAAACAGTGAGGAGAGCAGCCCCACAAAGGGCAAGAGGAGCACAGAGCGAGTACAAACATGTCAGAAGGGCACGATGACACCTATGAAAAGCTGGTCAGAAGGGAAAGACGGAGGAACACCACAACTAGTCTTTTACTCATCACTTCCTGTGCTATGGAGGTTGCAAATCACTAAAAAAAACAGGCAGGAATTATTAAAAGAGCGTCAAGAATTCCCAGCAGAACTAAGAACTCACAGGTTTGTGCGTTAGGCTGTGCCACTGACAGGGCCCGACGTTTTTGTTCAAACAAGGAGCTTCCACTTCAGTCGGCTTCCCGCACTCTGCAAAGTGATCTGCGGAACACATTAATGTATCAGCAGGATCCGGATCAGATGAAGACCTTTCCAAATGGAGGATCTTTCCTCCGCAACAGTTAGCAAAATTAAAACAGAACAGAAACGTGCCAGCAAACCCGCAGAGTCAAGTCCTTTTTGTGAACTTTGCGACTTTCCCTTCCCAATAACGAGATAGACCCAAGGAAGACTCTCACCCATGTGGTATCTTGGCCCTTCTGTCCTTAGCAAGGCAAATAATCCATCATTTGCGTTCATAATAACTTATCGTAATTATTCATAATAATTCATCATCTAGATCCCTTCAATTTACCCACACAGTTACAATCTCTCTTCTGTCAAGTCTTCTTCCATTTCTCCTTGTTGGCCTCCTGTTGGCACATGCAAGAACTCCCTGTACAATGCTTTAAGTGCTTTCATGTTAATAATAAATATGTTTTCTTGCTCACAAGTAGTAAATGTGGTGGAAAAATGGGAAGATTTCACACCCCTTTTTAAGTGACCAGTCTACCCTGCCCCAAAATTTATCCCAGAAAATCATTGCCCAAATAACGCTCAAGGGAAGATAAAAGAGCTGAGACTCATTAGCACAGTTTGACTTGGCAGCTACCGAGAATGATTTTGTGAAAGGAAATATGTTTTGCAGCAAAAATGGAGGATTTGATCGTTCGTATAACTTAAAATATTCATTGTCAGTGGATATGAGGTGCTTGTCTCACAAGAGTCTGATACTTCAACCATGGTAACCTTCAGGTGCGCAGGAAGTTCCCTTATATATAGGGAATGTGGGGAAAAGGTATTAGAAACCACCAGAAAACTTTGATTAATATAAATACCTGATAGAGAATATTAAACAGGCCCTGATAAGGAATATTAAATATGCCATGTGCGGCATCAGCTGCCAAGAGAACGACCCTCAACAAGCCGGGGCCTGCAGGGACGGTGACAAACAGACCAGCTGCCAACACTTGAAGTACAAGGGCGCAACGGCAGCAGCAGTCTGGTGATGATTAATCTGCCTTTGGTCAGGCAGCAGCAGCTTTCAAAGAGGAAGACAACGTGATCTTTATCAGGGCCGCTATCTTCCCCTCGTGTTCTATCTACTGAGAGCTCCGTCTCCAGAAGACAAATACAGATCCAGATCCCAAGCTCTGGATTTCTCCCCCCAAAAAAACATGTAAGGAGAATCTCACTGTGGCAGCAGCAGAGCAGGACTTGGGGGCTCTTCAGAACAACCAATGCTTCCTCGCTCCCGTCTGCCGGCCGGTGGTACCGCCCGTGCACGGGCAAGGCAGCTCGGAAACAGCGAGAGCACCGCGGGTCAGGTTCCATGTACAGCAGAACAAGAAGATCCGCGGCCAAGTACTCAGGAGCCTCCACATCAACGGCATCAGGAATTAACACTGCCTGCGAGTGGAAAAAGATAGAGACGTGGCCGCGAGGAGAATCAGTGCAAGGGAGGGATGCAGGGGAAAAAAAATGTATGAACATTTTACATGTGATTTGGGGATTTATGAGACCACTGTCTGCCGCGGTGACCTGCTGCAGCATCAGAAGGGAAAACTATTTTCTTCATTCTGTTTTCTAACACTGAGCCTGGTTTTGTGGTCAGGAAGATCAAGCTGGAAATTCTGCCCTTAAGCTGTTCCAAGATAACTTTTCAAGTCCCTCTCCAATGAGTGATTCTTACGTTTACAGCACAACCATGCCTATAGCCAAACCCAAGGGCCGTTAACGAAACAATCAGTATAAATAAGGCTACACCAGCACCTGCAAATATCCCAACAGCAGACGGTGCCCAGAGCCTTCACATCTGTACGTTTTAACTGAATTAAGCACCTAATATTACCTTAAAGCAACGGCCTTACCACATCTCCCTACCGAAATACCAGCAGTGTACGACACAAAACATCCTGCATGGGCGATGGCGGTCAAGCCAAGAGATACGAGATATCATGAAGATGATACTTGTGCAGCAGCTCCTTCCACAAAAAGGAATTAACCACCTTGGTTCAACGAGCCAGATGAAGCTCAGAGATTACAACTTCCTGAGTGTGCTCATCCTTCTCTGAGTAACTACCAGACGTCTTGGCGCTGGAGTCGTTACCTTTGTTACGTTGTGCTGCTGCAGCGATGCCAGCTCGTAGGGATCCACGTAGATTCCTGGTGGAAGCCGAATTCTTGCCACCACCACGCATCCTCCTGCGTCCTCCCCTGCTGCACCGAGTTCTACCGTCACCAGCAGGTCCCTTCAAATGAGCCACAAAAGCAAAACATTTCTACTCTCAAATGTGCACAGATAAAACGCAAACACGCTGCAAATTCAGCAAACAGTTCCCTGCCGACCCACACTGTCCCTCGCCAGGGAGGAAGGGTGGAGTTCACCCTAATTCCACATCCACAACCAAAATGAAGTTTCACTTCTCAGTTGACTTCTCAGAACCACCAACGGCCTCTGTGCAGATCTTAGAAAGGGGCCTCCTGTTCTTCCTCCGCTGTAGTTCGTAATTGTTAATTACTTGATCATGCCCAGCTGTGCCTGTGGATCACAGCTCAGTGAGATGATAAAACTGGGCATGAAGTAGAAAAGAAGCTTTTCCACACATAAAACTACCCAGCACGTTATTCTGATGCAGCACCGGGGTGGCACCGTACCTGTGAAACCCGTCTTTCAGCAGCTCCTGCGTGACAGTGGCATCTGGACAAGCGGCCTGCACATCTAAAATAACATGGAATGAGTGAGTAACGGTGTTTACAGAACAGCATGTGTAATTATCACACAACATTAACAAGCAATGTCGTATCATCTGTGAAGGCATCATCTGCAAAACCTCCCACAGCAGAAGGGAAACAGTATTTCAATTCAGTACAACCAACAGCTGTTTTGTCAGTAGAACACCAAGCTCCAGCTACCACAAAGGCTGAAATATCTTTTATTTTTCCAACAGAACAACTTTCAAAAGTGTGGGTTTGTTTTTACTGAGGAGTCTGTAATAACTCCCACTTTTTCTCACTGTAGCCCCCATTCCAGGTGCGATTCCTCGTCTCCCCTATAAGATCATCTCCCTATAAGATCCAGATTTTAACAGTGAAATTTGTGCTACAGCTATTGTTTTATTTGTTTATTCCCTACGTTTCCACAGGATTACACTGTAGATCTAAAACTCCAGACATGTCCTGTACAAGTATCCACTTGAGTGGAGGCCTAAAGCAAGGCAACGTTGGCCTAATATGAAATTCTGCAGGTCTCGTAGCTGTTTCTCAGTTACCTAATGTGGAAAATCGCTTGCTTCTGTTATTAATTTCTATAATAGAATAGAATATTTTAGTAGGAAGGGACCTACAATGATCATCTAGCTTCAGTGCTGACCAAATGTTAAAGTGTGTTACTAAGGATGTTGTCCAAACGCCTCTTCACAGAATCTCAGAGTCACAGGATGGTTGGGTTGAAAGGACCCCTGAAGATGTTATTCCTTCAATGTAACGTGGGGTCACCAGAGCAGATCACAGGTCCAGGCGGGTTTGAATGTCTCAGAGAAGGAGACTCCACACCCGCTCTGGGCAGCCTGGGCCAGGCTCTGGCACCTCCCAGCAAAGAAGTTTCTGCTCATGTTCAGATGGAGCCTCCTGTGTTTCAGTCTGTGCCTGTTGCCCCTCACCCTGGTGCTGGGCACCACTGAACAGAGTCTGCTCCATCCTGACAGCCACCCTGAGCTATTGACTCATTGATCAGATCCCTCTCAGCTTCTCTTCTCCAGCTCAACAGCCCCAGCTCACAGAATCCCAGAATGTCAGGAACTGGAAGGGACCTGGAAAGCTCATCCAGGCAATCCCCCCATGGAGCAGGAACACCCAGCTGAGGTTCCACAGGAAGGTGTCCAGGCGGGTTTGAATGTCTGCAGAGAAGGAGACTCCACAACCTCCCTGGGCAGCCTGGGCCAGGCTCTGACACCCTCACCCCCAACAAGTTTCTTCTCAGATTTAAGTGGAACCTCCTGTGTTCCAGTTTGCACCCATTGCCCCTTGTCCTGTCACTGGTTGTCACCGAGAAGAGCCTGGCTCCATCCTCCTGACACTGCCCCTTTATATATTGGTAAACATTAATGAGTCCCCCCTCAGTCTCCTCTCCTCCAGCTCCAGAGCCCCAGCTCCCTCAGCCTTTCCTCACACGGGAGATGCTCCACTCCCTTCAGCATCTTGGTGGCTGCGCTGGACTCTCTCCAGCAGTTCCCTGTCCTTCTGGAACTGAGGGGCCACAACTGGACACAATATTCCAGGTGTGGTCTCCCCAGGGCAGAGCAGAGGGGCAGGAGAACCTCTCTGACCTACTGACCACCCCCTTCTAACCCACCCCAGGTACCATTGGCCTTCCTGGCCACAAGGGCCCAGTGCTGGCTCACACTCATCCTGCTGTCCCCCAGGTCCCTCTCTATGTCTCCTCAGCACGAAGATGCTCTAGACCCCTCGGCACCTCGAACACGGACCGCTTTGGGCACCGACCCCCTCTCTAGAAGCCTGTCCGTGTCTGACACCCTCTCGGCACAGAAACGCCTCCTCTCGTCCAGCCCGATCCCCCCGGCTCAGCTCTGACCCGTTCCCGTGTGCCCTGTCCCTGGTCCCAGAGCTCAGCACCTCTCTCTCCAGTCTCTCAGGAAGCTGTGACCGATGCTGAGGCGGTTTCTCGGGTCGCTCCCCGCACCCCGGGCAGGGTCCAGTACTTACGGAGGGCGCAGAGCAGCGCGGCCAGCCCGGCACCGACCACCGCCCCTCCCCGCCGCCCGCCCGCCATGGCGGGCCCGCTCCGCACGGCCTCGCTACCGGCCGGGGTGTCCGCGGCGCCCGCCTGACCCCCGCGCCGCCAATCCGCCCTTCCATCCGCAGCGCTGGCGGGACCGCTGCTAAAACCGGCCTCGGCGCTTCACCCTCGCTGTTTTCCCCACCCGGTGCGCGGGTCCGCGGCGGCGGGAACCGGGGCAGCCAGCGTCGCGTTCCGCATGCGCCGGCGTGGGCAGCCCTCAGGGGACCTGCAGCGCCGCCGTAGCCATGGCAACCATACCGGGAGGCCATGGCGGAGCGGGCTCGGTTCGGGCCTCCCCGTCCGTCCTGAGGCCGCCGCCGACCGAAGCGTTTTCCTGCCCGGTCCCGCCGCCTGAGGTGAGGTGAGGGGAAGGGGCGGGAAGGACGGCCCGATCCTGCCCCGCATCCCCCCTCTCTCAGCATTTGGACCTCGACCACGCACGTCCCCGAGGGTCCGCTCGTCCGGCGGAAGCAAGCGACAGAAAAGCGGCTTTTTAACGACAAAAGTTGATCCGCGGCAGCGCAGAAGTTGGCAGGGTAAAAAAAAACAACCAACCAGCCGAACACCTCTCCTTGTTTCAGAGCTACTGAAACCAGCGTTTCACGCCTGGTACTGAAGGCTCCGCCTGCGTTACCTGGAGATACAAAACCTCTTTTATTAGTACGTGGAATCAAATGGTTCTTTGCCTGTTTGTACATCACCTTAGGATTTATTTGCCGTTCCAGAGATGGGATCCCGCTCTGGTGAAGGCCAGTGACCCCTCCAAAAACCTTTTCCATTCCGTTTGAAGCATCACTTCTCATTTTAAGACAGCGAAAGTGGCTCTTAAGGCTCTTCTGCTTTTCTCCCCAGCTTGCAGAAGTATTTAAAAGCAACAGGTATAGCAGCTGGAGTTCATTTTCAGCATTCAGAGTGTTACTGCAAACCTGAACTCTTTCCTATGTGTTTTTCAACAAAGGAGGAAGACTTTTCAACTTCGACTTTGAAGTAGCTTTTGAAGATCAATGCGATTTTTCTCGATTTGGAGACATTATTTTGGGGGGTGTAATTTCTGACTTTGCCTTCCTGCAGCCTGTAGGGTGGTCAGAGGAGGAGACAACCTTCACACTTGACATATTTCCACCTATTTAAAACCAAAAGAAAACTAACACGTGCATTTGGTGTTGTGCACGAAGGCGAGAAAAAGATCCAAATCTGCTGCAGATCTTCTAAATCTCCTTGAATATTTAATCTGAGTCGAAAAGGGGACAGAGCCAAGGGCAGGACTGACGCTGAGGAGCCCCCAGGAGCGTTTTGGGTGCGGACGAACACGATAAGGCAGAAAAAGAGAAGTTGGTGGCTGCTGCTTCTGTTGTGTGACAAAATGCTTTAGATAATAATAAAAAGGATATTTATGAATTTCTAACCTCATGCACTGACTGACACGCTGATACTTGAGAGTTTAGTAGTCCTTACTTTAAAATTAAATGTTTGTACGGTGTGTTCTTGCCATGTGTATAAATACAGCCACACGTTTAGCGGGTCAGTCAGCGCTTTTCTCCACTTTTTAAGCACGACAAAAGCTCCCAGTTCCTCCACGCACACACACGCAGCAGTTCAGTGTTTCTAAATCTTAAAACATTCTTGATTTTCGTGAATGTTTTATCTCATAAATTCCACCAATGCTAATGTGCTGTGCAGAAAGCATTTCCCTTTGTCACTTGCAAATTCTCAGCTTTTCAGTTTCATTGCTGGTGGGGTTTAGTTTGAGAAGCGGTAAAGGATTGAACATCATCTCCTCTCCTTAAACTGGATTTGTATTTTGATTGTCATGTAATAAGGAGTTTAATTATTTTTGTCCTTAATTTCTGAATCTCTTCCCTCTCCTTGTCCAATCTGCCATCAGTTACGGATGTGCTGCTTTATTAAGATAACTCTGGAACCATAAGAAAGCTTTACAAAAAGAAGGGGAATTTTGGTGTTACTTACGTCAGCATTATGAATACAAGGTTCTCCCTTACCATGTGAAATAAGGAGTGTGATACCACCAGGTTTGTGACAGAAACAGAGACAAACAAAGGATATTTGAACCATGTCAATCAATTTGTATCTTTTTAAAGCAAATATGCATAACAGACAAGTGGGCGTAGTAGAATTCTGTCTTTGTTGCATTACTTGCAACATTGATTTAATTTTGTGGAAACTCTTTCGCTGTTATTCCAAGACACGTCACAATTTCGGTTTAGTTGCATTTTTCTAACGATTTTTTTCAAATAAGCTTACTGCCAAAATTCCATGTTATATCTTTCCTGAAAAATGGGATTCTCCCTGAAGTGCCACCTGGAGCTCCATAGGAACCGTCAGGTACAAAGTGAAATCCTGATGGTGAGAACAGGAGAGGGTGAGCAACTCATGGCTTTCCGGAGCGATGGAGACAATCCTCAGTAAATGTTGTTTGTGTAATACATTGATTTACTGTTTTAGGGCATTTTTCACTTAAAAAATGAATAAATATTTTTAAATACCCATCTTTTAGGTATAATTTGACTGTGCAGCGCTTTACTTAGCTGGTAGGCCAACATATATAGCTTGTGCGTGATGTGTCATCCTGATTCGAAGCCTGAGTAGCAACAAAGGTGTAAACCAGGAGTAGGGAGTGACTCTGCTCCCGCTCACAAGGCACGTGGGGACGTGTTCGGGTTCCACTGAAATCAGGGAGACTCAGGCTCTGGCTGGGTGGTTTTGCTCAACTTGGGTCACTCTAACCCTGATGAAAGGAACAATATTGAGAGATGCTCATGCTTGCTTTCCCTTTTTTCCTTCTCCTGTTTTTCAGTGAGCTCTGACGTTGCTGAGAACCGACAAACCCGACCGCGCTGCTGCTGTAATGAGTTACGTCGCGCAGAAATGCGGCGTCTGCTTTCGGCCCCCGTCCATTGTCCTGATTTACAAGGCAGACGAGGGGGACAAGACTCGGCGGCGCGTGATGCCTGTCAGAAATTTCTCTGAGTTCTCAGGTGGGGTTACCTGTGGTGTTCCCCAAGTCCTTTCCACACACAGCGACAGGAACAAATAGTTGGTAACAACATTTTTTAGCAACCGCTGAGTTGGTTTGGGGTCACACTTCCCACCGGAGGAGCCCAGGGCTCCATCATCACCTGAGCAGTGAGTCCGGCGGTTGTGAGGGTTTGGGAGGAGAGGAGCTGTTTATGGGAAGAGATTTGCTCGCAGCTGTAATTCCTCAGGGTGGCTTTTCTCTTTAGACTGCGGCTTGGCTGCTGAGCAGTTGAAGAACAACCCTCGGCACAAGGCTTATCTCGAAGGAGTCTCGCTGCGCCAGCTGAAGAAGCTCTTTGGTTTGCTGAGAGGTCATCTCAGGGGAGAGAGCCTGGCCCAGAGCTTGGAGAAGCTTCAGCAGGAAGACACCATTGACCCAGAAGAGGACCTGAACAAACTAGACGACAAGGAACTGGCCAAAAGGAAGAGCATCATGGACGAGCTCTTCGAAAAGAACAGGAAGAAGAAGGATGACCCAGATTTTGTCTACGACCTCGAGGTGGAGTTTCCACAGGATGAGCAGCTGGAGTCCTGCAGCTGGGATGTGGAGTCGGGAGAAGAAATCTGATTCCGGACAAAGATGGGAGGGGTTCAGAGACAAATGGCACCGTCCTGACGGACAGAATAACGTCAGTGTACATGTTCGACCGCATCGCTTTCAGCCCACCCCGCTGATGCGCAGTACATTGGCCACGGAGAACACAAGGCCTGAGGTGCCGCAGCAATTCCAGGTGTAAGTGAACTTTGTTTTAGAAACCAGACGTGGTGAAATGGGAACTGACAGCCTGAACTTCTCAGGTGTTTTTAGTCTTTCCCTACGGATGAGCACCTAAAATAATTTTGAATTATTTACTCTTTCGTTCGTTTCCTTTTCCATCAGCTTTGGCTGAAAAACTCACCAGCTTGCCTGGCCATGATTCCTACTCAGCTTCATCAGAATATTTAAGTGTTAAATATTTAAGCCTTGAAAACCATGGTAAAGTTTTATTGTATACCTACGGTATTTATTATTACTGGTCAGAATGTTAAATATGTATTAATCTTTCTGGATGAATCAACATTGCATTGAGAATATTACTCTCACATTTCCTGAGTGATGTTTAAATCTCCAGCTTCAGTTTACACAACTGTAAATCCTTGTAAGAAGTGAAATACTTAGAAAGTAAGTTGCTCTTGAAAATACTTCTGAAAATACAGTGACTTAAAGCTGCTGAAATGAGGCATTTTGATGTGAACAAAGCTACGGCAAAATGCCCTCGACGTCGTGTTTTGATGGTCACTGAGAAATTCACCTCTGCAGACGAATATTTTCCTTATCCCACTGAAGTTTCTAATCCCATTGTCTCCCTCAGTTGGTCTGTACTAGCTAAATCCTGGTCTCCTGTTAGAGCTGGAGGATTAAGTTTAGGATGGTTTAGAAAATTATGTGACTCCAAAAGCTTCCCAGGTTTTGGCTCTCTGAACCTGGGGGGCTTGTGAGCAGGATGGGCCGTCAGCCTAAGTCACGCGGCCTCAGAAAACTGATGTTAACAAATAGGAGTTATAAATTACCTCCAGGAGTAGTTTAGTTCCTGCCTTTCTTCTTGCAAAGACAAATTAATGAAAACGTGTCAACTTGATCAACTGATTTGATCCTACACACTGAAGTGAAAAATCTGAAACACGTGTCAAACAAGTGTCCTTTGTCATCACTGGAGAGGAGCGAGCGTGTGTTTGTCCAAGGGAGTCTCCAGCTCAGAAAAGAACTGGAATCAGCACAGAATCATTCTGGTTGGAAAAGCCCCACAAGATCATTGAGTCCAACCATTCCCCCAGCCCTGGCACTGCCCCATGTCCTGAGAACCTCATGTCCGTCTGTCCAACCCTCCAGGGATGGTGACTCCAGCACTGCCCTGGGCAGCCTGTTCCAATGCCCCACAGCCCTTTGGGGAAGAAATTGTGCCCCAGATCCAACCTCAACCTCCCCTGGCACAACTTGAGGCTGTTTCCTCTGCTCCTGGCACTTGTTCCTGGGGAGCAGAGCCCGACCCCCCTGGCTCCAAGCTCCTTTCAGGCAGTTCAGAGATCAGAAGGTCTCCCCTCAGCTCCTGTTCTCCAGCTGAACCCCCAGGTCCCTCAGCCGCTCCCATCACACTTGTGCTCCAGCCCCTCACCAGCTTTGTTGCCTCCTCTGCACTCTCTCTAGTACTTCAGCATATAAAGATGTCCCAGTTGGGTGGGAGGTGACCCATGGGGATCTCCGCTCCCCACCCAGCCCACTGGGGCTCAGTTGAGGAAAATGGTACCTGCTGTGCTCCCCTTGCCTAGAAATCCACCATCTTGTCGTCAGAGGCAAAAAGGTTGATCAGGCATGACTTACTTTGGTCAGTCCACACTGGCTGCTCCCACTCTGTGGTTTCCCCACCATGAGGGTGACCATCCTGTTGCTCCCCAGGATGTCCTTGTGGCCGTTACTGAAGATGGGTGTGACGTTTGTCCTTCTCCGGTCACTGAGGACCTCCCCTGATGGCCATCACCGTGTGAAGATGACGAACAGCAGCTTTGTGAGGACTTCAACCACTCCAAAATTGGAAGCTCGTCTTGTTCCCTTGACATCTCAAGGAGGTGCCAGCTCCACGTGAGCCTCAACACTCCCACCACTGTGTCCCTTGTGCCCGGGCAAAGCTGCTGATCCCTCCTGTGATGAAGGAGGGTTGAGTGTCCCCCACATTGGTTCAACGTGAGCAAGAACACCCCGGGCACCGCCTGGGTTCCTACCTACACGCGCTCCCACGGCTGTGCCCCCTGGAAGGAGAAGCAGCAGCGGCCACGGTGGAGGAAGCTCAGACATCCACCCGGCACCGCAGCGGGGGTCCCTGCCCACCCAGCCGGTGGGGAGACACCGAAACACGCTGCAGTACCTGTTGCCAGCACAGACCCGCTGGAGGACATCGCAGGGATGTATTTATAGGTCACTGTTGTCCCCTGGGCGTGCGGCTTACGGGCAAAAGAACGGCTGAAACAGGCTGAGGGATTCCCCCGCTGCGGCCTGGTTTGGTTTTGGCTGTTTTGGTCTAAAATAAGGCCAGAGAGCAGCCGTTTTCTGAGCCAGATTTGACAGCTGGTTTTCCAGCGCTCAGCCCCATGGTGCTGCTGGCTGGTCCAGCACTGTCCAACCTACACCGCTGTTTCCAGCCTGGCACGGTGATGAGCTGCTCCATCCTCATCCTCACGCCGGTGCCGGGCACGGTGCTGCTGTGCTGGCCCCACTGCCAGCTTTGGCTGCCTGCGCTGGCCCTGCCATCACCTCCAGCCCCGCACACCTCCCAGGACAAACCAGTGCAAGGCGGAGTGACAGCGGAGCTGGCTGCGGGGACTCAAGCCCAGCTCCGTCACCCCAACACGCCCACATCACCCCGCCGAGCTCATCCACGTCCCCACGCTGGCACTGCCGCTCGCTTCCCCGCGCCCAGCCTCTCTCTAAACTCAGACGCGTTTCACCGGAGACGCCCTGCAGGACTAAAGCCGCTCTGGTCCTCAGCAGAGCTTTTGAGTTGAGCACAAACCACCATCACTTCTCATTTCACAGGAACCCCCCCCATGAACGCGGCGGCACAGCCCCGGGAGTGCGATGCTGGTACGAGCTGCGCTGGGTGGAGGAAACCCACCACGCCGCCCGCAAGAGGATGAGGGCATCCTCTTTACCTCCTTTGCATCTGTTTAATCCAGCAGCTGCTGGAGGAAAAGAAATTTCAGATAAAATATCACCACTGATATAATTTATTCTCCTGTCTTTTAGTTGATGTTTTACATCGTTGCAGCTTGGGTGATTTCTAATGGGCTCTTCTAGCCAAGATCGAGACTTAACCAAGCAAGTGTGTTTTTCAGCCCTGCTGAAAAGTCACGCCTGTCTTATCAGCACTCGCACACGGGTGCCCGCCCAGGGCTGCTGCTGTTCGCCTCCTTCCTGCAGCGCCGGGGGATGTTTGCTCCAGCCCGGGTGATTCCTGGAGGCTGCTGCACGGCTGCAGGGTGTTTGACAGCAGACTTGGCTACGGGGGTGAATAAATAAAAGGAACTGCCTGAGTGGGGGGAACAGAGTCAAAGGGCAACTGTCTGTGCCCCTTTGGCTAAGAGAGGTTTGGTGTCACATCCACTTGGCTCTCGCCAACATCAGCTAATGGTTTCTGCTGAAGATGTGTCCCTTGAGGACACCAGGCACAGCTCCAGCATCCATCACCGGCCACGGCGACACACCCGTTAGGGAACCTGTGGAGAAACAGCAGCTCCCCAGCATCCCCTGGTCCTCCACCCATCGCGTCTCCATCCCACCCACCTCAAAGTCACCCTGACAACCCACTCAGAGTCACCATCCTGAGCCCGTCCCCCTCCTTCCAGCCATCAGTAAGGGCTGGACACCCCACACCGGCTTTTCACCATTTTTAGCAGCTTTTGCTTGAACGTGAGGAAAACGACGGCGAAGGCCACCAGGGCGGTGAGGCAGGTGGGCAGCGCCAGCACCAGGTAGAGGAGCGCCAGGTCAGCCGTCTGCCAGCGGCAGCTGCGCAGGACGGGCTCGGGCAGCGCCCGCGGGCTCAGCGTGCGGGACGCGAAGCTGCACGTCACCTCCCACCCGTCGGGGACCCGCAGCCCCTCCGCCCGCTGCAGCGCGTCCCACCAGCCCAGCGTGCAGCAGTTGTAGGGGTTCCTGCTGAGGTAGAGCTCCCGCAGGCTCGTCCCCAGTGGCGTCCGCGCCACGGCCGGCGGCAGAGCCGGGAGGCTGTTGTCCCGCAGGTCCAGGCTGCGCAGCCGCAGGACGCCCAGCGACGGGGGGAAGACGCTCAGGGAGTTCCCCGACAGGTCTAAGCGCACCAGGCTGTTAAAGGCAGAGAAGTCCACGTCGGCGGAGGAGAGGCTGGTGTTCCTCAGAGACAACACGCGCAGCGTCACAGCGAGGTCCTGCAGCCAGCCCAGGTCCCCGGACAGCACCTGGTGGTTGTCAGAAAGGTCCAAATGCCTCAGCAACGTCCCCTGGAAGGGGCGGCCGCCCAGTCCCCGCAGACCACAGCCAGCCAAGGAGAGATGGGCCAAGGTCTCCACACCCCTGATGTCCACGCAGGGCGGACTCGCCGCCTCGCCTGCAATGGCGGGCTGGGGACAGAGGTCAACCTGGTTGTGGCTGAGGTCCACAGTAGCGATCTTCCTGGTGTAGGTGAAAAGCCCAGGAGGAAGCGCCCGCAGGCTGTTGGTGCTGAGGTTGAAGAGCTGCAGGTTGGGCAGAATGTCCCCAGCACCCACGTCTGCCCCCAGCTCCTCCAGCCGGTTCTGGCTGAGGTCCAGCTCCGTCAGCATGGCCAAGGGATCACCCTCCGACAGGTCAAACATCTCCAGGCAGTTCTGATTGAGCTTCAGGTGGGTCAGGGAGGGCATCTGGGCCAGGAAGCCCTCGGGCAGGTACCAGACCTGGTTCTGGCTCATGTCCAGGAGGCGCAGGGAGGAGAGGTTGCTGTGGCAGATCTCATCCCACAGATTGACCGTCATGATGCTGGTGGAGTTGCCGTCAATGAGCTGGAACTGCACCGTGACGTTTGCCAGGGACGTGCCGTTGGGGAGGCGCTGGTAGAAGCTCATCTCGTTGTCCTTCAGCATCAAGGAGCGCAGCTTGCTCTGCCGGGGCAGCACGGGGAAGAAGAGGAGGCGGTTGTGCGACAGGTCCAACACCTCCAGCTCAAAGAGGTCGTCGCTTTCCAGGGACAGAAACCACTCGATGATGTTGTTGCTGACGTTGAGCACCCTGAGCTGCGTCAGGCCAAACTCCACAACGCACGGGAGGCAGTTGTAAGCTATGTTGAGCCTCTGCAGCCTCTGCAGCCCTTCGAAAGCTTGGTCAATCTCAAAGATGTAGTTCTTCTCCAGGTTCAGCTCCAACAGCTGCGTCAGGTTCGTGAAGACGGACGAGTCCAGCCTCATGATGATGTTCCTGGCCACGGATAAGGACTCCAAAGAAGACAAGTTCCAGACCAAAACTGAAACCATGTCCTCAGTGAGGCGGTTTCCAGCTAGATCCAGCGTCCTCAAGGCTGGCAGAGCAGAAAGAGCAGCTGCTGTCAGCATATAGTTGGTGGAGAGGAGGTTGTCTGCCAAGGAGAGCACACGGAGGCCTTGGCTGCGGAGGAAGGCGCCAGGCTCAATGAGCTCCAGCCGGTTCTTGGTCAGGCTGAGACGCTGCAGCTGGCAGTAGGAGAGCAGAGAGGCATTGCCCAGGACACGGATAGTGTTGTCATCAAGTAACAGCTCCTCGGTGTCACCTCCAAGGTTTCCTGGGACGGAGCTCAGCCATCTCCCAGTGCAGTCCATGGTGCTCTGCACCTGAAGAGCAAGACGTGGATAAGTAACGCTGCTCTGAGAGGTGGAGATCATAGAATCACAGATGGTTTGGGGTGAAGGGACGTTCCCAGCTCCCCCAGTGCCCCCCCTGCCATGAGCAGGGACATCTTCACCAGCTCAGGTTGCTCAGAGCCCCATCCAGCCAGGCCTGGGATGTCTCCAGGGATGGTTCATCCACCACCTCTCTGCCCAACCTGGGCCAGGCTCTCACCACCCTCAGGACCAACAATTTCCCTTTATCCAGCCTGAATCTCCCTCCTTTAGTTTAAAACCATCACCCCTTGTCCTGTCACAACAGACCGTGCTCAAAATCTGTCCCCATCTTTCCTATTGGCCCCTTTTAAGTCCGGAAAGGCCGCACTAAGGTCTCCAAGATGCGGGGAGATGAGAAGGGAGAAGCCTGGGGAGCAGAGTGAGGATGGTGAGAGCGACTCTGTGCTCAGAGCCTTGGCACCCCAGTCCATTCCTTCATTAAGCCAGTAGCCGGGAGGCGAAGGTCTGGAGACACTGAGGCTTTGCCAGGCAGGACCACACAGCGGGAAGGGCGAGAGTTTGCGAGACAGGAGTTACTTACGAGCCGGCAGCCGCCAGGAGTTGTTGCCCAGGCTGCGACCACCCCGCTTCTCCATCCTGCTGCCAGGAGGAGCAGAAGCAGGGGGAGAGCGGAGAATGGGGCCTCCATCTCAGCGGCGGCACTCCTGTCAGAGACGGACACAGAGGGGAGAGGGTCAGGGCTGCAGAGCGCTCATCCTGAAAGGCGCAGGGTTCCCAGGGAGCGCAGCACAGCCCACGAGACCTGGGACACCATGAGCTGCCATTGGAGAATCACACGGAATCACGGAATGTCAGGGGTTGAAGGGCCCTGGAAAGCTCATGCAGTGCAATCCCCCCATGGAGCAGGAACACCCAGCTGAGGTTCCACAGGAAGGTGTCCAGGCGGGTTTGAATGTCTGCACAGAAGGAGACTCCACAGCCTCCCTGGGCAGCCTGGGCCAGGCTCTGCCACCCTCACCCCAAACAAGTTTCTTCTCATATTTAAGTGGAACCTCCTGTGTTCCAGTTTGCACCCATTGCCCCTTGTCCTGTCACTGGTTGTCACCCAGAAGAGCCTGGCTCCATCCTCCTGACACTGCCCCTTTCCATACTGATCCCCAGGAATGAGTCCCCCCTCAGTCTCCTCTCCTCCAGCTCCAGAGCCCCAGCTCCCTCAGCCTTTCCTCCCACGGGAGATGCTCCACTCCCTTCAGCATCTTGGTGGCTGCGCTGGACTCTCTCCAGCAGTTCCCTGTCCTTCTGGAACTGAGGGGCCACAACTGGACACAATATTCCAGGTGTGGTCTCCCCAGGGCAGAGCAGAGGGGCAGGAGAACCTCTCTGACCTACTGACCACCCCCTTCTAACCCACCCCAGGTACCATTGGCCTTCCTGGCCACAAGGGCCCAGTGCTGGCTCATGGTCACCCTGCTGTGCCCAGAGCTCCCAGGTCCCTTTCCCCTGCACTGCTCTCTAACAGGTCCTTCCCCAGCTTCTACTGGACCCTGGGGCAAAGGTCTTCATCACCGAGCCCACCCATCCCAGCAGGAGCCCTTGGTGGGGTTCACCAAGAACAGGCAAAGGGATGCGGAGGTGGCAGCCTGGTCCCCACCACACGTGGGAAAGTCACCCTTGTTGCTGCACAGCTGCTCAAACGCCACTGAACTGCAACCCCCCAGTGGAGGATTCCCCCACCAGGGCTTGCATCCCCCTCACCTGCACCAAACACCCCCCGGGGACACCGACCCGGCCACCAGCGCGTCCCCTCCAGCACCCATCCCTGCCCAGGTCCCCGGGGAGGAGGAGACTCTCCAGCACCAGCTGCCCCCTTACTCACTTGGTGGAAGCGGAGCTGACGGCATTTGCATCTGGGGAAAAGCTGAACCTCAGGCAAATGAGCAGAGAGGGCTCGGTGAGGGCTCGGCACGCAGCGTTTTCATAACTGTCGGTGCTTGAAGAAGAAACAGGGGGTTATTTTGGGCAACCCTGCGTAGCTGGAGCCGCCCAACAGAGAGGGAGCAGGGGACGCATCCTGGGTTGTCTCCTTCATTGGGACAGCCAAAAGTGTTAAGCTTTCAAAATGGTATTTATTGATATGGATGGAGAAGCAGCCCTGATTCCCCAGGCTGGAGCTGGTACACAGCAACTTGTGCCCTCCCAAATCCTCTGTCTCCAGCAGCACCCAGGCAGTCACAGAGTCACAGCATCCCATGCTGGTTGGGTTTCAGGATCTCTGTAGATCCCCCAGTGCAACCCCTGCTCACGCAGGGTCACAGAGCAGATCACACAGGTGGGTCCAGGCGGGTTTGAATGGCTCAGAGAAGGAGACTCCACACCCGCTCTGGGCAGCCTGGGCCAGGCTCTGGCACCTCCCAGCAAAGAAGTTTCTGCTCATGTTCAGATGGAGCCTCCTGTGTTTCAGTCTGTGCCCGTTGCCCCTCACCCTGGCGTTGGGCACCACTGAACAGAGTCTGGTCCATCCTCTGACACCCACCCTGAGATATTGATCCATTGATCAGATCCCTCTCAGCTTCTCTTCTCCAGCTCAACAGCCCCAGCTCTCTCAGTGTCTCCTCAGCACAAAGATGCTCCAGACCCCTCAGCATCTTTGTGTCCCTGCGCTGGACTCTCTCCAGTAATTCCTTGTCCTTCTTAAACTGGGGAGCCCAGAACTGGACACAACTCCAGATGTGGCCTCACCAGGGTGGAATAAAGGGGGAGGAACAACCTCTAACCTCCCTCGACCTGCTGCTCACACTCTTCCTGCACAGTGGCAGGAGAGGGACCTTGTTGTGTCCAAAAACCAGTGGCTTTGGCTCATCTTGAGCCCTGGAGCCCCCCTGCAGATTCCCCTTCACCCAGCCCAGCCTTCCTTTGGTCCCCCCCAGCACCAGCAGCAGCTCCATCCTCCCATGGCCAGAGGTGCCCACGGCCCCACTGAGAAGCCCACACACCGGCGGTCCCCACCGCGCACACCAGTGCCGCGCTCACCCGCGTGGGCATCAGCCACGCGTGGGCACCGAGGATCTTCAAGCTGGCCCCACAAAAACCCCTGGTGGGATTTTTCCCCCCGGCAAAGCTATCGGGGGGCAGCTACTCACCGGGTGCGGTGGCACACGGGGTTCGCTGCCACTCATCCTGCAGCGGGGGGACTCGGTGGCTGCGCCCGGCGGCTGGTGGGGCGCGGGCAGGTGCGACCCGCAGGGTTTGTGTCCCACCCGCGGGGTTTGTGTCCCACCCGTGGGGTTTGTGTCCCACCCGTGGGGTTCGTGTCCCACCCGTGGGGTTCGTGTCCCACCCGCGCTGGCGCCCAGCACCGATTTAGCCTTTGCGGAAGGAGGCAACGGAAACTGCAGTCACATGGAGGCAGCGGCACGGCCGGGCGCTTCGCTCCCCGAGCTCGGCGCTCGCTAGAGGGTCATGCACTGCAAACAAGGAGGAACTGGGGGGGAAACCTGTTCCCCCCAAGGGTCACACAGCTCCTGGGGATGAGCCAGCAGCGGGGACAGTGCTGGCACCGCCACTCCTCCGCGCTGCTCCAGCAGCAAAACCCCTGTGAGGGTTTTGGGCAGCCGGGGTGTCCTCACCTGCCCCCCACTCTGCTGGTGCTGGAGAAAAGCCACCGTTGGGCAGTGTCCCCTGCATGGCACCTGCTGCTGTCGTGTCCCTCTAGATCCCCACTTGCCTCCAGTGCCCAGCACAGGGGCTTGAAGATGTCCCTGCTCATGGCAGGGGTCGGACTGGATGAGCTTTGAAGGTCCCTTCAACCCAAATCATTCCATGATTCTGTGATTCGGCAGGAGCTGAGGGCTGTGTTTCCCACAGGGGAAGAAGAAGGAGCTGTCATTTCCCTTTGCATCCCAAGCTGAGGTTGAACACGTCCCCAAATGTTGAGTCCCCACCGTGGGACACGCAGGCCCAGCCCCTCGCATTGTCCGGGTGATGTTCGGGATGCTCGTATCCCACCACCCGCAGACCTTTGGGTCTCCCGGGGCTGCTTGGGATTTCGCCAGGACCAGCAGGACCCATCCGGACACAGGGAGCTCCCAAGCGCCGATCCTGATGTGAAAACCGGCATAAATGGCTTTTCCCACAACTGCCAAGGCACAGGGAGACAAAACCCCACATTTCCAAGGCGATATGAACAGGGAGGCCCCATCTCCCCACTCCATGAACCCCCAAATGCCCAGCAAACCCAGCTGCTGAGGGGGAAAAGAGTTTGCCTGGGTTTATCCGGATGGGAAAGGGTTCAAAACGCTGGAGAAAGGTTTCAGCCCTACAACAGGACCCTGGGCAGCGGGACCAGCTCCTGCAACCTCCACGTCCCAGCATGGGATATGAACTGTCTGATTGTGGCACCCCAAGAGGTGTCACAGCCCAGGTCGCTCCCACCTGCCAGAGCAAGTGCCCCCCAAACTCCCACAGCCAACACAAATCATTCTTTTTCTGCATTCACCCTAAATTTAATCCCTTCTCCGGAAGGAGCCTGAGCTCTCCCACGTCACTCACGAAAGAAAAAAAGCCCTGTGGTTTCATTTCCTCCATTTTCAAGGAAGTTTGAAGTATAAAAATCAAGAAGGAAAAGAGAGAAGCGCTCCTCATCCCGGCAAAGCAGAGCAGATGGCGGGAACCCCGCAGCGGGCTGAAATTCCCATGGCGTTACTCGAGGTCACGCGAAGGGCTGAGGCCGGTCGATGGTCACAAACCCGCCCCTCGCCCTCAAAACCTGAGCCCAGCCCACGCCAAACCCACTCATCCGCTGCTTGGAGAGGCAGGAGCCAGCAGAGGTCCACCCAGGGCTGGGTGTACAACTCAAGCATCCTCAGCTGTGATGATACCCAGTGATCCAGAGGCTCCTGGGAGACCTGCTGATGAGATTCCTTCATGCGGTGCCACCAAAGGAGGTGCCTCAAGGGTCAAACCAGCTTCTGCACAGTCCAGGAGGAGCTGGGAGAGAAAACAACGTGCTCCATCCTCTGCTTCATCCCCCAAGCCAAACCAGCGCAAACCCGGCGCTGGGGCAGCCGGCAGCAGCCTGGTGTTTCACACTTTCCCCACATCCTGCAGCCGAAACCATCCCAAAGCTGCTGCACGCTCCCCTCCTCTTCCTCTCAAGCAGCATAACATCCCCACCCAGCCCTCCCGGTAAGGACTGGATGTGCGATTTGAGGTCTGTTTTATTGGGTTTTTAATATAAGCACAGAAAAGGTGTAGGGACTGTGCTGCCAGGAGCTGCTGGGGTGATCAGCTGAAAAGATCCAATCTGGCTCAGTGCACAAGTGGATTAAATTGGAGGAGATTCAGCGGCGTGGAGTCGTGTCCATACCTGTAGGAGAGGACTGGGAATCCCCATTTGGTTTTACACCCAGGAGCTTCTTCCGTTCACAGAATCATTTGGTTGGAAGAGAACCCAAAGATCATCAAGTCCAACCATTCCCCTAACCCTGGCACTGCCCCATGTCCTGAGAACCTCATGTCCGTCTGTCCAACCCTCCAGGGATAGTGACTCCAGCACGGCCCTGGGCAGCCTGTTCCAATGCCCCACAGCCCTTTGGGGAAGAAATTGTGCCCCAGATCCAACCTCAACCTCCCCTGGCGCAACTTGAGGCCGTTTCCTCTGCTCCTGGCGCTTGTTCCTGGGGAGCAGAGCCCGACCCCCCTGGCTCCAAGCTCCTTTCAGGCAGTTCAGAGATCAGAAGGTCTCCCCTCAGCTCCTGTTCTCCAGCTGAACCCCCAGGTCCCTCAGCCGCTCCCATCACACTTGTGCTCCAGCCCCTCACCAGCTCCATTCCCTTCTCTCCACTCGCTCCAGCAACTCAAGGCCTTTCTTGGTGTGAGGGGCCCAAAACTCAAATTCCTCCCACCTACTCTTCCTTCCAAACCATCTTTTTTCCCTTAACAACCCTCAAACTGTGAAGCACAAAGCAAGAGAAAAGCTGCAAGGAGAGGGCAGCCTCCCAGTCACCTGGGACACCTGGGAAAGGAGAAACTGCAACAGAAATCGGCAGCCCCATCGCTGCATCTCGGCCTGCCCTTGGTTTTCCTGCAGGAAACATGATTTTTTCCGGAGTGGAAGCACCAAGAGAAAGGTCACTCATGGTTCACACACCAGCAGGACAACAGCCTCGGCCGAGTCAGGGCAAAGCAAAACAGAAACGTTTCTCCATGGGCTTCCTCTGCTCCCACTGCGACGGAGAACTGGAGAGAATCAAACAATTGTACTGCAGGGGATGATCACAGAATCCCAGAGTGTCAGGGGCTGGAAGGGCCCTGAAAAGCTCATCCAGTGCAATCCCCCCATGGAGCAGGAACACCCAGCTGAGGTTCCACAGGAAGGTGTCCAGGCGGGTTTGAATGTCTGCAGAGAAGGAGACTCCACAACCTCCCTGGGCAGCCTGGGCCAGGCTCTGACACCCTCACCCCGAACAAGTTTCTTCTCAAATTTAAGTGGAATCTCCTGTGTTCCAGTTTGCACCCATTGCCCCTTGTCCTGTCACTGGCTGTCACCCAGAAGAGCCTGGCTCCATCCTCCTGACACTGCCCCTTTCCATATTGATCCCCAGGAATGAGTCCCCCCTCAGTCTCCTCTTCTCCAGCTCCAGAGCCCCAGCTCCCTCAGCCTTTCCTCACACGGGAGATGCTCCACTCCCTTCAGCATCTTGGTGGCTGCGCTGGACTCTCTCCAGCAGTTCCCTGTCCTTCTGGAGCTGAGGGGCCACAACTGGACACAATATTCCAGGTGTGGTCTCCCCAGGGCAGAGCAGAGGGGCAGGAGAACCTCTCTGACCTACTGACCACCCCCTTCTAACCCACCCCAGGTACCATTGGCCTTCCTGGCCACAAGGGCCCAGTGCTGGCTCATGGTCACCCTGCTGTCCCCAGGACCCCCAGGTCCCTTTCCCCTACACTGCTCTCCAACAGCTCGTTCCCAACTTATACTGGAACCTGAGGTTGTTCCTGCCCAGATGGTGCAAAGCGTCCCCGGAAATACTCCGGCTCCTGCAGAGGGAAAAGGGACGGGGAGAAGAAGCAGCTGCCCTGGGAAGCGAGCCTGGGATGTCTCAGATAAACTTCAACAGAAAATCCAGGCTTGTGGGAAACCACAGACAGCATTACAGAAAATACTGTGTAGGGTTGAGCGACAGGCTCTGTCGCAGCTGCATCTCACCCGTTGGACCCATCAGAAAGGGTTCAGAGCAGCGGCTCCCTCCGGCCATTCATTCCCAGACTCTGTGGTCAGCGATGACTCTGAACATTAAAGAAAATCCAAGTTTTCTCTTGCAAAGCCACATCATATTTGCATTTGCTGCTTGGCTGAAGTGAGGGCAGCACAAAGGTATAGAGAAGACACAAGTGAAGAAGTTATTTAATCACCTGCTCTGGGTAAAACAGGGGAAGCTGAATGTTTAATGTATCTCAGAAGCTGCCACTTGTGGTAGTTGCCTCTAATTTAAGATGAACTATGAACCTAAAAGAGAAAACAGATCATTCATTTGATGGCCATATAAATGATAGTTACGAACAATGGATGTAACTGAAAACACGCCATTTCCATAACATTTCTTTCTCTCACCCTTTGTAAGCCATTATTTCAATCTTTGCCTAGGTTTGTGTATTTCCTTTGTTCCCATAATAAAGTGAGGGCAATATATTCTCTTCTCGTTTTAAGTGAAATTTTGGTAATAAAGAATTAACAATGAAACAGATCTCCACCATTCCCTCATATTTATTTTATTCTCCTGAAATAGATTGCTTTAAAAAATTTAGTATTCCTACAGTCCTGCTTCAGTCACAACTATTAAGAAAGAGAATGTAGATGTCGGGAGCCCTTAGCACTGTTCCAGGAATAAACAGAATGTTGTATACTAGTTTACCATCCCCAGTGGTCCAGCTGTACTAGTGGCTGGGTAGCAGTCAACAATATGATGGTCAGTGTCACCCACCTTCTTTCCTTCAGGATTTTTGAGGATGCTCGAAATATAAGCCCTACCCCAAAAATAAGCCCTAGTTAGAGTTCATTTAAAAAGTCAATTTAAATAACATCCAGGCAGCTATACCTATAAAAAAAGTAATCAGTTTTGGAGTAACAAACTGGGAAAATGACACCTTTGGGCTTGGAAGATGTTTGACTGAGGGCCTAAATACCAAGCAAAAGCCTGAGGTGGTCGAGATACTCTACAGAACTTCTCGCAATGCATCTGCAGGAGAAACAAGTGCCCAGAGCCAGAGATGATGACGACCTCTCCTCCCAGATCTCCTCAAGAGCAGGGAACCCTCAGGACCAGGTTGCTTATGCCTACACTTTGGTCTCTGGTTGCACGTAGACCTCAAAGTCTTGCCCTATTTTTCCCCGCTGTGTTGCCAGATGTGGATAAATTGGTCTCAGTTTTGGACTGTACGACAAAATAAACCAACAGAAGTGATAAAAACACCCAACCCACCTAATCCAGCGTGTTTACCAAGGTTTTTAGCGTGAAACTGTCAGGCTCTAAGTCATCAGAAGGAGAAGGCACAGACAAGTCACCGCCTTGACATCATTCAGCGATGCAAATTGTGCAAGAAAAACGACCCCCATCTGCAGTCACACGTCCGCCCTTCCTGCTGCCGTTCCGCTTAAGAGAAGCGAGTAATTGTGTCATTAACATGGAGGGAAGTGAAACTATCTCAGCTCCTGAGGGAGCGAAGCACAGCCCACCCGGCTTTCCCCTCTGGCCGAAACCCCCGCTGTGCTCACCCGCAGCTCTGCTCCAGGTGCACTGCGGAGGGCTGGGACCAAGCTGGAGCGTTCGGCTTCCAAAATCTTCCTTTCCGTGGTCTTCAGCCTCAGGGCTCAGCTCCTTCCCAGCGTGACGCTTTTGGGACAAGTGACAGAGAGAAGCCAGCCTGCCAGGTTTCAGGATTGGCATGTCCTCTTGTATGTACACCATATTCCTTGCTGGTGTGTAAGAAAGTGGAAAAGACGGCCAGGATTTATGTTTCTGTGGGTTTTTTAAAAAAAAAAAAACAAATTAACACAAAGGTGACATCATTGTTTTATTTGAAACCTGAAGGTTTTACCTGGGAGAGACTCAAAGCAGGCTCTCAGCTTTCAGATGGAGCGCTGAGTTAACACAGGAATGCCGGAGGGGAGAAAGTTCAAACAAAGGCATCGATTAATAAAGTAGATGTTTCCCTCCTGGACTCTATCGTCATTCTAAAAACAGCAGCTGCTGATCTGCAACATCCCAGAGACGCTCAGTGCAGAATCACAGAATCCCAGAATGTCAGGGGCTGGAGGGGACCTGTAAAGCTCATCCAGTGCAATCCCCCCATGGAGCAGGAACACCCAGCTGAGGTTCCACAGGAAGGTGTCCAGGCGGGTTTGAATGTCTGCAGAGAAGGAGACTCCACAGCCTCCCTGGGCAGCCTGGGCCAGGCTCTGACACCCTCACCCCAAACAAGTTTCTTCTCAAATTTAAGTGGAACCTCCTGTGTTCCAGTTTGCACCCATTGCCCCTTGTCCTGTCACTGGTTGTCACTGAGAAGAGCCTGGCTCCATCCTCCTGACACTGCCCCTTTCCATATTGATCCCCAGGAATGAGTCCCCCCTCAGTCTCCTCTTCTCCAGCTCCAGAGCCCCAGCTCCCTCAGCCTTTCCTCACACGGGAGATGCTCCACTCCCTTCAGCATCTTGGTGGCTGCGCTGGACTCTCTGCAGCAGTTCCCTGTCCTTCTGGAACTGAGGGGCCACAACTGCACACAAGATTCCAGGTGTGGTCTCCCCAGGGCAGAGCAGAGGGGCAGGAGAACCTCTCTGACCTACTGACCACCCCCTTCTAACCCACCCCAGGTACCATTGGCCTTCCTGGCCACAAGGGCCCAGTGCTGGCTCATGGTCACCCTGCTGTCCCCAGGACCCCCAGGTCCCTTTCCCCTACACTGCTCTCTAATAGCTCATTCCCCAACTTACACTGGAACCTGGGGTTGTTCCTGCCCAGATTCAAGACTCTACACTTGCCCTTGTTCTATTTCATTCAATTTCTCCCCGCCCAGCTCTCCAGCCTGTCCAGGTCTCTGATGGCAGCACAGCTTCCAGTGTCAGCCGCTCCTCCCAGTTTGGAGGGTGAGGCCACCAGGCCACAGGTTGACACATAAAAACCAACTTATTTCCATATTTTCATATGATGTTCAGGAGAGTGTGAAATGTTTGTTCCAACTTCACTCTAGGTCTGCAGACATCAATTATTTTTTTGGGAATAAGACAAAATCGTGTGCCTAACCTGAGATAAGATCCCTCGGTAGTTTACGAAGTGTGAGATCCTACCATCGAGCTCCACTCTTGTGAAGACCTCGCAGAAGGGCTCAGGTGTGTGATGTCAGCTGTGATCTGGTGTGACAAAAGCACCCTGAGTCATCTGAGCACCAAAAAAACCCCAACAAACCATGAAAAAAAAGCCCAGGAAGGTGATTTGGAAGTGGCAGAGGCTGAAGAGCTTTAACCACTGCAATACTCACGGTGCCGCACAAACAGCGCTTTGGTCAACGTCCATTTCCTTACTGGCGGGTTTGTCCAGTACTTTATAATTATTCAGTCACACTCTGAAGCTGGCAGAGTGTGCTCTGTTAAATTACTATTTAAAAGTGACTGGATACGGCTTAATTCTCCTAAGAAGAGCGTGCTAAGGATAAAAAAGAACTTCATAACTTTGATTTATTATAATAACTCACTTACAGGCTTCCAGACCAAAGTCTTTCAGGCAGCTGAAGCTGCAACCGGTTGTTTGTTACCTGTCATCGGGTACCAGGAGGTTTTGCAGACAGAGAACAGCCCATAACCTGCTCGCTCACACATTATTATCTACAGAGAGCACAGGGAGAGGTCAGACACGCAGCACACGCTCACTTATTTAGGTTGGAAATAGGTCTGTGCTTCCCATTATCCATCAGGTTTTGTCCGGCCCTGATTTTTGGCTGCGTTAAACAAAGACATCAGGGCCGAATGGGGCCGGTGTGTTTTACCACAGGGACAGAACCCAGCCCCAGTCTTTGCAAACAATGGTATTTTGCAGCTGGAGCGCACACAGGGGGGTGAACCAGCTGCTTTCACATCTGGCTTTGAAGCATCTGAAGATGCTGAGGCCGCGCTGTGCAAACGGGAGCAACCTCACGACCTGAAATCCGAAGTTTGATAAAGGATTTAAGCCAAAATCAGTTTGCAAAATATACAGTAAAACATCCTGAGCGGCAGAACGCTGGAGGTAAATAAAGGTGATGTGTGCCGGGGTGGTCGCTCGTTTACGAGGCTCCTGCTGCGGCTGGAGAAAATCCCCAAAGGTTTTGGTTGTAGAACCCAGGAGCTCACAAGAAGATCCAACACTACGCAGAAGAGAAGAACAGGCAGGTTATACCTCCCTACATTTACTGTGCAAACATCGCCTGCGGGTAAATCAACAGCTCTTGACGTAGGTAGAAAAATACGGATTAAAAAGACAAAGTAAATCAAACACGAAGCAACTCCAGGTAGCTCACAACACGTCTGCAAGCGCAGGGAAAACCAACACCCTGCCAAAATTGCCGAAGAATAAACAACACTTGCAACATACAACGGGTTTTATTTCCTGATCACCAAATGCCCAAGAAGATGAAAAGCAAGTCTGGGAAAAAGCGGATTGATGAGCGACCAACTATGGGGACAACGGTGACGTTTGGTTCGAGCCTCTCATATCCCTTCCCGCCTTTTAAGGCCATTTCAGCATCTCAGCTCAGTTCACTGTCACCGCAAATAATTTCCTGCAAAGATTTGCTCAGCCTAATTTCCAGATCGAGGATTCAAAGCAAGAAGTGTATTTTTAAGAACTCCATGTCCGTTATCTACGTCCCCACGATGTTTTGGTTTGATTCTTTTGAGAGGCTAACGGAGTACGTTCCACACTATACATTTATTGGGAAATTCCAAGTCCGGGCTCTCATGTCTCTATTAAGTTTGCCCTCTTGTGGGGAGGTGTGAGAATTCATTCAGCTGCATGAAAAATCCGCTTAACATACAAATTAGCAGGTTGAGCATCACAGCAAGAAGAGCTTTCTGTGTTCATTTACCACTTAATCAATTTTCCTTTCGACCAAATTCTATCTCGGTGCATGGCAGACTCTTATCACACATAGAAATCCAACACGTTGCGCTCCCAACCATTCAAAAACCTGTGTTTTAAATGGAGAACTTATCCTAGAGCAGGTGTCAATAATACAAATTCCTGGCTAAAGATCTCACCAAATCATCTGTATTATGCAATAGTAAGAGCAGCACGTATAGCACTTATAGCTGTGTCCAGAGCTCTTTATAACGTGTAAAGATGCAGCTAGAACTGAAAAATCAGTATTGAAACGTACAGGTTTGGGAATCACTCGGGGCTGGTTACATCTCAAATACTCGGAGAAACTCAGTTTCATGTCATCAAATTAACATCAGGCCGAGCGTTATTTTAATTCATCGTCATCCCAGTGAAAATGGAAGAGGGAAAAAATAGAGGCGGCCATCTGGAAAATACATCCTGCGTGTTCAAGAAATTTAGAATAAACGTAGATTGTCAGGAAAAGCCAAGGTAGGGAAGGATCCAGTCGCAAGATCAGGGCCATCTGCTCCCGGCTGGTTTTGGCACCTGAAACGCGGCCAAAAGTCACAAAACCAAATGGCGTTTGCGAGTGGGAGGCACAGGCACGACTCCCAAAAACGCACGCTCGCCACTGCGTTTTAAATGGGGAAAAATACCCCAATTTCAAGCAAATATCCCTCTACCCAGGTAAGCTTCTCGTGCTGTTTCGATGTGCGGTCAGATCAGCTCCCAACGGTTCGCACAGCGCTTCAAACCACGCAGAATTCTGAGTTTTATTCAAGCAATAGGCAAAATGCTCATTCAGTGAAAAATAATGGATATCCTGCAGGGTTCTGAAGGCAAGATGGGGAGATCGGACTGATTTCTGTTACGGGAGCTGCAAACAGCTGATGTTCCAACTGGCCAAAAGAATTAAATCACTAGTCGAGGCAGGGAAAATAATTCAAATAGCTGTTTGGGCAACTCGGGCTAGAAAAAGCGACTGGACATTTGTGGCATGGAGACATCGAACCTCTTTGCTCCTGCAGGGCACCTGAGATGTCAGTTGGCACGAAGTTCATCGCTTCAAGGTGAATTTTTGATGTGGAGAGTTTGGAAAGCGCATCCAAGTTCACAACCCCAACAGAATCTCCTACGTCTTCCTAAAATCACCTATTTCTTCCTAAAATATTGAGAGAGAAATATTGAACTTTCATATGGACAGATCTCTTTTTAAGCAATCACGCAGCAAATCACAGTCCCGAAACTTCTCGGTGCACCAAACGGCGACTCCGTTTTTCCCATCTCCGCACCGTGGATATCGTGATAATCCACACCGATACCTCCTCCTGAATTACAGCAGAGTTTATTTTAATACTTTGTACAGCCAGCATTGGTCTCCAGGAATAAGTTACAATCTTACAGAAGTGAGCCCCCCCAAACCCACCCTTAAGGAATGTTCGACTTCCAGCATTTCTCATGTTCGAGGGAAGTTATTTATAGGGTAAGACGCAGTCTGAAGGATGGAAATCAGCCTTAATTTGTGAATAAAACTCCTCAGAAGTTCTCAGGGTTTACTCGCATCTAATTGGATTCACGAACAAGCGCGGAGGTCGTGTCTTTCAGGACCGCGCTGAGGATACATTCATCTCGGGGACAATTTTCGGAAATTGGATGGGGTTTTGTTTCATTTTTTCCCCCATTTCACACCGCAGGGCTGTGCTATGCACATACATACTTTACAGCCCAGTACAATCAAAGCTCTAACAGATTTTTCCCAAAAGGTACGTGTATGCCCACCCCACTTCATTTATTCCGTTGTTCTCAGCACCACTTGAAACATCTTCATTTCTCACCACGTGTTTTGTTCCTTTACCGCAGCTGAGAGGAACGCACCTTGATATTGCGATTGACAACACGCAGAACAAATAAATACTTCAAAATCCTTTTAAATGTAACGACGCACGCGTTCCGTTCCGGTGCAGAACGTGGTTATCTAGGAGGTACAAGGACTGGGAGCCCCCTTGAGTAATGGGAGGAGAAAGGAGCAAGAGCCGAGGAGGAATTCCTCCTTCCCGGCTCAGTGCCTGATATGAAGCGATTCACATTCTCTAGCGCAAATAAAGCGAAGAAGAGGTTGTATAAACGTTTCTTTATCCCTCTCTGAAGAGGAAACCCAACCCTGAAACAGCCAGGACAGCTCTGGGAAACACCAACCGGCAAGAAAGAGCCGCAGGGCTCCCAGAGTTTAATGCGCTGTTTTTAATAAAAGGAACAGACTTTCCAACCCCTGATGCAAGCGGTTTCACCAAAAAGTTCCTCCTCATCCTCACAGCTGCCTCGGAGGGGTTTGTATGGGGTTTATAGAACATCGGTGCAAGTTAAAAACCCCAGAATCCCCATCAAAGGGTTGGGGAGAGTCTTACTCGCCCTGACTGAACAGGTGCAGGTGAATACTGGGGTACTGGGGGATTTTGTTTAATTACAGAAAGGTTCAGCCAAGTCTTAGAGCCTTACAAAGCCATGTAAGCCCAAATCAAGGTCCGGATTCAGAAACTGAACGCTCCTTCCTTATTATTATGAAACATTTCGCAAGAGCGATTAGAAAGCGTAAGAATGCTTTTAAGACTTTCTATTTTTTATGACAAAAGGAAGACAAGCTCGCTGTGCTGCGCCTTCCTTTCCTAAAGGGGTCAGCAAACTGTGGCAAAAGGGAAAACATTTTGCTACAGAGAACAAAACTGTTGCTAAAGCCATGGAAACTTTCACAGAAAAGGACCCAATGTAGCACCGTACTCCACAAGAGCCTCCCAAAATGCTTTACAACACAACAGAATTACACTTACAGGAACGTTATATACCTCTCCGAGGTATATTTTCGGATGCCGTGTAGTGGGGTTTTTTTGCCTTTAATTATGACCCAGTTAGAATAAAGCAAACCCTTTCTCTTAAGTGTTCTGCTCAACGTGTTCTATATATACAACCCTTGAAATATACTGAAAAATAGCTGCACGCGTTTCGTATCGTTAGACTAGAGAAGGGCAGTCCAGACAGACCATGCTTCTCGGGATGTTAAAAAGATAATTATTATAATAAAACCCAACCGGACTCGCTCTCCTCCAGCACTCACGCAGGCCCGAAGAAGGGAAGGGAAGGAACAAGCAGTTTTAAAACGGGAGTCTTTCACAAAACACGCCACTTACAAATCGCAGGTTAATTTTCCTCAAGCAGTTTTGTATCAAATCCTTTCTTAAATATTTGAGGTCAGCGATGACATCTGGTGCCACGTGCAGGCGTCAGCGTCCCACTCAACCAACGGCGACCCTGAGGATACTCCTGGCCTGGTGTGAAGAGGAAACGTAACGCAATTCCTGAAGTACGGCTGGTCCTCCGCTTCCGAACTCCCCTCCATGGTTCTTGGAGACGCACCCACATTTTGTTGTTTTCCCTCTACCCGGCATGCAGATTTCTCCTCCCGATCATCCCCATCTCAATGTCCCAAGGGAACAATCCACGTCATCCATCCAGAGGTTTCCCCAGGTAGACCAAAGTCACTTCTGTGTTGCCGTACACTGCAGACACTGCCGGGTACAGGCAAACTTTCGGCAGTCCTCTGAAGGCAACTCCCAAGAACTCATAGCCCCGCTCAAACGCTAACGTTTTGTCTTCCATGTCCAGGATCACTCGAATCCTTTCGCCTATCTGGAAACAGAGACAGCAGGAGGGAAACAACAATAAAAATAAACACAGAAAGCGTCAGTGTGTTCAAACGGAGACGCAAAAATAAAGCATAGCCCGTGTATAACACCGCAGGTGATTTTAAAGCAAGGCTTTCCCATTTCTCGTTACTTTTATGCCAGGAATTTCTCAATTTCACCCAACTGCACCAGGATCTCGAGTACCTCTGCTGCCTGTTTCCAGTGTATCTGACCATTGACACGATAACGAACGGAGCCCGTCTCATACGAACCTCGCGCTGCGAGAACACTGAGAGCAAGCAGATTACATCCAACACTGCAGAGTTTTAACTTTGTAATGGCCTGCAAGCTACCCAAACTCTGTATTTAGATGTTGCTGTCGCTGAGCAGTAATTGCTCTCAGAAGAGCAATTTCAAAGACAATAATTGACTTGTTTTAGAAAGGTAAGTGCCACATATAAAATAAACCGGAATAGGCCACTGATTGTGCAGGTGCTGCTGCTGACGGAGGGATTCCCCCACTGAGGCAGAAGGAAATTCCAATGCAAAATAAGCCTGAAAAATCATCATACATATGCATACATACACAAGTGAAACCAACGCTAAACACAGCAAGCGACTCGGATCCGAGCACGCGCGGTGCTCCCTGCGCTTATCTAGTACGTGATATTTTAGACATAAATACAAGCCCCAGGTGCCAGCAGCAAGCACAGCAGGACACAAACTCCACAGCCAGCCCCACACTGGGGATTTCTTCCAGCCAACTCGTTTTTCTTCTCACTAACACAAGTCTCCTTTAAATTCTGTTTTCTATGAGCAGGTTGCTGTACACATCTTAATAAATACAAAATATATCACTCATTTGAGCTCTCACCAGTTTTTTACAGAGAAAGCAGTGATTGCATTCGCACACACGACCTGGCGACTCTGGGCTTCAAAACCTTTCCTCACCCTGTTGCTGCAGAAAGGCCTGGCCAGGGACAGCAGAAAATGACCACGAAGGGTTGAGTCTAGAAAGTGCCAGCCCAATTTGCACGTTAGGGAACATGCAAATTGAAAGAGACCTAGATCTCTTTTAATTATGGTAATTTTAGGTATTATTTGCAAAAATGATAGGTATAGTCTTCAGATAGAATTAAACGCTTGGCGGTGAACTTTTACGTGAAATTTAGAAATATCAGATACAAGTTACTACACAGATAGATCTTCACCCACCACTAATGCTTCTACAAAGCCACGGCATTATGAGATGGATATTATAATGCTTAAGTTGTAACGCAAGGAAATCCAGCAGTCAAAACGTAGTTGTGCGAGCAACCAGAAGAACAAAGATAAAACATTTCTATAGGGAAAATAAAAGGGTGGGATGGCACTTGCTCTTTAATAAGCTGAAATTATCTGAACATCACATCCTGGCATCCCAGCCAAGGGACGTCAGCGATGGGAACGCAGCCAGCGAGCCAACAAGCAGCGCTCAGCACCGCCGCAGGTTTTTGCAAGAAGACCCTTAGCTAAGCACTAACCTCAGCTTGTGCTGCCGTACAGCAAAGGGGTCAAACCCCACAGACGCTCACCTTGCTGTGGGGCAAGTCCTTACTTCAGATGGCTACAACAGCTTTTCCAGCTTCTATTTCAAAAGGCAACACGGTGTCTAAACAGACACCGGTGTTACACGCTCTGCACTCAGTATTTGAAGTAAAAGCGGGGAAACAACTGAGGGTCAGACACGACGGCAAACGGCACACACAGGTGTAGCCTGGGGTGAATGAGGGGGAAAGGCCTCTGTAGAAACTAAAAAGTGAAGAAAGTAAAGCATGAAAGGGATAAATCTCTTGCATTATTTTTTCTAAGGCAGATAATTCAATGTTACTTGTGTTACTTTTGGTTTTTTTTTCCTAGGTTCCTCATCTTCAGGACCTGATATTGTGCTCTGGAGCTGTAGTTGCAGCAGGCAGAGAGACTTTTAAACCAAGTAATTATGATTCTCTTGGGTGTTGACGGCCTGCTAAATTGTTTGGAATTGCAAATCGCGTCTACTCAAAAGCAAATATCAAGTCAGAAAGTGAAAATAGTTAAGTTCTTTGAACTAATTTGTTATTTTATCAACTGGTTTATCTCTCTCAGCACAAGACATAAACCATGGCAATCTTACTAGGATCAAGGATATTCAAAAAGACCGGTTGAAACTGCTCTGATTCCTTTATAGGCATAAGAAAGATCAAAGTGTCAATGTACTTTTTTGCTAAGTACTCAGCTAGTATGCGTATTTTCTTTCAGACTTATTTAGAACATGGATGCAAATCTATACAAGGTGGAATCACTCGCCTTCTGCAGGGAAGGCAAAGAGACCCTCACAGGGGCATTTACAGAACCCCAGAATGTCAGGGACTGGGAGGGATCTGGAAAGCTCATCCAGTGCAATCCCCCCATGGAGCAGGAACACCCAGCTGAGGTTCCACAGGAAGGTGTCCAGGCGGGTTTGAATGTCTGCAGAGAAGGAGACTCCACAACCTCCCTGGGCAGCCTGGGCCAGGCTCTGACACCCTCACCCCAAACAAGTTTCTTCTCCTCTTTCAGTGGAACCTCCTGTGTTCCAGTTTGCACCCATTGTCCCTTGTCCTGGCACTGGCTGTCACCAAGAAGAGCCTGGCTCCAACCTCCTGACACTGCCCCTTTCCATATTGATCCCCAGGAATGAGTCCCCCCTCAGTCTCCTCTTCTCCAGCTCCAGAGCCCCAGCTCCCTCAGCCTTTCCTCACACGGGAGATGCTCCACTCCCTTCAGCATCTTGGTGGCTGCGCTGGACTCTCTCCAGCAGTTCCCTGTCCTTCCTGAACTGAGGGGCCAATTCAGCAGACACCAGGATACACGAGAAAGTCAGACTCAGCAGAGCTCCCAGCCCACACCAGGCCCCACTCACCTGGTATTTGGGCGCATTATTGCACTGCGGGAAACTGCCATTCACCTCCCCGTTATGCAGCAAGTTATTGTCCACCAGGTTCCAGCCCCAACTCTGGTCGTCGCTCCCCAGCAGGGCCACATAGCCCTGGCACTGCATGGCCGCGCGCTTCGTGGCGATGCCGATGACGGCCACGGTGCCCAGCGGGCCCTCCCACCACACCTCCCAGGCATGGCGGCCCTCGCTGAACCCGATCTTGGTCCGGGCCCCGTCCGTGCTCTGGGCGATGGGGTTGCGGTGCAGCGTGAAGCCGTTCTTCTTGATGTAGACGTTCCGCGAGCAGTCGTTGGTGCTGAAGGCGTGGTGGAAGGCACGGACCTGGGGGAGGAGGAGAAGGAGGTGTAGGAAACCATTGCCTCACCAATAGAATAGGCCCAGGCAGGATCTCTCAGCAAAGCATATTTTATCATTGATTTTGCAAGACCGGGTGTTCTACCTAAAGGCAGGCACACATAATAGGACAAAAAGCCCTTGTTTATATTCCCCCCAAAATTCCCTCTCCTGTTTCCCATTGGTTGGTACTTCAGGGTTTATAAACTACCCGACACCTGCCTCAGTTTACCTGTCTCATTCATCTAACTCTAACAACTTCTTTCCTCTTATCGATCTGTTTAGAATATGGATTTCTGGCTCTTTGGCTCATCTTCCCCCTAGATGGACTTTTTAAACACAGGTATCAGTACGTATTCCGGGATTAGTTGGAATAGACTTCGTTTTTCATTAAAGATTCATAGTCTGATGTCTCTCAGTCTTTCCCCCCAGGCTGGGGTCAGGCACTAGGTTTGTAAAAAACAACATTCCTTCCTTAAACGTTCCTTACAAAGGGTGGGGGGACGCAAAATCCTGTCATGGTTTCCATGGCCCCCACTTGGTTTGTAATGGCAGGTGGGCTGAGCGGCTGGGGGCTGTTCCTGAGCGGCTGGGGGGTTGCTGAGAGATTGAGGAGGGGTGTCCCCCAGGGGCTGGGGGGTGTTGAGAAATTGGTGGGGTGTCCCTGATGGGCTGGGGGGGAAATCGTGCTGAGAGATTGGGGAGGGGAGTCCCCAGGATGCGGGGGGGGACGTCCCTGAGGGGCTGAGGAGGTACTGAGAGATTAGGGGGTGTCCCTGATGGGCTGGGGGGAGGGTCCCTGAAGGGCTAGGGGGTTGTCCCCAAGGGGCTGGGGGACTGGTGTCCCTGAGGGGCTGGGATGTATACTGAGAGATTGGGGGGAGTCCTGAAGGGCTAGGGAGGGTGTCCCCGTGGGGCTGGGGGGTGCTAAGAGATTGGGGAGGGGAGTCCCTGAGAGGCTATTGGAGTGTCCGATAGGGTCTGAGGGGTGTCCCCGAAGGGGCTGGGGGGGTCGCTGAGAGATTGGGGGGGCTGTCCACGACGGGCTGGAGGGGTGCTGAGGGATTGGGGGGGTGTCCCCGACGGGCTGGGGGGTGTCCCCGGGGGGGTGTGCGGGGGTCCGGGCTCACCTTGCCCTTGTATGTGGGCACGTTGCAGAGGATGTCTGTGCGCAGGGCCTCCTCCGCCAGGCAGCGGGCGGCCAGGCTGCGCCACACCTCGCTGTTCTCGTCGCCGTGCAGGACGTGGTGCCACAGCTTACACACCAGCGCGCAGCTCCGCAGCTCCCGCAGCTCCAGGTACGAGAACACCAGCTCCAGCACCCGCCCCGGCAACCGCCAGCCCGGCCCTCCCGCCGCCGCCGCCCCCCCGCTGCCGGGGCCCGCAGCCATCGCCTCCCTCCCGCTCACCGAGCCGCTCTGCGGGCGGCGGGGCCGGGACCGCACAGCCCGTCCCTGGCTTGGCCGGTGCGGCGGGCCCCGGGCCGAGCGCGCTCCCCTGCCCGCCCGCCCAAGGGCCCTCACGGCGCCGCCATCACCGCCGCGGGGACCCGGCCCGCCCGGCGCGCATGCGCGGGAGCGCCCGGCGGAGCGGAGCCGAGCGGAGCTGAGGTGAGGCGAGGCGAGGCGAGGCGGCGCGGAGGGGCGGGAGCGGCCTCCCCCACCCCGTGTCCCCCTTCCGTCCCCTCCCGCCGGTGCCCGGTGCCGGGGGACAGCGCGGGGCTCCCCTGAGGAGCCGGCGGGGGCGGCTGGTTGCCCCGCGGCCGGGCCTGGCGGGTCGGGAGCGGCCGGGAGAAGTTCCCTCAGAGCTGCGGGTGAGGCGGCTGGAGCCTTCTGTCGGTATTTAATCCGCCAGGCTAACATTTTCCTGGTTTGGATGAGTTCTAGCTGCTCTTGAGGCTCGGCTCAACGGAAATCACGTGCAGAACATAAACCTTTAATAGCCCAATAATGCCATAAAACCCGGGACAGCCGTGGCTCCATCCCGCAAACCCGCGTTGTTGCCTGCGCCCCTGCCCTGCATGAGCTCTCGTCCCCTCACAGCCCGCTCGTCTCTACAAAACTTAGGTTTTTCTGTTGCTCTGTTTTCCCCCTCACTGAATTTTTTGGGGATTTGGGCCCCTAAACAGTCTGGGCTGCTGTGGGCAGTCACATAGTAAAGCTCGATGGATGTGCTTTGAGGCCAAATTAAATGTTTTGCAAGCCTGGTTTAAGCTGGTAATGCTTCTTTTAAAAAGTTAAACTGTTCATCTGTTTATGCTTTAGTGCTTACCAGCCACAAGAAAATTACCTTCACTTTGGGAACACAAAGTCCACCTGCACAACAGTTTAAAATTTATTGACACAAATGTATGCTTTTAAACTGTGATTAGGGGAATTGCTTTCAGTGTTCATCAGTTTATCCACTCCCACCAGCACAAGTTTCTTGCTCCAGGTTTTGCGAGGCTGCTTTACAAGCTGATTTAGATACAGACAGTGAAGAGAAGCTGCTAAATTAACGTATACTGTGATTAAGTTACAAAAGACATACCCATCATTAACCAATCAACATGGTCAATGCTTTCTGACCGCCTGCAAAACGGGATATTTTTCAAGTTTTAGATCCTTCTGCATGACAAGAGGGAGACAGAAGATTAAGTGACACATTGTTTAGAAGCAGAGTGGTTAATTTATATTTAACTAATAATAGATGTATTGTAAGTAAGAAACTAAACAATTAGAACTAAGGTCATCAATTATTTCTTAGTATAGAGGTATAGCATTTCAAAAATTGTAACGCATATGTAATAATTATGTGAATATAAGCAACGCAAGAGCATCCAGTGTTCGGAGCACTTATGGAGGATGATCCCCAGTGTTCCCCAGTGCTGATAAAATAAAGAATGCCACTTAACAGTAGAACTGACTCTACTGTTAAGTTTATTTCTCCGTTTCAACAACCCAGCGCCTGGGCAGCTGGCTGACAGACAGATGGACGCGTGTGCTCTCACCCAGACTGCAACAATGCATCTGACTTCTCTGCAGACAGGCTTTACCAGTTTGACTTCTTCCCCTTGCTCCTTTCCAGTACGTCTCATTTTGTGCCGTGTCCTCGTGCACTGAGGAAGCAGCTCGTACCTCGGCAGCCCGTCAGAGCAGCAGATCCGCTCCAAATACTGCACAGGTACATGTGGCAGCACCGCTGCCCTTCCACGCTGTTCTGGCTGATGCTGAGGCTCTTTGCGCCAAAGCTCCATTTGGGTCCTGACTTGTAGAAATGGCTGGTTTAATTGGACACTAGAGTTTCAAGAAGTTTGTATTACAGTCAGCAGGGTGATATTGTTGTTTCTACTGCTTCTGGAATATTGTGTCCAGTTGTGGCCCCTCAGTTCCAGAAGGACAGGGAACTGCTGGAGAGAGTCCAGCGCAGCCACCAAGATGCTGAAGGGAGTGGAGCATCTCCCGTGTGAGGAAAGGCTGAGGGAGCTGGGGCTCTGGAGCTGGAGAAGAGGAGACTGAGGGGGGACTCATTCCTGGGGATCAATATGGAAAGGGGCAGTGTCAGGAGGATGGAGCCAGGCTCTTCTCGGTGACAACCAGTGATAGGACAAGGGGCAATGGGTGCAAACTGGAACACAGGAGGTTCCACTTAAGTTTGAGAAGAAACTTGTTCCTGGTGAGGGTGGCAGAGCCTGGCTCAGGCTGCCCAGGGAGGTTGTGGAGTCTCCTTCTGTGCAGACATTCAAACCCGCCTGGACACCTTCCTGTGGAACCTCAGCTGGGTGTTCCTGCTCCATGGGGGGATTGCACTGGATGAGCTTTCCAGGTCCCTTCCAGCCCCTGACATTCTGGGATTCTGTGATAAGCTTTTTGCCATAATGAGACCAACACCAGCTCCATTCAGTTTTTCTTTTTTTGTTTCAGAGGTGTCCCTGAGCCATGGCAGCCAAATGGACTGGTGGACATTCCTCCTCTATATTGTGCTTGAACGTAAACATGGAAGGGCTGGTGGCTTCTGGTGCAGAGAGAGGCGAGCTCACGCTGTGGGACGGCACAGGCTCTCCAGCAGGACAGCTCCAGCTCCCGGAGGCAGACGATGTGACGTCCGTGGTGTTCTCTCCCCGCTGTCCCACCAAGCTGTACACCTCCCATGGAGAAACTATCAGTTTGCTGGATGTCCGGTCCCTCAAGGAGCCCACTGAACGCTTCCACGTGAACGAGGAGGAGATCAACTGCCTCTCCGTGAATGAGACCGACAGCTTCTTGGCTGCAGCTGATGACTCGGGGGCCATAAAGGTTATAGACTTGGAAAAAAAGAAAGTCAGCCGGTCCTTGAGACACTCAAACATCTGCTCCTCTGTTGTCTTTCGGCCTCAGAGGCCTCAAAGCCTTGTTTCCTGTGGCCTGGACATGCAGGTGATTTGCATACGAGTAGATGGTTGTTAGAGAAGCGAAACGGTAACTCCCCATCTGTCTCAGCTGCCGGAAAGCTTCTTAACTCTTCTAAAGTAGCTTTGGGAAGCTAACGGTGTCAAGGCTGTTTGTGCCATTTTCTGCTCAGCGGTTTTTATCTTCTTTAATACTCACGGTCTAAAATTGGGTGGGGTGGAGGGAAATCAGAATGTGGTGCAAACACACTCATGCCAGATGAGCTCCTTGTTGGTCACAAAACCAGGATGTGTCCCTAGTGTTCAGTTATGGCTGCAGACAAAACGCAGGAGATAGTTAGGAAGACAGGGTTCTAGCAAGAATACTACAGGTAGATAAACATCTTTCCAAGTGGTATGTTTCACTGTAAGGACAAGTTATTTTTATTATTTTCCCTTTGTTCTGATTAACCTCTTGGAAGCATAAGTGTTCCTTGCCTTTTATGCTTCTCTGTCCTCATCAAGAGGAAATTTTGTCCTTTGCATGCCAGTTGTGGAAGCGCTCTGAGAAAAATCGTGTGAGGAGCTAATGGGAGTCTTGAGTTACGTTGCCAGGTTGGCCACCCAGAACAGATGGGTTTCAGTAATTTATTTCCCGTGGTTGAGATCTGACCACGCTCCTGGTCTAGCTGGAGGTTAAAACTATCACTTCTACAAGGGTTTCCGTGGTTCTAGCGGTGTCAGGGTGAAGTTTGCTTTGACAGCGTTGGACAGTTTCACTCTATGTTCTTAAAACCAAGTGCGTCTAACACCTACTAGAACAAATACATGTTGATATTTAGTGTAAGTGGTGGTTTTCCATATCAAAGTTGATATTTAGGTGAAAGTCATTATCCCCAAACAGTAGGAATCTGTTAGTATGTTTTTGTACGGTAAAAAGAGCCTTTTTCCACGTCGAGGCTGGCTTTAAGATACATCATTTCACAAAGAGAAGCTGTGCTGCAATCCTCTGAAACGCTGTGCTGCAACATGTCTTTGCACAAGTAACACGCTCTACAAGCATCAAAACGTGTTCTGGGCTCACATGTCAAACCCTCGGTGAAGCTGTAGCTGAGAAGAGCTGAGATTTAGGCTGCTGGAGTTTCTTCAGAAGTTCCATGGAAGCGGGGGAAAGGCCACGAGGACAGAAAATACTTAGTGTGCAGAAAACTTGTCAGCACTTGATGAATTCATAAAGCTGTTGCAGTGCTGTGATGAAAATCCAAGAATTTGCCTTAAGCATTAGGACACAGCCTCTCTGATTTACTCTGCACAGTCCTCGTGGAAAGTTTTCCCCTTTGTCGGCAGCAAAGTAGTTTTAATGAAACAGCAACAGCAGTCGCTAAAACAGAGACGTGAGAGGGAGCAACATATTTTAGACATCTTAGTGTGATTTGGGTTCCAGAAACACAGAGCCAGTGTGATAACTCTTTTGTGGCCTGAATTTAAAGACTCCTGTAATTTCTACTGGGGATGACTAGTTGAAGAATATTTTTATTATATTTTTATTATTATTATTTTTATTAATAACGGTACTGCATTAGACTGACTTGTGCTTTCGTATCTGTTGGCCTTGAAAATGTTCCTCATCAGTTCAGACCCTACAAAAGTACGGATAGAATTATCTTTAACTGGCGCGGTATAAATCTGTGGTACTGGAATTGCTCTATGAGGTTTCATTCGAAGGCACAGTTCTTGCTGCGTGAGGGGCTTGGAGGAGGGCTGGTGTTTGAAAAGCAAGTTTAAAAGCACAATCTCCCCCATCTCGTCAGAAAAAGCACACCCTGCCTTGACATAGTGATAGCACCAACTCATTTGTTTAAAAAAAAAAATAAATACATCTATTTCTGTTTAAAAATGAGGGCCTGAACCACTGTTTGCCATTTGCTCTTCCATTTTTCAAACATGTTCATGGAAGTGATTATTTTAAGACAAGTACGTAGCAGAGACAGAAGTAAAATTCAGAATGATAATGATCTCCATTTAGTGCTAGTGTTTCTGTGTCTCTCTTAAATAATTGATGATTACTACTGCTGAGATGAATGCAAAAGCATTTAGAATGGCTTTTTCATCCATTTTGCGGTCTGAAGGTCTGAGTCACTGACTCCGCTGAGCGGGGCGGTGTGAGAGTTGGGAGAGCTGAGAGATTTGCCGTGTTACCGGGTGAAGTTCCCCCACTCCTCACAACACATCTCGATTCTCTCACACTCATGCATCGCCTTTGTTCTCCTAGAGCAAGAAGCGCGGTTGCGTTTTGGCTTGTTTTTTACTCTTAGTAAAGGATGCGATTTACGTAAAATGGACAAATTATCGATTCATGCTCTTTTTCTCAAGGTTACGCTGTGGAACCTGCAGAAAGCTCGCCCCTTGTGGACCACAAACCTGCAGGAGTGCAAAACGGAGGAAGACGGTCCGCAGCCAGCCGGCCAGTTCTTTAACCCACCGCTGGCACATTCCCTCTCTGTCGCATCGTGCGGCAACATCTTCAGCTGCGGAGCTCAAGATGGTAAAGTCAGAATATTCAGAGTCACCGGGGTGAGGTTTGACCGCGAGCTGGAGTTCCAAGGTCACAGCTTGGGCGTATCGCAGGTCCTCTTTCTGCCAGGAGCCTACTGGTTGTTGACTGGAGGAAATGACGGGAAGGTCTTGCTCTGGGATGTCAGCGGTGATGTTGGGAAGCAGCAGAAGAGTCCAGCAAAATCTCTGCAGAGAAGGAAAGCCCAAGCACCTGCTGCCGCCAGAAAAGATGGGAAGCTCAACAAAGTGGCTTCAAATGACCAAGCTGGAGTTTTACCCAAGCTAAGCATCGACCACGGGGAGAAGGTGAATTGGATCTCCTGCACAGAGATCAAAGGCTCCAAGAGAGTCTTAGTCGCTGATCAGAGTAGTTCTATATCTGTGTATCCATTGCCAGAACCTTAGACACTGAGATGTTTATAGGAATTTTTAGGGGAAAACCACTTCTTGGAGCGTTCGAAATGAGGCCAGTCCCACGAAACCTGCTGTGTCCTTGGGAAGGGATCTGCTGTGAACTCACACGGGTCCTCACCACGTAACTGGCCTCACACTCTGTTTTCCAGCGGCTGTTGGTGTTCGCTGCAGCTGTTCCTCGCAGGGTTGGCAGTTTGCTTCTTGAATTTAAGTGAAATGGGTTTCGATATATTTAGGGGTAATATTAGTTCATGACTAAGCTGATGTAATTAAGGTTGGGGAAAGAAATTCACGCTAACGGGGACACCCACGATGCTAAATGAGAATGCTGAGCTCCTTGCATTTTGAGCTATTGCAGTGCTTTCCCTTACTCTCCCTGTTAAATTGTGGCACAGTTTGTGTAAACTGGCCATAGCATAATTATATTTTCATTCTTTTGTCAGCAGCTGCATATAAGACTAGAGAAGTATCAACTAATGAGTAATCAAATTAGTTTAACTGTCATTTTCACACTGCAGTAAACGAAGGAGCAGGAGAAAATGTTAACATCTGTTTAACGGCTCAGCTTTTATGCATAGCTGTTTAATCCGGGGGAAAATAACTACTACACTTGTCAATAAATGCTTTTTCTCTCACTGCTCCCTTGTGCTTATACTTTAATATTGCCCGACTTACACAAAATTGTGTCAAAAGGAGTGTTGTGTACCCCACCGCGGGGGAGTACAAAGGCCCAAAGGCTCCTCTTTACCCAAATATTTCCGCTGTCTTCCCAAAGCTTTAGAAGCACAACGAGCAGAACTTGCTTTGCGCTGGAAACACTTCTTCATTTGCAAGTTGAAGGGTGGGGAGAGCATAAGTAAGTGGGAACGCCGCAGCTCTTGACGTGTTTGGCTCATGCTGGATTTCCCATGGAACGGGCAAATAATTCAAAGAAAAAAAGCTGTATTTTTTTTCCTCAGGCTGTCCTTAACCTTTCACAAAACCAAATGCCTGGTACTGGCTGAAGATCCACTTCACTCCTGTGCTGTCTTGTTTCACCAGCATGCTGTTAACAAATACACATTATCTTTTTGATAGAAAAATGTCCAGCTCTTTGTTTTGCGTACCCAGCTCCCAAAAACCATTAGCCGGTTGTGCTGGCTGTCCATCCGTTATGGAAGAAATTCCAATCGTCTGAGCTTAAATATCCTCCATCCTCAAACCAAATACAACTCTCGTCCAAATCTGATGGCAGAAAAAAATATAAAAGCAACAAAGCAACCTGCTTGTACGGCCTTTAACAGCAGGAGGCTTTGGCCCAAGACACAGACTGGTGAGCACGACAGCAAAACAAAGCCAAAACGCAGCCAAAAAAGCAGAATAGTGTAGACACCCCCTTTTTGTGTCACCTCTAAATTAATTTTGCGTGTGAAGACAGGATCACTGGGTCGGTGGAAGCGCTCTGGGTGTGTAGTTCAGCGTGTAACGTGTTCGTGAGCGTGTGGCTGTGCATCTCTGACCTATATTTGGATATACGGTCTATAAAAAGCCTTGATACAACCAGCCTGTGGCAGGAGTCAGATCCCCGGTCCCTGTTGCTGCCGCCTGCTTCGGGAGGGAGGATCAAACCCACTCCGGCTTTTATTTCTTCTCTTCACGTCCTGCGCTGGGATGGCTAAAGCCAGCATCTCTCTGCACTCCCTGAAGGAGACGCTGAACAGGTCACTGAAGGGTGTGATCATTTCCTTGGGAAATAGGATGTAAATGTACATTGTGTGTTTACGGGAGGGGAGTAATTAATGAACCTGCTGTTTCTCCTTGTTGGGACGGGAGGGGGACAGAGCTGCAAGCCCATAGTGGGCAATGGGAAACTGAGGTTCGTGCTCTGCTGTAAATGGGAGATTTGGGGTGAAATTCTGAATTTGTGAAAATGACCCAGAGTCTGGAGGGTTCAAAGATAAGAAGTGCTTATCATTAACAACAAAAAAACCCCTGAGAATGGACCTTTCTTATAAGTTTAAATAAAGAAAATCACTGTCGCTGAGGAACTGGGACAGAGGTGACGCTGATTCACGCTCCATTTTCAAAGCCCTTGACCAGCAGGTTCGTTGGCTTCATGTCAAACAATCGGGCCCACGTGTCCGGCTGCAGCGCGACGGTCTCCAAGCAGCTGGGCAGACAACAACCGCGGGATCAAATGCGAGGCGTGAGCGTGGCTTTTGAGGAAAAAAGACTTGAAAAAGGGTCTGGAATTCTCCACAGTTAGGGACAGGTGAGACAGTGTTCCCTCTTGGAGGATTTTCACGTCTGGATTTTCATATATTATCTTTAAAAGTACTGTGCAGATGGTATTAAGCAAGAAATGTGTAAGTCAGCTTAGGTGTTGTACATAGAACTCTGGTTTATCTGTAGCAAAAATTATTGTTATCGAGAGTATCACAGAGGATGGAATGAAGTACTTCTGATCGTGAAATTAATTATTATAAATGAACACCAGCTGAGAGACTTAAAGAAACTGCTCCTCTGGTCAAGACACTGACATTGTTCACCAGCGGCTTTTACGACTCCTGATTGACACAACAGTAACTGAAAAAAGAGATTAATTAGAGACCTGAGCAGAGAAACAGAAACATGGGAACCGCTCCTGAAAGAAAAAGTGAAAATTAAGTCTGTGTGAAACTGCTTGGAGTGCAGGAAGAGCTGTGGGCTCTGCATTGGCCTGGAAAATAAAACCAATGTGACAGCTCTAAAGTGATTAAAAGTGTCATTTTCTGCAAATGCTTGAACAGCAGAAATAAGGTTACACATACAGTCCCGCTTTCAGAACAGCGGGAGCGCTAGATCACTGCCAATCTTATAAGTCTGTTCTGTATCCTGATGAGAAGAAAACTTGAAAAGCTTTTTGGTGAAGAGTGGGGATGTGGTTGGTGCTACGCTACACAGACATCGGAGGTCACCAGCTCGGTGGTAGCTTCACTTCCATGAAAGGAGGAAGCGTTTAGAGGTCACGATTGAAACGGAAGAGGGAGGTTTCATCCATTTTTCCTCGTTTCATTCAGAACGTGGATCATGAAACGGCAGCGCCGATTCTGTCGGAATTTACAAAGAGCTGTGGAAGATGAGTTATGGAGATCAGTCGTACTGCGGTGTAACTGAACAGAAGCAAACTTAGCAAGCACTGAATTGTTTGCCACAGATGCTTAAAAATACACAAGAGTCATTTACAGACAGGCAATATACCCCAGATCAAAAAAGTGCTGGAAAATGAAACCGATCAAATAGTAAAGCTGGGGAAAAACAACTACAGCACTGACAGTGGCCTTAACAATGAGATCTTTGATAACTTCACCATTAAAGTTTATTTACCTTGATTAAAAGCTGCTATCAGTATCAAAAACTATCTTCCCCAGGACAGCAAACCTTGAAGAATATATTTTCTGATAATTCCCCGCTCTCTCTCAAGAGCACTTGCACGGTGTTATTTGTAAAACTTTTAAATTGGGATTTCTGGGCTACCACATCGTATTATCCCCTTGGATTGTTGTTCTCTGCGTGCACAGCTGCAGGTGTGAAGTGGATCTGGAACTTCTCCATGGCATAACATAACAGCAAACTGGGGATGAGGAGATGCTGAAGAAATACAGTGCAATTTAGCAAAGGTATAGTTTTTGTTTAAGTGATACAGCCTGACGTTCTGCCAGTAAAATGCAAAGAAAAATCACAAAAATCTATCAGGAGGAGCTGATGTTCTAGTAAATCGCTTGTCAAGTACATAGTAGCGAGGTATTTGTTCAATATTTAGGAAGGAACTTTGAGTGATGCGTGTTTTGGTAGCTTTGAGTTCCTCAGGATTCTCAAGGACTCACCTCGACATAAATCAGCAAGCTGAGGAAATTAAAGAAAACTGTCTTTACAAAAACCACCCGTGCAAAACAGAAGCCCAGTAAAGAGTAAAGAGCAGCAAATGGGTACAAAGTATAAATACCTGCATTCCCTCACACTTCATCCCTAAACTCAGTAAATTCTTTTAAACTGGGTAGTTTTCTCAAGCAAAAGTGCAGTGGAAGCTCAAACTCAAACCCCAATCTTTAGGATTATAATTTAAGAGAGTACAAATATGTACCTTTTTTTTTTCTTTTTTTTTTTTAAATAAGGAAAAACTCAATATACTAATTAAGGAAAAAGCAGCTAATAAATACCAGCCATGAAGCAGTTTTCTTACTGTTTTTTCACTATGGTCTTCTTAGCCCAGAAATGTTCTGCGGGAGTCTCACAAAAGGCAAAACCAGAGCAGGACAAGCTGATGGGAGAAGAGAAACACTGTGGGTGGCTTGTTTATTATTTGCATTGTTTTAAATCTGGGGAGGAATGAGAAGTTTTTCTCAATGTCAATGAGGTTTAGATTGGATATTAAGGAAAAACTATTCCCAGAAAGAGTTATTGGAACAGGCTGCCCAGGGCAGTGGTGGAGTCACCATCCCTGGAGGGGTTGAAAGGGCGTTTAGATGAGGTTCTCGGTGACATGGTTTAGTGCTAGAGTTGGGTTATGGTTGGACTCAATGATCCTGAGGGTCTCTTCCAACCGAAATGATTCTATGATTCTAAATTAAGATGCTTCAAAAGATCATGGCACTACAAGGAGAAATGCAAATCACCTCAAAATGTATTAAACAGCTGTGCCCCTAATGCAAATGGTTGACACCTGCAGTCACGTCTAAATATAAATCTTGAATCTGTATTTACAAGTTGTAACACTTCTGCACCAGGAGAGGGCAAAGAAGACACGGGCCATGTCAAAAAACTTCATTTCTAGTGGTGTATGTTGTCATACAGCTTGGGAGGAGCTCAGAACGGGTTCTGGAGCTGTTCCCAGTGCAACGTGATTGTCCCCACCATCACAGCAGAAAGCAACACCGCTTGGTGCCCAAGTCCTGACGAAATGTCCTTCTGTTCCGTCCCTCAGGGTAGAAACCAAGCTGCAGACCGTGGAGGCTCAGTTCGGTGACCTGGACTCCAGCTTGCAGGAGCTGGCACAGAAGTTTGAACTGCTGGAGAAGGAGCTGGGCCAGGATACATCGTGGACACGGGTGCTGGGGGAGAGGTGAGCACCAGGGAGGGACAGGACGGTCCTCATCGTGCAGGTGACACTGGTGTGACCGTGGACACGCTCCAACGCGGGGCTGCGCAACCTGTGCCGGTGTATTTACCTTTCCCTGTTGGGATTGCTATTTACTGCAGAAATGGGCAATATGAGGAAAACATATGGTTCCTTGGATAGTTTTCTTTACAAATCAAAACCAACCGCACAGTCTATGAGATATTTAAGTTGTTTAAAACCAGCCACGTTGCTTCCAAGGCAGAAGGGACACCAAGCCTGTTTGTGTAACTGTCCCACAATAAGTGCAAGAAAAAAAACCCCAACTGATTAACACCATGATTACTTCCTCCAAGATTCCCATTTTTAGCACCCAGGCTAGGCTTTGTTAAGGCACATATTTAGTGTTTCCATCTTCTGACCGAGAGTTGCTGGAGCAGCTCTTGCTTCCCGCACACCCGGGGAAACCGGCTCTAGTCAGGCTGCCATTCTGCAGGATCCACTGGTGACTCTTCATGGCTGAAATACTTGTTTAGACAATAGAATCATAGAATCTTTTTGGTTGGAAGAGACCCTCAAGGTCATCAAGTCCAACCATAACCCAACTCCAGCACTGCCCCATGGCTTGAGAACTTCATGTCCGTCTGTCCAACCCTCCAGGGATGGTGACTCCAGCACTGCCCTGGGCAGCCTGTTCCAATGCCCCACAGCCCTTTGGGGAAGAATTTGTTCCCAGATCCAACCTCAACCTCCCCTGGCGCAACTTGAGGCCGTTTCCTCTGCTCCTGGCGCTTGTTCCTGGGGAGCAGAGCCCGACCCCCCCAGCTCCCAGCTCCTTTCAGGCAGTTCAGAGATCAGAAGGTCTCCCCTCAGCTCCTGTTCTCCAGCTGAACCCCCCAGGTCCCTCAGCCGCTCCCATCACACTTGTGCTCCAGCCCCTCACCAGCTCCGTTCCCTTCTCTCAACTCACTCCAGCACCTCAAGGCCTTTCTTGGCATGAGGGGCCCAAAACTGCCCCCAGGATTCGCAGTTTGGCCTCCCCAGGTCCCAGCACAGGTTCGGTCACTGCCCTGGGCCTGCTGGCCACACCAGTGCTGGTACCAGCCAGGACGCTGGTGGCCTCTCGGCCACCTGGGCACACGCTGGCTCGTGTTCAGCTGCTGTCACCAACACCCCCAGGTCCTTTCGCGGGATCGCCGTGTGAGGCCGCGGGATCCCGTTACCCCCCGCGCTGTCTCCCGGCAGGCTCGGCTCGGAGGAGGAGCGCCAGCCGGGGCGGCGGGAGCGGCTCGTCAGCGAGGGGCGGGCGGGAGCGGCTCGGCGGCCGCCATTGCGGGAGCCCGCGGCCCTGCCCGCCGCCGGGGCCGTCCCTGTCCCTGCCGCCGGGCCCGGGAGCTGCAGCTCGGTGGGTGCCGACGCTTCTCTGTGAGCGCTGGGGAACCGGGGGGAGCGGGGCCGGGGGCGGCCGGGGCGGGGGAGCCGCGTCCCTGCCAGCCGGGCCCGGCGGGGTGCGGGGTGTCCCCGCTGGATGGCACCCGGCGGCCTTGTTTTGAAGAATAAAAGCTTTGTTAGATCAACATGGGGAGAGCAGAAACAATAAAACACGACTTAAAGTGTATTTGTCTCCATGTCGATTTCCTGTGTGACTGAAGTCGCTGGCTCAGAAGGGCCTCCCGTCCCTCTGAAGGTGGCTGCTTTTGAGAAGCTTGTGAGAGTTTTCTTAAGTTTCTGTAACTTAAAAAATTTGTAATTTTAGCCTTTTTTCTGTATTTTGTTTGTTTGTTTTCTGTTCCACAGTATTTCTAGGCCCAGTGGAACAATCCTGTGAGGAGGGCTGGTGATAGAAAGGCTGGATAATCCCACCGTTTTAAGTTGTACTGGAGTTAAAGTTGTCAGATATGTGTTGAATGCATCACTTGGTTCATTGCTTATATTAACAAAAAGTATTTTTGGCTTTTTAGTCCCAAACAAAAGAACAAGGAAGAACCTCCTCTGCTGCGCAGGAAAGTTTTATTTCACCTTCAGAACGTGGAGCCGAGTCTGTAACAGAAGCAGCTTTTGAAGGACATGCACATACTGAGAAACTGGCTGAATGGAAGGTTAAATCTGAATTGAGTGATACTGAACTGGCTGAATGGAAGGTTAAGGTAACTGTGGTAACATACCCAGCAAATGTGAGCGTAGCTTATCGCTAACAGTACGTGCTGGAAGAGCTCTCGCCTTCTTTCCCCCCTCTCCTTACCGCCTCCTTACTATCCCCAGAGCACCTGTTACGATTCAGAGGAAACTGCTGTAGGAAAACCTGCTACAGTTTCTCCGTGACTTCTGGAAAGCCCTACATTTTCCTCCGAAAGCTGAGAATCTCTTGGAACGGGAGCGAAAGTAACCACTTCAGCAGACTTCTTAAATCCACTGAAGTAGCAGGAAAACGCAACATTTTCTATTTTGTTTTATATTCATTAAAGGAAGTAAAACACATGTTTCTGTGTGCTCTCAGGTGCTGATGCTCTGCTAGTCTTGTTCCTCTGCTTCGAGTCGCTATGTCGAAGAAATCGGAGGCTCCGCTTTCCTTGTCCGACTGCCTCTGCCAGATTTGCATGGAGATCTTCGTGGAGCCCGTGACGCTGCCGTGCAGCCATACCCTCTGCAACTCCTGTTTCCAGCTGACCGTTGAGAAGGCCAGTCTTTGCTGCCCTTTTTGTCGGCGCCGCGTCTCCTCCTGGGCGCGATATAACGCCCGCAGAAACACCCTGGTCAACTGGGAGCTCTGGGAGAAGATTCAGAAGGATTACCCGAAGGAGTGTGAGCAGAGAATTAACGGACAGGATCTGGAGGAGGAAAGTAAGTAAAATGTCCCTTGTCCTGGGATGTCGCTGCTTTACCAAAGTGGTTACTGTTTGTGGACTTTGAATGCTGTGAAATAAGAAACTGCATGTAGATGGGCTGTGTTACCGCTAGAAAGGGCAGTGTCTGAACTCACAGGAGACAGGGGATTGCGAAGCCTTTTTTGCAGAAGCCGGGTTATATTCTCTGATGTAAGTGGGTATTTGTTCACTTGTTTTGCACGAAGCAACAGGGGCTGGCTGCCCGGCAAAGACCGTAGTTCCTTACTGGTACAACTCCTGCTGTAAAATCCGTAATTGGAGTATTTGTGTGTGTGTGTATGTGTTCGTTTATCACTATCAAGCGAAATGGTTAAAAGTTTGTCAACTCATGGATGCTGTTAAATAGAAATTCCAGGGCTTCAGTCTTTGCAGGAGTCTCCAAGCCTAAAATTGTCGTGTCAGAAAAAATCAAGTGAAATCTTTGAAAAAGGATTTGGGGGTTTGTTAGTAGGTTGGCTGTATGACATGTTGTTCCACTTGTGGTATTATGAAGTATTTTTACTCACAAAAAGCAAAAGATGTAAGCTACGGTCTGCGTACGTATTTGTTTTCTAAACAGTGCTTGGAAAACACTGGGTGTTCGTGCCCCTCTGTGACACGGTGCTTTTTTATTTTGTTTCGTTGTAACAAAAAGTGCTTTTTTTTTTTTCACAGCGCTTGATTTAAGTCAAATCGCTCCCCTAACAGGGTGTGGGGGTGAACTTTTGTTAAAACCTTTCATTATTGACTGTCATGGTCTTGCTTTGTTCCTCAGTTCTTTTTTTCCCTTCCTCTCACATAGTCTGTGTCCCCCGTCCGCAACACCAGCTGAGCAAGCCTGGGGAGCTGAGGCAGGAATATGAAGCAGAGATTAGCAAGGTAAGTCTAAAAATATATATTTAAAAGCCTAAATACTTTGTATCTAGTTATCTTGTTTGTTCCCACAAAAAGGAGTAAGGTTACTTAACTAAAAAAAAGATACTTAAAAGCCATCGCTGAGGCAAGAACGCACTGGTCCTTCCCAAAGCATGAGTGAAGTTTTATCCCACGCGGCCGAGCGCTCAGGCCGGTCTCCATTAACCGGTACCTCGCACTTCCCAAAACGCTGCAGAACAGTCGTTCAGGGTTAGAGAGTCCCCTGAAATGCCTTTTATAGGTCCTCGGGTACATATAAAGGATTTTGGACTAGCAAATGTAAAAATTTGGAATTGTTTGACTTTGGTCTTCTAGATTTCCCTCCCTGAGCAACATACCACAATGAGATGAACTTGGATAATGAAAACACAGCATTTTCTTTCCTATTTTCTCACTGCTTGTGTTATCTGTGTTCATGCGGGAGACCTTCCCGCTATCTACAACTCTCTGAAAGGAGGTTGTAGCGTGGAGGGTGTTGGGCTCTGCTCCAAGTAATGAGTAACAGGATGAGAGGAAACGGCCTCAAGTTGCGCCAGGGGAGGTTGAGGTTGGATGTGGGGAACAATTTCTTCCCCAAAGGGCTGTGGGGCATTGGAACAGGCTGCCCAGGGCAGTGCTGGAGTCACCATCCCTGGAGGGTTGGACAGACGGACATGAGGTTCTCAGGGACATGGGGCAGTGCCAGGGGTTGGGGGAACGATTGGAGTTGATGATCTTAAAGGTTTCTTCCAACCAATATGAGTCCATGATTTGAAAATCAGAAAATATTTTTAAGAAATCTTAGTTTGTCTAAAGATCTAAAGTACTCCTCTTCCTCCAATTCAGACACAGCAGTAGTAAGAACTATGGTAAAGCAGTACCATTCGCTCCTTTCCTCAGAGCCCTGTTGCTGCTTTTTAGAAGAGCACGAAGTCCATGAAATACAGGACTGAGATTTTCTGTTATGGTAGTTACGGGATTAGATTGATTAGAGCTTGACATTCTTCTCTGAAGCAAATGTCATTACCCAGTTCAGAAAGCTGTATTTTCTCTTTGCTGTCCTGGTGGAGTTGCTGAGAACTGGTTTCCCGAGAGCGGGTATCTGCTGTAAGAAAGCAGATTGGAAATTCCTGGTCTGCTGCTTTGGGTGTTGTGCATTTCAAGAGAGCAGGAGGACTCAGGAGAGCGATGCACTGGCTTTTAGGCACCGTGGAACAAAGCATGATGATACAAGCAGGTTGAGCAAATGCTGTGGTGTAGCTGACCTCCAGCCTTACAAAGAGTCTGAATTTATCTGTGATCCATGTGTTTGGCCATCTTAGTTTTTGTTACTAGCATTTTCAAAGGCAAATAAATGAATTTCAGCCTTGCGTGCTGGCGCAGTTAACGGTGCCGACTTACAGAAACCAAAAGGTAGGTGACTTATCAAGCTGAAGAGACCACACACAGTATCTGTTTGATCCTTACATCTTTGGGGAGCTGTGTAGTTAATGCTTCGAAGTGCACAGACTGTCTGTGCAAATAGCGGATTGTTCGTATTTCAGAAGCATCAGCTGAGGGTTTCTAGTGTAAAGTGCGGTCCTACAGTAGTAACCTTATAAAATCCGTCTTTTTAGGTGGAGGCAGAAAGGAGAGCGCACGAACAAGAGGAGAACAAGGCGAGCGAGGAATATATTCAGCAGCTCCTGGCAGAAGAGGAGGAGGAGCACAGGCTGGCGGAAGAGAGACGGAGGGAGATGGAGAAACAGCTGAAGCAAGATGAAGAGTTGGCCTGGCAGCTGAGTAACAGTCTGGTGAGTTAGAAAACACAGTGCAAGCAACCGAGGCTTTTCAGAGCAAAAGTTAGTATTTTGAATAATTTACATTTATTTTAATCACAGTTGGAAGCTGTTGTCAGCCCCCAGTACTTTAAGTCCAATTAACTCTTGAAGAACCAATGGGAGGGTAAAATACCCAAAATGTTTCTGCCTGTGTAATATGCGCTTGAAATGTGCGCTTGGTGTTTTCACTGTGAAACGTTTTAAAACATTGGTTTTCTTCTGAATTTTTCCTTTTACCCATGATTTACTTCTTTGGAAGAAAGCAATGGCTGCAACGTGTACTGGAAAAAGGAACGTACAATGAAAGTTTATGTTGTGTTTTGGGGGTTTGTTTTCTTGTTGATTTGTTTTGGGATTTTTGTTGGTTGGTTTTGCTGCCGAATAATAGTCCTAGCGGTGAAACCTGTGAAGTTATTTGAGCAAAACCTCTTGTCCCTTCACGCCAGATGCAAGAAAATGTACTGAACATGTAACATTTCTTATTCCATAACTACCTATTACTTACAGTTCTAGAATTCTTTGGACAAAAGTAATTCTGCAGCAGAAACTAAGTGGTTCTCGGAGTTTTCTCTGGTTTGTGTTGCGTTTTGGTTTATATAACGCTGCTTTTATTTGTCATTGAAGAATGAGGATTCCAAAGGGCATGTGCTCAGCAGCCCTTCGCCATCCCAAACATCCCCAGCTAGTTTGTGCAAGATGAAGAGCAGATCGAGCAACTCTGGAGACATTCAGAAGTAAGTAATTCACGTTTTTCTTCTTAATTACTGTATCTTGGTCTCTCTGCTCCACTTGCTTTTTTGGAATCCCGTAGTCCAACTTCCCAGGATAATCTGGGGGACATTTAAACTGTTAAAACATCTCCTCTTAGGATAATACGGAGGAGAAGGGAAACACTTGCGCTTCTCTTTTTGTTCTTGTTTGTCAGGATGAACCTGAAGTTCTTGATTAATGCAAATGACTGACAATTCAAGAAAAAAGAGTTTTAAAAGCTATACTTTTATTTTCTCCTTTTAAGGTATCTGTCTCCAAAGCTTCATCATACATTGGGACCAGCATCATTCTCCGGAAGAACAGAAAGAGGCAGGAGTGACTCTGGCTCTGTGGTAACTAGGATAATTTTGTTATAAATCTCAGTGCTTGTAATGATTGGTTATTTTCCCCTTGTCTATAGCATTGCCAATCCTATATTCCCCTTTTTTTAAAGAGAAGAATCCAGGCGAATATCCCAGAGTAGTTACGAGCAGCGCGGCTATGAGGAGTGTGATTTACCTTTTATTCATACCCATTGACTTTTGATAGATTGACTTTATTAGCGGTCTTTCCCTTTTCTACAGGATATCGGCAGCAGTGAAGGCAACAGTTCCGCGTGGCAAGATGGGCAAGAGGAAATGCCAACGCTGTCTCCGCAGCTGAGCGGTGTGACCAAAGATTCCAGTGCTAAGGATTCATTTTTGGAATTGTGCATGAACTATTTCAGTGCCTCAGCTTCAGAGGAAACCGCCGCCGTCGAGCAGGACAAAACGCCAGGGCTGAATGGTTTAGGAGACGAACTTCCAGATGAGCTTCACGGGATCACAAAAGGGGAAGGGTCTAGAACAGCTCTTGGTAGATCCAAAGGAGAAGAGGATGGAATTGAGTCAGACGGTGGCAATTTAACACGTGTAGAAAGCATAAACCGTCAAAACTCTGCCGAAACTCGTACCTGTATTGAGTCAGCACCAAATTCTGACAGCAAAAGTGTAATATGTGATCTGATGAGTGTGGCTGGACACTCGGGTGAAGAGGAACCGGAGAGACTGCAGGACGCTAAGGAGACACCAAAAAGGAAGTCTCCAGAGCCAGCAGCTGATGTGGGGGTTGACTTGTGTGTGCTTGATAAGAGGAGAAGAACTTTTCCAGAAAGCTTAGAGGACCAAGGGTGGCAGATCAATGATTTCAACTTGCAAATGCAGAAAGCGTTTGAGCAGGAGTTCTATGAAAGGCGGATGCAGGAGGAGCAGGACAGGCTTCTGGCTGTGGAGCTCCAAAAACAGATCAATAAGGAGGAAAGGACACTTAATCGCCAAAAGGGCTCTCCGGATCAGTACCTCCTGCGCACCAAATCTCCCCAGTCTGTGAAAGACTCTCCTGCTAGGAAGGGAAGCTCTAAGATGGCAAAAGATTCAAAGGTACCAAAAAAACAGGCTGAAACAAATCACCGCAAGACTCGGAAAGGGTCTTGCAATGAAAACTGGCAGTCCCCTACCCGAGTCCCCGTGAAATCGCCCAGCATCAAGGGAGGAAAGGTGTTGAATTGTGTGGTTAATACCAGTGATGCGAATGATATTTGTTCGCTGCCCAAGAATAAGCAAAAGACGATCGTGCAGATGTTTAAAAGCTCAGTTTCAGAGTAGGTCAACAGAACCACAGGCAGGTAGGGGCATGAGAATGAAAACCGTGGTAGCGCTTTCTCCTGTGTTAGGCAAAGCTCCCTGGAAACAGGTTTTAAGTTGTTGGTTTTGAGGGAAATTCCTTTGAGTCACAAAGTTGTGTATTCTGAGAAGTTTTAATAATGTATGCGCCCAGACTGAAAAACTGAAATTGCTCTTCTCTTGACTCCGGTTTATTTTGTAGCACTTGCATTTATGTAGTTTTGCATGTGAATACTGTAAGGGTTTAAAACCAAAAATAACCGATGGGCTTAGAATGAGAATTCGGAGCCTGTGACAGGAAGGATGCGCATTCCACGGAGGAAACAAGCAGAAAATTGCGTCTGTATTTCCAGCTGTCTGGCAACTGCAAGGTTGAAGCTTCACTCAGTGCAGCCGCTGCTGGGTTCAATGGCCGCGTGTTCCTGGAATTCAGGGGATTTGTTGAATTGCCTTGTTCGCATGACAGTTAACAAGAGTATAACTGGACAAGCGGTCTTGCAGACACGCTTTCCATCTCATGTACTCACCGCTTCTTTAGACAGAGAGTGGGAAAAAGAGGTGGTTCTGCTGCCAAAGCCAAGGATGTTTCACAGATGCCAACAGAAGAGGCTGTGGGCTGTGTCTCTGTTCGCAGAGCTTGCTTCCGCACGTCTGACTCTCCCTATCGTTAGAAAAAAGATACTTTTGTTTTCTCAGTGTTCTGCAACTTTACCTCCGTGCAGTGCTATTTAATTTTCGTACTCAAACTGCTTCGAGTCTGATTGAAACCACATAGAATTTAGAAAATAGTTCCCCAGACGACAGTTCTGATGGAGGAAGTGAAACCAAAAGGGGGAAAAGCGACTGAAAACTGGAGTTGTCAGTAATGACATAGTTGTAATTAAAGATTCACATACCTGCCCTGCCTGGCTGTGACTGTCTGCCCCTGTTTTTAGAGGGACTACCAAATACTGTCTTCCTGTTGGGTTTGAAGTTAACATTATTCAAAAGAATTCTAATTTAGATGTGGGGAAGCTGATGCTGGTGAAGAGTTTCCCAGCTGCTGCTCACCAGAGGGAATGTTCTCGCTGGATTGTTTTATCTGTTGCTATTATGAAACCGTTTTTTGGCCTTTCTTTGCTTGTAACGCAATACTTTCCCGCTGTTGGTGTTTGAAAGAGAGCGAAGCGCCCATCGAGGTTGCAGAAGAGCGTGTGCAACTCCCCAAAGTTTGCAAATGTTATAAGTGTGTCCTTTGCTTTGAACTTCATTGATGATCTGATGACTTTAACTGGGTTCTGGGAAATTTGGAACATCTTCTGATGTTTTAGGTTTAAGAAACCAAACCAACCTGAAGTTTTATTGCAAATGTGAACAGCACACCAAGCCAAAAACGCTGGGTTTTGTTTTCCTTTGCCTGCTTGTCTCTATTCATGCCAGGTTTCTCATAAATAAATGAACTGTTTGAGAAAATTCCAACAGGTGACAAGGTGCAAATTGTCCACTTTTCCTCTTGCGCCTCAACCATTGTGCTGGATGCCTTCACAGTATCACAGTATGCTTGGGATTGGAAGGGACCTGGAAAGCTCATCCAGTGCAATCCCCCCATGGAGCAGGAACACCCAGCTGAGGTTCCACAGGAAGGTGTCCACGCGGGTTTGAATGTCTCTAGGGAAGGAGACTCCACAACCCCCCGGGCAGCCTGGTTCAGTGCTCCGTCACCCTCACTGAAAAGAAGTTTTTTCTCAAATTTAAGTGGAACCTCTTGTGTTCCAGATTGATCCCATTACCCCTTGTCCTATCATTGTTTGCCACTGAGAAGAGCCTGGCTCCATCCTCGTGGCATTCACCCTTTATATATTTATAAACATTAATAAGGTCACCCCTCAGTCTCCTCCAAACTAAAGAGACCCAGCTCCTTCAGCCTTTCTTCATAAGGGAGCTGCTCCACTCCCTTCATCATCTTTGTTGCCCTATGCTGGACCCTCTCCAGCAGTTCCCTGTCCTTCTTGAACTGAGGGGCCCAGAACTGGACACAATATTCCAGATGGGGTCTCACCAGGGCGGAGTAGAGGGGAAGGAGGACCTCTCTCGATCTACTGACCACCCCCCTTGTAATACACCCCAGGATGCCATTGGCCTTCCTGGCCACAAGGGCCCAGTGCTGGCTCATGGTCACCCTGCTGTCCCCAGGACCCCCAGCTCCCTTTCCCCTACACTGCTCTCTAATAGGTCATTCCCCAACTTACACTGGAACCTGGGGTTGTTCCTGCCCAGATGCAGGACTCTACACTTTCCCTTGTTAAATTTGATCAGGTTATTCCCCACCCAACTCTCCAGCCTGTCCAGGTCCCGCTGGATGGCAGCACAGCCTTCTGGCGTGTCAGCCGCTCCTCCCAGCTTGATGTCATCAGCAAACTTGCTGGTAGTACACTCAATTCCCTCGTCCAAATCGTTAATGAATATATTGAACGATATTGGCCCCAGTACTGACCCCTGAGGTACTGCACTAGATACTGGCCTCCAGCTAGACTCCACACCATTGACCACCACTCTCTGGCTTCTCTCTTTAAGCCAGTTTGCAACCCACCTCACTACTCTATTGTCTAGACCACACCTCCTCAACTTAGCTGTAAGGATGCTTGGATATCGATCTGTTTAATCCGTACCTTTGTTTGGGCTGTCTTCTGCTTTGCTCAGGCAGTTCAGTGTAATCCTTCATTAATTAAAGTGTTCCTTAAGGCAGAGATATTAGTTGTTTCCGTGCTAGTGTCAGCTCTCTGTTTTCCAAACAGATGAGGAGAAAGTGTCTCAGTGTTCTCTGCAGCTCAACCATCATTCCAGTGCTGCCTATGGAGCTGCTTTTACAACCAGGTCTGGACATTTGATGGCTACGTGGTGAAAAAGAAAGAAAGATAAGCCTGTGTGGTCACACAGGTAAATATCCAGATAAGCTCTAAAGAGCTGAACAGAATAAAGTTAGAAATGAACTATATATCCCCTAATAGCTTAGGTCTTCATTAGGGTTAAACCGAACCCACAGACTCAATTCCTTGCCGTCTATAGAAATCTTGCAGCTGTGATTCCATCGAAAATCAATTTAAAATTACAGAAATTAGCCATTTAATGGGTCTGAATAGCACAGAAGTGTATTTTGGGGTGTGCATATATTAGAGGGTGTGTTAAAGTTATTTGGGGGTTTTGTTTTTCCATCTTCCTGGGGTTTGTCTTTGGTGTAAGAATGACCTCTTACACAAGAATTGTTCCTTTTCTTGCCCATTCTGCTTTAAAAAATAAGACTAAAAAGCCAATCATTAGTTAAACCCCAACTTTAAGCGCAAAATCTCCAAAATGTATAATCCGTAGCGGGAGGCCAGCCCAGCAGCCTCACCCCAGGTCTCGGAGCTGATCGTACTGCGTGTGTGGCACAATAATCCTCACCAAGCCCCTCTTGGGCCTGTATTTTTAGATTTTGCTTGTTACAAGTGGAATTTGGCCGCTGCTGAGTGGATTTTAGTTGCGCCAACACGCAGTTTCCATTGCCGCGGGCACTTTGAAGCGGATGAAATCAGCTTTGGCTGGTTGAATGGTGTTAAGCTGGAGTCTGTGCTCAGGCTGAGCTGGTGTGACAGCTCCCTGCTCAAAGGCTGAGCTTTGCTTGGCTCCAGTGGTTTATTTGTCGCCTTGGTGAACAAGTTCAGCTCCTTTTTTACAGGTGCAATTTACAGGTAGCACAGGGATCAAAACCACACAGCGTTCTTGTTGCTGAGGCTGTTTCTCTCCTGACCTTGAAGAATTTGGACTGATTCAAAGTACATTTTTAGTGCGGTGCCCACGGAGCTGTTTGAAAAGAGCAAAGTTTATTAACAGCACAAGGAAAACAGGTTAAACGTGACACTCCAATTTTCAGAAGCTGTGTGGTTACTAGAAAAGTTATCATTGTGCATTTCAAGGAGCATCGAAAGGGAAACAGTGATCAGGAAATTGGAACTAAATTGGCAGATTACAGATTATACTGCTAGATAAGCTTGTAAAGAGACAGATATGAACATAACACCTCTGATCCCAGATGGCTGTCTCCTCGAACCAGCATCTCTAAACTATTCCTTGCAGTATGTTATGGGAAATTGTATTAAAATATAACAAAACTAATGATGCTCTATACCAAGAATGGATTAAAGGGTAAGAGTAAATTTATATACTATCTAGAAACAAGAGATCCAGCAATGTGAAATTTGTCTGGAAAACAATCTCAATGCTGTAAATAGGCTACGAATAGGAACAATTATTAAAAGAAATCGATACTAAGAAATAATTGATGATGTTAGTTATAATTGTTGTGTTTCTCGCTTACATCTATTAATTATTAGTTATATATAAACTAAAAACTCTGCTTCTAAACAACGTATCACTTAATCTTCTGTCTCCCTCTTTGTCGTGCAGACGGATCTAAAACTTGAGAAATATCCCGTTTTGCAGGTGGTCAGGAAGCACTGATCATGTGGATTGGTTAATGATGGGTACGTGTTTTGTAACTTAATCACAATATACATTAATTTAGCAGCTTCTCTTCAAGGGTCTGGAATGTGGAGAAACCCTCTGCAGCCGCCATAATGTTTGAAAAGCGGCGGGGGCCGCTGAGGCGGCGGGACGGGCCGCGTTGCCACGGCAACTCCCGCCTCCGCGGGTCGCTCAGGCGATGGGGCGGGGCTGCCTGCGTTGCCACGGCAACGCTCGCCCCGCCCCGCCGGCGGGCAGGGGAAGGGCGCGGGCGGGCGCCGCGCCTGCGCAGAGCGCGCGGGCCGGCGGCGTGCGTGTTGTTGTGCGGCGGCGGCAAGATGGCGGCGCACGGGGGCTCGGCGGCCGCCGCGGCGCTGAAGGGGTTAATCCAGCAGTTCACCGCCATCACGGGTGAGGCGCACGGAAGCTGGGACCCGCCGGGGTTTTGCCGCCGCTTTGCTTAACGGGCGGCTCCGCTCCGGCGCCCCGTCGCCGCGTCAGGGGGCGCGGGGAGGCCGGGCGGGAGGAGCGGCGGGAGGCGCTGCGCGGGGCGAGGCGGAGCGGAGCGGGCGGGCGGGCGGCTCCGGGCGCGCTTCCCCCGCGACTCCTGGGGGCTCTCCCGTTGCCGCCGCGGCCTCTCCCGGGGCGAGCGGCGCTCGGCGGCGCCCGGGCCTGTCAGCGGGCGCTCGGGGCCCGGCCGCCGCAGCGGGTGGTGCCTGAGGCCTGGCCCGGGTGACTGCAGTGCCTCCGCCCGGGAGACGTGCGGTCCCCCCGGCCTGGAGCGGCGGCTCAGAGGCGCCTCTCGGTTGTTCCCGCTCGGGGGTGCCGGTGCGTGTCCTCCCGCCCGGGGGCCGCGGCTGCTCCTCCGAATAGGCGTGAGTCCGCCTTTAAAAGAAAAAAAAAAAATCTTTAAGCACTGTTTACTTACTGAGAAAGGGGGAGTGTCAGGAGGATGGAGCCAGGCTCTTCTGGGTGACAACCAGTGACAGGACAAGGGGCAATGGGTACAAACTGGAACACAGGAGGTTCCACTTAAATTTGAGAAGAAACTTGTTCGTGGTGAGGGTGGCAGAGCCTGGCCCAGGCTGCCCAGGGAGGCTGTGGAGTCTCCTTCTGTGCAGACATTCAAACCCGCCTGGACACCTTCCTGTGGAACCTCAGCTGGGTGTTCCTGCTCCATGGGGGGATTGCACTGGATGAGCTTTCCAGGGCCCTTCCAGTCCCCGACGTTCTGGGATTCTGTGAACTCTTGACTTACTGAGAATTGTTGATGACTTCACGAGTTACCTAATGAAAATAGTAGTTTTTAAACTGAAGTTTGCGACAGGTGATGATTGCTGCTTTACCTTGTGTGCTTCGAGTGCTTGACCCACTTAATGTTGAAACTGCTTTGCTGTAGTTCCCTCCTTGCTTTGCATATTGAATAGAATCACAGAATCATTTTGGTTGGAAGAGACCCTCAAGATCATCGAGACCAACCATAACCTAAATCCAGCACTGCCCCATGTCCCTGAGAACCTCATGTCCGTCTGTCCAACCCTCCAGGGATGGTGACTCTAGCACTGCCCTGGGCAGCTTGTTCCAGTGCCCCACAGCCCTTTCTGAGTACTGAAGGAATTTCTGAATACAGAAGGAGCATTTGATAAAACATCTTGGGCTTTTTAGTTTATGTAGGTGAAACTGGGTTTACTTTGGTGGCTCTGAGCAGCTCAGTTTTGGGTTGTGTCCCTGCGCTCAGGTCCCAAATATGTTCAGTTCGCTGTGAACATGCTGGTAGGATACACTGGGAAGTTACTGATCACTCAGGTATCCTTTTGGAATAAATCCTCGTGAATAAAAAGAACCAACAGCAAGTTCATTTTCCATATAGTATGTGCCCGTGTATGCCTTGTGGTTTTTTTTTCATTCGTGCCTAGATTTGCTAAAAAACGAACCAGAACAGACAGACTCGTGCTACTTGCTCTTCCTGACCACTTTTTGTGCTGTTACAGATGGTTAATGTTAAATATAAAAGCACTCCTCTCATGATTTCACAATGGGAAAAAAACAACCTGCTGGGCTTCACCCATCCACTTGCGAAGTAGAGTTTTGAAGTTTTGTTTTTCCGTTTTAAGAGAATTTAACGTTGTGTGTAAAAACGTGTTGTTATGGAGCTTGTCCTGCTGATGCTGGCTGTGATTTGATGGGTGCTCAGGCGCTGACACCCTCGCTGGATTGTGTCAGCGGCTTTCAACGTGAAGCTGTAGGTGTATGAAATGAGTCCTGCCCGTGGGGAAAGGGCTGAGTGAATATTGCACAGCAGTTTGATTCCAGCGTAGGTGACGGTGAAGAACGGGGAGAAATAGTCCTTGATTGTATTTCTCTTATCCAGAGGGCAGAATTGTGTTTCTTTGGCACTCTCATCCTGAAAAATATTGCAAAGAGATTGTAGCTCCCGTGTGTCTTTGCCAATGATGCGATGGGGTCACTTTGAATTTTGCTTTGAGACTTAACAAATGTTTAGTTTTTTTCTGTTTGCCAGCACGAGCACCGAAAACATTTGCAGGGCAGCAGTTTCCTTAGGAGTGAAGAATCAGTACAAGCACTTTGCGTGGTGGTAACATTTTAAATAGCAGAGATTTTAATATAGTTTTTCTTCTAGTTCTTCTAAATGAATGACTGGACGGTGAGGTTGTAGGGTGGTGCGTGTATTCCAACCATACAGGTATTGTTTGGTTGCTACAGCTGGCATTGAAATGAGCTCCTGAAAAACACCAAAGAGCAGTTAATTTGCAGAGCATAAACTTGATGCTCTCACATCATTTTTTGAGATGTCACTAGTTTTTATTTTACATTTTCTTCATCTCAGTTCAGGTCATAGAATACAGCTGATGGTCACCTCAATACGCTTGTCGTGGCAGGTTGATTATTGTTTTGTTTTGGAACACCGGATCCCTCAGTCAGGTTGGCTCTCCCCGTGATTTAACGTAATGGCGCAGGTCGTTTAGAACTGATTTGTCTTGACGGTTTCAAAGTGTATTCTCTGTTCAAACCAGAGCTTCTCGAGTCTTCCCTGGAAAATCCGAGAAGTGTCCAAATGCGTTTTGCCCAAACTGATGTTATCTGTGATTCTGTCACTGGGAAAAGTGTTTTCTTCATTTTAGTGACTTGCAGTGAACCTGGGAAGAATGAGTGCAGTTCCAAAAGCTACTCCCAAACTGGTTCAGCTGCATTTTGCCACTCTTCCCCTCTACCAGCCTTCTCGTAGGAAAATAACCTCTTTGGCAGCCCAGCACATAGAGAGACGGCTGCTGTAAGGAGATATTTAAAGGGCTGGGTGCTGGAGACCTTCACCGCTGAGGTGCTTCTGCTGCTGGTTTGCTTTTTGAGGAGAAGTTGGAAGGGATGCTAAGAACTACTATTTCATCCCAAGCAGCAAGGATAAGACTGGATTTAGCTACACTTAGGAGAGATTTTAATAGATGTTAGTCATTATACAGATAGCTGTGTAGACAAGTATTACTTTCTCCCTCTTGCCTTTTTTGCCCCTCTTATGTGAACTGAGCTTCTGCTGATTTGTTTATGCCTTTTAGTGCAATTCGTACAACAGGTTGTCTTTTCTTCCATCTCTAAATTAAATGAAGAAATAAACTTAACAGCAGAGTCAATTCTACTGCTAAGCGTCATTCTTTATTTTATCAGTGCTGGGGATCATCCTCCATAAGTGCTCCAAACACCGGACGCTCTTGTGTTGCTTATATTCACATAATTATTACATATGCGTTACAATTTTTGAAAATTTTGACGTATAATGCATCAATACTAAGAAATAATTGATGTTAGTTATAATTGTTGCATTTCTTGCTTACATCTATTAATTATTAGTTAAATACAAACTAAAAACTCTGCTTCTAAACAACGTATCGCTTAATCTTCTGTCTCCCTCTTGTCGTGCAGAAGGATCTAAAACTCAAAAAATATCCCCTCGTTTTGCAGGTGAAAGCCTCTATCTCATGTGAATTGGTTACACAAATTTGGCAGCTTCTCTTCAAAATACCTGTTAGAAGCGGGTACAAAATTCTAGTGGCTCATTTCGTATTCTCCCTGTTAAAATGTTAAGTGAGGTTTTCATTTTTTTGTGTGTGTATGCCTAGTAGTGCTTGGAAAATCACACCAGGAAAAGGTCTGACCCCTAGAAAAAGAGAAAAACCAAGATAAAACCCCTTAGATGCCTTTCACTAAGTTTTTTCCTGGTGGAAGGAAGACTGTTCTGTATGTGAGCATTCCTTTCCCATGCGAGATACGTTTGTCTCATTTAATAGTTGCACTTCAAAGCTAAATCACAACGGATGAACGATTTCTAACAACAAACGCTTGCTCCTGGTGCTCCCAATCCAAACGCTTCCCTAAGAATGCTTTAACTTTCCTCGGGCGCTGCAGGTGCCAGCGAGAGCGTGGGGAAGCACATGCTGGAGGCGTGCAACAACAACCTGGAGATGGCCGTCACCATGTTCCTGGACGGCGGAGGGATAGCGGAGGAGCCCAGCACCAGCTCTGCAGGGGTGTCTGCGGTTCGCCCCCACACCGAGTACGTACTCCACGAGTAGTCCGTCTTAAGAATTTAGTAGCGTAAAGCAGAATGAATAAGACAATTGTTGTTTCTAAGCTGCTGTCAACTCACTGTAATACGTGCTGCTTTGTTCTTGTTAAACTGATTGCTCTGGTATTGTTCTGGTTAAATAAATTCTTACCATGTAAGTTGGTATGTAGAGCAACGTAAGCTGGTCTCTCTTGCAAATTCAGAAGTTTTCTGTAGCTTATACGCACCGTTTTTTGCAAACAGAGCTCAAGACCTTGAAGTGGGGATCCAGTAATAAGAGATTCTTACTTCTAAATTGCTACAAGAACCTCGCTTATACAATAATTTGGAAGTTAGAGAGTTCCGTTGGTTTCTTATAAATGTAGTGACCTCAGTCCCATTTGGTTTTGCACTGTTTTAAGTATAACCTGGTATAGATCATGCACACTAGCGTGCAGAGGAATAAGCAACTCTAAAATCTACATGAGTGTCTTACACATCAGATGCCAATAGCACCTTTCGGTGCTACCTGTTAATGTGGAATAATTTGAGTGGTAGCTGATTGGTACAAGTCACACTCCTTAAATGTTCTAAATTAAACCTAACCATGCTTTTGTCTTTATGAAAGTCTTCCACTTCAGGAAAAAAGCCAACTAGCTTTAAAAGATAATTCTTGCCGCTCAGAATTCTGAGGCACACGTATAAATTTAAACAGCTGTTTTAGTACTAAACTTTCTAGCTCATGTCAAGTGCCTTCCTGCGTGAACCTTTGACAGGTAATGAACTTAAAACTCTGTATCTATAGGTGTTAGAGTTCTTATTTCTGGACAACTTCTGGCACATCAGTGACTTGAGGTTCAAGTTTTTATTGGAATACCTTTTTCTTTATACTTGACACCCTCCAGGTGCCGGTCAGCTTAGTGTTACTTCTAGGAAGAGAGAACAATAAATATGCAAATGCAAAATGGAGAATAACTAGCTTCACAACAGCAATCAAAGATGTGGAGCTTAATAGCAAGGTTAGTGCATCTTGCTGAAATTATGAGTTGTTTTTTGCAAACCTCACGGCCAAGAGCCGCAAACTGCACAGTTTCTGGCTTTGAGGAGTCGGAGGGAAGCGGGCAGGACGTAGCGATGAATTTCCTTGGGTCACGTAGATCCGTGGGCCAGGTGACCGCGCTGAATCAGTGACACTGATTCAGAGCCCTTGGGATTTCCTTTCTTCTCCTAGTCATGGTTTCAGATTATCCAGCAATCTCCGCAAGCGTGACTAAGGTGTTGAATTACCTCCGAAATTGGGGGAAATGGCCATTTTTTGACCATATCATCCTCTGGAAAAGAGAGGGCTGTGAGTTTGAAGTGGAAGCAAAAAGTCTTCTAACAGAAGAAAAGTCCTGATAAGGAAGATATTTGTTTTTCTTTTCCTCCCCTCCGTGTAGATTATTGGGGGGGAGGGTGGCAAGCAGATTAATTAACAGCCTATGCTAAGTTCTAAGAATTTTTCACGAGTTTTAAGACACTTCTTAAAGAAGAGTGTCTGAATAGTAGATTGCCAAAGCCTTGGATCTAGTCACCCAGGGATCTGTGTAATCTTCGGTCAGGGCTCAGGAGGATCACCCATGTCAGATCTGAATGCGGAGGGTACTAAATCCTGCTCCAGTGCCATTGGTGGGAATGGACGGTCCCTTGAGACCCATTGACTCCAAATCTCTTGATTCTGTGCAACAGTCCAGCAGCATCCTTAGCTGCTTCAAGTTGCAGGAGCACAATGGGATGTGGTTTATGTAGTACTTGGAATATTATCATCTCTCTAATTTTGATATTTTTCCTCCCTCTTTGACAGGGATGAAGTACGAGCTCCAATTCCTCAAAAACAGGAAATTCTAGTAGAGCCTGAACCCTTGTTTGGAGGTAGGCTTGCGTTCTTATTTTGGATCATTTTGTTTTCTTTACCTTGAGATGGGCTAAGTGACAAAATGAAAACCAACTTGCTGAATATGAAGGAAGCATTGTATGTATTTTTATTGTGTTGGGTTTTTTTTCCCCTGCCATGTAACATGATTGCCTACCTGGAAACACAGCAGTGTTGTTGAAAACCTTGCACGTTAGAGATGCTGCATTCCTGATGGTACCGATTTACTAACTCCAGTTTCGGGTGACTCGTTGAGATAATTAGCTGTGATCAGCACACACCTGCGTTCTGGGGGTTCAGAACCGCGTGGTGCTGTTGGGAAGGTGTTCAGTGTGGTGGGGTAAAAGCTTGAGCAAAAATGAAGAGGACAAATGCATGTGAAGAGGATGAATGCATGCTTCTCTGGGAGATAACCTATCAGAAAGAAGGGCTGAGCTATGTGATTACTCATCATTTTTCTCCATTTTTCATTTAGGAATTTAATTTGCTCTTTAAACGGCACCATGCAGCTATTTTTCTTGTTTATTTTCTGAAGCTGTTTATCACTTTTGCTTTTGAAACTTCTTTTTGCTCCAAGGAGGCAGGTGATGGAAATGCTGTTTTCTTTCGGATGCTTGTCTAAAACACTCTTTTGTGCTTATGTAGAGTTCATAGAATGTCCCGAGCTGGAAGGGACCCACAAGGATCGAGTCCAACTCCTGTCCCTGCAATGACAACCCCACAGGTCACCCCGTGTGTCTGAGGACGTTGTCCAGTCTCTTCTTGAACACTGTCAGGTTGGGACCGTGACCCCTCCCTGGGAGCCTGTTCAGTGTCCAGCACCTCTGGGTGAAGAACCTTTTCCTAATGTCCCACTGACCCTCCCTGGCACATCTTGTGCCGTTCCTTTGGGTTCTGTACTGCACAAATGCGCTGGATCTCAAAACCTCCATCTCAAACCATCTTCTTTAGTGGTTCTTTTACAGCAGCACAGGGTGGAACTTCTGTAGCAAGACTGGATGACCTGGTGTGTTGTCCCCTCCTTTTATATGGTGTCCATGTTGGTACAGACACCTAAGACTCTTTTTTTATGCTTATTTCCTTTAGCCTTGTGAGAATCTGTCCTCTCCAGGCAGTTTCTGCCTGTCCGTTTGGCTTTTGCCGTGTCAAGTGAATTGAGTGTCTTGCCTTTCTCATCCAGGAAGGGCATTCAAGTGCTCATCTTTAAAGTGGCCTCATACCCATAGGAAATGCTTTTTCTATTGTTTAGTTTCTGTGCTAGAAAGGAGGAGGAGGCCAAGCTTCAGGTTTACCCTGGAACTGTGTTTCTCCTGATCCTTTTTTTCAACATCCGAGAAGTCTTAACCAGGACGCACAAGCTGAGCGGTGGTTCCCGAGGTGGTTCCACTGCTGGGAGCTCTCTGAACACGCCGCACCAACTTGTTCCTCTGCCTTTCTTTGTGGCACAACAGACCTTTTGACGAAGATTTGTAGACTCCTACGGATTCAGGAATCTAAGAAGTGCGGGAGTAGGACCTGCTGGGCCTGGTTCTTGGTCCCGTCCTACTCACCTGTCACACCCTGATCTCAGACACACTGATCTGGATCAGCGATGTCCTCCTGTGCTGATACGCTCACTAATGCCACGTCTCTTTGTAATGTGATGCAGCCTGACAAAACAGCTGAAACTGCAGAGTTATTGTACTTCACTTGGTCTTTTCAGCTCTAACCCCGAAACAGGGAACGTGCTGTTTGCTGCTTTTAACAGTGTTGCGTTGAGCTTGGATTTTCCTCCAGTTGAAGAGATGATCCCAACATTTGTTCTCTGCCAGATGTGTGTATCCCATGTTGCACTACAAAGGATATCAAAAAAACCTCTACCTGGGCTGCTGTGAACATCTTCAGCTGCCTGGCAAGGGAAATGCTGCGTTTGCTGAGCTGGTCCTGTGGTTGTTACTTGTAGTTTAAGTTGCTCTGAAGTTGTCTTTAATGGCTTGTGCTTGCGCCTAAGCATTTAGAGATGAAAGAGATGTTAATTACTGGAGTTGGAGAGGCGTTATTCACGTTATTCCTCATTCAGGTTTTGTTCTGTACGGGATTCACTGATTCTTTCCTTGGCGCTCTGTGTGAGAAGAACACAAGGAACAAGAGCTGCATTTGTTCTTTGCCCTTGGCGTGGCACAGGGTGAAAAACGCTGCATGTGCTAAAGCAGAAAGGTCTCTGGAATACCATTCTGGAGGTGTGAGCTGTGCACAGGCCGCGCTTTCTCACAATAAGTGTTGTTTTCTTACTACAGGTTTCCGGTGGGTATACATTGGATTTATTTTACTTTATTATTTATTATGTCTTGTAACAATGAGGCTTTGAAAGTTCTACGTTAAAACATTCTGCTTTCATTTAACAGTAATGCAGAGCAATAGTTGGAGCAAGTCTTGGCGGGCAGTTTGAGCATCTGCAGTACAGTGGTCACTCTGTACCACAGGAGTTAACTGGAATAGTACCGAAAATACTGTTTATCTGCCTGTGCTGCCATCTCTGCTGAAGGTTTCAGTGTGGATAGTGATGCTGAATCCAGTGGGAGAGCTTGACTGTCACCAGACCAGCCAAGAAGTTGGGATAGGACCTGGCTAAGATATTAGAAAAGAATAGAAATATATTGCGGAAAAAAACAAATGTGTTTCTTGATAAAGAAAATATTATTCTGTGGGCTTTAATCTTTTGAAGTTTTTCATCTGCTTGAAGGCCTTTGGCAAAAACCTTGGCTGGAATTGGGATATGTTGTTGCTGTGGTGGCACTTGCACTACACAGTGATCGACTCCCCCATCATTCACGCTTGGGGTTCCTGTTCTGTTGTCCACGCATGATGGAGAGTACTAACATGTAAATATACTGATAACATACTGTTAAAATAATCATTGAAATGCTTTTTTTTCCCCATAGCTCCTAAAAGACGCAGACCCGCGCGCTCAATATTTGATGGTTTTCGGGATTTCCAAACAGAAACCAGTAAGTGTCTACTGATCAGTAAGCTGGAGGTTCTGGTTTTTAATGCAAGATGGAAAAATGGTTTCCATTGTAGGCTATGCCAGCTTTCCATTCTTGAATGGTTTTTAAATTGCCTACTGTATAGCACAAGCACTTCCTTAATAACGTTATTAGGCTGTTTGGTTTTGTAGTGTCAGTACTGTTTGCTCATAGATAAGGTTGTTAGTTCATCGTTCTGATGTGGCTGAAGGGAAAGTAGAGTAATGGACACACAAAGCAGGTAGTGAAGGTGCTGGTAAATTAGATTGGAGTAGCCCTGACGCTTCTTCCTTGGATGTGCACAAGGTTCTCGTTAATTTAATTGCTCTTAACCACCGTCTATCTGCTCATACACAAAATCTCCAAATGGCAAAGCACTGGGTGTTATTTAAGCCATTCAGCTTTATAGAACGGGATTCCTGGAGAGCAAAACACCAGATGTTTCACAGTGGAGTTAGAGCTGTTGTGCTGTTATCACCGATGTTGCTGGAGTGATTAAGGGCTCTAACCATGGACCAGTTTCCATGTTGTTACGTGCTGTTTGATGCCAAATTGAAAATAAGCATCCACATCTACTTTCTTTCCCCTGACAGGTTTGGTCAGGGTTTTCCAGTAATGAATTTGTCAAGTACTAAAGTCACTGGCAACTGAAAATACACCATTTACAGAATCATCGTAGCTTGAAATATTCTTATCTCCACTTTGTTATAAGACATTTAGAGATGCACGATGTGTAAAACCATTGCGAGGGTTTATGATGGAGCTTTATTATGCTTTTGGTAAAGATTTATAGATGAATATCACTGGCTGTGAAAAAGCAAGTGGCCCTGGCCATTGAAAATCAGGATTATTTTCTGGCTCCCAGGCCTGCTCCACTGGGATTTGTTTTTTCCCTGTGGAGATCCAGTGTCTGCTCAAAAATGGTTTATACACTATGGCCCATTGACAGCTTCTGGAATTTTTTGGTTGTGGGATGGTTATTCCCACTTTCACCCGACTCCATTCCATAAAATACATTGTACCACTGCATTTTTAGGTAAGAGGATGCTGTGATTTACCTTTATTGTATATGACTGTGTGTATGTAGGAAATATATTCTGTATTATTTTGAATGGAATTCATACCACTAAAATAAACCTGCTCCAAGTGTGGTACTGGGGGATAAACAAATCTGAAAACCCTGAAAGAGACAGTGACAGCCTGAGTCTATTCTGCAGAGAGCAGAAATTTAATATAAACATCCGAAGATATTTTTGCATGTCAACCAAGTCTGTGGTGGGTTTTTTTGCTTGTTTCTTTGTTTTTCTTTGGAATTGCAAGAAGTAGAAATATTGGAATAGAAATACTCTGAGTAAAAGTGATGATCACAGAATCCCAGAGTGTCAGGGACTGGAAGGGACCTGGAAAGCTCATCCAGGGCAATCCCCCCATGGAGCAGGAACACCCAGCTGAGGTTCCACAGGAAGGTGTCCAGGCGGGTTTGAATGTCTGCACAGAAGGAGACTCCACAACCTCCCTGGGCAGCCTGGGCCAGGCTCTGACACCCTCACCGGGAACAAGTTGCTTCTCATCTTTAAGTGGAACCTCCTGTGTTCCAGTTTGCACCCATTGCCCCTTGTCCTGTCACTGGTTGTCACCCAGAAGAGCCTGGCTCCATCCTCCTGACACTCCCCCTTTCCATATTGATCCCCAGGAATGAGTCCCCCTCAGTCTCCTCTTCTCCAGCTCCAGAGCCCCAGCTCCCTCAGCCTTTCCTCACATGGGAGATGCTCCACTCCCTTCAGCATCTTGGTGGCTGCGCTGGACTCTCTGCAGCAGTTCCCTGTCCTTCTGGAACTGAGGGGCCACAACTGGACACAATATTCCAGGTGTGGTCTCCCCAGGGCAGAGCAGAGGGGCAGGAGAACCTCTCTGACCTACTGACCACCCCCTTCTAACCCACCCCAGGTACCATTGGCCTTCCTGGCCACAAGGGCCCAGTGCTGGCTCATGGTCACCCTGCTGTCCCCAGAGCTCCCAGGTCCCTTTCCCCTACACTGCTCTCCAACAGCTCATTCCCCAACTTACACTGGAACCTGGGGTTGTTCCTGCCCAGATTCAAGACTCTGCACTTGCCCTTGTTCTATTTCATTAAATTTCTCCCCGCCCAGCTCTCCAGCCTGTCCAGGTCTCTGGATGGCAGCACAGCTTCCAGTGTCAGCCACTCCTCCCAGCTTGGTGTCACCAGCAACCTTGCTGACAGTCACTCTATTCCCTCATCCAAGTCATTAATGAATATATTGAATAGTACTGGTCCCAGTACTGACCCCTGAGGCCCTGCACTGGATACAGGCCTCAACTGGACTCCACCCCATGATGCTACAGTCTAGCTCAGTTTCCCTTTTTAAAAGCATTGCTTGGGCAAGTCAGGTTTTGGGTTGTTTTTTATTTCTCATGTGTTTTCAGATACTGGTCTATGACCCCCTCTGCTGCTGCTCATATTTATTAAGATATTTTTTAGAATTGCTTGAGAAAGCTGTGGCAAGTGGGATTCTTACCTAACGTAGCAGCTTATCTTGTTGAGCGTGGTCTGACCTGCGACTTCAGTGACAAAGTTTTGTGCGTGACATACAATAAATCCATATTGTGAGTATTTTGTCTGACTGAGTTTACTTTCCTCTTGGGGCTGTGCAGTTCGGCAGGAGCAGGAGCTACGGAACGGAGGGGCGGTGGACAAGAAACTCACCACTCTGGCCGACCTCTTCAGGCCTCCCATTGACCTGATGCACAAAGGCAGCTTTGAAACGGTGAGTTGGGGAATTTCGACGCAATTCCTTGCGTGACGACTGCGTGGAGTGTGGAAACCTTGTGCCAGGCTGTTGCTGTGTATGGATCCATATGTTGGATGATCAGAAAGTTACGAAGGACCGTATAGCAGTAAATATTTGATGGGCCACATATGGAAATGTTGGTGACTTACTGAGGGATTTAACTGCTTGTGTTTCAGTGTGGCAAATCACACTTGGTGAAAGGCTTCACTGCACAAAGGAAGCTTGTCAGAATGCAAAAATTGCATCCCTTGAAGTATTTCTGTATGGCACAGTACAGAAAAGGCTGAAATAAGATTAATTTTGAGAGGTGAGCCAGAACTTCGCAAAGGGCTGGAGAGTTTGCAGCGCAGCCCTGCAAAGAATCTCAGGCGGGGTTAGGGCAAAGTGGTTTCTGGTTTTTGACTTTATTCAAGATCTTGCTCTTCTGTGAAACACAGCGGTTGCCTTTTGCATCTGGTAGCGATGGAAATCCAAGAGATTATCTGCCAGAGGAGGGGACTGTTAGGTGTCACCTTTTCTGCCCGTGTGGATCTACTCATACATTATGATATGGATCAGCGACTTAACTAATGATTAGAGAATATAGAAGTTGGTATATATTTTTATTTTTGAGTCCATAATTTCCAGTTATTCTTCAGAAGTCGCAGTTACTACTGAACTTCCATCTGCTCATCTTTAAGTAGCTGAGATTGATGATGGTTATTATATGGTGATTTCATGAGAATGCTAATTAATGATCAAATGGTGCAATACAGATTTTGCAAACAGTGCTGGAGATCTGGCTCGGTGAGCTGAACAAAAAGATTATTTCCATTCTTTGCACATTTGCCAAACACCAGAGCACTGCTGGGGAATTTTAAGAGACGCGCCGTGTGCCTTTATTGAGTCTCCAGCTTTCATCCTCTTGGCCTCAGCTCTCATTTTATGCTTCAAAAATCACTGCGGGTTGCTTGGCTTGTCACTAATTCCTGTGCGCTGACAGTGCCCTCCGTATGTTAAACCTTCTAACAGAATTTCAGGTTTGGCAGGGTGTTAACGGGGAGCTTCTGCATCCTCGGCGAGTGATTTGGTGTGATGAGAGCAGGTTGAAGTAGTTGGTGCTGAGGCATCTCTGCCGTGTGTTGTGTGGTTTGGGATTTACCCCAAATGACGTTGTGTCGCCTCCTCCAGGCCCTTTGTTCAGAGCAAATGCATTGTTAATGGTGATAATAAAGGGAATTGCCATGAAAACGGCCAGTGCTGCTCCAAACTGGAACATGTACAGTCCGCAAGTGCCCTGTGACCCTCACTGTGACACTGAGATGTGTGTCCATCATTCCTCCTACCTTGCTGTAAACTTTAGTGGTGGTGATGGTGGCATCCGCCACAGTCCAAAGTCCTTTCAGGGAGTGAAATAACTCATTGATAGATTTGATTGTCCTACCCCATTTCCCCAAAAATAAACCCTACCCCAAAAATAAGCCCTAGCATGATTTTTCAGGATTTTTGAGGATAGTCAAAATATAAGCTGTCCTGTCCCAACAGATGGGATGAGGGGTGAGTTAACTCTGAACGCGACACGCGCCCTGACTCAACAGATGAGACCAGGTGTGAGTTAACTCTGGGTAATTCTGTGCGGCAATGTGAAGGGAATGACAGACAACCACTCGGGGGGGTCCAATTATTAATTTACTAAAAGCACACGGTGGTATACAAATTACAACAATTAGTGACTTGGCGAAAGTATGTTATAGTACCACAGAATTTATCAATACATTGACAGCAAAAGCCCTTTTAAAAACGGTGGATTGGCAACAATTAGTAACTGTAACACAAAACTTAACAAGACTTTAGCAGCAGAACTTACAATGATATTACTTTATATGTTTAAGAAGAAGGAACAGAGAGAGAGAAGAGGACAACTAAGATATCAGAAAGAGAAATGGAGAGAGAGAGAGACAGAGAGGGAGAGTCAGATATCACCACTCCACATGTCCATCTCTCCTGCAACAACCTCTGGAGGCGGGGACAAGCTGAAGATTTACACACCAACAACCTGTATCATCCATGGGGTTGTTTTATAACCCAGTTCACTTACATGCGAGATAGGAGGGGGCGGTTCGTCTTCTCCCTCTGCTCACTCTTCATGCTAATTAGGAAGACCCTTCTGGAAATGGGTCTGGGGTCTTCAAACTAGGGGAAAGTTCATGGTATTGACCAGAAGTGAGTTGTCTTGCCCATCAGGGGTAGCTGTTGGTTTGTGGCTTCTTCTGGTAGTTGGTTGTCCTGCGGATGGTTCATCTCTATCATCCCAATTAGGCCATGAGACTTTTTACAGCAACGCTGTTAATTGTCCTTATCTTCCAAGGTGTCTACATCCATGGCCATAAAACTTCGGGAAAGATAAGATGAGGTGTCATCTATCTCTTCCTCCCAAAGTAACAAAAACCAGACGTTTAAGGCACGACAAGGTCTTTGTTCTGCTAAGCATGGGGGGAGTGCTTCAAGGTTGTCACATAAGCCCTGCTCCAAAAATAAGCCCTAGTTACAATTCATTAAAAAAGTCCATTTAAATAGTGTCCAGGCAGGTATACATGTAAATAGGTAAGATTAATTAGCACTAGAATGCAGCAGGACAGATGGACCCTTCAGCAAGAAAAACAGACAATGGAGAGTTGCGTTGCTGATGCGCTAGGAGCAGGCGACGTGGACAAGAGGCGCTTGCTTGAGGAAATGAGAAATTGAGGCCAATGGTTCTAAAGCCACAAGAAATTCCCGATGGAATTCAGGGTTTGGAGAGTTATGATGAAGTTCCAGAATGTGATGATATAACTGTATTTGAATAAATGTTGATTTCTTGTTCAAGAATAAATGCAGATTGTTGTTTGTGGAAAAATAAGACATCCCCTGAAAACAGGCTCTAAAGCATCTTTTGGAGCAAAAAGTAATATAAGACCCTGGCTTATTTTTGGGGGAGCAGCATAAAATCTTAAACAGGGTGTGGGGAAGCAGTTTGTATATATACCTTGTCCTGTTCTTTGCCCTAACTCAAATGTAAAGACATGTACCCTTATTGATATTCACCTCTTCGTGTTCTGGTGCAGTTCCGTGTCCCATGGGACCCCTTCATTTCAACCTGCTGCTCCTCACCTTCATTGCCATAAAAATCTTGGCTTTTCAATTTGTTGACCGTTTTCCCTTTCCATGGATCCAATGACCAGAGGCTCTCAAAATTCATCCCTAGCAAGCTGCTATTAGCTTCTTCCTTTTCTGTGTGCTTAGATAAACATATATAAGCTATATAATAAATCGGAGATGTTTGTCATGTTCAAAGTACCAAAGACTAAATACTGTGATTCTGATGCTCTTGTAGTTTAGTGTTAATCTAAGTGGGGTTTTCTTATTGTATAATGTCTGGAGAGCTCTGCAAGAACATTCTGCCACTGTTGAGCCACCTACATTTATCATAGAATCATTTAGGATTTATGACTTTATTCAAACCAGCAAGAGTGGGGGCAACTGGTCTTAATAACCTCACTCATGTTCTCCTGTATTTTTGTTGTTCCCCTTTGGGTACTCCAAGGTTGATTTTCTTAGTAAGTAGATTTCGTTATCTTTGTCTTTCACCAAGAAACCTCATTTTTGTTCAGTTACAAAGAATTTTTGTTATCAGTAAGGCGCAAAAAGTTGCCTTTTCAGTTTAACTCAGTAATACCAGCTTTTAAGCGCAGGTGAGAATTAACGTTTCATCAGAGAGAAGTTTCCAAGTGTTGAGCACCATTCATTTTATTTTGTACTTGCAATTGGTGACAGAGCAGCGTGCTTCACATACAGAACAACTCCCGATTGCCGTGCTCCTAAAGTTAAACGTGTGATTAACTTAATTACACCAGAGCAATGTGCTCAAAAATATTTGATACAGAAAATGTGCCAATCTGATCCTGCAGGCGTTCTGAACACGCTGGCTGAGCCGCGAGGTGTCAGTGACCGGGTGGAACGGTGCTACGTAAACCAGTGAGATGTTAACCCGAACCTTTTTCCTTATTAGAAAATTTCAGAGAAACTTCCAGGGCTTAAATACACAGTGTCACTAAAAAGTCTGTGTTTGAGGAGCGTTATGTGATTGGGCTGTTAAGAGTCAGTTAAGATTGCACAAGACGTTTTGAACTGTCATTTCCTGCGGGAAATACCGAGCTTCAATTTGTATTAAGCTTCAGAGTGGAATCTACTAGGGATAAATCAGTGGAGTCTAAGAAATAGAAGGCATGTTTGGTGTATAATTTATTTAAAGAACACCGTGGTTTTGTTCTAATGTCAAAGATTGCTTTGGAGAGTTGCAGATGTTCATATCCCCATGCATGTGATGTGAGATAGGATTTGCTTTCTTGGGGGGTACTCACCAAGTTGACTGAATTTTCAGTTCTTGTTAAGGGAGGAGATAGTTCTGGTGTGTGCAGTTCCGTGCTTGGCACTCATTAAATGGATTTCAGTACTTCTGTGTACGTCATGTGCAGAGTTTCAAGTGCATCTATATGAAGCTTCCTGATTTTACGAGCTAAACCTTTGCCACCTGCTCCCAGCTTTACAACTGATGCGATTGTTTTCTCTTTGTACAAAGGGAGCGGCAATAGTTTGGAAGTTAATCGAGTCATTCACAGTATCACAGGATGTCAGGGACTGGAAGGGACCTGGAAAGCTCATCCAGTGCAATCCCCCCATGGAGCAGGAACACCCAGCTGAGGTTCCACAGGAAGGTGTCCAGGCGGGTTTGAATGTCTGCACAGAAGGAGACTCCACAGCCTCCCTGGGCAGCCTGGGCCAGGCTCTGACACCCTCACCCCAAACAAGTTTCTTCTCATCTCTAAGTGGAACCTCCTGCGTTCCAGTTTGCACCCATTGCCCCTTGTCCTGTCACTGGTTGTCACCCAGAAGAGCCTGGCTCCATCCTCCTGACACTGCCCCTTTCCATATTGATCCCCAGGAATGAGTCCCCCCTCAGTCTCCTCTTATCCAGCTCCAGAGCCCCAGCTCCCTCAGCCTTTCCTCACACGGGAGATGCTCCACTCCCTTCAGCATCTTGGTGGCTGCGCTGGACTCTCTCCAGCAGTTCCCTGTCCTTCTGGAGCTGAGGGGCCACAACTGGACACAATATTCCAGGTGTGGTCTCCCCAGGGCAGAGCAGAGGGGCAGGAGAACCTCTCTGACCTACTGACCACCCCCTTCTAACCCACCCCAGGTACCATTGGCCTTCCTGGCCACAAGGGCCCAGTGCTGGCTCATGCTCACCCTGCTGTCCCCAGGACCCCCAGGTCCCTTTCCCCTACACATTCCTCCCGGCTTGGTGTCATCAGCAAACTTACCGACAGTGCACTCAAGTAGTACAATTATCTTTCCACGAGGTGCTTCTGGCCTGGCCTACAGATGCACCTTGGGCACAAGAGTGGATGGTTGATGGAAGTTTGTACGCCCTGGCCTGGGCAAGAAGCATGAGTGTAGCTGAAACGGGATATTTCTTGTTAGATATCCCATGCTCTGACTTACTGTCACCCGTTATCTTCCCAACTGAATCATGTTGATCATGTTGAGGGTCACAAGGTGCCAGCTCCGCTTTCTCTGTTCTCTCTGCTGACTATGGGAGCAACAAAGCTCCACAAAGCTGAGCAAGGAAGAACCACCACCACATCGATAAACCGTACACGGTTCAGAGAAGTCAAACGAGAGGCAAACGTGTTATTTTAGTGGTGCAAGAGCTAGAGGTTATCCCATGAAATCCAGTACTGAGTGTAAAACAAGACTTATTTCACATACTGTCTAACCAGAAAAGGCTGAGGTAGCTGGGGCTCTGGAGCTGGAGAAGAGGAGACTGAGGGGGGACTCATTCCTGGGGATCAATATGGAAAGGGGCAGTGTCAGGAGGATGGAGCCAGGCTCTTCTGGGTGACAACCAGTGACAGGACAAGGGGCAATGGGTGCCAACTGGAACACAGGAGGTTCCACTATAAGATGAGAAGAAACGTGTTCCCGGTGAGGGTGTCAGAGCCTGGCTCAGGCTGCCCAGGGAGGCTGTGGAGTCTCCTTCTGTGCAGACATTCAAACCCGCCTGGACACCTTCCTGTGGAACCTCAGCTGGGTGTTCCTGCTCCATGGGGGGATTGCACTGGATGAGCTTTACAGGGCCCTTCCGACCCCTGACATTCTGGGATTCTCTTAACCAGGTTGCTGGTTTGGTGCTGTAAGTTGTCACAGTGCTGAAAAACGTGAAGGGGTAGAAAGGGTAAAGGTAAGCTTTGGGCAGATTGATTTTGGTTTGTATCTGAGATCCACTACCTCTTGTCTTTGAAAGTTCCTACTCTGCCGTAGGGTTTATACCTTGGAGGAGGAGAATTGGGAAGAGCTGCTGTTGGAAACGGTGGATCTAAAGCCATCAGGCACAGCTTTCGGGATACACGAGCCAGCTCTTTTTGTCACTTTCCTTGTTCTTTTGTCACTTTACCAAAATGACTCACCAATGTGCTCCAAATCCGCAGCATTTCCTCCCGCCACGCTCTTCTCCTTCCTCCCACCTCCAAAAACCCCAGCAGCTGTGTGAGAGCCGAGCTGCCTGTGTGTGAGACGGCAGCAATTTCACTGTGTCCTTTTTCAGTGTTCAATGTGAAACCCGTTGTTTCTAGAAGGAAGTTTAAAGTGGTTTCGAAAGCTGTACCTGCCCTACAGGTGAAAACTCCTCTTTGCAAATGTTCTGTGTGGATTTCCCTGCTTTGCATCCTTTGATGTCCTTAGGATGGGGGAGAGGTAAAGTCAGCTTTTCACTAATGTTGTGTAGGAGAGTGCGATACACTTTCCAGCTTTCTGGTTATGTATTTTGGGGTTTGTTCTTTTAATCCAGTGTGGATTACATTAGAACACAGGACTAAGGCAATCCAATTGACTCGGATAACAAGGATTTTTGTTCCCTCTAAGCTTGGGCGGTACCTCTAGGCCTCGTTTTAAACTGATTTCCTAGAATTAGTTCTCCAAATCCACAGTTAGCTCAAAACAAGTGTTTTAACTAAAAGCATAATGCCTATATTTAAGACCCTTACCAGGTATTTAGGTGTCATCTGCCCCCACTTTTCTCTCCTGGTGAGCAAATACTGAATTCTGACACTATAACATTAGTGGTGAGTGGTTAGCGCAGGGTCCCTTGAGAGAACAGGAGGACTATTCCATGCTTCTACATCCATATTTTTTCCCTTTGAGTAAAATAAAATGAGCTCTGCAGGTCGCTTGGCCACGCAGTTTAATTTTGTAGGCTGAGATTTTTTTACCTTGCAAAGTTAATAAGTGTGTGAGGTTCCCGTGTCTGTCCATCACCCGTCGGACAGACTGACGGTTCGAAAGCACACTGGCTAAAACTCATTTTAAAAGGAAAACAAAATTGGTTTGGGGAACAAAATATCGCCCAAAACAGCAACGTCATCCTAATTCCTTTGCTAAGTGCATTACCAACACACTTACCAATAAATACCTTCTTTTTTAAAAGGAAAGGGAGTTCATGTGCTAGTTCCAGTCTGTGCAGGCGGTGAGCGCATTCCTGCTGTTGATATAGCCCTCTTTTTTCCAACAGGTATGGCAGTTCAGCGATCAGAATTACATTCTTGATCAAACTCCTACCATTAATTGCAAGCGAGCAATCAGACAGTGCCAGCTTTGTGACTCAAAACCAGTAAGATTTCTTCCTGCCTTCCTCCCCACTCGCAGTCCGGATAACGAGCATCACGATAAGAAGGGGTGGCTCATTCGGCAGTTGCGCAGGGATAGAGTAACTCGAAACGCGGAGAGAAAAACACGCAGAGAGGGGGTCCTGTTGAATAATTATGCAACCTACCTCATGAGATGATGCACTGGTTTAGCTTTAGAACGAGCAGGTCTTTGTTGTCAGATCAGTTCGATTGACTACACTCTTTCCCGAACAAATAACTTCATCCAGCGTCCCCGTGTCCCCATCCCCAAGTTGCTTTTCCCCACTCTGCGCTTGGCTCAGTTCGTCGGTGTGATTCTGTAATTCAAACAGTCTTGTTTAAAGCAGGTCTTTCAGCCCTGCCCTCTGGTTTTTGGATGCCTTTTCACTACCGCTGTCCATCTCTCTCCCTGCAAAGGGGTTTTGGTGAAAAACCCGACAGCGTTAGAAACCATCACTGATCGTTGGTTGTGTCTGGCACCTCGGTTTTATCTAACGCAGCTTTTCTCTCTGCTTCCAGGCCAAGGAGTGTGGTCAGATGCAGAACAAATGGCTCATGATAAACATTCAGAACGTGCAAGATTTTGCCTGTCAGTGTCTCAACCGTGACGTCTGGAGCAACGAAGCTGTGAAGAACATCATCCGCGAGCACTTCATTTTTTGGCAGGTGAGAATTTTCCAGGGGCCGCGCAGGTAACTTGGTGTAAATGGGACAGCAAAATAACCAGACTTTTAAAAATAAAATGGCACTGTTGTGAACTTGCAGAAAAGATACAGTAGCTCATGGAGATGTAGTTTATGGATGTAAATGTGGTTCGTGGATATGCATTTGGATGCACAAACTGCCTTTCATTTGTACGTTGTAGATGTTACCTCATACCCGTAATATGTGGAACGTTAGGGCCATATTTTCAGCTTGTCAGGATTACGACAGCTGCAGGTATTGTTTGTAGTGTCTACTGTGAAATAGAGGAGAAACTTTGTACCTTTTCAAGGTGCAGTTTGTTTGTGTTCCCTGTCTGCGCAGTAATTTGCTTCCCCCGTGGTGTTTTGTAGGTGTACCACGACAGCGAGGAAGGACAGAGGTACATACAGTTCTATAAATTAGCCGATTTCCCTTACGTCTCCATCCTGGATCCCAGGACGGGTAAGATAAATGACACTTAAACCTGCAGTTTAAATGTTCCAGGAGAAAGACTGACAGCTTTAGGCTAGAGAACCATCTTCCGCAGTGTGTGTTACATTCAGCCCAATGATCCCAGTTACGTTGTTTTACTCTCTGAGAAACCTTGTTGTCCCTGAAAAAGCGCAGTGGAATGTTTTGGAGGAAATAAGGGAATAAAACTCCCAGGGCTTGCTGAAATGTTGTGTATTTGGTGATTGTACTCGTGTAATTTAGAAAGTGAAAGTAGTACCACCTGGTGGTGAAACTCTGAAGTTAATTTTTAAGTATCCTTTTAAAAGCTACTTGAAATCATATGAATAAACTACAATGTTCATGTAAGTGTTACATGAATCTGCTTCCTACTCCTTGCACAGTGGCTATGAGACACTCAGCGATGACTTATTACATTGTATCTTCATTTTGAAATAGTGTTTTGGCTTTAGTTTTCTTTGTTGTTTCAGTTACCTTAACCCGAACAGCCAAACTTCTACCTCCCCTTTCCAACTCTTTTGAAATCGTTACCTTTTCTTTTGGAGCCCAGCACCCTTTCTTCTTTTATCATCATAAAACGCAACTATATGAATAGTCTGGTCTCCCGCTTCACAGGACTGAAGTAATCGTGTCTGGAGTCAGAGCTGAGATTTCTTGCTATTTGACTTAATGAAACTGAAGTTAGGATTCTCCTCTTAGCACTTCACTTATGGAAGCAAATGCTGTTTGCCAAAATGTAAATGAAAGCAGTTAAGAATGGATGAATGTTTGCCTGCTAAGCTGTGATCTCATACTGAAATGACGTTTTGTGACACCTTTTGTTCCCTAGGCCAGAAACTAGTGGAGTGGCACCAGCTGGACGTGACGTCGTTCTTGGATCAAGTGACCGGGTTCCTGAGTGAGCACGGACAGCTGGACGGCCATTCTACCAGCCCTCCCCAAAAATGCTCTCGTTCCGTAAGTACGAGGCCTTCTAGGAGGGCTGGAGTAACCTGAAATAAAAACACCAACTTGTCTTTATCCAGCTGCCCTGCATCCCATGCGGCAGCATTAACAGAGTTAATGCAAGAGCGTGCAAAAATACGGTGCGCCCAGGAATGCCTTCTCCCACAGTAACTAATTTTTTTTGATGCGGTTTGTGCTTTCGGCATTTGTTTTGGGTTTAGCAGTCACAGAACTGTGCGGGTGTGGGAGGAAAATCCGTGTGAAACTCCACAGAATCCCAGAATGTCAGGGACTGGAAGGGACCTGGAAAGCTCATCCAGTGCAATCCCCCCATGGAGCAGGAACACCCAGCTGAGGTTCCACAGGAAGGTGTCCAGGCGGATTTGAATGTCTGCAGAGAAGGAGACTCCACAGCCTCCCTGGGCAGCCTGGGCCGGGCTCTGACACCCTCACCGGGAAAAAGTTTCTTCTCATCTTTAAGTGGAACCTCCTGTGTTCCAGTTTGCACCCATTGCCCCTTGTCCTGTCACTGGTTGTCACCCAGAAGAGCCTGGCTCCATCCTCCTGACACTGCCCCTTTCCATATTGATCCCCAGGAATGAGTCCCCCCTCAGTCTCCTCTTCTCCAGCTCCAGAGCCCCAGCTCCCTCAGCCTTTCCTCACACGGGAGATGCTCCACTCCCTTCAGCATCTTGGTGGCTGCGCTGGACTCTCTCCAGCAGTTCCCTGTCCTTCTGGAACTGAGGGGCCACAACTGGACACAATATTCCAGGTGTGGTCTCAAGGTCTCCTCCTTCCAAGGAGAAGACATTAAGTAGTCTTAGCATGAGTAGCTTCTGCCGTTTATTCCTGACAGGTTTAGTAGCTTCTCTTTGCAAGACTGATGTCCTCTTGATCTTTCATTATATATTTAAAAGCAATTTTGATGCATTTCTGTCTGTAACCGACAGGAGAGCCTCATTGATGCCAGCGAGGACAGCCAGTTGGAAGCTGCGATCAGAGCCTCGTTACAGGAGACGCATTTCGATTCCTCGCAGGCCAAGCAGGAGAGTCGGTCAGATGAGGAGTCAGAGTCGGAGCTTTTTTCCGGAAGCGAGGAATTTATTTCGGTTTGCGGATCTGAGGAGGAGGAGGAATTGGAGGCTCCTGCCAAGCTGAGGAAATCTCCGCACAAGGACTTGGGGTACAAAAAGGAGGAGAACCGACGGCCTCAGCCTGAGCCCCCTGCACGGACTGACCCGGGAACGACTTCAAATCACAGAGCGCTGCCCTGTGGGGACACGGGGATGCTGGAGGAGCCGGCTGACAAGCCTGAAAGTACGTTTCAGGGCCTGGATGTGAATGGTAAGTTGCCGCTTCTTTTTTATTTTTAATAGCAGTCAGCGTTTTGCTTGATTTTCTCCTGAAAATCTTTATCCGCTGACAAGCGTGGTTTCATCTCTTGTTTTGAAAAGCTAAATCTTCTCTCTTACTTGGTGCCAGACGTTAGGCGGATTCACCTTGCCGGCAGCACCATGTTCACAGAATCACAGAATATTGGGGATTGGCAGGGACGTCTTTTCCGTAGTGATGCCACAAACTGCGGAGTTTTGTCAGGCGCTGAGCTCGAGTCGCTTAGTTTGAGACCTTGTCCACAAGTAGAGTATGCGTGGGTGTAACTCGGGTGCCTATGGCAGGTGTTCTACTCCCGTGGTGGAGAGAAGCAGAGTAACACCAGCCCCACCTCGCGCTCCGTTAACTCGGCTGCCTGTCGTGGGGGAGTAATTCAGGGTTCTGCTTGCTGCAGAACGATGTTTAGATTTCTTAAAGAGAAGCGCGACTTCAAAGAGTTTGGTGGCAGGTTCACTCTGTTATTTACTGCATGGAGCAAATATGCCAAGCCGAATGCTGCTGACCTTCTCTCCAGGAGCCTGATATCCGTTCACAAAGCAAACCTTCAGGTGTCTTCCGTCCCTGATAACCGTTCACTCCAGAGTGTGTGTCTTGGGGCTCCAGAGACAAACTTTTGGGCAAGGCCGCATCCATTGCGGTGCAGACTGTCAGGATTCCTCTTTCCCTGGTAACCATTCGCTCTGGAGTCTGTATTTTAAAACTCCAGTAGCAAACTTTCAAGCGAGGCCCGATAACCGTATGCAGAATAGACTTTCAGGAGACAAAATTCTCAGACAAAAAAAAATTTAATGGAATAGAAGAGCAGGAGGGCTGGCTCAAGCTGGATACCTGTGCAGAGGTCGCCTGAGCATAGAAAACTACAGACTTTTAGATCTTTATAAACCATTCCAGTCCAATAGCAAAATTTCACCACCAGGTCTTTTGCTCCCCATTGGACCCTTTTTCCCTGACTCCACGTGGGCCTTTGTTTTGTGCAGTTGTAGACCTTGGTTTTGGTCCATAACCCTGCAGGTGCCGTTTTGTCTGGATAAATCCTTTCTTAGCAAAGTGCAAAACAGGCCTCGCTCTGCAGACGTCTGCGATGTCTCTGTGTTGGCCTTGGATCGTTGTTTTCCCAGTCAGTTCCATTTTCCCCAGCAAAACGCAAGCTGGGCTTTATCTTGCAGGCGTTTAGTGTAGTCTGCAGTTGCTTTTGGTAAATACAAGCTTAAAATTTTAGCAAATCTAGTCTACTAAGTAACATGAATCAAAGAGCATATTAAAAATCATACAGCCTTATATCTCTAAATAGTCTATTACATTTGGTGTGCATCTACTTAAGCTAAATGATTAATATTGAACTCATGCACTGACCTGTCTCAAAGCAGGGGTAGCATGATGTGCTTTTCTCTGGGAACGCTGACCCGTTTCAGTCTTAATTCGTGAAACAGTCCTTCCTGAGTTTGATGTGTATATTTTAAAAATGTGTGGTAGGAGGATGTTGTCAGAGACTGGAACCCTGTGTCTGTCTCCAGTGCCTCACCCTGCTGCGCTGTGCAGGAAAACGTGCGCCTAAAATCTACGGAAAAGCTCAACTCTTTGTTAAACTGTAGTAACTTCCTTTGTGCGTAGGACCAAAGGCACAGCTGATGCTCCGGTATCCAGATGGAAAGAGGGAACAAATTTCACTGCCCGAACAAGCTAAGCTGCTGGTGAGTGGCGTTCATCGGGATCCTTTGAGTACGGGAGAGCTGAAACCAGAGAATTTCTTTTCCTGTGGTGGCACCATTGAAATGGGATCTAGGACAAGTGGGATGTCCCGAGAGCGCTCACACTGTCGTTCTGTTGTGTGTTTTCTGTGTCGTTCCTCTCCTCCCATCAACAGATTCTGTTCACTCTGCGCGTTTCCATTGCCCCTTGGGTTGCCTGTGCGCTGCGGTGTCCTCCTCAGTCCCAAACCTCCTCGTTTCCTTTCTAATGGCTTTTGCATTGATCATTAAAGTACCATAAAATACTCCCAGCCCACGCATTTGTGTTTTATTTCTTTTCCCAAATGGAAGAGTTCAGTCATTGCCCATGGTCAAACAACAGTAAAATCAAAGGCAAAACTCTTTATTGTTGTTCTCCGTCTTTTTCACTGTACTTCCATGCTACCTTCTGGGTGTGGATGGCAGTGCAGACTTTGAAGGAAGTTCTCTCAAAATGAATTTGTTAAAATGTAATTTAATGACTGTGCTTGAGGTGTTTTTCACAACTGTGCTTTGGCCTTGGAGAGGCCGATGTGGAGGGCGTTTCCATCAAAACACTGGAGGTGCTTATCAGCGTGTAAAGAGGTGGCCGTGTTCCCGTATTCCCGTCGTGAGTTTTCATGACGCAGTGGCCGGTTAAACTCAGTTTAATGTAATCAACCCAATCGCTCCCTATTGGAGCCTTAGGGAAGGCACAAGCACACCTCTTGAGAAGGATCCCCTGCAGATTTAGAATAAAAGTGCCACATCTCTTGCAGAAAACAAGATTATCACCACGTGTGCAGCACTCTGGACATGTGTGGTGTCTCAAGCTTATGTTCTCATCCCTAACTCTTTTGCTTGAAAATAAAAGGGGAGAAAAAAGAAGTTACCTTTGTGCTGTCAGCTCTCAAAACCAAGTGTAAGGTTGTAGGTGGAGTCCTGGGCTGAAATGTAGAAAACAAAGAAACCTGTCTTATCATCTTTACTTGCAGATCTTTGTTCTTGCTTTGTCATAACAGTGATCAGTCTCTATTCTTTTTTCCAAGCACTCTTTTATATCTTAACTGCTTTTTGCAAGCAGTCTGTTAAATCAAGTCGGGTGTATTGTTAAGCATGTAGCACTTGTGAGACTTTATTTGGATGATTCATAGGTGTAATATTGATGTATTTTGATCATCCTGGCTTGTGGTTTGACTGCTTTTATGAGCTGCGGTAGTTCCAGGCAGTTAATCTCAGCATGTGACTCCTGTGCCGTACAGTCAGCAGAGGAGCTTAGGTGAGTCAAGGTTTGTGGATAAAGATACCTTTTTATCGCAGAGCTGAACAGGCAGCGTTTGTGCACACATCATATGATCTTTTAAAGCCATTTCAGTCGGATCAAGATTGAGTCTCGGATGTCTCTTTGTGAGCATCATTTCCGTGCTGATTTTTTTCCAGCCCTTTGTTGCTTCCATTATAAAGCTGCTCAGAATTAGAAAAAGAAATTGTTTAAGGAGAGAGTTGTACTTTAGAAGTTTTAACTGCTGATACAGTGTTGGTCTCCCACCAGCGCTGCCTGTGCTTTAAAACCTTTTATTTCAAACTGTTGCATCGTTATCGATCAAGAGTGGCTTCTTTGTATGCTGTTATCTCCAGGATACGCTTACGCTTCCAATATTGCCACAACCCTTTGTCCCCCCCCAGGCAAAGAAATGAAAAAAAAGGGCAATCCTGCTTTTTTATAGAAGCAATTGCTAATTGTGTGCAATGAAGTTCAGCCACTCAGGCCTTTCTCTGCATCACTGACTGGTTACCTGAATAACTCATTGTCTACCAGGTGTTGTAAGTTGTGCAGGAAAGATTGGCCTTTAAATAGGGCGGAGGGGCGATGTGGGCAATGCAATTTTAAATAGTGGTTTGTAAGGGAATTTTCATCTTCCTTGTTGCCTGGAAAAGAAGTCAAACCCACTTTATAGACATGCGTGTTGTAACCTGCAAAGAATGGGTCGGGTGAAAGAGGAGGTTGAGGCAACAGTCTCCTCATACCAAAGGTTTGTGTGTGGATTTGGATGAGTTCAGAAGAAATCTCCATGCAGGTATTTCACTGGTTGTTCTGCAGGGATCACATCTTGGAAAAGTCCAGGTCGAAAGGGATCCCTGGAGATCATCTGCTCTTAACCCTCTGTTAAAGCGGAGCTGCGGATGAGCTTATCCAGGGCCTGCTCAAGCTGAGCTGCGAGTACTTCCAGCAAGGGACTTTCCACCGCTTCTCTGGGCAACTTTCTCCAAAGTTTAAATTCTCTCACATTAGATAATTCCTTCCTTATATCCAGATGAAATTCCCCTGGAAATTGTTTGCATTAGCTCTCATCACTGTGCATCTTTGTGAAAGAAATGCTGTCATCCGGCCCCAAGTAAGTGGCCAGGGGAAGCTGGTGGAATCACAGAGTCGCTTTAGTTGGAAAAACCCCTCAAGATCATCAAGTCCCACTGTTAACCTAAATCAAACACTGCCCCATGTCCTGAGAACCTCATGTCCGTCTGTCCAGCCCTCCAGGGATGGTGACTCCAGCACTGCCCTGGGCAGCCTGTTCCAATGCCCCACAGCCCTTTGGGGAAGAAATTGTTCCCCACATCCAACCTCAACCTCCCCTGGCGCAACTTGAGGCCATTTAGACACTCGATACTGCAAACTTACCACTTTACACTTAATTTCCTGGCATAAGTTGGCCACCAAAACTATGTGAACAGTATTATTGGGACCCCCTTATTTTTTCATACTCGCTGTTTTATTACATAATAATTGTCTTTTTCCCCCCCTCTTTAAAAAGCCACTTTTCATTCTGCCCGAGTGTTGCTCTGTTGCTGTGTCCCCCACTCTTCTGCTGATCTGTTTCCCTGTTTCTATTTTCTCTGTTTCTATGTTTCTCTGTTTCTATTTTCACCTGCTGTGTTTCCTAATGAACTGGGGAAAACTCTCTCATTGCAGCGTGGATACATCTCATCCTGCTACATCTGCTTGTTGGGTTGTGAGGGTGACCTCCCTTCATCCCAACGCCCTCTGTATCCTGCTCCAATCACTGTTGTAGACAGAGAAGTCAATTAATCAATAAGACCTTAAAAAAACCCAAATAAACCACAAAAACCAAAGCCCAAAACAACCCCAAAACCTTATGCTGCGTTAATTTTTGTCAATGCCACCTCACAAAAATGCTTCTTTGGTGGCTTTTAGGTTTAATGTCAAGATAATGTCTGATAAGCTTCTGTCTTGGGGCACTTGAGGATGTTTTCTATTTACAAATCTTATTTTGCTGTGACTTGAATGTGTGCTATGGAATCCAGCTTGCATGAATTAATGTGGTTTTGTGCATGACTTTCTTCTGTATAAAGAATCAGTTAGATAAGGGATCACTTAGTAATTGTTTTTTATGATTATTCATACCATGCATGGGCCAAATTAGATATTCAAGAGGAAGAGGGTCTATGCTGTATGCAAAATTTCAATGACAAACATCATCTTTTAAAGGAAAATGGGGTATTTTTTTGCATTCTTTTGCATTGTTTTGACTTCAGTGACACTTGTTTGCCTTCCTCTCTCCCCAGGCTCTGGTGAAACACGTGCAGTCGAAAGGTTACCCCAACGAACGCTTTGAACTCCTCACCAACTTCCCCCGAAGGAAACTCTCCCACCTGGACTATGAGATCACATTACAGGAGGCCGGCCTGTGTCCTCAGGAGACTGTCTTTGTGCAGGAGAGGAATTAGCACAGTCCTGCCAGCCTTCCTCCCCATCCCTCTTCACCCGGGACACCGACTCTTGAAATATGCAGTTGAGGGGCTGGGATCGCAGTGCTGGAATCGGGCCCTTCTCTCACTTCTTCCTTCTCCTCCTCTGCTGACCTAACGGGAGCGTTGCGAGTTTTATTTTCTTCTCAGCTTGGGCCCTGCGGAGAGCACGGGGAAGAACATCTTCCCTTTGTTTCCGTGGGACAGAGCGAAGCGATAACCTCTGTACCCAGTATGCTGGGGCTTGGAGTGGCCATGACACACGTACCCTTCTCGCTGCTATTCCTAAATCTGTTTGGTTTAATTTATTTTTGAAAATAGTGTGTGGTAAGGCACTGAATCATCTCTCTGTAAAGGAGAGTGTGTAATCTTCAGTATTTCCTTTGATTCTCTACACGATCTCCATTAACCTTGCGGCCTTCTCAAGGGTTCACTTATCTGGGGTTTGGGAGGAGCTGCGGTCAAATACTCTGCTCCCATCTAATTTAAAGGCTTCTAGATTGCGTGTATGTTTTCCTTCTGCTTTAACTGCTGCCGGTGGACATAGTAAAAGGAAAAACAACCAACCAGAAAAGAACCACCACCCAGCTATAGTGTGTAAGGGATAGAGTGCTTGGCCCAGGGGAAAAGCTGCAGTTCTGCTGGTGGGGTTTCCATTTGGTCTCTCCCCACCATCCCCTACACGTCTCCTTTTTACTTTTCCTCAGGATTATGCGAACGATGACGAAAGATGGCAGGATACCACCAAGATTTTGGGCTCTCCGGAAAACACCTGTTGTAAAAAGCTCGGTAGTTGGCTTTTAGCACGGCGTTTTGTTTCGCTTTCCCCAGGAGTGACCGAGCTGTGCAGGGGTTTCAGAGCGCTGACCGCGACTGAGCAGGACAGCGAGCACGAGGCAGGTTGTCTTTCATTAATTTAAATACATGCATAGCCTTGTCACCCTGTGGAATGAAAGACCTAACAGCTTTTTATTCTGTTTCCATGTCAATCTATATCTGGGAGGTGATATGGAAAGCGACCAGGTTATTTAGGCTTTTTTTCAGCTCTAGGAGCTGGCACCAAAGTCCTGGGCCGTGCAGTGTCCTGTTTGCCCAGTGGCTTCTCTAGAGCTCGAGTTGTCGATCCGTTGGTATTCCAGTGGGCTCAAAGTTAACTAACACAGCCATCCTCAAGGTGAGCCTCAAATTTGGGCATTTACAACTAAGAACTCGGTTTAGCGTGCTCTTCATCAGTGAGGAAAAAGGCATTTGAGACCGTGGCTGCTCATGTTTTCTGCAGCTGTTGGACAATTATACTTGTTAAAGAAAAAAGACTTAAGTGGCCAGAAGTTTACCATAGACTAAAACTTATCAAGCTGGTTTGCCTTTAATTCCGTACTAACCTGCATACCTTGGAGTCTTTAAATGTAGGAAATCACAGAAAACACCTCACATTCCCCATGCTAGTGTTAGCTCACCGCCGTCTTCTGCTCATCATTGAGGTTTTACATGTAACCATACAATTGTATAAATTGATTTCCCTTCTGCACAAAACCATTTTGTGTTGTATGGCAAGATGCGCTATCAGGAAAGAAAATTCTGGTCACGGTTTCCCGATCAGTGGTTGATGTGGCACCAGATTTGTGATGGAGGCTGGGAAGGGAATCGCGAGGCCAGCGGAGGAGTCAGGATGTTGGTGTTTGGGCTGTGAAGCAGCTGAAGGATCCTTTGTGTTGCTATGATATCCAAATTCATCACTCGGACAGAAGGAAACCCTTTCTGTGTAGGTCTAATGCTTCCCTATGTAACTTTGGCTGTCTCGTTGAAATAACTCTGACCTTTTTTTGCCTTGAAGCGCGTTCCTTCTGCTGTGGTTAAGCCACAGGAAAGTTCCGGTGGGCTGCCAGCAGGACGTGGCACCGGGGTGTGTACAGATGGGCCTTCGGTGTCCTTTGGGCAGGCCGGCACGGGAGCGCCTTGACCTTTCTGCTGTCTCTGCAGTTCCACCGCTCCTGTGAGATGTTGCTGGGTGGCTGTGTTTTCTGGTGGAGGGCCAGCTCCGTTTTGGACAGGCCTGGGTTTGTACCCGCTCTGGGAACGTGGTTCCACATGGGCTTTTGTAGCAGTTAAGTTAAGCATAGGTCTGTCTTACTGGTGGTTTCTCTCCTCTTCTCTCTTCTTCGCTGTGTCTTCTTCCCTCTGCCCTCCCCTACCGTACATGCTGCTAGGTTGTTACTAACGTCTTGAAGCAATCTGATATTAAGTCATCACTAATCTGATATAAAATCCTCCCTGTATCAGCAGCAGGGAAGCGGTGAAACTTCACTACAGGGAAGAGCCTGAACTTTTTCCATCAGTTCTTCCCCTGGAGAGACTACGGGCTGCGTGGTCCCGTACCAGGAACCTTCCTTCGCCCGTCGCTCGGAGCCAGGGCAGCCGACAGCTTCTTCCTTTCCTCTCTGCTCAGAAGTAACCTCACACTCATCACCTCGCTCTCCAAACCAAACTGGGAGCCCTAGGTCAGTCAGCTCTTCATTCCTTTTGTTACACGAGGAAGCAAACGCTGCCTGTGGCAGGTTTATTTTTAAACCATCGAGGAACGCGTCTCTTGAGCATGGTAAATGGTTTTGCCGGCTGGTGTGGCGGCACCAGAAGTGCTTATGCTCTCTCTTCATTTTTTCTTTCTTGGAGTTTTATTTAGAAAAATATTACTCTTTTGATAACCTACTCTTTTAATAACCTAGCGCATGTCCATCAGCTGTGCTGCTGCTGTTTGCACCAGCCGGGATAGAACCTTTTCATGGCTTCACTCGTGTTTGAAGCCCTTTGGAGCTTGGAGGAACGTGGCTGAAAACGTCACCCAGGTTACAGCTGTGGCGGCTTGTAGCAGTGAAGGTACAAGCTCGTTGGGCTCCGTTTATAAACCATTTGTCACAATCATTTCTAGATGTTCAATCCGACCTTCAAATCCCTTTTTGACAAGGTTGGAAAAAAAAGCCTTGAATCTCAGATCACAAAAGGAGATGTTGAAATATGCAGGAGAAGGGAAAGAAATCCTTCAAAGGCTGTGGCTTGTGGCTTCCAACAGGTGTTGCTTGGCCATAATTTGGGTGTTGTGTCCACCCCTGCGTTTGGAGGAGCAGAAGCACACACGGACAGCGGGAATAGAGAACTGAACAGAACTAACGTGTTTCAGGCTGTATCCTGTTGGTGTTTTTGCTGTTGGCTTCTCCCTCATGATCCTTCAGAGGCCCAGGGAAGGATTTTGGGTGTTCCCGATCATACCTGCACTAAATCAAGCTGATTGAGCAGCATCAACCTCGCACCGTTCCCTCCCAGCAGCAAAAGGGCAGGTAGAGGCTGCACCAGACGTTTCTGGGCGTACACGAGAGGCCTCAAGTTGCCGTCTGTGATTCTTACATTTCTGACGTGTTGCCCTTCCTGACAAATCAGATAAGTTATCAGCAATATTGAAAGAATGTGCATATGTGCGCATAGTAGCCTTGTAAAATAGTTGTCTCTAAAAAGGCACCCAAAGGTACTGTTGTTCCAAGTGGATTTAAACAGCAGTTTTGCATCAGCATAGTTTCCAGAGCTGCTCCACTATTACAGAACAACACCTCTCGTCTGCAAAGCACATCCCTTGTTTGCTACTGCAGACAGCATTTCACATCGTCCGCAACTTTCTTAGATGCATTTTTTAAACATTTTATATAGGCAGCTGCAGCAGCTTCCACCAACTTCCATGTACTGCTGGTTTGTGCCCCTGCAGAAACAAGCAGCCAGTTTTAGAATGTGTTTTAATAACTAAACCTCACTGCTGAAGGGCTGGGTTTCTGGAATTGCTGTTCTTGCCTGGGCACTGAGCTTGTTCGCAGGGACTCGGGAGCCACAAGGGCTGAAGGAAAAGCAACTTCCTTTTGGGGACAAAGCATCGCTTGTGCTGCGTTCAGCAGGTTCCAAACGCTGGGGAGATGCATCAAATGTGGTGGGTTTGGCTTCTTTCTAAACTGTGTGGAAACAGATAACACCTGTGTGGGGCTGTTTGTGTGAATGGGAAAACGTGTCGTTTCAGGAATTTCTTTAAAGGTTATGCCTTCTTAGTTTGTAGTAAATGTCACTGCTTGCTTCTGGTTTGATTCCTCTTTAGTCAAGTTAGTAAGAATATTCCCAGAGGAGAAGGGGTGGCAGGGATGCGCTTGAGATGGGTGAAGTGCAAAGTCTCGGTCCCGCACCGACTGCGTGTGCCTTGTCGAGCTGGTTTAACAGATTCAGATCCCTCTTCTATTTATCCCTTTCTATTTATTTATTTTAACAGAAAACATTTTCTACAAACGCAACAGCTGCGGGTTTAAAGGCGAAACAAAACGCGTGTATCGAGCCCTATATTGGCCATCCACGGTGTTGGCAAGACACACAGTCGCGTGTTTGGAGTTGATCTGAACACATTTGACGACGGGCTGTTGAGGTTTGTTGGTTGACGTTCTGCAGAGAGTCTTGCCAAGGTTTTCTGTGTCCGAGCCCAAGATCTCACCGCGGTTCGGTGATATTGGTATCTGCTCCCGAACCGGCGAGGTTAATGGATTCCCTTTCTGCGTACAGGGCGACTTTTACTCCAGTCTCCTCTTGTCTGTGAGATGCTTAATGTCTGTCCACCCCCAATGAATATAGCCATATGTATATACTTATATATATACACACACACGTGTTTTTAATCAGAGAACGCGGCACTTGACATCGGTGCCTCAACCTGCCTCAGTTTTAAATGGGTAAATTACGAGTGGTTGCAGAAGTTCGGGATTTGGTCGCTGTCTTTAATTACTGTGAGTATCTGCAGTATGGAGAAAAGTCATTTTGTAATTGCTCGTTAAATGCTGCTGAGACTTTGAGGTATAGCAGGATCGATGGTAGAAGTCTGTGGAGCGGGGGGACAAGGTGCTATTTTAGAGAACAGATGTACATGAACATCTGGGTAAAACCCCACTCAGAGACACGGTGCCTCATCAGAGACACCGGACCATAGGGTAGATGATTTTTACAAAATGAGCCTGTTTCCTCTAATTGGTGAACTTAGGGTTTCAAAATTATGTGTTTGCCTGTTGGTTTTTACAGTAGTCACCTTATGCTTCAATGATGGCGACTCCATGTGGGAGGAGGGAGAGGATTCATTCGGAAGATTTCAGCTCACTGTGCTGGGAGGGACCAAACTCAAGGAAACCTCTGATCTATATACACAACTGCTGCATTTTTTTATAAATATATGTAAATGTCCTATTGTAATATTTGATCCTGGAAATAAAACAAACTGTTTTCAGTAGCTTTCTGCACCTCTTGGCTTTTGGGTTGCGGGTTTTTCGTCGGTTTAGTTCTAACCAAAGTCTGTCCCATGGAGTTTTTTCCTTAAGGTTATTGGGGTAGACGGAAAGAAAATCAAGCTGAGTTCCCTATAGGTGAGTATATGAGCTTTTAGTAAAACTGTCAGCCAAAACTTCAACCCATTACAAAATCTCAAAGTGAGACAAACCTTTGGTAGGAAAAATACCCTCGTGGAACTGAATAGGAAGAGTCAGGGCTGGGATTTTCCATCCTTCCCAAAGGAAGAGCGGAGAACACGTGGCTTTTCTATTCTGAACCATCCACGTCCTCCTCACTTTTCCAGGGCTGTCTCGGGGGTGACTTCAGTTTTTTGGTGTGTGCACCTCTCCTGCTCATGGTATGAACAGGACCATTCCCATTTCTGTGATGAAGACTCGCTTGTGCGCCTTTCAAGGCTGGAGAACAGCCTGATGCCTTTGTGCAGCTTATATTTTCCCTTCCAACCGAATCGGAAATATGTTTCATCACAGTCTGCGGGTCAAGGAATTACAGGGTAGACTCAAGATACTTCGTTTTTAATGTATTTATTTTTCCTTTCTGCAGACTCCTTCGAACTTGTAACTGCGTTGGTTCATCTCATCTGGAGTGATAAATCAGGTGGGGTTTGTCAGGAAGCTGAAGCAAATGCCATGTTGTCCAGCAGCGTCGTCTTGGTGCTTCTTCAATCTGAGTTTGAGCCGCAAACTCCGTGCACGGCTTGTCTAAGGGGATCACTGTTGGCAGCAAGTGTCCCCACACCTGATTTTAGAGGAGTCTTAGCTCGCTTGAGGCAGAAACAGATCTAGAGATGCTGCTGAGAGGAGTGGGAGACACCATGCAATCGTGGACAGGACGAGGTGGGGGCCGGTTTGGCACGGAATGGTTCAATCTCACCGATTCAGACTCGACTCTGCCTCTTTGATTCTCCTGGAACCTGAACCACATCTGAAACCCAACCTGCCACGCAATTCCCAGAGGAGTTCGGGGAAGCAAAGAGCTGGGGAACCTGATTAAGAGAATCACAGAATCCCAGAGTGTCAGGGACTGGGAGGGCCCTGGAAAGCTCATCCAGTGCAATCCCCCCATGGAGCAGGAACACCCAGCTGAGGTTCCACAGGAAGGTGTCCAGGCGGGTTTGAATGTCTGCAGAGAAGGAGACTCCACAACCTCCCTGGGCAGCCTGGGCCAGGCTCTGACACCCTCACCATGAACAAGTTTCTTCTCAAATTTAAGAGTGGATGTAGTGGTTATAAAAACCTCACCGACCTCGGGAAGAGCCATTGCCAACCGTGACCTGCAAACCGTGCAGCAGAGAGGCAGAGTCCTCTAAGTGTGACGGGATAAATGCACAGAAAGCAGCTGGGATGAAAGCGACTGGCGTCTCTTCAGCCGCGATCGGGAGCCAAGGAAGGCGTGAGCAGGAGGACGGGGCCGGGCCGGCATCGCTTTGCATGTGGCCGCGTTGGGCAGCGCCGTGGCCGGGTGACTCGGCAGCGAGTTACTTACCCGTAATTGCTGTGCCGAGGCTTTCATAATTCAGTTCTGGTGTGAGAAAGGCAGGCGTGCGACCACTCACAGTGCCTGGGAAGCCACACGGGGCTAAAATTAGCCTTTTAAAAATGATTATTACTCTCACAGCCTCGGGCTGCGTGGGTGTAAGGGGAAGATCAGCGACGCTGCAGGGAAAAGATTCACCCTGACGCTTCCCGCTGGGCGGCGCGGGGGTTTTCTGTGGGAGATGATGGGTCGGATCATGTGTGTGGCCACGCAGGAAGCTCAGATTGCCGTGACGTACAAAAGGGCACAAGATGAGGTTGCAACACATTTTCTTCCAGTGGAGTGAAAAGTGCTTCCTCTCTAAGTAAAATAAAGGAAGGATAAATTGGATTATTCTCGGCAATCCTGCAGGTCCTACATGTTTCACCTTTGCTCCTGTCTGCTTTCCAGAAGCCGATTCATGTTATTTAAGAATAAAACGGGGATTTACGTGTTGGTGCAAACTCTGATTTTCCTTTCAGAGGAACTATCGTTATTCACATAGCCTGCTCCTCTCAGCTTATTTTTTCCTAGACAAAGGGAACTGGCTGATGTAACACAGCCTCCCCCATCCATCTTTTTCCATGTGGCACTCAAGGGCTTCAACTCCGTTTCCTGCTTCTCCCAACAAACAGCAGCACGTTGTCCTTAGAGCCGGTTTTACATTCTCAACGCTCCCGTACTCCTTGGTTTGAGGGCAGGAAAAGCCGCTTTGAAACATGTTGGCAGATGCTACTCGTGTGCCTTAACCTGGGTAGAGCAAGTTGGGTTATAAACCAAAAGGTGGTTGCCTTTTTTCATTTACTACATCAGAGCAAGACGGTATCGGGGCTATAAGGCACTTACACTTCGTCTCCCGTGGCTGTTGCAGAGGGGGAAACCCACGTCCCGAGCAGCTGATGTGCCACAGGCCCCCATGGTGAACGCATGAGGAATACGAACCTTCTCCAAACTCTTCTTGGAGAAGATTCTTCCTTTCCCCCACACGGCCCACGAGCAATTCCCCTCCTTCCTTGTGCTGCCTGCAACTCCTCGGCCACAAAAACTGCCCCATTTTTGCTGGTTTTTGTTGTACTACAGCTTCCCTGTGTCCTCTTCTCAGACATGGAGGGAATGTTCTGGTCCTGTGCCCATCTTGGAGCTGCTACCGTCAGGCCTTCTCTGTGGGGACAGAAAAGGAGCTTCCACGTCACACACCACGGGCACCCCCAATAGGACTTGGAAATATCCAATGCCTTGCAATAATTAAAATATCCAGGAATAGCCTTTCAACGTTACCATCAAGGTGTGAGATATACATAGTGAGGTTGTGGTCAACACCTGGAGCAATCTGCAAAGAAGCAAAGAACAGGAGATGGGAACCAGCGGAGATACGAGAATATTGATTTAGAAGCTTTAATTAAAAGAGTAGTGTGCTCCCTCCTGAGAGTGAAAAAGAGAAGAGGCAAACTCGAACTGTTTAGCATCTGTGCACGAAGCTTTGCACAACGAGGGGAAATAAGATGAAAAGTGATGGATGAAGCACTTGGTGGAGGACGTGGACTTATGGTGACAGAGAGACGGTGTTTGGTGTGGGCTGAAAGGAAAACGTTCTCTCTTAAATAGTCATTGTAGGTTGTTCCAGGAGAAAAGGCGTTTGCTGTTTGGGTGGTCAAAGCATTTAGGGCAGACATGGTAGAAGCCTTAAAATCTGGAGTTGTGTGTGTGCTGGTGGACTCGTGGCTGCTGCCGGTGACAGGGGACATAACGGAACAGAGGGATCAGCTGCGGTGCTGGCGGAGGCCACCTCATTGAGATGGGACAGTCATCCTTCCTTCTGAGCCGCCGGCTGTGTGGGAGAGGAAGGATCATGAGTGATGCGGTGGGTGGACCTCGGCGTGGAGGAACAAGACGTGGAGCACACGCCATAAATAGTCACCCATGGGCGATGCCTCCAGGACAGGGCTCATCCGAGGGGTGGACGCTGCTGGCTCCACGGGGCATCGCTCCCAGGTAAGCGGGGACGGCAGGAGGACACGTTCCATGGGCTTTGCTTGGATCCCCTTACTTTTGGCCATGGAGATGTGGTGGCAGGATGGGAGTCAAAGGGTCCTAGCAGAGGCTGGTTCAGCTGCGCTTTTGCTTTATCTCCGCTTTTGGAGGGGTTTGTCTGTCTGCTGAGGTAGAAGAATGCAACTAATGCCAGCCTGCTCCTTGCCCAAGGGGAGCCATGGAGAGCTTCTGGGGCAAGGAGACCTCCTGGGGAGAGGCCAGCACTGGAGGGAAGGAGAGGCCTCTGGCTGGTGAGAGCAGTCCCCAGAGGAGCAAGAGCAATTCTGGAAGACCCTCCAAAGCGGGGAGGTGGGACTCACACTGGGTGCTCCTGGCTCTGGGGGGGACAAGCACCCACCATCCCTGGACTGCAGGTGGGAGCTCAGTGAGGGCGAGAGGCCCTAAATTCCTTCAGACCAAGGCAGGGGGGACAGAAAGCAGAAGGGCGGTGAAGCTCCAGGATGGCTGGAGCTGCTGGTCCACCTCAGGCTCATTGGCTCATGTCCTCTCCGTGTTTTTCAGCCCTGTTCCCCCACGTTCAGCTCTGCCCAGCCCCGGCAGCCCCTGGGGCTGGTGTCCAGCAGGTCCCAGCGCTGCAAAGTCCCCTTGGGCTGTGTCCCCCGGGCTGTGCCGGGGCCGGATGCGCAGCCTGGGCCACACGAGGGGGCTGGGGTGGCTCTTCCCACAGAAACAACCGCACGGCGCCTGTTTGCTTCTGCTTTTGTGAAGCCAGAGCGAGCCTGAAATGAATCAGCCAGTGCAAAAAGCAGCTCGATTGGCGAAGGTTTGGAGTGAAGCCGTGTGAGGAGCGGCTGGAGTCCCTGGGTTTGTTCAGCTGGAGCAGAGCAGACTGAGGGCAGAGCTCATGGGCTGCAGGTTCCTCAGCAGGAGCAGGAGGGGCAGGGTGAGCTCTGCTCTGTGACAGTGACAGAGCCCAGGGAATGGCAGGAGATGTGCCAGGGGGGGTCAGTGGGACATGAGGAAAAGGTTCTTCCCCCAGAGGTGCTGGACACTGAACAGGCTCCCAGGGAGGTGTCACGGCCCCAATCTGACAGTGTTCAAGAAGAGACTGGACACCGTCCTCAGACACACGGGGTGACCTGTGGGGTTGTCACTGCAGGGACAGGGGTTGGACTCCATGATCCTTCCAACTCAGGACATTCTGTGACTCAGGGAGGTTGTGCAAAATGGGTTGCAAGCCACCGGGAAAGGGGAAAATGTGCAAAACTGACCCAAAGAAAAAACGAATGCAGGGTAGAGGAAATCTGGGAAGACGGGGCAACAGGTTGTGTTGAACGGTCCCAGCACGACTGATGGACATCCCGTGTCCATGGGGGAAGGAGACAAAGCTGACTTTTGCTAAGGTATCACCTGGAGATGGGCAAGCACCATCTAGGTGAACCGATAACTCCATAAAACACCAGCAGAGCTGGGTGCCTTGCCTGAGGGTAGCTGATAACCTTTTCTTAATTAACTAATTGGTTTCAGCATATCCAGACCAAGGGTAGGGCCAGTGTGCAGTGGGGATGGAGTTGCTGTTGGATTTAATTGGAGTTTGATGTGCTTTCACAAGTCCTTGTCCAAGGATTTCAGCCCTTTCCTGGCTCATTGTAAGGGCTCAGAGTCCAGTGGTGTTGCAGTGGTTGGGCTCCTGCCCGCAGGAACGTTTTGGAGGATTCAACCATGAGGGTCGCATGGTTTCAAGGCTTCGTGCAGGACTTGCCTTAAAGTCCCTTGCAAAGGAATATTAGGGTTAGTCTAAATTTGGACTTCTCCTTCTGGGATAAAATAGCTAAACCTCAATGAAACAGTTTGGCAGTGATAGAATGGTATTAATATTGATTTTTTTTTTTAATATGTGGTTAATTACACGGTGTGGGGGAAATCAGATAGATTTCCTTCTTTGGAAATTGCACTCAGTGCTGGTGGAGACAAAAAAAGCACAAACCAGGAAACTCCTCTGTACTCGCAGCTCAGGGTGGGGGAGCTGTGGGGCACCACGGGGCTGAATCACAGAATCCCAGAATGTCAGGGACTGGAAGGGCCCTGTAAAGCTCATCCAGTGCAATCCCCCCATGGAGCAGGAACACCCAGCTGAGGTTCCACAGGAAGGTGTCCAGGCGGGTTTGAATGTCTGCAGAGAAGGAGACTCCACAACCTCCCTGGGCAGCCTGGGCCAGGCTCTGACACCCTCACCAGGAACAAGTTTCTTCTCAGATTTCATTGGAACCTCCTGCGTTCCAGTTTGCACCCATTGCCCCTTGTCCTGTCACTGGTTGTCACCGAGAAGAGCCTGGCTCCATCCTCCTGACACTGCCCCTTTCCATATTGATCCCCAGGAATGAGTCCCCCCTCAGTCTCCTCTTCTCCAGCTCCAGAGCCCCAGCTCCCTCAGCCTTTCCTCACATGGGAGATGCTCCACTCCCTTCAGCATCTTGGTGGCTGCGCTGGACTCTCTGCAGCAGTTCCCTGTCCTTCTGGAGCTGAGGGGCCACAACTGGACACAATATTCCAGGTGTGGTCTCCCCAGGGCAGAGCAGAGGGGCAGGAGAACCTCTCTGACCTACTGACCACCCCCTTCTAACCCACCCCAGGTACCATTGGCCTTCCTGGCCACAAGGGCCCAGTGCTGGCTCATGGTCACCCTGCTGTCCCCAGGACCCCCGGGTCCCTTTCACCTACACTACTCTCTAAAAGGCAGCCCCTTCCTCTCCTCCTCTTCCTCCTGTCCCCATGCAGGGTGGCCATGTGCGTAGGGAAGTGCAGCCGGATCGTGGGTCCCTGCCTGCTGGTGCTGGGCACACTGTCCGTGGCTGCCAGCGTCCTCCTGCTCTTCCCCGGCGGGACGTGGCGGTACCTGGCCGAGGGGCACATCAGCCGACACGCCAAGGCCGTGCCGGGCATCTGGGGTGGCGGCATCGCTGTGAGTACCGCGGTTCACGCTGTGTCCTGCCTCGCGTCCTGCCTCGTGTGTCCACGGAGCAGGGATGAAGGGATGGGGCTGGCATCTCCTCTTTGTCCCCAGCTGCTTTTTCTCTCCGCAGGTGCTGCTGGCAGCGACCCACATCACGGCGGTGGGGTGGCGATGCGGCTGTGCCGGCTGCTCCGACTGCGGCACCCGGCGCAACGTAAGGAGAGGCCCCCGTGCCAAAGCAGCCCCAGCCGGCGCGTAGTGGGTGGCCCCGGTGGGGACATTCCATGGTGCCACCTCTCCTGTGGTGGGACATGGCGTGGATCCTCCTGTCCCATGGTGGGATGTCATAGGGTGCCCCTGCTCCCACAGTGGGACATGGCAGGGTGCCACCTCTCCCATGGTGGGACATGGCAGGGTGCCACCTCTCCCATGGTGGGACATGGTGGGGACCCTCCTCTCCTGTGGCCCCATAATGGGATGTGATGGGTGGCCCCTCTCCTGTGGCAGGTTGTGGCAGGGTGCCACCTCTCCCATGGCCCCACGGTGGGATATGGCACAGATTCCCCTCTGCCCTGGTGCTGTGGTGGGTGCCCCCTCTCCTGTGTTGTGTCACAGCAGGCTGCCAACTCTTTTGTGGCCCTGTGGGTGGGACATGGCATGGACCCTCCTCTCCAATAATCCCGTGGTGGGATGTGGTAGGGTGCTTCCTCTCCCATGCTGGGTCATGTTGGGGTGTCCCCTCTCTTGTGGCCCTGTGGTGGGACGCTCCATGGTGCCACCTCCCCAGAGGACAAGACTCTGCCCCACCAGGCTCCATGCAGCAGCTTCCTGCCCGTCCCCACTCCCTGCCCGCTTCTGTCCAGCTCAAAACAGCCCACTGACCTCTCCATCCTCAACCTCCGCTCATGAGGCTGAAGCCCTTTGGGGTGAAAGGGAGTTTTGCCCCCTTACCAAACTCCACCAGCAACACACAACAATGTTTTCGGAGCCCATCTGACTTTCGGTCCCCCTGGTGTTCTCCACAGGCTTTTGTCTCCGCCGTGCTCTCCAAGCTGGCGCTCCTGGGTGCCGCCGCCTGCTTCGTCCTCTCCGGGGTGGGTTTGACCAATGGACCCCTCTGCTTCTACAATGCCACCGAGCATGGCCCCCTCTGGGGTTACCCCTTCCTGGATGCTGGTGGCCAGGAGCCTGACGTCAGGTGAGGCAGCGGGGCTGAGTGGCTAGTGCCATCTCGTCAGCTTATTGCTAATTAAGTTGATGTTATTTATGGTGGGTGGAGTTGGTGGGTTTGCTGGTGGTGATGCAGTAACTCAAGAGGTCTTCACCTTCTACGGCTTTCTGCATGGGTCACAACAACCCCATGAGTGCTCTGGGCTTGGGGAAGTGCCCGGTGGAAAAGGACCTGGGGGTGTTGGTGACAGCAGCTGAACATGAGCCAGTGTGTGCCCAGGTGGCCGAAAGGCCGCCAGCGTCCTGGCTGGTACCAGCACTGGTGTGGCCAGCAGGCCCAGGGCAGTGACCGAACCTGTGCTGGGACCTGGGGAGGACAAACCACGAATCCTGGAAGTGGTTCTGTGCCCCTCACAACAAGAAAGGCCTTGAGGTGCTGGAGCGAGTGGAGAGAAGGGAATGGAGCTGGTGAGGGGCTGGAGCACAAGTGTGATGGGAGCGGCTGAGGGACCTGGGGGGTTCAGCTGGAGAACAGGAGCTGAGGGGAGACCTTCTGATCTCTGAACTGCCTGAAAGGAGCTGGGAGCCAGGGGGGTCGGGCTCTGCTCCCCAGGAACAAGCGCCAGGAGCAGAGGAAACGGCCTCAAGTTGTGCCAGGGGAGGCTGAGGTTGGATGTGGGAACAATTTCTTCCCCAAAGGGCTGTGGGGCATTGGAACAGGCTGCCCAGGGCAGTGCTGGAGTCACCATCCCTGGAGGGTTGGACAGACGGACATGAGGTTCTCACGACATGGGGCAGTGCCAGGGGTGGGGGAATGGTTGGATTTGATGGTCTTGAGGGCCTTTTCCAACCAAAGCAATTCTGTGATTCTGCAGTTCCTCCCATCCCCATCACCCTGCACACCCCGCTCATCCTCGGATGAAGGACGGGGTGGCTGGGGCACACCTCTGTGGCAGAAAGAGACGCGATTCCTGACCCTCCGTGGGGCAGCACTTTGCATCTCCTCTTCTCCCCGTGGTGCAGGGTAGAGAACTACCTCTACGATCATCACACCTGGAGCACCTGCCTGGAGCCGGCGGGCGTCGTGGCCTGGAACGTCGTCCTCTTCTCCCTGCTGCTGCTCGTCAGTGCTGCTGAGATGGTGCTGGCCTCCCTCCAGATCCTCAACGGCTGCCTCGGCTGCCTCTGTGGCTTCTGCGAGGGCAAGTAGGGACCCGCGACAGTGCTGGGAGGCTGCTGCTCGGAGGAGGTGGTGTCCCCCGCTGTCCCTTGGCGGTGGCAAATGCCCCGGCAGGAGTATGGCACAGACCGTGAGCTCCACTCTGCGCAAGACAGACGGACTCCCCCATGGGGGACAGACACCCGGGATGCTGACATGAGGTGCGTGGGGTCGGTGTGCACAGGGCTGCCCCTGCCCGGGCGATGCCTCTCCCTCCACCCAGGGGCCTGACAGACTTTTGAGGCTGGGAATCAGCCCTGTGAGCGATGGAGGTGAGGACCTGGCTCCTGGCATGAGCCCGGCAGCTTCCCCGGCCGCTCCTCATCAGTGTCCACCTGCCAAAGTGCAAAATGTGACACGATAGTATTTATAGAGATAAGAGCTGGAACACTAATCTATTTTTGTTAATCAATCTGTGTTGGTGTTTGTCTCCATGTGGGTGGGAGAGGCAGAGGAGACCAAAGGAACCGAGCCGGGCTCTGACTGGGGCCGGGAAACATGGACCGAGTCACGCTGGGGGAGGCAGTGCTGCAACTGAGGTGTAGCCCCCCCCAAAACTCACCCATACACACAGAATCACGTCCGGCAAATGTGAGGAGCAGCCGCACATCCCCACCCAGCGCCGAGCCCATTGCACCACCCACTGCTGCGCTCCCAGGGCTGTCACCGGTGTCAGTGTGTCCTCCACCCCTGTGCCCTTGTCCCCTAAACCTTTACAGGGACCGAGCATGGGGACAGACCTGAACCGGCCTGTACTGCGAGGACGTTTACCCCAAAAATGGTACGGGTCAGTGGAAAGTAGCAATGTTCACGGTAGTTTAAAAACAAAAGCCATTAGCCAGATTAAACAGTAACTGGGTGATTTCAGAGAGACCATTGAGAAGAGGAGGATTTGGCTCTAACAGGATCCTTAAAAAGGAGCAAGTAAAAAAGGAACATAAACATTTATGACCATGGGAGGAAAACCCCCGGAGCAGGGCGGTAGTACCAGGTATAGCACAGCCAGAGCATCATGTCCCCCACATGCAGGTGGCACAGGGTGTCCCCAGCTCCCTGCTCCCCCCCAGTGCTGCTGGTGCCCCCATTATGTATTTCATGGGGTGGCTCGTGCTCAGGAGGGAGCCTGGTGGCACAAGCCTCCCTGCCCAACCAACTATATAATTAAAAAAGTAGCAATAGAAATAAGATAACCCCCAGTTTTGGGATGTTAGCGCATGGCTCCTGCGTAATGTGGTGTCAGGACCCCAGGCTGAGAGCATCCTTGTGTGCTGGGCTGGTGGCCTGGGGACCCAGGGGGAGCCGACCTGGGGGCACTAGGAGACAAGGCAGCTCTTGCGGCCCCGCTTGCCATGGCGTGGGGAGGGACCATCCCGCCGGGGAGCAGCGGCTGCCAGGGGGATGTTCTGGAGCACGTCGTGCAGCGTGAACATGCTGAAGGAGATCTGCTCATAGGGCGACCGCGTTCCGTTCTCGTAGAGACAGGCGAAAGCGATGGCCGGGCCACCAGTGATGGAGGCCTCGTTGTAGGGCAGCTCCATGTAAGCCAGGTCTGAGTAAGCGCTCGGGCCCTCATAGATGACCCAGGGCTCAGTCCAGCTCTCCACGTCCCTGGGGAAGGTGCTCAAGTGAACCCCCATGTTGACCCGTGACATGGAGCTGGTAGGATGGGAGTAGAGGACCCACGTTGGTGCTCGGAAGAAGGCAGGAGGGCTGGGGTTCACAGTGGGGTCCCCTTGGACTGAAGTGATGCTGTGGGCATGACGGTGATGCTCTGGGGAAGGGCAACCCTTCTCAGGCTCAGCTGGCTCGCGGTGGCTGCCGGTGGCCACAGTGGGTGGCTTATCACCTGCTGCCTGCCCCGGGGACAGGTACTGAAACTGCTGTAGCATCCCAGGGAGCAGACGGTGAGCCGAACACCGGAGGGACATCACAGGGTCCCGTGGAGCAGTAGGGACATAGACAAAAGGTGCAGGGAAGCCGATGATGCTACCATGACAGCCATGAGGGGGCTCGACCAGCCGCTGGACCAGCTGCCCCCCGTGGAAGACGGCCCCATCGTCCGTGCTGAGCGCCTGGACCCTGAAGCCCAAGGGGCTGCGGGCATTGCAGTAGAGGACATTGGAACCATCCTCCTCGTCCACTGAGACCAGCTGGCACTCGCCTGTCTGCAGGTTGGGGATGAACTCGCCGAAGTGCCAGCGCCGGCCGTGGTCGTCGCTGTAGAAGGCGAAGGAGTGAGGGGTGGTCTTGCAGAGCTGCCCGAAGCACTCCTTGCAGTCGATGTGGTAGCTGTAGGCGGGCACCAGCAACCGCCCCGACCGCAGCTGGATCCCATGCCCGGGGCCCAGGGCGAATGTTGCCCAGTCTGAGGAGCAGAGATGGGATGGAGCTGAAGAGTGGCCTCCATGGTGCCCCTGCCATGCCTGAGGTTGAAGGGTCTCTAGAGCACCCCCCAGCCTGGCCAAGCAAGGTGGGGGAGTGGGAGGGCAGCAGAGCCCCACACCGCCCCGTTGTCCTCACACACAGAGTCATGGAATCATCTTGGTTGGAAGATGCTCGTCAAGTCCAACCACTCCCCCACCCCTGGCACTGCCCCATGTCCTGAGAACCTCATGTCCGTCTGTCCAGCCCTCCAGGGATGGTGACTCCAGCACTGCCCTGGGCAGCCTGTTCCAATGCCCCACAGCCCTTTGGGGAAGAAATTGTTCCCCACATCCAACCTCAACCTCCCCTGGCGCAACTTGAGGCTGTTTGATCCTATTGCTTGGTACTTGGGAGCAGAGCCCTCTCAATCTCCCCTCCACCATGCAAGCAATATGGATACTCTCTCCATCCCTTCTGTCCTCTGCTTGGATTCCTCTTCCACTCCATCTAATTGATGCTCATGGCCTTCCTACCCTGAGGCCACCTCTGCCCACACCACAGGTGGCTCCAGGAGGCCAAAACTCAGGTGCACCCTCCTGCTGCCTGTCCTCCCACTCCTTGCCCCTCTCTGGTGGGCTACCTTTGATGGCCCCACCGATGACCTGCTGCGTCAGGTCCATGGCCGCGCTCCAGCTCAGGCCCTGGTCGGTGCTGGTGACGCAGCAGAGGCGGGTGACGTTTTGGCCAGTGACGATCTGGTAGGCTTCGGGCGTCCTGCCCAGCACCGTGATGAAGAAAAGGAAGAGGGTGCCGGTGAACTCGTCGTACAGCGGGCAGGGGTTCATGGACCGGTGGTGCTGCAGCGTCGCCGTCTCCAGCACACGCATGTCATCCCACTGCCCAGCGGGGAGGAGAGGATAGAGACGGGTGAGACCCACCCCATGTCACCCAACCCAGCGTCCCCTTTTCTCCAGGAGCTCAGCTGTGCCCCGCACAAGCAGTGGAGGACAGCCACCTCACTGTTCCTGTGTCCCAGCCCAGCGCATCCCCTCGGCCCCGGCGCGTCCCCCGTCCCACCTCCACGTAGCTCCCGTAGACGGAGCCGCGGCGCAGCACCAGCAGGTTGGCGTGGGCATCATCGGCGCTCAGCCGCTCCTCGGCGAACGCCAGCAGCTTGGCCACGCAGGGCAGGTAGAGCAGGGCGGGCACGCGGTACGTGACGCCGTTGGGTTCCTTCTCGAAGAGCACGGTGCGGGCGGGGAAGTGCCGGGAGCCCATGGCGCCTGCGCAGAAACGTGCATCCACACCCCGGTGCGGTGATGGGGGGAGAGATCGGCTGGGGGTGTGGGCTGGGAGCTGGGTGGTCCTTGGAGAGGTTTGGAGCTTAACTTGGTGGGCTTTGGTTTGGGGAACCCCCCCCCAGGAGCACAGGTCACTATGGGCAAGGATGGGGTCACCACAGCTCAGCGGTGGGACAGGAGTTGAGGTAACACCAAAGATGCTGACCTGGGCTACCCTGAAATAAAATCATATTGATCTTCAAGAGGCTCTTCCAAAGAGGGTTCTGGTAAATTGACGCCAGTCAGCACAGGGCAGGTGTGACCAGCATTTCCCCGCTCCCATCGCCTGGCGGGTGCTGGGGACCAGAGCCCGTCCCCACACGGCCGAGACCCTGGGACCAGTCCAGCGTCAGGGAAAGTTTTGCTCCTTGTGTCCCCTGTACAGAAAACGTGGGGTGCACAACACGAACTGTGGGGTCCCTGGCCGGGCTGTCCCTGCAGCAGCGGGGTGCACGCTGTCCCCAAGCGCCTTTCCTTCGGGGACAGCAGCAGTGACACCAGGGTGATGTGTCCCTGGTTATCACCACGGGATGAGATGAGCATCCCATTGGAGTGGCCAAAAGCGGCTGTCACTCGCATTTTAGTTAGGAGATTTGGTGATCAGCCGCCCCACAGAGAAAGCGAAGTCACTCACCGGGTCTCACTCAGCTGGGGTGTCCCCTCCGTCCCTGTTCCCCGCCACCGGGTAACACCAGCTCCTGCAGCCGCCGGCTTTCTGCAGAGCCCGCTGCCCCCCACAGGGTCCCCCCACCGATGGTCACGGGGCTCCCGCAGCGGCGTGGCCGCGAAAAAGCCCTGAGTCAGCAGAGGCTGCAGCACAAAGGCCCCGTTATTGAGCCGGGGGCCCTGCGGCTGCTGAGCCGTCTTGCTCGGATCCCCTGAGAGGGGAGGCAAAGGGAGCCATAGGGGGTGTTTGCATTGCCTGCCTGAGTTTCCCTCCTCCCACAGACTGGGAGAGGCCAGAGCTCCTTGCCCAGGTGCTGCAACCCTTTTCCACCCCAGCCCTGAGCTCCCTGACCCATGGACTGTGGTCCAGAGGGTCCCAGCCTCCCTGGGACACCCACCCACCCACAGATGAGCTGTTAAGAAATCATTTTTATGCTTTTATTCCATCCTCACCAGCAGCTGAGCTAAAGCAGCCTGACAGAATTCATACGGCAAGCCACTGATCATAGAACCGCAGAACAGTTTGGGTTGAAGAGAAAGCGAAAGCTCCCCCAGCGCCCCCCCCTGCCATGAGCAGGGACATCTTCACCAGCTCAGGGTGCTCAGAGCCCCATCCAGCCTGGCCTGGGATGTCTCCAGGGATGGTTCATCCACCACCTCTCTGCCCAACCTCGGCCAGGCTCTCACCACCCTCAGGGACAACAATTCCTTCCTCATGTCCAGCCTGAATCTCCCTCCATCATCCCTTGTACCATGAAAACAGGCCCTGCTCAAAAGTCTGTCCCCATCTTCTGGGCCCCTTTTGAGTCCGGAAAGGCCGCACTAAGGTCTCCCAGAGCTTCTCTTCTCCAGCTGAACACCCCAGCTCTCCCAGCTCAGCTGGAGCAGCGGCTGGGAAAGGCCCCGGGATCCCCCAGGCTGAACTGCAGCTGCCATCCCCCCTGCCTGGCCAGTCACAAATGTCTCCTAAAGCTGGTTAATTTTAGCCAGGGTTGCTGGAGCAGAAAACCCTGGTGGTGCTGTTAATGTCCCCATTGCTCCTGTTGTACATCACATGGGCTGCGGAGGAGCCGGGGTTCCATCACAGGTTAACCCTCACCTCAGCCGCCTTCCCCAGCTCCCTGCTGGGTTTAAACACCCCCGAGGAAAATCCCAGCTCTGCTTCTCACCCTTGATAGCATCTCTCCTGCCTCCCGGCTGCCCCGCTGGCTTCATCCCCGAGGTGATCCATCATCCCAGCAGATCCCCACCGCCACCCTGAGCAGCGCAAGCAGGAGGAGACGCTGGCCAAGCTCCAAAATGCTGCACCACGTGTGATGGAAACGAGTGATGCACAATCATTAACAGAAATGACGCCAGAGCCCTTGGACTTGGAGCTTCCATCCTGCTGACAAACCTTCACAGTGGCAAATGAGGAGGTTTAATTAGCTCCTTCAATAATGAGGTCATGCCCTAAATGAGGAGCAGCTGTGCCTCCTCCTTCCAGCCCTCTCCTCATCCGTGTTAGGGAGTTTGAACAACACACCAGCGAGGGGAGCCCAAAGAAACCTTTGCTGATAACACAGGCTTCAGGGGTCCCGAGCCCACGGGATTGTCCCTGCCCAGGGACTGGGGACCCTCACCCAAGAGAGAGGGGGAAACAACAAAAATGGGCCCTCCCAGAGGAGCACCCAGTGCACCTGGCTTTGGGCACGGTGCTCGGGATTCCCACTCACAAAGCAGCCCCAGCATCGCGTGGTGGTCAGATGTCCTCTGGGACAGGAGACCCAACATCGCTCCCGCACCTTCGAGCGCTGCATCCCTCATTATGTCCTCCTTGTTTTCCTTTCCTTCCCCTTTTTTCCCCTAAACTCCAAAAAGCAGGACTCCAGTGAGCTGTGACCAGCCCAGACATAATGATAACCATTAAATAAAGCCAAATGCAAACAAAATGATTAATCCCGTGATTAATGATCGAGGCAGGAATGCCTAAGCCAGCTGAAAGCCCACCCAGCGCTCAGCACTGCTGGTTGTCCCTGGTGAGCGAGGAGGAGGATCCAGCCAACATCCAGCTCAAGGTCCCCCAAAAAGGGACCCACCACCAGTGTGGCGGCCCCAGACAAAGCCCAACTCCTCCCCGCCATGTCCCCTTCACGTGCAAGAGTCCTGTGGGCCAGCCACGTGCCAGACGTGGGGTGATGTGACGCCGCAGCAGGTTGTCGCATGCCCTAGTTGGGACGTGGGAGCTGCGTCTTCTTCTCCTGGAAAGCGGGCAAGGACAAGCCGAACGGCTTCCTCTTCTTGTGCGGGTGTTGAAGCGCATAGAGGTAGGACGTGTACTGGAGCTCTGGCATCACCATTCTCTGGCAGGTTCTCAAAGCCCTGTTGTCTAAGTCTTGTCTGAGATTGTACCCAAGGATATTTGCAGCCCCTGACTGGAAAGGCAGGAGGGCTTTGTTCTGGATGTGATCCTTCTTCACTGCCTTCTGGTCCGAGAGACAGGTCTCCATCAGCTCCTTCTGCCTCATTCGCAGGCGATCCACCTCCTTCTCCATCTTCTGGAGTCCTATGGTCTCCTCAATTGTCCTCCAGAAGCTCTGGTTGAAGTGCAGGTAGAGCTGCCAGTCCAGCGAGCACCACACTTTTATCCTCTCCTTGCTTTCCAGAGTCAAGGTCTGGACAGTGTCCTGGCTTCTGGAGTTCAGCTTAAAGTAAATCACGTCATCCAGATCCCAGCACAAAACGTGCTTCAAGAGGATCATGGACTCATCAAAGTACTCTGCTATCAAGATCAGGTGGAAATTCTCCTCAATCTCCTTCAGGACTGCCTGGACGTACTTTTTGTTGTCCCGTGCATTGTTATCGTAGCCAAAGTCAAACCACATGTTATTCCTGGCGTAGATGTTTTCCTTGGTATCCTTCGGGTGATAATACTTCACGGGTGATGCCAGGTACTCGTTCACGTCCTTGGACAGCCTAAAGGCAGGGACAATGTTCTTGTAGTACATGTAGGAAGACTCCAGCAGAGAAAGGGGGTTCCTCAGGATGGAGAAGTAGAAGGTGTTCGCTGCCATCACCTTTTGCACCTGTGTGCCGGGAGGAAGAAGAGGCTGTTAGTCCCGAGGTACTGCTTGTTCAACCAGGTTTCTCTGCAGGCATCATGGCTCTTTCTTACCTCTGAGGGGTTAAAGCGCAGGTGGTTGCACATGATGTTGTAGTTCTGTCCTATGGATTGAAATGCCTCCACAAAGTGGGCCAGGAAGCTCTTCGGGTAGCCCAGGTGGACGTGGTAGTCAGCTGGGAGGGCAACAGTGAGGTTGTACCTCTCCGCAAACCTGAACATGATGTTGAGGACGGTGCTGCTGGCCGTCTTGTGGGTCTTGAGGAACATGACGTTAGTCTTGGCACGGCAAGGCATGGAAGGTATCAGCGGCTCCCTGTGGCTCTTCAGGATCCTGCAGGAAGACAACAGATGGGGAGAACAGCCTCTCCAATGCCGTATCCCACCTCTGAGACCCAGCAAAGCCAAACCCCAGCAGTTCTCCTGATACCACATCTGCAGCTGGGGCAAGACACCAACCCAAACAAGCGCCATCCCTCGGGCGCAGAAATCAGACAGCTTTCTGCTTCTCCAGGTCTTAACTTACTCAAAGGCTTCAGCTTGATCCCCAAAGAGCTGCATTTTGGCTAAGTTGATCCCTTGCCTGCCCAAACGTGGATCTAGGACCCAATATTGGGCTGCTGCCCTTCCAGAATGACCCTAAACCTCATGAGAGTTAAACCGAGCGTCACAGGTCAGGTCCTTGCTGCCCTGGGCAGATAAAGTCGTGCGACTTCTCTTCTGCTTCACTTACAGGAAATTTCTATTCTTCACATGGTAGAATCCCGATAGGAACATGAGTCCCAGGAAGAGGTTGACGATGAGACATTTGATGTACCTGGAAAGAAAGTAAAGTTTCAGTGGATTTTTATCCAAGAGTCCTTTCCCGAATGTGAACCACCGAACTTTGCATATTGCCCTTGGCAATTTTTGTCACCTGGAGCACAATTTTTTGGCTCCCCCACCTGTGTCAGTGGCTCCGGCACTACAGGTAGGACAGTGAGAAATTGCGCTTTTAATGTCACTCTCCTAATGTTGGCCTTTGGCAAGACATGGGTCACATCAGGCAGGGCCTGAGCTCTGCTCTGCTGCGATTTATTTTGGTTTTCTTTCGGTTTTCTGGGGCATTAGAGCTTATTCACATCAAGCTTTGCTCAGCAACCACTGAGAGCTGGAAAACAAGCCCATTGTGGGGTATAAGGATTTCCTCGGTAAGAAAGCTGGGCACAATCGCACCGCTCCAGAAGACAGCAAACTCAAAGAAACACGAAACAGGTTTTTTACAATATAAGGTAGATTTTTCAAAAGAGAAAAACAATTAATAACCCAACAGCACCTGTAATGGACTAATTACATCCTGCCTTTGGACAAGAGGACACTGCAATAACTCCTCCCAGCCCAGCTCTTCTCCCCTTGGCCAGACTTTAACCTGCCTGAGCTCAGTGGTGGCTCTTTGGCCCATCTACCTGCCCTTTGCCTGGAAAATGATGAGCAGGGAGTCTTTTCCAGCACTAATTAGGCAACCACCATGTACCACCGGCAGTGTGTTCTACCTGGGACACATACAGGATCTTTTGAAGGTTTGATGCCCACCAGAAAGGGCTTGATCTGACTTCTCTGATCTTAAAAGCTTTTTTAACCTGGCATGAACTCCATGTTTTCAGCTGCCATTTCCAAAATGCAGCGGATCTGGCTTGGTCTTCAAATTATTTTGAAAAGATGCAGTCCCATTTACAGCCTGGGATGGTCACTCTTGTGGTCACTCTCCCAAGCAAGCAAGGGATGCTCCAAGCCTGCCCAACCTGAGGGTCAAGGGGGACACAGGGATTGGCGTGGTCTGGACCTGGTGGTCCTTTCTACTGTCCTTCTGGCGAAGGGGTCCTCACACATGGTCCTGCTGCACAGGGTGGTGGTTTTCATAGCCTCCAGCTTGCACAATGTGAAAGATATCGAACCGCTCCTTCTAGTCGGCCTTAGGAGAGCGCAAGCCTCAGCTTTATCTGGCGTGGTCCACAGCCTCCCACTGACAGGCCACAGAACGACAAAGCCGGGCTGTGACAGCCTGGATCGCACCACGGAAAACAGGAGAGAGGACAAGAGCAAAATCCAACAGAGCAGGAAGAGCTGCACAATAAACCACGGCTGTGATCCAGGAGCCACGGACTGAACATCAACACGGTGCGAAGCACGGGGACAGGTTACAGTGTCGCAGCATCGCGATGGCACTGCACAAGAGCATCCGACTTTGCTCGCTACGCAGAGCTGCCCCAAACCACTTTTACTTCAAGCTTTGCTTTGCAAGAGAGCACTTTCCTTGTCCAGTGCACCCCAGCCAAACAGGTCATCCCCAGAGCCCCAGCCACAGCCGGTACCAACCTCCGACATGAATTTGCAGCACGGCTCCTGCATGCAGAGTTTCAAGACATAATTACAAACCACCTTTCGTCAGTATTTCTTATCTGTTGGTCCCAGACCTGTTAGGGGAACAGGGGTGAGACAATCCCCTTTCTTTCGGTTGCTCTGCATAGGTAAATAGAGGCAGGTGAAGGAACGCAGAGGAGCACACAGGCACATCTGTCAAATGCAGCCCCTGCCCATTATTTTGGTCTTTCATTTACACCAAAGCCAATGCTGATGTGACGGTTTTCCAAAACACATCACTCTGCCTGGAGGTCTTTCCTAAGCCATTCTGGTTGATGTCCTTCTCCTGCACCTTTGCTGTAGGGTTTAATATGTGCAACAACGGCCCACGCATTGGTCTGGGTGGTGTCCTCAAAACAGTAACTCCGATGGATGTCTTACGGGGCAAACAAATCAATATGTGCCTAAAACAATCCTGAAGACAGATCAGGATGACAATATGCTCCAGGATTACCAATCCCTTCTATTGCAAGCAGACAGGATCTGTAGAGCTCTAGAACTTGGCTACTTGAGGAATCCCATATTTTAATAGTTATTTACTTTAATAAGCGCCACCCCGTCTCCAAATCCCAAACGTGCAGCACACTGAGCCCATCTCCAGCGTCACAGGATGCTCTAAGCAAATCTGTTTCATCTGGATGTGCTTCAAAAGCCCCAAACAACAGTCGGATTTTGCACCTGGAGAAACAGCAAGGGATAATGGTCTGGATTATCGAGAATCACAGAATCATTTTGGTTGGGAGAGACGCTCAAGATCATTGAGTCCAACCATTCCCCCACCCCATGTCCCGAGAACCTCATGTCCGTCTGTCCAACCCTCCAGGGATGGTGACTCCAGCACTGCCCTGGGCAGCCTGTTCCAATGCCCCACAGCCCTTTGGGGAAGAAATTGTTCCCCACATCCAACCTCAACCTCCCCTGGCGCAACTTGAGGCTGTTTCCTCTGGTCCCATCATTTATTATTTGGGACCCACACCCTTTGTGCTACAACCTCCAGCAGACCCATTTCATCTGGGTGTGCTTCAAAAGCCCCCCAGAACACCCAGATTTTGCACCTGGAGAAACAGGGAGGGAGAACGATCTGGATTATCTAGCCACATAAAGCCTCCAAGTGCAGTGCCAAATGTCCTGTGGGTAAGTTTTGGGCAGGAACGTTCCCCAGTGAGCCCTGGGGATCCGTGCAGAGCTCATCCCTTCCCCTCAGCACCCTCCTGAAGACAACAGTGACCCATAGCCCAGCCATGTCCATGCTGTCACCAGCAGCAGCGGCCATCCAGCCTACAGTGGGATGGCCAAACCATGGCAGCTTCCCAGAACGGCCAGCTCAGGGGAGCAGGAGTGACCGATTTCTTCGGCATGTGGGACAGGGAGCTGCCAGGAATACAGGATTGATGGGCTTTTCTTCCTGGGGGTGCCAAACGATGCTGCCTCATGGCTTGGGGCTTGTTCCCCTGCCTGGGATGGATGGATGGATGGGTGGATGGGTGGATGGGTGGATGGGTGGATGGGTGGATGGACGGAAGGATTGATGGATGGATGGATGGGTGGATGGATGGATGGGTGGATGGATGGGTGGATGGATGGGTGGGTGGATGGATGGGTGGATGGATGGGTGGATGGATGGCTCTCCAGTTCAGGGATTGGGGCAGGGAGGGGACAGCAGCCACTGTCACCCTGCTGGAGCTCAGTCCAGCACAGGGACGGGGTCCTTAGGGGAAGGTCAGGGATCAGGTTGGTCCCCAGGGAGGAGCGCAAGCAAACAGAGACCAGGGTCAGATGAGAGAAGAAGGCTGCAGGGCAGCCCTGGGTAGGAACGGTGCAGAGGGTCCTGTCACAGAATCCCAGGATGTCAGGAACTGGAAGGGCCCTGGAAAGCTCATCCAGTGCAATCCCCCCATGGAGCAGGAACACCCAGCTGAGGTTCCACAGGAAGGTGTCCAGGCGGGTTTGAATGTCTGCAGAGAAGGAGACTCCACAGCCTCCCTGGGCAGCCTGGGCCAGGCTCTGCCACCCTCACCAGGAACAAGTTTCTTCTCATCTTTAAGTGGAACCTCCTGTGTTCCAGTTTGCACCCATTGCCCCTTGTCCTGTCACTGGTTGTCACCGAGAAGAGCCTGGCTCCATCCTCCTGACACTGCCCCTTTCCATATTGATCCCCAGGAATGAGTCCCCCCTCAGTCTCCTCTTCTCCAGCTCCAGAGCCCCAGCTCCCTCAGCCTTTCCTCACACGGCAGATGCTCCACTCCCTCCAGCATCTTGGTGGCTACGCTGGACTCTCTCCAGCAGTTCCCTGTCCTTCTGGAGCTGAGGGGCCACAACTGGACACAATATTCCAGGTGTGGTCTCCCCAGGGCAGAGCAGAGGGGCAGGAGAACCTCTCTCGTCCCCACCACCCCAGCTGCACCACAGGGGCTGTCGCTGCCTCCAGTGTGTCCTGTGGACCCACGTGTGGGGCTTCACCGCTCATTCTGCTCCCACCGCCCCGGCACACCCCAGGGAGAACGGTCCTTAGTGCCACACACATCTGTCACCAGACTGCAAGGCTCTGACCGAGTCCCTTCTAAATCTGTCTGTGCCGGGTCACCAGACGCCGTATTCAACGATGGTTAAAATATTCCCTCACCCTCTAATCCCTTCAAGACAGACAAGTCCCACTCGTCCCAGAGCTATTTTGCTGTTGACTGTCTCACACGATGAAAATAAAGCGAGTACCAGGCGTTACAGCAGACAGAGCTGATCTTTCATACAAACAGTTACCACCGCAGGCAGAGGGGTTTGTAACCACCCAGCCCATCCTCGGGAGCCTGGAGAATGTGACACACGGGATCGCGGCTGCAGTGGTTTCTTCCCTGCTCGCACGACAGGGAGGGAGCATTTAACTGGGGCTGCGGGAAGCCTGAGCCAGCCGAGAGTCGCAGGGCACGATCATCTGCCTTTTTGCCCCATTAACACGGTCTTTTGCAAAGCAAAGCTCAAGAGAGAAAGCCACAATTCGAATGAACGTCACACGAGAGGCACCTTAGCACACAAGACATGCAACCAGCCTGGGAGCCCTTTGAGGAACCACTTGGGAGCTGATTGCTAAGACACAAAATTCTTCCAAGAAGCCAAAAACCTTGGGGAGCTGCGGGCAGGGCTGGAACAGGTGGTTCGTCTCGCCTTTCCAACCTGTGCCTCCCCACAGTGGGAAGAAAACATGGAAAACTGCCTCTCAGGTCACACTCGGTGGTGCCATTATGGATGCTTTAAGGCTTGGAACAACCTTTTTATTCATTTGGTTTAAGCTGTAAGTAACTGAGCTCTAACCAGGCTCTTTCAAGTTAAAAGACCTGCAATACAGGAGAGAAACAACCATGGCGAAATCCATCTCCACCTTGGAGCCAGCGGTAATTAACTTTACAGGTTATTACAAATTTACAGGGACTACCTGAACCTTCTATAACCTGTGTTTCAATTCCGCGCCCGCAGCGTTCGCCCCCTCCCGCTCACCTTGAAGAGCACCCAGGGCTTTTCATGCTGCGAGCTGGAAAATATCCCCTTTGCAAATCGCCTCCAAATACCCCTTTTGTCCGCGGGCTCCTCCGGCTCCTACCGCACGCGTCTCTATTTCTAGCATCCCATCAGTGCGATGGGGCGGGCGAGGGCAAAGGGAGTGGTCAGGTGTTCCCAGGGTGGGTGGAGGGTGATTAATAAGCCATAAAAGGCTCTGGTTCGGCACGACATTGACAAAGAGCCGCCTCGGGAGACGGGGTTTGCAGCGACGGGAGGATTTAGCAGGGACCCTTCGCTGGGGACCAGGTGGCTGAGGGCAGGTCCGTTTGTCACCCCGCACAGCGTCACACCACTCAGTGGCCCTCCCTACCCACCCCGCACCCCTTGCTTGGGGGTTTAGGACTGTAACTCTCTGCCAGACTCGTATTTCAACAGGAAACAGTGGACAACAGCAAAACACCGTTCACCTGTCAGGAATTCCCTGTAAAACATGTAGAGTTGAAACACTTTCCCAGTGAAAATGCAAATATTGCAGCCAGAAGTGAAGAGCTTGGAACCGTTGCTCAATCTAGACCTTGGGAGAGAGAGGGAACAGGCGTTACCTGATCATTCATCTCCAGCGTGACTTCCTGGAGGTATCTTCTGATCTCTGAACTGCCTGAAAGGAGCTTGGAGCCAGGGGGGTCGGGCTCTGCTCCCCAGGAACAAGCGCCAGGAGCAGAGGAAACGGCCTCAAGTTGCGCCAGGGGAGGTTGAGGTTGGATGTGGGGAACAATTTCTTCCCCAAAGGGCTGTGGGGCATTGGAACAGGCTGCCCAGGGCAGTGCTGGAGTCACCATCCCTGGAGGGTTGGACAGACGGACATGAGGTTCTCAGGACATGGGGCAGTGCCATGGGTGTGTTACGGTTGGACTCGATCTCGAGGGTCTTTTCCAACCACAATGATTCTATGATTAACATTCCAACTTGCATTACACAGGGACTGAGATTCCACCAGCACTGCCCAAACTGGGCCTGATGGTTGCAAACTGCCCCAGGAGAGCAGGATCTGTCCTGCGGGTCTGGATTGGGGCAACCCCCCTGCTCCCCATGCTGGGGGAAGTCAATGCTCTCCTCATTTGGGCAACAAAAAGTTCACCCACCTCTCCAAGTCTGGAAAAGTGGATTTAAGCTGTTGCTTTTGGTCTTTTACTGCCGTGCCACTTCCCATGCACCGCCTGCCATGGTCCCTTTTCCCTCCCTGCCCACAGTGCCACCTTTCTAAACCTCGTGTGCTGGTGGCCCAACCTGCCACACCAAGAGCCAAGTCCTCAGCATTCTGGTATCCTTCACCCACGTTGCGCTAAGCCTTCAGAGTACCCAAATACACAGTATTTCCTTTTAAATCACAGCTTTCTCAGGCCAGCCCCAGCTCCAGCGCGCACCGAGATTCAGAGATTAGCAAGGTGTAGGGTTGCTTTCCTCGAGTTTCTTGGTGGAACAAGAACCAATGTGCTGCTTTATGAAGAATTTCTAGGGTTACTCCTGGCACAGCATCAGCTGCTGCTGGCGGGGGGTCACATTTAATAGACTTCTTTCTCCTGTTACACGATACACGTCAGCTGCTCAATCTCTCGCTCAGAAGCCGGTAGGACCCACGAATCACAAAAGACCATCTTCTTTACACTTTTACAGTTGAATCATTGCTCTCTCCTGGGGTGTCGCACACGAATCGTCAGGTTTGGTTACGCAGAAAATACGGTGACCTGCAGAAATGCCTCACGTGGGGCTGTGCTGTGGTGAGCCTGGCAGCACTGACGCAGGATTCATTAGCTGGGCAGGATGATGAATTAATAGCTCCACGGTTGCCTCCGCTTCACGCTGGGTTAGGGGTGAGTGTGGTGGGTCAGGACCCCACGCAGCCACTCACTCACTGCCCCTCAGCAGGATGGGGAGAGAATCCAAAAGGTGAAAGCGCAAACACTCACAGGTCGGGATAAAGGCAGCTTAACAGGTAAAGCAAAAGCCGTACACGCAAGCAGAGCCAAAGGAATTGATTCACTGCTTCCCACGGCAGGCATTCAGCCGTCCCCGGTAAAGCTACCGACCCCGGTCACAGATCCTGAACCCGGCACCGTAGCAGCTGCGAGGATGACAATTAACTCTGTCACACCAAAACCAGTACAGAGAGTCAACTGCTCCCACGCTGTGACAGGAGACCAAGTGTTGAGCATCCACATCGTGCTTGTATTTAAGTCTATCCCAGAAAAAAAAATAGAATTTTGGACAAAAAATTCCCACCACAATGATTCTTTATAAAAACATCCCCCCCTACGCATATATGTACCCACCCCGCCTCTCCCTCCTGTACACAACAGGGAACTGATATTTGAAAGCATCATTGAGAATGAAGAAAAGGACAATACTGGTGTTTAAGGTCTGGGAAGGATACCACAAAACAACCCTACGGTAACTCCTCCCTTCTGTTCCCTCAGGGTATTTGCTTTGTTGTTCAGCTGAAACCGTAAACTTACATTGAGCTTTAGGATCTTCACGTGTAAGGAAGGCGGCTGCGCCAGAACGGCCCCGGCCGCAGCACCGGGTTATTGCTCAGCCCCGACTCCATCCCTCGTGTTCTCTCCGTACGTGGCTGAAAAAAAAGCAGTATGGAAAGTTCCGCTTCCCAAAAAGAACCATTCACGTGTAAAGCCTGTATTTTAAACAATTATGGTCAGTGGTTTGGGGGGGGGTAGGCGCGGAAAAGAGAGAGAAAGAATGGCGTAGGAAAAAGGCAGAGAATAGAAACAGGCTGATCCGGAATGAGCGAGCTGCATCAGCTCGGCCTGGCAGAACGCGAGGGCAGCTCAAACAACAGAGGTATTTCTGGTGAAAGCATCTGTGTGGCTGAGTTGAGAGAGCTATGACCTTTGAGACGGGTGTTGCAGCACAGGTCTGAGCATAAGCCATCATCCTGAAGGCAATTCGACAGCTTGCAGCCTTGTGGAGACGGTGTTCGGGTTAAAAACAAGAAAAAAAAGACCCTGTAGGATGATTTTCTTCCAAGAAAAAAGGGCTGCGGCTGGAAGAGCTGTTTGACTGCACTGTGGAAGAGCAGAAATCACAGAGCAGCAGCTAATGGAGAAGACAGCTGCTCGGTAAGACCAGCTTTCCTGGTCGGATGGAGTCCGGTGAGGCCTCCTGAACCAGTGGACAGAAGTGAAAACCAGTGATCAGCAGCCTCCAAGGCAGATCCCTGCCGGCCCCACAGACCAGCCCCCCCCTTAGCGCCTTCCCAGCATCTCCAGGGTGCGGGAAACAGCGCCCAACACTTTGCTGACAGCAGGCAAACAGCATCCAGCGCTCTCCCCGTGCCTACAGCAAACACGATTTTACGGGTATTTTGTCAGGTCAGTGTCAGGATCTACCTTTGGCAACTCCCTGGGGTTTTCCCAGTCACCTGCTTCACTTGGACCTGACAGAGCCAGGGTGACGAGAGCGAGGCGTCAGTGAACACGGATGTGATAAGCAAACACTGAGCAGACCAGGTGAGTCACCACCAGATGGCCTGGCCTGCCCTGTGCTAACAGAAGGGTGACAATGTGGTTTTGTAGACCAGTCTGTAAACCACAACCCCTCCTCAAATCAGACTGTAGAAATAAAAACCCAAAATAACTGAAGAACAAAAAAAACCCCCATCTTACAAAGGAATATTTCAGTTGGAAGGGACCTATGATGATCTCTAGTCCAACTGATGGCCTGACCAATTCACACTGACCAAAAGTTAAAATAATTTGTTGTCTGACAGGTTTAGGGCACCAACCCCCTCTCTAGAAGCCTGTTCAGTGCCTGACACCCTCTTGGCACAGACGCCCCTGGCTCAGCTCTGACCTGCTCCCGTGTGTCCCTGTCCCTGGTTCCAGAGCTCAGCACCTCCCTCTCCAGTCCCTCAAGGAAGCTGCAGAGCCAGGTTGCCCCTCAGCCTCCTCTTCTCCAAACCAGACAACCCCAGAGTCCTCAGCTGCTCCTTACAGGACATTCCTTCCAACCTTTCATCAGCTTGGTTGCTCTCCTCTGGAGGCATTCAAGGACCTTCACATCCATCTGGAATGCTGGGGCTCAGCACTGTATGCAGGGCTTAGCTAAAGGGGCTTGACAGAATTCATACAGCAAGTCATAGATCACAGAATCACAGAACAGTTTGGGTTGAAGGGACTGTGAAACGTCACCCAGTGCCACCCCTGCCATGAGCAGGGACATCTTCACCAGCTCAGGTTGCTCAGAGCCCCGTCCAGCCTGGCCTGGGATGTCTCCAGGGATGGTTCATCCACCACCTCTCTGGCCAACCTGGGCCAGGCTCTCACCACCCTCAGGGCAACAGCTTCTTACTCATGTCCAACCCGAATCTCTCTCCTTTAGTTTTAAACCATCACCCCTTGTCCTATCACAACAGGCCCTGCTGAAAAGTCTGTCCCCATCTTTCTTATGGGCCCCTCTTAAGTCCAGAAAGGCTGCACTAAGGTCTCCCGGAACTTCTCTTCTGCAGCTGAACACCCCAGCTCTCTCCGCCTGTCCTCCCAGCAGAGCTGTTCCAGCCTCGGATCATTTCTGGGGCTCCTCTGGCCCCCCCTCTCCAGCAAGTCCATGTGTGCCCTGTGCTGAGGACCCAGAGCTGGACCAGCACTGCAGGGGGCTCTCACCAGAGCAGAACAGAGGGGCAGAATCCCCTCCCTTGACCTGCTGCCCAAGCTGCTGGTGATGCAGCCCAAAATACGATTGCCGTCTGGGTTGCAAGCACACATGGCCGGGTCATGGCCAATCTTTCACCCCCAGCACCCCCAAGTCCTTGTCCTGGGGGCTGTTCTCCATTCCTTCATCCCCAGCCCGGATTGATACTGGGGGGTGCCCTGACCCAGGTGCAGGACCTTGCACTTGGCCTTGTTGAACCTCATGAGGTTTGCATGAGCCCACTTCTCCAGTTTGTCCAGGTCCTTCTGGATGGCATCCTGTCCCTCAGGCGTGTCACCAGCACCACTCCGCTTGCTGTCACCTGCAGACTTGCTGAGGGTGCATTTGATCCCACTGTCTGTCATTGATGAAGATATTAAATAGCACTGGTCCCAATACGGACCCCTGAGGGACACCACTTGTCACCAGTGTCCACCTCTTAGTATTGTCAGAAAACTTGCTAATGGTGTGTTCAACCCCTGCCTCCAGATCCCCAAGCCCTGAGGAACCTCCCTGGTGACCGGTCACCGGCCAAATGTAGCCCCAGTCACTACAACCTCTTGAGCTCTGTCCTCCAGCCAGTTCTTCACCCAGCGTACCATGAATCCACTCATCTCCCAGTTGGACAACTGGTCCAGAAGGATGCTGTGAGGGACAGTATCAAAAGCCTGCCTAAAATCTTTACTAAAAAAATACTCAAACTGAAGAAACAAAGACAGTGTCTGGGATTTGTGGAGGATCATAGAATCATTTTGGTTGGAAGAGATCCTCAAGATTAGGACCAACCATTATCCCAACCCTGGCAGGACAAGCAAGATCCCAAGTCAAAAGGATCGTTCCATAATAACCAGTGACTCCTAAAAGGTATAAAAGACCCACCCAAACATCCCTTATCCCCCACAAGTGTCCCTGGCCAGACTGTACAGACTCGCAGCACAGGTGACACATGCTACCGAGAGAATGTGCAAAAGTAACAAGAGTATGAACATGAGTCAAATCAGCCTACTTTAAAAACAAAATCACGCTCTATTAGGTCTTGACCTGACCTCTGATACTTGTCCACACCACCATCTTCTTTCTCTCACCCTCCTGCTTGAGTAAACCCTTTATTTTTGGCCTCACCAACACAAGCAGGGCGTTGGACACGGACACCAGTCTGACCACTGACCGGGGAGCCTCGGAACCACCTCTGCCACGCTGAAACATCATGGTAACGGGGCACTTTGGGAAAATAAATGAGAATCGGTATGTACAGAAGTCTCTTTTGCCTTAATGCACCACGTGCACAGTGCAGAGAAAACTCTGGGCAACTTCAGCATCCCTGTCCTTGTCTCTGCCCAGCCTCATCTAGTTTATTGGTTGGGAGGGACAACCTCTTTCAATAAATCATTCGGATGATGGCTCTTGCCATTCTTGCTGTCAAGGACAGATGGGAAGATGAGGAAGCAGGAAATCTGGGCATGCCCAAAGCCTGACCCTGCCAGAGACGTCCTGGCTGCTCCTCCTCAGCCTGGCTCTGGTGTTTCCTCTCCAGCTCATCCCACCCAAAAGTTACAGCTCTGGGCACCCTCTCTCCTCCATCTCCAGATGGCAAACACACCAGCGGGACCACGCTGATGTCCGCTGGGGACAGGACGCAGGTGGCATCACTGAAGAGGCCACCACTTCATGCTGTTGTGGGCTTTTGGACAAGCATATTAGATCAAAACAACTGAGGAAGAGCAACATTTCTACTGGGAGATGGGGATGTAGCACCCACAGGTGGTTCTCCTGTGCCCCTGATGCTTTACTTGCACACCCCACGTGAGAAAATGCCTCCCCTGGCCGGTGCCACTTCACTAATAAATCAGAGCAAACTAAGGTGAATATCCACACAAAATATCTGCGTGCTTGGTTGCAGCAACCCAGTCAAAATGAGTAATGTGTTCTTCAGAAAGAGCGGGCACCCAGGAGAGGAGAAACCATGTTCCTTTACTTGTTCCATCAAACTAAAGAAATAAAACAAGGAGCGCTCCACGTGCTCAATCCACCAGTTTGTTCACAGCTAAAGTGCAGTTACGGAGCCGGAGACGCGGTCCCTGTGTGACGGTGTCTGCTCACGTCGCTCTCAGGAACCGGAGGGCAGCATCTTGTAGGGATTGAGGATCCCCTTGGGGTCCAGCATGGCTTTGAAACGCTGCATTAGTAAAACCGCCTCCTTGGCTTTGCTGTAGGCAATGAACTGCTTCTTCTTGAAGCCCAGCCCGTGCTCCGCGCTGATGCTGCCATTGCACCTCGCGGTCCACTCGTAGACAAAGGGCTCGATGGCCTCCAGCAGGGAATGGCTGTAGGACTCCGCCGTGATGTTCAAGTGCAAGTTTCCATCTCCTGGAAGAAAACATTGCAGAGGTGGGTCTGGAAGAACATCTCAGTGGCCCTGCAATGGGGCCTCATTGCTGCCTCCTCCACATAAACAACGATGCCTTTGTTGGTCGCCAAACTGTCGAAAAAGGACAAGTTCACTGTCCTTCTACAAACATCAGCCTCTGTGATTTTAAAATTCAAACAACTGTGCTGCATTAATTACTGACCCACTGTGGAGATGACAACCCAAAGACTTGCCCGACGGTACTTCATAATGACCATTAGATTGTAATAGGGCCCTTCATTGCTTTCTTCCTATTATGTCGGTGCAATGTTCCGAATGCACTTTGGCACTGTGTCAACCGAAACAAAGCAAACAGAACATTTTCTCCTCCTGTCCCTTGCACGTGACGGTATTTGATTAAGCACATAGTTGCTGGGTATTCAGAAGCCAAATACACAAAGATAAACACAACTCATCCATTCTCCCTGCAGAACCTCTTCCTGAATCCCAGCAGGCCATGACAGTACTCAGCTTAATCCCCAAGAGCTACCAGAGGCGGTCTTTGTTACACAGACTTACCATCTCCAATAGAGCATGCTGAAGAACGCTCTGTGTGCTTTGGTTTTGGTTTGGTTTATTGGTTTTTTGTTATTTATTTAACACAACAGCTCTGCCAAGCTCCCAATTTACCTGCTTGTAAAACTGAGTTAGTTTCAGAGCATTCTGACAAATGTACCGCCCTTCCTGCGCATTGCCTTTTAATGGATCAGACAAAATCGATTTCCAATACAACTAATCTACCAAATGTATCTAAGTACATTAATCAAATTGATATTCCAATTAAACAACCTACAAACTTAAACAGAAAGTATAGAGCAAGAAGATACAAATGACCAGTTCAGCAGCTGGCAAACCTGCCACTAACATATGAAATACAGTCGGAAAGGATGAAATTCAAACACGAAGACCCTTATGCATCCTCCTCTTTTGACAGCTCTCGCCTATATATGTCTCTGACTAACCTAAAAACAACCTTTAAAACTACCAGGAAGTTGCACAGCAAAACCTGGAGCACAGAACACCAACCACCTCCTTTCCCAGCACCCGCGCTTACCCAAGTGGCCGTAGCCCACCACGTTTTTGGCCCTCGGGCCCAGCCGAGCCCTCGTGTCCGTCACGAGATCATACAGCTTTCCCACAGGGAGGGAGATGTCGTATTTGTAGACGTAGCCGTCATGAGTGAGAGCCTCTGTGATCCTCTCCCGCAGGCTCCACAGCGCCTGGTGAACCAAAGAAATCCAAATAAATCAAGTACCTCTTAGGTCCCCCATTTCGTGACACGGAAGGAAAAAGAGCCTCGATTCTTTTGCGTAAAACATCAACTTTTGATTTCCTTCGCTACCCTCTGCCTCTTGGAACGCAGTAATAATGCTTCGTTGGCAGCACTGTACGGTTAAATGATGCAGCAGCCTCTCCAAAGCTGTGCTGAGTTTCCCAAGAAAGAGGGATGTGGCTCCTCTACTCAAGTGCAAGGGTTGGTTTGGGAACCGAGGCTGGAAGAAACACGGGTCAGAGTAAAATGCTCATGTTCACTGGGCAGACACAAACCTCTCGCTCTCACTGAGACACCACCTGTCCCTCCTGTTCCCTGGGGCCACAGTCTCCGGCTCTAACACACTGAACTTTGCTCACTCCTGCCCTCGCTGACAACTCAGCTTCTGGTTTCCGTGGGTTTCAGGCAGTCTGGGTCCTACCCCAGCAACTACTGAAAGATGTAATTCATTATTGTGGTCTTTTCCACTGAAACCCCAAATACTCAAGCCTTCTGGGAAGAGTCAGCACTGGTAAATATTCTCTCTTCATGTCTGCATACACCAAATAAGCTACCACATCACTCAGGGACATTTATAGCAAACATCAGTGTGAACATTTCCCTATTAAAAATACAAATCCAAGTAGAGAATCCTGTCAAAGACATTTACGTAAGAGAAAAAAACGACTTGCCTTTATTTTCTTATCATCTGTTGCCACAGTCCCATCAGTGGCCAAGCCAGAGGTCATGGCCTGTTCTAGGAAACTGTTCAATTTTTCTTCATCATGGGTCGAGTTGGAGCCTGAAGTTTCAATTAAAACATAAAAAGGGCTGCCTAAAAGTGAGGGAGAGCAGAATAAGCAGATGCTCTGGGGTAAAAGCACAGGAACTTAGTCACGGTTCTGGAGCTTTTCCCCAGCTTGGCACATTTCACAAGGTTGTTCTACTGCCCAGATCTCCCTGGTGCCAAGCGGAAAGGCAGCTCAGTGACAGTTCTTTATCTGTAGGGCACTTTATGTACACATTCTATCCTTTGCTTCACCACCACTTTTCAGAAAACTAGCAGTTTTCTGAGAACAAGGAGAAGCACAATGTCTTATGTTTAGAGGCTTTCACCAAACGTGTTTGGAATTGAATACTGGGTACAAAAATTATAGAACCATACAATCATTTTGGTTGGAAAAGTCCCTCAAGATTGAGTCCAACCATAACACACCCATGGCACTGCCCCATGTCCTGAGAACCTCATCTCTGTCTGTCCAGCCCTCCAGGGATAGTGACTCCAGCACTGCCCTGGGCAGCCTGTTCCAATGCCCCACAGCCCTTTGGGGAAGAAATTGTTCCCAGATCCAACCTCAACCTCCCCTGGTGCAACTTGAGGCCGTTTCCTCTGCTCCTGGCGCTTGTTCCTGGGGAGCAGAGCCCGACCCCCCTGGCTCCAAGCTCCTTTCAGGCAGTTCAGAGATCAGAAGGTCTCCCCTCAGCTCCTGTTCTCCAGCTGAACCCCCCAGGTCCCTCAGCCGCTCCCATCACACTTGTGCTCCAGCCCCTCACCAGCTCCGTTCCCTTCTCTCAACTTGCTCCAGTTATGAGGGATGCCCACACGCTCACTGTCATATATATATGTATCTATAAAACTAGGCTAAAAATCCCCAAGTGGCACAAATCCTCTTCCCTCCAGCACAAATGACACTGGTACCTGTCACTGGGCTGGACAGCTTGAGGTGTCTCTCAACCAGTTCCATGCACTTCTCATCCATGAACTCGTAGGCAGACAGGATCTCGCCCAGCATGGCTCTGCAGGTCGTAAATGTTTCCAGGACCTTCGTAAAACTCTGACACCCTTCAGACAGAACACAGAGAGGAGTCAGGGAAAAAAAGTCTCCCCCATAACCTTGTAGAAAGTTTTAAAAAGTCTGTCAGGATTCAAGTCATCTTTCCCATCTCCAGAAAATGTAAATCGCTGTCCCGAGTTTAGATCAGCAGTTCCTGTCATGGTTTGAGCTGGGAAAGGTTTCAGACCAGAAGAGCAGGAGGATATAGCAATTATTCTTTGCTGTGGCAAGGGTCTCTTGAACACTCATACCAAAACGTCCACCCCACCCTCCGTTCTCAGCAACCCACGAGAAATTTAAAGGTCACTTTGTGGGTCCAGGCAAATTCTGGGCTCCCCTGCACAAATTCCACAGGTCTGTCAGCACCTGGAGTCTACTTGTCCCCTCCTCAGAGTTTGGCCCCTGCTCTCAAGGTCGCATCTGATATGAGCAAACTGAGAAGTCCTTGCTGGCCTTGGAGGCTTTTGAGAAAGAAATAAAACAGTTTCAGGAAAGCTCCCCACAAACAACTCTGTTAAAAAGCTCGCTGTCCCCAGACGTGTCCCCTTGCTTCACCGGGCACCGTCAGACCAGGCCCTCATGTCCCCACCTGCCCCTTCATCCCACCAAGTCCCTGGCTTCCCTTCTCTTGCACGGCAACCTGCCCTGGCAGGTGTTCTGCACATTTACACCACAGATTTAAAATATCTGCACATGTACTTTAACATATTAACACTGTATTATGGTTATAAACTGGAACACAGGAGGTTCCACTTAAAGATGAGAAGAAACTTGTTCGGGGTGAGGGTGTCAGAGCCTGGCCCAGGCTGCCCAGGGAGGTTGTGGAGTCTCCTTCTGTGCAGCCATTCAAACCCGCCTGGACACCTTCCTGTGGAACCTCAGCTGGGTGTTCCTGCTCCATGGGGGGATTGCACTGGATGAGCTTTCCAGGTCCCTTCCAGCCCCTGACATTCTGGGATTCTGCGATTATTATCAGCTGATGCTGGTAGTGACGCTGAAGCAGATCAGCGCTCTCTTCTCTTCATCCCTATTCCCTTCCCAGCCCTTGAATTGAGGTGTGAGATTATTAATATCAGCTCCTACCTAGGAATGCCAGATTGACAGCCTTCGGTTTCTGGGGACAGAGTATGGAGACAGCAGTGATAACCCCCAAAGTCCCCTCAGAGCCGATGAAAAGCTGCTTCAGGTCGTAGCCGGTGTTGTCTTTGCGCAGGGACGCCAGGCAGTCCAGAGCTGAGCCATCAGCCAGCACCTGTGGGGACACGGACACGCGGTCAGAGCACCAACAGAGATCTGCCGGCTGCCACCACGCTGAGGAAAAGCCGCAGCCCATTCCCATGGTCTCATCACCATCCCTCCATTCCCAGCTCTTCCTCCCCTCACCATCCTTCCTGAGTCTTGCTCAAAACTTTTCTGCTTTGCTATTTTTTTTTTTTACGGTGCTGTTTGCACATGTCCCAGCAGGACAAGTGACAAGAGAAGTTTGCTCTGTATTTCTCACCAGTGGGGAAGTTCAGCCGCTCTTTGCAGCCCCAGTTCCTGTTATTCAACAGGAACGGGGAACACTATTTGAAACAGCGAAGAGTTATGCAGAATGAAGTAAGCCCTCACCACTTGTGCCTTAAATCAAGGCTGAATGTCTCTACGACATGTTATCAAAGGCTGTTTTGACACCAGAGTGATTAAGCTGGATGTGGGAAACTACAGCAGGTCCGTGGATCCCATGACAGAGGGCATGGGAACAGAAATTAGCCTTGAAGATATCAAGGCCTACCTGTGAGAAAGATGAGAGTGAAGGAGTATCCGGAGATATTAAGGTGTACCCATGAGAGAGACGGGAGTAAAAGAGTAACACTGACATTAGCAGAATTAGCCAATGATACGTTACTATTGCAGCCTGTAACCAGCAGCAAAAAGATACATGAACTGGTAAAGACAATACAAAAAGGCGTTTGTGGCAATAAATGGAGACTGCTCTTTGTACTTAAGAACTCGGTCTATGTCGTTTGTCCGTCTCAACCGCGACACCTGGGAGATATAAGCTCTACATAACAAAACCAAACCAGGCTTTTGTTACCTGCCCAATTTATTTCCTATCAGCTCTCTGCTCCCAAACCCCAAAATCTTTCAGAACCTCTGATCCCAGCCCTTGCACACAGAGGCATGGGCCTGCAGAACTGAGGAACGAGAAAACCAGCAGCCGAACCCAAAGCGGACGGCTCTGTTAGAAGTCGAGCGAGCAGCCACTAGAAGAGACCCTGCAGGATGGATTTAGCAGAGACTCGCAGCTCCACGGAGGAACCAGCCTCATGCAGGCGACTCGGAATCACCACATCTCTCGCCACCTGCTTCTCACTGCTCTGGATTAGCAAACCACCTTGTGGCACCTCTGTCACTAAGCTGACAGAAGCTGCGGCAGCAGTAACAGATGCCTCATGCACGAAGACACATGTTGACCCTTCTCAAAAGAGCCATACAAGACACAAAGAGTGGGAGCCTTGAAACACAGAAATAAACATAACAGCAAAGTCAATTATACTGTTAAGTGTCATTTTCTATTTTATCAGAACTGGGGAGGTCCGGGGATCATCCTCCATAAGCGCTCCAAAGACTGGATGCTCTTGCGTTGCTTATCTTCACATAATTACTTCATATTCATTATAATTTTTGAAAATTTTGATATAGATCTACACTAAGAAATAATTGATGTTAGCTAGAACTGTTTAGTTTCTTCCTTAGAATACATCTATTAATTATTAAATACAAGCTAAGCACTCTGCTTCTAAACAACATGTAACTTAACCTTCTGTCTCTCTCTTGTTGTGCAGAAGGATCTAAAAGTTGAGAAAACACTGACCACGTCAATTGGTTAATGATGGGTATGTCTTTTGTAACTTAACCACAGTGTACATTAATTTGGCAGCTTCTCTTCAGCCTGGAGAGGAACTTGTCAGCATAATGGATAGCTAAGGGCTGGAACAGCAGAAAACAGTAAGAAGCAGAGGTTTAAATGCAGAAGCGAACTGCCAGGTACTCGCCTTACCACTTCCAGGCCCAGCACCGTCCCCCGCAGAGAGCCGTATCTCAAGAGCCGCAAGCCGCCAGCATTTGTGGCCACGTTACCACCGACATGACAGCTGCCTTTGGCTCCCAAGTCGAGCGGCATGACAAACCCCTGCTCCTCCACGTACTCGTTGAGTTTCTCCAAAATGCAACCAGCTTGGCACACCAGGATTCCTGAAACAGAAACCTCTCACTACAACCCAGTGCCCAAGGAGAAGGTGCCTCCTCAAGAGGAGGGGTAAGTACAGGCAAAGGCAACCGCCTCTTCCTCCAAAACTTTTCAGGATTGAATTAAACACACGAGCAGACTGTGTGTGCTACAGGGCATTGTCCTGCCCCTCCTCAGGTCTAGGGGAGCTTTGCCATCTGGTCATTCGCAACTCCGGGCTGGTAAAACACAGTGACATTAAGTACATCTCTGCCTGGTTTTCTCTCCCTGTTTGAAGAACTGAAATACCTGGTTCCTAACTCTCGAAATCCAAATGATCTCTAAGTTTTCCCCATCCCTCCCTTCCCTCTGCTAGTGCAGCTACCACGTGTCCTCTTCAGCACTGTCATCCTGCTCCACCTGCTGGGTGTCTCACGGAGATTTATGAAGAGCCCATAGCATGTCCATGTTTCTCTTCTCTCCTTCCTCCTCCTGCCACTTATTTTTATACCTGCTACTGTTATAACCTAAGGATTACACCAGCAGCAGGAGCCTGGATGAAACAAACCTCTGACCCTTGTGACGCCGCTGTACTGAACCTTGCTGATCCTGCAGTTATCGTCTTCCAGGAAAAGAGCTGAGTTATGGCCTGGGGCTCATTTCCGTGCCTCATGTCTCTACAATATTTACCAGACACCTTGTCAAAGCTGATGATCTGGTTCATGAGAGCAGTGGAGAGAATGATCTCATCGAAGACAGGAACGCTGCCCCCAACAAGGCCGGTGTTCCCCCCCTGGGGGTTCACTGCCAGGTTCCTCTCATAGCAGTACCTGGAAGAAAAAAGGTTTCTGAAGCCTTATGTATAACCCAGTCTATCTGAAGAGTTCCACCTCCCTGTGAAGGTGAAAGTGCCCAACGCTCCTTAAAATGAAGCAGCGTTCAGCCTAAAGATTGATACAAGGGGGCAGTTTCACTGCGAAAGTGAGAAAGCACAACTCCTCACTCAACTCACGCCGCACTGAGCAGAGGAATGAACGCGTGGGGTTATGCCCATGCATATCGACAGATCTGCCACACAACTTCTGCCTGGAAATCCCAGCTCCCTGTCACATGTACGCTGTGTGCACACCAGTCTGTCAACAACCTGATGTCCTCTGTAGGTTCTGAGACGTCACCACCAGCAGCAGTCCATCAGGTTTAAGACATTACTGCCCTCCTCCTCCCCTCAAGAAATTAATGCTCTGTAGGCAAGAAGCACGTGCACCCACAGCTCAGCTGCTTCACCTCCCCCCTGCCATGCCCCTGCAGAGCCCCAACCAGCACATCCATCCAAAACTCACACAGAATCACAGAATCCCAGAGTGTCAGGGACTGGAAGGGACCTGTAAAGCTCATCCAGTGCAATCCCCCCATGGAGCAGGAACACCCAGCTGAGATTCCACAGGAAGGTGTCCAGGCGGGTTTGAATGTCTGCACAGAAGGAGACTCCACAACCTCCCTGGGCAGCCTGGGCCAGGCTCTGACACCCTCACCCCAAACAAGTTTCTTCTCAAATTGAAGTGGAACCTCCTGTGTTCCAGTTTGCACCCATTGCCCCTTGTCCTATCACTGGTTGTCACCCAGAAGAGCCTGGCTCCATCCTCCTGACACTGCCCCTTTCCATATTGATCCCCAGGAATGAGTCCCCCCTCAGTCTCCTCTTCTCCAGCTCCAGAGCCCCAGCTCCCTCAGCCTTTCCTCACACGGGAGATGCTCCACTCCCTTCAGCATCTTGGTGGCTGCGCTGGACTCTCTCCAGCAGTTCCCTGTCCTTCTGGAACTGGGGTGATAGTTTTGTGTGTCAGTACAGAAAAGCAACACTGCCTACCCACCAGCACACGCATACCCCCGGACTAGCAACAGCCTGCAGCATCTACTTGTCCTGAGAGCAGCTGGAACAATTGGTACTTGAGGAAACACTGGGAGTACGATGGATATAAAGCGCACAAGGGAGAGCTGAAGCCACCAGAGCTCAACCACAAGACACGCAGCCAAGACAACAACTTCAGCGACTCCAATGCTTGAGCAATCGGTGCCTGAACCTCCAGATGTGGATCCTCCCGGAATAAACCTGAGTTTCCTCAGCACAAAGCCCAGCAGGAAAGTTTCACGTTACCTGAGGATTTGCGACACCTCTGCTGTTGTCTGCGGCTTCAACATCAGCTGGCTACAGCCTGCAAGGAAAACAAAGGACAATCAGGGCGAGTTGTGGGCTCTAAAGAGGTTGGAAAGAAAAAGGTGGCAAGGCGTAACATCTGAAATAACAACGCTCTCTCCAGAATCATCAAAGTTAAGCCAATTAATAGACTCTAAGTTAAAAAGAAACAAGCTGTTGTAAGATACCAATGTCAATTCTCACTAGAACTTCGAGTTATCCAATAATAACGGTCTTTGCTGCTTCCACTGAAGTCACTGGCAGGACTCTCAATGATACAAGGATCAGAACCCAGTTAATAATTCGCAAGCTGCTGGTTCAGTAAGAGTCTTAGTAATTACACAGATGGTCATATTAAGAAGCTCAGCTAAAAGTAATTTTGTGGTTTTTTGTTTATTTGTTTTTTAAAGATAAATATAGAAGAGAAGTTCTGTTGTAATAGAAAATTACTGAAGGCTTAGATTTCAGAGACAGAAGGCGAAGAATCATTTGACATTATAAAATATGGCGGACAAATTGTAACAGAATTGCATAACAGATATCAAGATGTGCATAAAGAAGAAGTCTGTATGAAATTCTACCTTTAGGTGTAATTACGTGCTGAGTTTTGCATTGCTGGAAGCAACTGATTCCAGTAGGACTGTGAAAAGTATAAATTAGTGTATGGCATATTCCCCCCATTGTGAGGTAGAGTCATTTTGACCACTTTCAAAACATCTTCAGCAGCAAGTTCTCCCTTTAAGGGCCGGAAAAGCCTCATCTGCATATGTAGACTTGGCTGCCAGTGGGAGCAATTGGAAATGTGTTATATTTTCATGGAATCTTCGAGAAAAGTAACAGAAAATTCACAACGCTTATGATAAATTAACAAGGCTCAAAATTACTTATTTATTTAAAACCAGAAGTCTAAAAGATTACCAGAAAGGAATTCTCAAGGGAATATTTTCAATGGGGAAACCTCATTTTGCCTGGTCTGTAGGGGCATGGTCTGTGAGGACATGGTCTGCTAGAAACAGCAAAGAGAAGCTGCCCAATCAATGTATATTGTGATTAAGTTACAAAACACATATTCATCATTAACCAATTGACACAAATGCTTTCTGACCACTAAAACAAGGGGATATTTCTCAAGTTTTAGATCCTTCTGCAGAAGAGGGAGACAGAAGATTAAGTAATAACATTGTTTAGAAGCAGAGTGCTTAGTTTATATCAGCCAATAATTAATAGTTGTATTGTCAGTAAGAAACTAAACAATTGTAACTAACATAATAAATTATTTCCTAGTATCGATGTATTATGTCAAAATTTTCAAAAACTGGAAAGAATATGAAATAATTATGTGAAGATAAGCAACGCAAGAGATTCCAGTGTTTGAAGCACTTATGGAGGACGGTCCCCAGCGCTGATAAAATAAAGAATGACGTTTAACGGTGTACTTGACTCTGGTGTTAAGTTTATTTCTCTGTTCCAAGAGAGATTTTTCTCCGGCAGACTTTTCATTCCGGCACCTTAATGGAAGCCGAGCGGAGGTTTTACCCAAGCTGTTGCTCACCCACTCACCCCGCACCGACTGCAGCCAGTCCACATTGAAGGGCTTCAGCTCCTCCGGGTCCGTGACGACCCTGCCCGGCAGGACCCGCTCGAAAAAGGCCACGTCTCGGTCCCCGACCCTGGCGAACGGCAGCCGCCGCACCCCGAACCGCTCGCTGGTCAGCGCGACCTCCCGGCGCCTGCGGGGCGCTGCGTGGAAGCCCCTCAGGGCGCGGAAGCCCGCGGCCCACGGGCTGCAAACCCCCAGCGCGGGCACGCGGTTCCCCCGCTGAAGCGGCACCGGAGCACAAGGCGGGACCCGCCCGGGACTGCTCTTCAGGCAGCTCAGCGAGGCCCAGCGGTGCCAGGAGGAGCGGGGGGCGGCGGAGGAAACCCCCATGGGCGCCTGGGTGCGGGCTCCGGACCCGTTCCGCCTCAGGACGCGCTGGCCCTGCCAGGCCTAGGGCAGCGGCACCACCCTCAGCGCGCACACGGCGCATGCGCTCAGCCCAGCAACGCTGGCCCTGCCAGGTCCAGGGCGGTGCCACTCCCCTCAGCACGCACAAGGCGCATGCGCACAGCCCGGCAACGCTGGCCCTGCCAGGTCCAGGGCGGTGCCACCGCCCTCACCGCGCACAAGACGCATCCGCGCGGCCCCACAGCGCAGCAGCGCCCCCCAAGACCCTGGAGGCCCGCCCGCAACACGCACTCGCACATCTCAAGTTCCCAAAAATACTTTATTTATAACAATATATCCATTATCACATGATTCAAAAATACAGATATACTTTTTTTTTAACTTTACATTCCTTTTAATAAAAAGATTTATTTTCCATTTACAAAGGGAACACGGATCTAATTCCTTTAAAAAAATAGAACGATTGAGTTAAAGGCATTTCACCTCCAGTTTGGATGAGCTGGGATAAAGCTGAACCCCACGGGGATTTGGGGGTTTTAACAATCTTTAGCAGAACATTCCTTTATGTATCACAGTCTCATTCACCCTTCTCCAGAAAAGTGTAGCTAACACTGTACATTCAAAATTCAGGAGAAAGATTTAAACCCTTTCATAGGCAAAAATGAAGGCCTAATGGTATTTCTGTCAATAACGGTTTTAAAAAAACAAAAGGAAATATCTCTAAAGCCCGGTGTGAGCGGCCAAGGAGCCTGTCAGAGCCCCGTGCTGGTGCGTTCCCAGTGGGACAGTTTATTGCTGGTACGAGATGTCAGGTACTGACACCATAAAGTCGTAAAGAAGAGGATGTTGTACCTTACGCTACTTCCTAGTGAAGCACCTTTCTGAAAATAAAACCCAAATGGCATCAGCTCTAGTCTCCAGGACGCGTTATTTGGCTGTGTGCTCTCCCAGTGCCGTCGCAATGGCAACGGCGACAAATGTGCATCGTCCCGCAAAAAGACCTACAGAAAATCGTATACAACGTGCAGCATCGCGCTTTAAATGCAAGGACCCTAGAACCTTGGGTTTTTTTCCACAGCAGATGCAATAAATCACCATGTCCACAGGGAAGCTGTCTCAGGATCGAGAGGTTTCTTCTGTGAGTCCTGACTTGCAGCATCTGCAAAGCCCAACAGAGCGGAGCAGGGAAGGAACATTGGCAAGAACCGCCTTCTGCTTTCTTTAATCACAAACCACAAGTGAGAGGGTCAGTGTAAAAGGGGAAAAATGTTTTCTTTTCTTTCGGAAACAGGTGCCAGAATCTGACTAGAAACGTTTTTTGTTTTCCTTCTTTACTGTTTACTCAGATCGTTTCTATAGCAGAACAAAAGGCCAAATTCACAGACCCTGGGCTGTGCTGTTGTGTGGGCAGGTGCATTGGGGCTCTTTTATTTTCCCTCTCCACCAGCAAAACCACCTATCCCTGCAACATCTTTTATAGTAGGGCGATAAGCCCCATAATACAGGGGATATATATGAAGACAAGAGTGATCTCTGCTCTTCCCTCAATTTCTGCCTCCTCTATAACTCACAGGAAGGGAAAAACAGAAAAACTTGTGTTTTCCTACTCCTGATTCCTTCTCTTCCTTCCCCTGCGGTGACCGCAATGATTCACATGGTGACAGCAATGATTCACATTCAGAACCTGAAAGGCAGCTTAAAGAGATCAACAAGATGCAAATGGACCCCCATTCTAAAAAACAGAAGAGACAAGGGGTTGTTTGCAAACATCCCTGCTCAATGGCTTTCTTCAACAGCAAATGCTTCACAGCAAATGCTGTTCAACCCCCCACACGTCCTCAAGTCCTCCTCTGAAAAACTCTTCTCCCAGGTGCCACACAAGCAAATAAGAGTCAGAAAAAAATCAGGCCTTCATCTTATTTTATGAATAAATCCGACCTTCTAAGAATACTGTAGGTTTCATCTTCACAGTAAGGGACTTAAAGGATCTTCAGAGAAATGGAAATGGCCAGGAAAGGTAACGTGCTCTCAACTGTTACAAATAAATGCTGCAGGACAATCCTTTTGCTATTTAAATGTTTTCTCCCCAAAGAAACCAACCTTTTCTAGAAGCGGGTGTAAAGTCAAACAGTTCGCTTCTGTTCAGGTTCGTGTGTAGGGGGGCAAGATCAAGTAAAATAAAGGCAGTGCGGAGGTAGACAGAAGGAATTCCCCAAAAAGAAAAGATGCGATCACAGCTCTGTCCCATCCCTGCCCTGTCAGTGCTTGGCTTCGAGGAAACGGACACTGGGAACGCATCACCAGCTTTTCCGTTCCTTTCTGTGCTAAAAAACGGCACAACAAATCAACTTCACACCTAAATATCGTGCCAACGTCTTCTGTGCAGGCTGCTCTGGAGACAATCCCTTCTTCTCTACAATACCAAGCTCCACGTTAAGCAATTCCCACGAAGACATGGGTATTTCCTTCTCCTGCAACGTGGTTTCACAGACTCCGGTGAACTAGCGGAGACCACAGGTACTTCATAGTAACAGCGATTTCAGTGCTGGGCAAGCGTGACACAATAAAACCCCCGTGGCAAAGGGATTTGGGACTCTCTCCCCAAGTCATTTTCTTACGACAGGACGGGAATAACAACTGGCCAGTGGATAATTAAATATCATACCAGAAAAAGAAGGGTAGGTTAGAAAGAAAGAAACACAAATAATCAAAGATAATATTGCAACATGAGTGGAGGAATATATTAAATTCTTCTTGCCTCGGAGGACGCATTCCCCTCTACTCCCTACTTCTTTTTCTTTCTTTCCTGAACACAACGAGGACAAAACCTACATGGAAAGAGAGGTAGTGATTAGTTCCTGAAGGTAACAACACATAACCCAAGAACTTTTTATTATCTGGGAACAAGAGGGTGGTCTAAAAGCAGCCCATTCAAGTAAATGCAACAACTTCCAGGACATGCAGGGAGCTGGATAAAAGGAACCGCAGCAGCTCGGGTGGGTAGAAGTGACAGCACTGGGAGGGTCCCAGGGCTCGTCACCCCCTCAGGGCTGTGATTCACTTGATTTCCTTCTCCTACAAGTTACTCCAAGTAACCCCCTCAAGTTTGCCACACAAGGTTCATCAACGGCCAAACGAAAATAAACAGGCTCCTCTGACTCATTCCTTCCTCTCCCTCCTACTTAAGCCTGTTTCTGATGGGCACCTTGTTAATTAGACACGAGGAGCCCATCAAATAGAAACTAAATACAGAAGAAGCCTATGGTTCTTTCCAAGATGAGCACATACACAGAACCTAGAGCAGGCTTCAAACTCCGCTTCCAGAAGCGGAAAAATGTGATAACACAGCAAACCTGAGCTGGATCACATACACATGCACACAAGTCTCACATCGAAACCTGCTGTTTATCGCACAGTTTTGCATATGCCCAGGTCCTTGTTTTGCTCCCATGGAAGGAGATATTAGGAAAAAGGTTCCCCTTGTACCTTCGACCTTCGCACAAACGCAATACCAAACTGTAGAGGATGCAAACCCCGTGAGGACAAGAGCAAAGCTCCTCTGTCAGGAAGGCTCACAACGGGGTTTTGCAATTCTTGACGGATAATTTAGCTGGATAAAAATCAAAAGGCCGTATGTTGTCATACTCACCACTTCCCTTTTGGCTTGGTGGTGAGGTCCACACAGGCAAAGTGGAACCACTCGATGGGGCACTGCAAAACAGAAAGGAAAAACCCTCAGAAGAGATGCTCAGCGTTTCACAAACGTTCACGTAGTACGATCTAACCGAGCGAGTCCCCCCGCTAGGATTTCACAGTGCTGTGATGCAGAAAACACCTGAAAATAAATCATCCCCAGTGCTTACGTCCGGGTTGTCACAGCCGATCATCTCTCCGTAGGACACCTGGTGACACAAGCAGTAGGTGGGTTCGTTGGGGTCCACCGGCATGTCCAGGACATCCGAGGGATGCACCGACAGGATGGTGTCAGCAAACTCAGACCTGCGGACGAGGAAAAGGTTGAGGACAAAACACTCGGCACCCGCAGGCAACACCGTGTCCCCAAGATCTAAATCCCACCTGGGAAAAGCGGTTTTTAACAAGATCTTCCCTAAAACACTCTGACTCTACATTAGAGTTTAGACCACATTATCACATATCAGCCAACAATTAAAACAATAAGGTAGGTTTGATCAAACACAAACCATGAGCTTGACTATAGAGGATTAAGAGAATCATTTGCAGACACCAGGGCTACAATAACAAAATTAACCTCCAGATCACTTCTCCTTGTGGACATGTCTCCCACCTCCCAATCTGTTATAATACACATTATTATCTCCTTATCTGGTACAAGTGAACCTGCCTGCTCTGACAGGAATGTACTGAGTTGACATGTCGGTAACAGTCAACAAAAAACTACCTTATAGTTTTCTGCACCTCCTGCAAATATCAGAATTAACAGAGTCCCTTTAGTACACATCGTATCACAGAGGGGACACACTTTGTTCCTTGCTTCACAAAACCAAATTAGATTATTCAAGGCTATCTAAAGACACCGATTCTCTGAAAACAACCCCCAGAATTCTCCAAGAGTCCTAGATAATAGTACGACATCTGTTTTTCTCTTGATGGGCAAGTGTTACTTTTTACAATCAAGACCACAAGCAACTGTTAAAAATAGCCCCATGACAAAAATCAAAGCTATTTTCCCCCAGCTTGCCAAGAGCAGCAACGCTGATCTTGTTCTTCCAGCCCGAGGACATTCCAGGCACGTGCTGAGCAAGGAGTTAATTAACAAAGCAGGAGCTAATGAAATGGAGTGAGACCACAACACTCCCAGCACTGCTCACCGGCCAGACCTGAGTCATAAATAGGGTAACACGAGCTTGTGGAAAATTCATGAAGTGTCAAGCCCGAGTCCCCGCAGCTGCGGCTGGGTCTGTCTTACCCTCCTTTGAGTTTCTTTTTCTTGGGTGTATCTTCCTCAGACGCTCGTCTGCCTCGGCTGCGGGAGCTTCTTTTGTCCTTCTGACTCCGTCCCTCTGTAAAGGGAAAAAAAATCCATCATTTCAACCAATTTGAAAACCAGAAACATCCCCAAACGTTTTGCCTTTGATGCATTTATCATTTTGAAAACCTTATTTCACATGTAAGTGAATACAAACGTTGATTCTGAAGTACGTTTCTGTGCCACAAACTGGCAAGTAGTAGAGCAAGAAACTCTTGCGTTCACAATTTTGGCAATTAAATCACTGCAGCACAACACGAGCCCGTATCATTGCACACGATATAAATAGCATCGTATTTGATTAGACGCGCTGTAATATTTGCTTTTAAAACCTCAGTACGCTTTTAAACGCTCAGCCAGTCAATTGGTTACTCACTAACTAACGTAACTTATTTTAATCCATGACCTTACCCCTTATTTCACAGTTTAAAGGCACAAAGCTGCGCTGGTGGTTGCCGTGCTCAGGTTTCACTGTCGTCACACCAGATTTCCAGTACACATTACAATAAATGGTACCGTGCCTTTAACTCCTAACTTTTCCCGCTGTTCTTAGCTCAATCAGCACTCAAATTGTGACAAAAGGAGGAAAAAAGACAAACTTGTCCTCAAAAAGAGCTTAGAACTGACTCAGTAACAGTTCAAGCCTGTTACACTCCAGAGCTGTAAGAACACCAGCTAGAATTTCCCTCATCTACTGCCCACTGTAAATATTTGAAGAGTATTAAAAATAAGTAGAGAAGACACTATGGTGTAACTTTTCTCCCTCCAGAATATTTTCTATTTTAGCCTTTCTGGTTCGATAGGCACAGAAGGGTTGTCAAGCGCCTCAAAGTTACGCACTTTTCAGGCTTCGAGATCCAGAGTTTTCAAAGTCGCTGCCTTCCAGTTTATCTTTCAGATCCGCTTCGAAGCGCGCCAGGTCAGCATCCAGCCGGCGGATGTGCTTGTCCACCTGCGCAAAGAGCAAACCGCAAACCGAATCAGGAAACAATACATTCAAATCCTCAAATGAAAACAGGAAGGTCTGGTGACTTGGCCCTTATGGGCACGAACGGGAATATGCGACTTCAGAGCAAGGTGTGAAAGGGAGAGCAAACTATGCACCAAAGGGAAATGAGAGATGCAAAGGGAATTAACACAGAGAAGAAAAAGCCAGAGGAAAACAGGCAAAACAAAAGGATCCAGTTCCTCTACAGACAAAGGAAAAGGGGAGGAGGTAGCACAAAGGAGAGTCAAAGCAACTCGGACTCATGGGCTGCAGAATGAAACAAGACGATGAGAAGTATTAAAAATAACTTTTTTCTCCTTGTAATTTTCAAAATGCCCATGGAAAGTGTTGAGATCAGCCTGTTTTTCCTGGCTTTTCACTGGGATCCTCTTAAATGAAATAAATAGTAATAAATATAGGCTTCTGTTGACTCCAATATTGAGAAAAATCCACGCTCAGCAAGTTCCTTGTACCACCCTGGCTACAATAACGTAGTTTTCAGAACAGAGAAGTAACAAAGGTATTTCAAGCCACCCCCAGATTGTGTTTCCACAGCACCTGGCCCTCAAATTAGCTGTTATCTAGAACGCTTCTCCATCCCTGTGAAGTAATTTCCTTTCCTGCAGTATTTGATGGCAATAAGCATCTCTAGAAGCTGGAGGAAACACACCAAGTACACTTAAATGGATAAAATAGAAAGAAAAGTTATTCAAGGGACAACTAAATGGACATAAGGAGTAGGGGCAGAAGAAAAGTGGAAAGCTGCATCTTAAAGTAATGAGATTTCCCCACCAGGTCCACTGAGGGAAGCTTGGTGTCCAACACACAACCAGAATGGTGGAGCTGACAGGGCCGCTCTGACACTTGGAAACCAAGGAAATTGAAGAGATTTCCTTTAACTCTTCCACAATGTAGAATTCTACTTTAAAAACGTTGCTTACAAATAAGAGCAGCCCTAAATAAATCAATGGGGGACTGGGGAGCCACTGGGGAGGAGGGAGTGGGGTACATTTGCTGACATTATTACATATCAGAGGAATAGTATTGATCAAGAAATCTCCAAGCAGGATCACAAAATCATAGAATCACTTCATCCCGGGTTGGAAGGGTCCACAAGGATCATCTGGTCCAAGCCCGTTTTAGACGAGCTGGCCCAGCACCCTATCCATCTGAACCTTAAATGTGACCAATGTTGGCGAATCCACCACTTCCCTGGGGAGATTATTAAAATGCCCGATTGTTCTCATTGTGAAAACTTCCCCTCTTTTGTCATTTAAGCCTACTTGACACAGAACCCATAACACAAGAGGAGGCTTCCTGGAGAGGGCAACAGTAAGAACAATAAGCTTGAGAACTCCTACTTTGTTTCAGTCAGATATTCCAGCGCAAAGCCCTTTTTAACAGAAGCCCCGCGGGCCACGATCCTCACCATCTCGTAGGTCTGCATGGCCAGCTGCACTTTATCATCGCTGTACTCCTTGCATTTGCTGTAGGCGCTTTGGATTTTCTTCAGGTGTTCCACTCGCTCCTCGGGCAACATGTTCTTCACCGATTCAATGTATTCTGCGGCGAGACTGTCGATTTCTGCTTTCTTATCTGAAAAGCACACACGAGAAAGTCATCATCCAAAGGCACCGTTTTCTCCTTCTACCTCTCTACAGTATTTACAAGACCCCTCCTGACAGTTTCTCTGACTTCCCCATATCCCTTCATGTATCTACGTTTCTTTAAAATAACTGAAACGTATTCACTCTTCATCACTTGTATGATTCTGATTTCTCAAGCGTTTCAGTTAAGTTCAGAGGAGGAGCTCAAAGTTCAGACCAGAAACAAACCCACGCATTCACAAACTTCAGCCTCTGCCCACAGGCAGAACATTACATTTGCTGTGCAGATGTTTACCATTCTAATGCTTCACATTGAAAGTCTTTAATGGGGAACCGGATACCAAGATAAGCCTCAAAAAAGAAAAAGATTTGGTCTTGCAAGTCACAGCAATTACAGCTCAGTAGTTGTGCAAATATGCGCAAGCGAGGCCATCCAAGAGGCCATTCATTGGGTGCAGTGATCACACAGCAACAAACTAACACAAAACTGCTGGGAAAAAGTCTAATTCTATGAGCTGGAGCCCTCTTGGAAAATTAAGAAATGCTGCGGAGTGCTCAGGTTGAGAAAGGGAAGAGCGGTAGAGGGGAGATGTGTCCTCATCCTTCAGGTGGAGGATCTGGTCGGACTCACAGCCATCCCTGAACATGTCGTCATTGTCATCTAAATGAATGAATCCTGTTGGCAATTGCCAACCTATGGATATGTAAATCCTGTCAGCCTTGGGTCAGTCTGCTCACACAACAGAGGGACTTGCAAACACCTCATCGGGAGCTACAGGCACCACTGACCTTACAGCTTTAGACATTCTGAAGCTGCACAATTCGCTGTCTTGCTTTAACACATCTTGAGACTGTTGGATAAAGTGTCCCTGAGCTGAACGTCACTCATTAGACGCTAAAATGATTATGTAACCAATATGCAACCAACTGGTTCTTCAGGGCTCTCCTGAGGGAGATACGGTTTTGTAAATAACATCTGGTACTTTTCTATCTGGCATGTTTGAGTTAATTCCAGCATCCAGGCTTGGGCAGCTCTATAATAAACAGTATCTCGTATCCTGAAATGGAGAAATAAGCTTAACAGCAGAGCCAATTATACTGTTACGCAGCATTCTTTATTTTGTCAGCACTGAGGATCATCCTCCATAAGTGCTCCAAACACCGGATGCTCTTGCATTGCTTATATTCACATAATTATTACATATGCATCGCAATTTTTGAAAATTTTGGCATACATCGATACTAAGAAATAACTGATGATATTAGCTATAATTGCTTAGTTTCTTACTTACGATACATCTATTAATTATTAGTTAAACATAAACTAAGCACTCTGTTTCTAAACAATGTGTCACTTAACCTTCTGTCTCCCTCTTGTTGTGCAGAAGGATCTAAAACCTGAGAAACATCCCCTTGTTTTGCAGGTGGTCAGGAAGCATTTCTCTCTTGTCAAATGGTGAATGATGGGTACGTGTTTTGTAACTTAACCACAGCGCACATTAATTTAGCGGCTTCTCTCCACTCTGCCTGCTCAACTGGGCTCACTCTCACGGTCACCCCTGGGCCAACAAACGCACCTTCTGTCCGCTGATCCAGCTCCCGCATCAGCTGGAAGTTCCTCTGCAGCTCACACGGCAGGTTCTCGATACCTGGAACGGAAAGAGCCATCAGCTCCACCGCTCGTTCTCCCCCCGGGACTCCCGCAGCCCCGGCTCCCGCCGGAGAACGAAGCCTCGCACGGGGAGACCGCAGTAACTGCGCGTTTGGCTCAACGTACCGTAAAGCGCCCGCTGGTACCGGGAGAACGGACGGACACGCTCGGGCCCCGCGGTGACCGCGCACAGCGGGGCAGGAACCGCGGAGCCCCGCGCATGGTGCTCCCGGACGGCGGAGGCCGGCGCGAGCCGGCCGGTGTCACCGCGGGGACCGCCCGGAGGGGCCGCTGTGGCCGGGCCGGTGTCACCGCGCCGCCCGCCATGGCTTCCGCGCCCGGCGCGCAGCGATGACGCACCGCGGCGGCTGATGACGCAACACGGCACCGCCCACCCGGCCAGCCCGTGGCGCAGCTCTAATTCCCGCCGCCACCGCCCCCGCCGCGGCCGCCGCCGTGTCCGCCGCTTACCCCCTCGCCCCCAGCCACCCGCCGTCCCCCCCGGCCCCGTGCTCACTGTCCAGGTAGTGCTCCAGGTACATGGCGGTCGCCATCTTGCGGCCCGCTTCCCGCCGCCGCTTCCCGCCGCCGGCCGGGCCCGCATTACAAGCGCCGCGGCCCCGGCCTCATCCCATATTCACAGCGCGCCCAGCGCCTATTGGTCGCCCGGGACGCTTCTGCTGAATATTCATGAGGGGCCGTGCCCGTCGGGGGGCGGAGCCTCGCTTCCCGCCTCACGGCGTAACCTCAGCGCCTCCATGTCCGTCGGCTGGCTAGAGCGGCCCTGGGAGCTGGCTGGGATTGGCCGGGCGGCGGCGGAAGGGGCAGGGTGGGCGCAGCGCGCGCGATGGCGGGCCGGCGCGGAGCGCTGATCGTGCTGGAGGGGGTGGACCGGGCCGGGAAGAGCACCCAGAGCCGGCGGCTGGTGGAGGCACTGCGGGCACAGGGGCACCGCGCCGACCTCCTCCGCTTCCCGGGTACGGGGTGCCGGTGCCCGCGGGGGCTGACGGGGGGGACAGGGAGGAACGGCCGGGGCGGGGCCGCGTCTGAGGGCCTTGTGGTACCGCTGAGGAGAAGCTGCCGTCCCGCAAACCCGCTTTGTCTGCGCCCCTGCCCTGTGTGAGCGCCCTTTCCCTCACAACCCACCCGCTCGTCTCTACAAAACTTATGTTTTCGTGTTGCTCTTTTTTCCCCCCTCACTGAATTTTCTGGGGATTTGGGCCCCTAAACAGTCTGGGCTGCTGTGGGCAGTCGCATAGTAAAGCTCGATGGGCGCGCTTTGAGGCCAAATTAAATGTGTTGCAAGCCTTATAACAACCTGGTTTAAGCTGGTAATGCTTATTTTTTAAGTTAAACTGTTTATGCTTTAGTGTTTACCAGCCACAAGAAAATTACCTTCACTTTGGGAACACAGAGTCCACCTGCACAACAGTTTAAAATTTATTGACACAAATGTATGCTTTTAAACTGTGATTAAGGCAGTTGCATTCAGCGTTCATCAGTTTATCCACTCCCACCAGCACAAGTTTCTTGCTCCAGGTTTTGCGAGGCTGCTTTACAAGCTGATTTAGATACAGACAGTGAAGAGAAGCTGCCAAATTAACGTATACTGTGATTAAGTTACAAAAGACATACCCATCATTAACCAATCGACATGATCAATGCTTTCTGACCACCTGCAAAACGAGGGGATATTTTTCAAGTTTTAGATCCTTCTGTATGACAAGAGGGAGACAGAAGATTAAGTGACACGTTGTTTAGAAGCAGAGTGCTTAGTTTAATAATTAATAGATGTATTGTAAGTAAGACACTAAACAGCTACAGCTAACATCTGATAAACGCTGATAAAATAAAGAATGACACTTAACAGTGTAATCGACTCTGCTGTTAAGTTTATTTCTCTGTTTCACCAGCAAAAAGACTCCATGACGCTGCTTTGAAAGTGCTAAAAAGCCGGAGCTTTTATCCAGCATGTTGGACCCAGGGAGGATCTTTCCTCTAATCAAGTGCACACGTGATTCACGTTTCTCGGTATTTATTACAGATACCAATTGCACTTCCGTTCATGCATTAAAGACAGATTATTTCCATAATCACGCCCTTTGTTGAAAGTCCTGTTCTGGTATGTGAATCTCTTCACATGGGGTCTCTTCAGGCTCTGGTGCCTCTTGGATGACACGTGCCGGCTCCTTGACCTGGTTTCTTGAGCGTGTGTGTTGTTCTGTGTTACTGCACAGCAAAAGTCACATAGCTCTTTCTTCACCTAGTGGAACATCCCTGTTTCCGAGCTTGCAAACCAGGAACATTCTGCTTTGCCTCTTGTCCAATCTCTGCAGCTCTTGTTTCTCTATGAATATTCTGTAGATTAGGTCTAGTCTTGTTACATTAGGCCTGGTCTTGTTACAGTACTTCTGTTCTTATCAGTACATCCAGCCCTGGAGCCTTCCAACCTGTGACAGATGGACCCCCGTCCTCAGACAGACATGTGACAGACAGACCAACTCCCTCCCACCTGTGACAGACAGACCTTCCCACCATCAGACAGACTCACTTCCCACAGGCTCCCTCCCCACTCTGGACAGACTAACTTCTACATGTGACAGACAAACAAACCCCCATTGCAGACTGACCTCCCACCTGTGACAGACAGACAGTTGGTGAGAGTGGCTCAGAGCAGCGTCTGCTCCTTGTCCCCCTGTGTCTTCCAGAACGAACCACGGAGATCGGGCGGCTGATCAGCTCCTACCTGCTGAAGGAGAAGAACCTGGAGGATCACACCGTTCACCTGCTCTTCTCCGCCAACCGCTGGGAACACGTGTAAACACCTTTGCTCAGTTGTAAAAACAAAACGCGCGGCGCTGATCCTCCCCGTGGTTTTAGCTTGCAGTGGGTACAGGAAGTACGAGAGTATGACCCTGTTTAGTAAGGGAAACAGCTGGAAGTGGCTTTGGATTTAACCTTAGATCAAATCACAGTGTTTGGTGTTTTGAAATCGTTAGGTGGGATATTTCCAAGCCCCTGCTGGGTTCAAGAACTGGGGTGCTGAGACTACCAGCCCAGTCTGTGAATTTGCTTTCTTTGCTGAATGAAGAGACCTGCTCGGCATGGACGCCTGTGCGAGGACAGGTTAGGGAATCGTGTCCAAACGATGCTGGAAGTGGCTGCCTTGGCTTTTGGCTCCCGCATCTTTGCGTGTGGAGCCAGGGAAATCGGTGCTGGCCATTACTTTTACCTGGAAACCTCTATTGCAAAATGTTTTCATTTTTAAAAAGAAGCATTGCTGACTCTGCCGTAGTGGCGGTGCCGAGGAGACTGGAAAAGCTGTGAGAACAAGTGTCATTGTTGTGAGTGAAGGACACTCTTCTCTGACAGGGTGTATCACAAATCTGCTGCACTGCTTGAAGTAGGAAGAGGAAGGGAAGGTTATTTGTCTGTTAGAAGACAGAATACAAATAGCTATTTATGCACCATCAGCAGCATAGATAACCCTGATACTGCTAATGATCACTGTTAATGATGACTTAGATTAACACTGCCCTGTGAGTCCTTTAGATGAACTCCTTTCATTTGTATTGCTGTAAAGGAGTGTAACTTTATGTATTTTTTTCTCCCCCATGGGTTTCAGACCGTTGATGAAAGAGAAACTACATCAAGGGATCACGCTTGTGGTAGACAGATACGCCTTTTCTGGAGTGGCCTTCACGAGCGCCAAGGAGGTGAGTGAGCCCCTCGCTGTGTTTGGGGAGGCGGCTCCAGTTGGAGGGCTGGCCAGTGTTCTGGGGAAATAAAATGGAGAGATGGAAGTTCCAGCTCAGGTATTGACATGATTTGTTTGCCAGAGTCCAGCCCTTCCCCAGAAAGGGCAGAGAAACTAATTCAGTGATGTTTTGTGAATCTGGACAGACTCGTGATTGTCGGGAAGCCTGTTTGACTCTAGAGAATGATGATGCGAGTTGATTTGAGATTCTCCACGCTTGCTCTGGCTGCTGGCACATATATTTGCAAAGAATAACAGAACCACATACGTTGGAAGGGAGCTGTGGAAGTCACGAAGCCCCAGCTCCTGCTCCAGAGTAGCTCTAATGCAGGCTGGCTGCTCGGCACCGCATCCAGCCAAGGTCTGAGCAGCTCCAGGGCTGCAAATCCACCACCTTTCTGGGCTCTTCTTTCAGTGTTTGTTCACCTTCATAGTAAAAATTATTTTCTTCATTTAGCCTGAATTTCTCACATTCCTGCTTGTGCCTCTTGTGTCTGCTCTTGGGAGCAGTCAGCTCTGTGTACCGCAGCTCTGACATCGTCCAGAGTCCCGTGTTTGCTCCCGTGCTCCGAGGAGCTGCCCTGGAACAACACCCAGCTCTCCAGGTCCTCTTTGTTTTCTACGTGGGTTTCCCAGGACATCCAGCTCTGAGGTCACTAATAAACAGAAATCTGCTCTCCTGAAGTCCACACGGGCAATACTCTTTGTCTTGTTGACTCTTCTCCAGATTTTAAGCCACTGTCTCATGTTTGCTGCAGCCAAGGCTGCCCTTGACCTTCACATCTTGGACCAGTTTTTTCTTGCTTGTGAGTAACAAATCCAGGAGGGCACCTCCCCTCACTGGCTCTTAGAGAAGTTCCTTTTCCACAGGTTTTCCGCAGCAGAGACTCAGGTTCCACAAATTCCTCTAAAAAAAGTAATTTATTCCCAAGGCGCAGCGTAGAGCAGCTCGAGCTGGTGCCTCCTGGAGAGGGACACTCAGCAGAAAAACACTTGGACAATTCTATCCCCATAATCCCAGCCCAAATCTCCATTGCAAAATTAGAGTTTGGGGTCTCCCCGTTCTCCGTTGATCTCTGCATTTTCATGAGGTGGTTGTCAATCCAAGTCCTGACCTTCAGATGCTGTTTGGCACCTGCAGCTGAGGAAAATCCGTTCTTGGTACCAGCCAGAACATTCTTCTGTCAGGCCCGTCCTGTCCCTTCACTGATCTCCAGGCCGCAGCTCCCCTGGTCTTCCGGCTTGAAGACTCTGAGGATTTTTTTACATGATGAAAAAGAAAGTTCAGAGGTTCACAGCTTGAAGAAATTCTGCTGAGCAAACTTACTTAGCATAAGTGAGTTCTACACAAGCAGTTTCTGACCAAGTTCTACCAAAAGCAGCACAGCCAATAATTTCCTAAGCTCAGGCGGTCTGTGCCCTAACACTGGCTTATTGATTGCCATGCCAAGAATTTCTTCATCGTGCTCCAGAAACCTGGATTGCTTCTGTGTTTGCAAAGAGCAGATTTATTTTAGTTACCTCGCTACTGGGGGATCTCTGATACAGCACCTGAGCTCCCGGGCAGAGGGGATGCAAGCGGAGACGCAGGCACTGCAGAATTCAGCCCCAGTGGAAGATCAGCAAGTCTGCTTGTTTCAGCCTGTGTGTGGGGATTCACGCAGGCACAGTTTACCACACTGCTTTGACCCGTGCCTGCGGTGATATCTAAAATTACCAATCATGTGTGATAAGGTGCCTTTATGACTCCTATCACAGGCCCGCTATCTGAACACAGAGGTTCTACTTGTGATTTATGTTTTTCCATCCCCCAGTTGCAGTCTCCTGGGCGTATTTACAGTTCTTGCCGTTCTTCTGCTATTCCCGCACAGCCTCCATTATCGTATCATCCCCCAGATGTTTCTTCCTGGCCTCCCACCTTCAGTTCTTTGCAGGTCAAACCTTCCCCTGATGTACCCAGTTCAGAGCACTCTTCCCTGGCCTTGTACCTGTTGGCACAGACACTCTGGTCCCACTTTGTCAGGTGAATCCCATTCACAAAATCCCAGGCTGGCTGGGGTTGAAGGGACCTCTGTAGATCCCCCAGTGCAACCCCTGCTCACGCAGGGTCACAGAGCAGATCACACAGGTGGGTCCAGGCGGGTTTGAATGTCTCAGAGGAGACTCCACACCCGCTCTGGGCAGCCTGGGCCAGGCTCTGGCACCTCCCAGCAAAGAAGTTTCTGCTCATGTTCAGATGGAGCCTCCTGTGTTTCAGTCTGTGCCCATTGCCCCTCACCCTGGCACTGGGCTCCACTGAACAGAGTCTGGTCCATCCTCTGACACCCACCCTGAGCTATGGATCCCATTGATCAGATCCCTCTCAGCTTCTCTTCTCCAGCTCAACAGCCCCAGCTCTCTCAGCCTTTCCTCATCAGAAAGATGCTGCTCTGGAGCTGTTGACCCATAAAGAGCATCCTGTGGTTGCAGAAGCTGAACCCTGCCTGCTGTATCAGCCGGGAGCTGACTCACAGTTATCCCTGCCCAAGTCTTTCCCCGATTCCTGGAAGGATCAAGTAGATCCTTCCCCCCATGCCCTGCACCCACCCCCAGCACCCCGCAGTCACTCTGGACATATTTAAAATTGCCCTCATGGCGTTGTGAGTGCCTGTGTGGATGAGCAGTAAGCAGAGAAGCCTCAGTGGTCTCCCCACAACGTTGTGGATTCACGTGACCTGGTGGAAGTCTTGAAATCTGTCAACAAGATCCGGAAGTTCACAGAATCACACAGAATCACAGAATGTTAGGGATTGCAAGGGACCTGGAAAGTTGGAAAGCTTTGTCTGTCTTGTGTCCGGGCTGAAGTTCCTGGGAAGGGTGGGTGTTTGAAAAGATGTCTCCATGGGCCCAGAAAGATCCACACGCAAGCTGCGCCATGTTTGTATTTGTGAGCAGCTTTCTTTTGGACTGGTGACAGTCTTGGACTGATCACAGCTGTATGGAGACTCAGAAGATGACTTGGTATTTAGCGCCGATGAGCTCTGCAGAATAGATGTTAAAATCTCCAGCTCTCTCTGACTTCAGTAAGCTGAGAGGTGCAGAGCACTGAGCAAAACCTGGTCCCTGCAATTACCAGGACTGAATTCCCACATGGTAAGCTGGGATATCCCCGTTTCAGTTTGTGCACCTGTGCTTAGTGTTTTGGGCTGTACCTCTGCTCCGTCTGTTCCTTCCCCACCCCACTCTCCAGCTAAATTCCTTCTTTCGCGTTCCTTTCACCCCAAACTCGCTCGTCTGTCTTTGGGACAGAACTTCTGCCTGGACTGGTGCAAACAGCCCGACGTTGGACTCCCAAAGCCGGATCTGATCCTGTTTCTTCAGCTGAGCCCAGAAGAAGCAGCGGAACGAGGGAACTTTGGAAATGAACGTTACGAGAACAGCTCCTTCCAAGAGAAAGTCCTGCAGTCCTTCTACCATCTGATGAAAGACAAGACGTTGAACTGGAAGGTGAGGGAAGAATGCTAACAGGCCTGTCATGGAGCAGGGTGGGGGTGTCTTGTGGCAGCTCCCATATTGTGCCCTATGCTCCTGGTCAGGGGGACACACTGGGCGTCAGCCAAGGGCACGGGAACCTGTGGCAGAGAGGACACTTCGCTGTCCCAGGACACCCTACAGGGCCATGTTGGGGTGGGGAGAAGATTTTTGAAAAGAACTTCCAGGAAATCATTCTCTTAAACTGACAAGCCTGGGTGGGCAGCAGCGGGACGCATCCATACTCTTCCCTGCCTCCATTTGCTTCGGGTCTCGCAGCATCTGCTGAGGATGCAGGTTTTTGGGCCCTCCCTTAGCCATTATCCCCTTACTTCTCCCGGGGCCGCTCTACCTCAGCGTTTGCTGCCTTACTGTTTCCACAAGTCTCTCCAGATACGTCATCTTTGTTTTGTTCCACGCTTTTCCTTCTCGCTCATCCCCTGGAGCTGTTTGCAGAGCGCTGCTTTATCCCAGAAGATGAAGCATTCTCTATTTATCCTCTGTATATTAATAATCACCCAGGCTGAGGTTTTCTAGTGTGGGCATCCTTTTTACCATCTCCATCACCCTCCATCGTGAAAAATGTGCAGAATCTTCTGTTCATCCTGAAGCTGTCATGCAGACATAGGAGGACACGGGTTATGGATAAATTCCTACTTAACATAAGCTGGAGGTGCACACAGATTTACCATATGATCAGACTGCGTAGGGTAAAACAGGAATCTGTAACATGAAGGAGAACATGAAGGGCCTAAATGTACAACAATCACCAAACTAGGACTTCTATTCCAGTAAAAGCTATGGTAGGAAATTGCCTTTCCTACCTCACAAGTAATGGAAAGAATAGATTGATAGGAAACACACACCCTAACACAAGAAAAATAAAAAGAATTAATTTACCAAAAATAAATGTGCGGTCATATGAGGAAGTGTAGAACTCCTGTAGTCTGTAAATTCTGATTTTTCCAGAGATTCCAGCAGCAAAACACATCTCTCTTATTACCTGTCATCTGCTATCTCTTCTGTTTTCTATCCATTCCTTGAAAGGAGTTTTCACATAAAGCAACACATCTGTTTAAAATACCTCAAAGTGCAGATACATGTCAGAACAGATGATGAAGAGATGTCCCTGAAATGAGCACAGAAAGGCCTTGAGGTGCTGGAGCGAGTCGAGAGAAGGGAACGGAGCTGGTGAGGGGCTGGAGCACAAGTGTGATGGGAGCGGCTGAGGGACCTGGGGGGTTCAGCTGGAGAACAGGAGCTGAGGGGAGACCTTCTGATCTCTGAACTGCCTGAAAGGAGCTTGGAGCCAGGGGGGTCAGGCTCTGCTCCCCAGGAACAAGCGCCAGGAGCAGAGGAAACGGCCTCAAGTTGCGCCAGGGGAGGTTGAGGTTGGATGTGGGGAACAATTTCTTCCCCAAAGGGCTGTGGGGCATTGGAACAGGCTGCCCAGGGCAGTGCTGGAGTCACCATCCCTGGAGGGTTGGACAGACGGACATGAGGTTCTCGGGGACATGGGGCAGTGTCAGGGGTGGGGGAACCATTTGACTTGATGATCTTGAGGGTCTCTGCCTACCAAATGTTTCTATGGTTCTGTGATATCAAATCCTTCTTCACACTCAGCCACCCAGGAGTGATGCTGCTGTTCTGTAACTGTCACGCTGAGGAAAAGCAGCGTTGTACAGCACAACCACCTTCACCGACCTCTGGCAGTGTTTAAAAACCCCCTGACAAATCTGAAATTGGACCATCACACGATGAATTTTTAGTGGTTCCTACAAGCATAGGTGGAGTTCATTCTGAAGAACCACTGAAGGATCAATACCAGATGTTTCTGGGGACTGCAGTACAGGATGGAGAACAGTCCCCAAAGACTGTCAGCAAACAACATGCAGCAGCAGCTTCTTCCATGTCCTTTCATCCAGCCCCACATCTACTGCATTAATGTCTATTCTTAAATAAACCAGATTTTTCCAATTCCACTGCAGAAACAGCACACAGGAGGTGTCATTAGCTCCTTTCACTGCTCATGAATTGTCACAGTACTGAGTAACCGGGGGAGGAGATAAAACAGCCAGGCAAGGTTTTCTCATTTGATGGTGTTAATTGAGGAACACGTTTCTGTGGTTTTTCTCATTTGATGGTGTTAATTGAGGAACGTCTTTCTGTGTTTTTCTCTTGCAAACAGACCATGGATGCTTCAAAGGGCATCGAAGACTTGCACAGAGAAATCAAGTCCATCGCGGAGGAAACCATGCGTGAGGTTCAGAATAAACCTTTGGGAGAGCTCTGGAAATAAAACTTTATACAAGTTATTCTTTTCGACTGAAGGCAAAACTCACCCTTTGGATCTTCCCAGCTTGGATAATGACATCACCCGCCAGCAACTGCAGCGTAGACCCCACGTATTCTGGACCACCATAGTGCGGATATCCTCATGGTTTTATCTGCTCCTCCCCTCTGGCCTATGTAGTTCTTGCTGTATTTTATAAGTGAAAATGCTACAAGCACGTAACAAATTCCTCATTCAAACCCTCCCTGCACCAAGGAGGAGCTGTTGTTCCAGCCCCAGTCCTGTCGGTGCAGGTGTGCGGGAGCCCACGGTGCAGCAGCAACAGAATTCCCCATTTTGGGGAACTGCCTCTCTAGTCAAACGCATCCCCTGTGCTGAAACCAGTTTGTAGAGGGCTTGCTAATAAATTACTATTTTTAACATTTTGCACAGGGCATTTCCCCCCCCACTTTTGTTTTTCTTCAGTACGATCACTTATCTCCTAGAAGGATACGTGGGAGGTGAAACTGCTGTGGTTCAGGCACTAAATCCAGGGCAAGCGGTTTGCTAGAGCTGTGGGATGAAGGGAACGATGAGTCTGCTCCCCAGCTGATCAGTGAGAACGAGACAAACTGAGGTGCTGTGAGCAGGTGAGCGGCTGAAATGGTTGTAGTAGCTGATGGCAAGGCCAGTTTGAAGGGTGAGCAGCACATACATTTAGACTGGTTGAGTCACGCTTGTAACTCCCGTACACAGAACCAAGTGGAATTTAAACAGCGCTGCCCAACCAGATCAGCTACAAGTTCCTAGCAGTAAAACTACAGTAAACTAGGATGTTAAATTGAATCATTTGCACTAATACAGGGATGAGCAGCAGAATTCACATCTCTACCTGCTGGGCTATTAACCCTCCAGCAGCACGGACCGGGTTGATGGCCAATACAGAGACTAAATCCTGCTCTAACGCTTAGGCTGATTGAACTGATCCACTACCAGGGAGAGGACGGAAATGTTTAAATCAAAATTGTTAATGCATCATCTGCTGCCTTCACTCTACAGGCACACAGCAGCTGGGAGCAGAAACTCCTGTGAAGGTGACACCAAACTTCCAGCAACACCAGAAGATGATGGCCTGCAGAAGTAATTTAAGTCACAGTAGCTTTAGGCTCTTTAACAAGCCAGAAATACCTGGTAAATATTTAAGAAAGCTGAGCTTAGCTCTGTTATTGGGGTTGTGTTAACGCTCAGGTAAAATCTTGTCTGGATGAGCTGTCCTTAACCACAAAAGCATGAAGATGTAATACGAGGTAACTCTTCTTGTGTACAAATCATGAAGGAGAAGTGTCCCGAGTGATTATCCCTCAACAAAAAGGATTGACCAACAGCAGCACAGGGTGCAGCCTCCTGATTCAAGAGGTGCAATCTACCATTCCATGGCAAAACATAAAAAGTGGTTATTGAATTGACTACGCTGAGTTCTGTACCGTTTGCTGCTGCCGAGCTGGGGTTTGGAAGGCTGGCTGGAGGGAGGCACAATGAAAAGCTGTTGGGTAAATAGCTAAACAGGCCTACAGTTTTAAAGGAAATAAGTTTCATTTTCTACCTACCAACGCAAAAACTTTTCAGCCTCTGCCAGGCTCTTTCCCCTCCACCTCAAAAGCAGATGTGGCAGAGTTGCCAGAAAAGCATGTCCTGTCCTGGAAGGGTTTGGGCTGTTTTAGAAGCAGAGAAGTGCTGTGTAGCTTAAAATTCAAGGAGCAGAATTGCTGTGGAAGTGTTTTTTTCCCTTTTCTGCCAGCCTGTCTGCAGGTGCTCACCTCTGGGGCAGGACCTTCAACTCAGCCGTCTCAAGCGGCCTCTTGTCCTATGGGATACACCAAAAGGGAGATAAAGTCACTATTGCACATCACTTAACTTTTGCTCCCACCTGCTTCGCATTGCGCTAAAAGGGTAAAAACTGCCATTGCTGATGGCTTTCCTGGGTACCACCCGCCACCACCCTCCGTTTGTCTGCGGGAACACGAGGACAGGCAAAGATTTTAGATCTGTTTATTCAGATACAAATTGAAAGCAGATGAATGGAGCACAGCCCCACTTCCTCTGCTGCCTCTTCCCCAAACTACCAGAGAGAAGAGGAGGAGCAGGCAGAAAGCAGCAAATAATAATTTAGTGACAGAAGCATCGTGGTTCCCGGTTCAAACCTCTGCTTTTTGGATAGCACAGGGACAGTTAGAGCATCAGTAGGTCAGTCACGGGGGAAATGGGTCATTTCTAGCCAGCTGTCACCACCATTGGGCACAAATACGTTGACTGACAAGTTCCAATCCTAAAGGTACAGAACAAAGCCTTGTCCACAGGTTTGCAACCTGCAGCACGCTCTAAGGAAACTGCTCCCATTGCAGTTTGCGTTCAGGCACAGGTCCCCAGTTCACCTTTCTCTGGGTCCTGTGCAGAGAAGCCCCAGGCAGAGCTATCAGCTTAAAGTAGCTAAAATTTCCAGTATAATCAGACCTTCTCAAGACATTCTGTCTGGCAGAAGGCAAAAGGTGCTGGGAAGCCACTGCTGCACCTCCTGCTTTGGAAAGGGAGTATCTAATAGCTGGAGGAACCACCGAACAACCCACCCAGGACACCTCGAATTTTCTAGCTCATGCTTTTGGTACTGAGAGGATGAATTCCGCAGACGCCGTGCCAGCACACGGGTGCACGCACGAGGCTGGCGGATCTCAGTTGTCCGCTTTCACCTCTCCCAGCTGTGGACTTTTTTCCCCCAGGGTTACGGAATCCAGTTGTCCGCTCGGAGCAGCTTTCCTGAAGATACTCGCTGTAGAGACTAATCCATTCTAGAAGCACAACGTTTTATCGACTCGGTGAGAAAGAGCACACACGTTTTCTATTCTCCTTCCATTCTTTCCACTGTTATTTAAGCAGAGACTGAGATGTTCCTCCCTGGCAGCACGGGCCTGCTCCGCACTCCCAGGCAGCCTTTCGCTTATCAAATTACCAGCCACTTGAAGTCAGGATGCGAGCAAAAGGATTCTGCACCTGCGAGGAAGCGCCAGGTACTGCAAAGCATCACCAGGAGCTGTACTGTAGACTCCAGGGGCTTCCCAGCTGTCCTGTCGAGACATGTCTGTTCATTTGCGCCGTGAGCTGCAGTCGAAGCTGGCCGGTGAGGAGAAAAGCTGCTCAAGGAATTAACTGCACGTTTCACCTGCTAAATGACGGGTGGCTCTAGTGAAGCTTCAGAGGGGATGTCCCTGTGTAAGGAATTCGCGCTCTAACAATTTCTGTGCCTCCCCCGGAAGGCCGACTGACCTGCTGATGTAACGATAGGCTTGGAACTCCTGAGCACCACTGCATCCACTCCCAGCAACTGTTTTCTGCTGAGAAATTCCGACTCCAGCCAGTAAGGCTGTAAAACCCGCTTGGTTCTTCATCCCAACGCAGACAATGCGCGCTCCGCTCAGAGGCTGCACAGAATGCCAGGATGGACGAGAGGTGGGGATGGCAGCAAGCGCCTATGAAAACTGGCAGCCCCAGGCTCTCGCAGGAGCTTCCCTCCCCCCCTTCTCCCCACACGTAACACAAATTTGCAGAGTCAGTTGTTTCCTAGTTGTTTTCAAAGGGACAGGATTTCGAAGTCCTCATCTTCCGAGTCAAAGAACCTTTCCAATCTGTCGGCATCAGAGGAGTCTGCAAGAGAAAAAGAAAGCGTTACCTCCATGGGACACACTGACTGCTCAGCATCAGTTGGGCAGCAGAACTGGGTGTCAGGGGCCCACAGGCTCTAAGACACTCTGTGACACACCCGAGTGAAGGCTCTGAGGAAGGATGAGAAACAGCACATGTGAGGAGCGTGGAAAATAGGCTGGGGAGAATTACAGGATGCGCAGAAGGTGAGACACGTTGCACAGATCACACAGAATCTCACAGAATGTCAGGGACTGGGAGAGACCTGGAAAGCTCATCCAGTGCAATCCCCCCATGGAGCAGGAACACCCAGCTGAGGTTCCACAGGAAGGTGTCCAGGCGGGTTTGAATGTCTGCAGAGAAGGAGACTCCACAACCTCCCTGGGCAGCCTGGGCCAGGCTCTGACACCCTCACCAGGAACAAGTTTCTTCTCAAATTTAAGCAGAACCTCCTGTGTTCCAGTTCGCACCCATTGCCCCTTGTCCTGTCACTGGTTGTCACCAAGGAGAGCCTGGCTCCATCCTCCTGACGCTCCCCCTTTCCATATTGATCCCCAGGAATGAGTCCCCCCTCAGTCTCCTCTTCTCCAGCTCCAGAGCCCCAGCTCCCTCAGCCTTTCCTCACACGGGAGATGCTCCACTCCCTCCAGCATCTTGGTGGCTGCGCTGGACTCTCTCCAGCAGTTCCCTGTCCTTCCGGAGCTGAGGGGCCACAACTGCACACAATATTCCAGGTGTGGTCTCCCCAGGGCAGAGCAGAGGGGCAGGAGAACCTCTCTGACCTACTGACCACCCCCTTCTAACCCACCCCAGCTACCATTGGCCTTCCTGGCCACAAGGGCCCAGTGCTGGCTGGAAGTAAAGCAGAAACCTCCGTTAACTCAGGCTTCACGAAAACACACACTGGCCTTGGCAAAACAGCAACAACTCATGGCTGGGGACACAGAAATGCAAGGCTGCAGCCCCCCCAAACATTTTGTGACAAGCTTTAATCCCCCAGCACCACATGCAAATGCCTAATGTCACTTTTCTTGATGAAAATGCAGCGCCCGTGGGTGCTGGCAGTGCAGTGTCCTCACTGGAGCGGCCCCTTCACTTCAGGTGGCTTTTGTCTGGAAAGCTTTTAATAACATTCCACACAAATTTAGGTTCAATGCTAGCACATCCACTAGAATGAAATTTTAGAGCCCCTATTACACAGAATGTTTAAATTGCTTTGAACTTCATGGTGCTGAGAACATTTAGAAGCAAGTATATTCATTAACATGAACTTCAGCGAAACTACTGCATTTATCCACATTCAAGTTGGAACTGAAGAAATGAGTAAAAGAAAGGAGACTAATAGGGACGTGATGCTAACAGTACAATACAGATCCAGGGATTAAGCTGTGTTGAATTTGGGTTTTTTTGTAATGCTTTTCTGCTATTGTGAGGTAATCAAGTGTTCTTACAGAAAAGGATGGTGAGGTAAGGAAGGCTTTCAAAGTTCACGCTAAGGAGAGCGCAAGGAAGCGGAGGGTGTGGGATGCAGGACACAGCCCAACGCGCGGTGACAGGAGCTGTCAGTGGCTCGTTATCTCCTGCAATGCTTGTGAAGGTGATAAGCAGAGCCTGACAGCCAAGATACTGCCCAGCTCTTGTTCCTTTTTGCACAGGCACAGGGAAGCGATGCCTTACGCTGGAGCTAAGTTTGACCAGCCCTGTCTTTGACCATTTTAATCACCTAGAAAAGCAGTTTTTAGCCTTTTTAATAGGCCTTTTTCATTCCTCCAAGCATCCCTTTACAAATCATAGATTCACATTGCTGTGATAGCTCATTAACTTGTTTTTTTTAGTTCCCCTCAGTCACCATCACCATTTACAGACTCATTCTAAAACTCATCCTGTGGCATTTGCGAACCATTAGCTGAAAGCCAAAGAACTAAATCAGTTGACCCAAGAGCTCCAGATCAAACTGCAGACAGAACAGGGAAATACTAGAAGTCTCTGCAATTCCACACCATTTGCAGAAAGCCAAAGGGACCGGCTCACCCTCTGCGCGGCCTCACCTGGGGTGAGATTCAGGACGTCGGGGTTGGAGAAGTGAGACGGTTGGCGTTCGACCAGTTCGAACATGGGCAGCGCTGCTCTCACCAGGGACAGCTGTGGAGCAAGAGCAGAGCCGTGAGAACCGAAAACTCTGTACTCACCGTGCTCTTCGTCTGTAAGGAGTACAAACGAGCTGTTGGGACCTTACTGCAGCTGAAAATAAATGTTTCTCGAATCTCTGACTTATATCATCAGCGGAATTTCAGAGCTATGTTCTTTTTGGTAGTTTCATAAACTATTTTTGTATGCTTTAAAACGGATAGCGCTGCAGAGAACATGGTCTCTGTGCAGCGGCTTGGAAGCAAGACAATTCCCTTTATTCCTTTCCTGGTGATAGAAACACAAACCTTTTTGATTTGCTGGCACCAGTCGTTAAAGTCCTCCTCTGTGTTGCAGAAAAAGCCCTGAAAAAACAACAAAAAAGAATTTATATACTGTAGATGGAACATTTTAGCCTTAAGGCCTTGTATTAACCCCAAGCAACATGACCAGGGCTGTGAGAAGTTACAACACCCAACTGCCTCACTTTGAAACTCTGGCTTACGCTGCCTTGTTAAACTGAACGCTGCCCGTACGCTTGATGTGACCAGACTATCCACCTGCTGGAATCACCAACGAAACCGTCTGCTCTGCTGCGGGAGGGAAACCAGGCAGAAACAACCCAAATGGAAACAGCAGGCAAATCAAGCCAATTAAATTAAACAGTATTCCCTGAAAATAAAACAGTTTCAGAACAAATATGAGGCCCTGGTTCTTATTTTAAAAATGTTCTTTAAGCTTCAATGATTGTTTGCTGCTACAGTTTTGGTGAATAAAGCTACAGCTAAATGGAAAGCTAAATTATTCAGGAGGTGTTAATGTCTACATCTTATTATTTGCAGTCTGCCAGAGAAAGCAAAAGTAACTACAAATAGCGCTGAGCCAGAAATTGGATTCTTGACCAACAATGTTGCTTCAGCATGCAACGAACTGGTTCATTCTAAAGTGGTCACAGCTGTTGATGACAAGAGGCTTCATATTTGAATACGGCACATCTTTTGGTCCATGTGGAAACACGTTTGAACATTAAATATTTTCTGACACTTCGGAGTTACTATTGCTCTTCCCGTTTTCTTTAGGTCAACATATGGTTCATGGCAATACTGTGCAGGTCTAAAGTCTCTTTACAGGAAGTAGCCTGGGGTGCGACGAGTAACACGCGGTTCACGCTGTTATCAGAATACGGATCCAGGAATGGATTCAGCCCTGCCCAGCAAAAGGCAGGACAATGCCCAAACTAAACCCGAGAGAAGGACACCGCCCCACACAGAATGGCATTTATTTGCCACGCAAGGGGGACTTCCCTGCATCAAACCGCTCTGTGCACAAGGAGCTTCTGTACCGACGTCACCGAAACCCCAGCAGCACTTGCCCAGAGCACAGTGTCCCTGCAGAGCACCCAAAAGGCACCCAAAGGGACAGCTGTGGCACAGAGGAACCCCAAGAGCGCTCCTCTGGGTGATGGAGCAGCAGGAACGCACCACCGCGATGGAGGGGTCGAGCTCGGCGATGCTCATTCTGCAGGGAGGGTGCTGGCAGTGGAAGCTTTCGTCGGGGAGACAGCCGCTGTCGTTGGGCTCCACCGCAGGCTGCGTGGTGTGGGGATCCAGGTAAATGAGCTCCTCACCTGCACAGATGGACAAGGAGACGTGAAGAGGAGAACTGTTCTAAAAAACTCATCCTCTGAGAAGCAAACAGCGAGATACAAGAAGGGTGATGACAGGGCCAGCTCTCTTAACCCCACAGAGGAACCCACGTTCTAGGGACAACTTGCTTTCAGCTGCTTCCCAAATGCTTCTCACCCAGGCAAAGCAGCAGCTGCCCGCTCCATGACAACACCCTGGGCTCAAGGCACAGGCGCCGTGCGGATCCTGGTCCTGCACCTGCGTTCCAGGGTCCTGCAGAGGCCCAAGTCAGCCCCAGAAATCCAAAGCACAACCAGCCTGAGGTCTCAGGCAGAGAGAAAATTAGAGGGAAGGAGGAGAGCAAAAGCACAACTATCTGTAGGGCTCCAGGGAGGGGACAATTAAAGGACAGTTAAATCCAGCCAAGCCCCCGAAGAAAGGTCAGCTCTGAACCTATGAAGCAGCCTCTGCACACGCTTCTTTACAGACAGGATTTAGCATTATGCAGTGGAATTTTACAGCCCGTCCAACAGCCACTGTTCAAAGCTACATCACTCGCAAAGATATTCAGTCCCCAGCAGCCTTCCATGCTTTCAGCAGGAACTCCGCAGCATGCAGCACAGAGCGAGCAGGAGAGCGCCACCGCTCCACTAGCGGTTTTTGAGCTGGGCGGAGATGCTCGGGAAGTCTGTGCGGTACTCTGGGCACTCACCTACATAGCCAATGAAGTAGTGAGCACTGTTTGGTTTCCCTCCGATCACTCCCAGGGACTGGGGCATCATGAAGCAGTGCTGGAAAAGCAATACAGAAAACACACAGCTGACAGACAGTGAGACAGCAAGTGGCCACAAAGGCAAATGTCCAAAAATGCAGCGGGAAAGAAAGACAGGGACACTGAAAATCAGCAACTCCAGCAGCAGAAACAGCCGTTTCTGGTGAGAACTCTGCCAGGAAGGCTGGAGGCCGCAACACAGGGCCCTCGAGAAACACGGAAACAGCTCAAAAACACCTTGAAGTGCTGACAGGAACAGATGGGTGGACCAAATGGAAGGAGCAGCACCACTGCAGGACCCAGACTGGGCAAGTCGGCGTCAAGACACCCTGGCGTTGTCACCAGGCTGCAACAGTGCGCTCGGGGGGGAACCATCATTCAGGAAACAGTTTTAAGTTCCTTTTTGAGCTGCAGTACCCAGGCACCAGCTGCTGGGTTAAGGGAAAGTAACCTCGCGTGAATTTGGGGCTCTCTTAGCAGCTTGGAACTTGCCAGTGTTAGGAGAGTAGGAAAACATGCACCCTGTCTCCTGCATATACTCCGCACACACTGAATTTTGCAGCATCCTGATGCTCCTCTCTGCAACCATCAGCCCCGTTCTGGTCTCAGCCTGCAGTGCAAGCTCCAGCATCAGAGGCATGGGGGGTCTGCGACACTGGAGTCATTAATGGTCAGGTTGCCACCTAGCACAGCACAGTTGTGCCGGACAAATGCTGCAGCAGGTTGGTACCTCTGAACACAAAGAGGGACTGAGGTGAAGCTGTGAAGCGAGATCCTCAAAAAAAGCCAAACATCAAAAACCACAACCCCCCTGAAAAGCCTGACTAAAGCCTGCAGAACCCCATACCCAGACCTCTGACCAGGACTGTCTCTGAACACATTTTTCTTTTGAAAATAGGACAATTCTGAGTATTTTTTGCCCCAAAACCAAATTCCAGAAATGACTTAATTCACAACAGGCTCCTTAAGCATCAGAACACCCAACAATTCAGCTCGGGGTCCCCTACCTTGAGTGTTTCAATATAGGCTTCATTGATCTCTGTGAGCCCGAGGCGGAGAGGAATCAGCAGCACCAACGGTTTCCAGAGTGAGCGCCTATCTCTAACCCCCGCTTCCTCTGGGCACCCGTTGTAGAGTCCGTCCGACTCCACAGCCGGGCACGCTGCGGCTCCGGCACACGGCGCGTTGGACTGGCACAACCGCCCTACAGAAAGGGAACAGGAGCAGAAAGCGTCAGAAATAACCTCTGTTTCTAGACCTCGAGTCTTTCCGTTCGAGCTCTGGTCGACAACTGCTATTTGCTACAAGCCTAAAGCACTTAAAAAGAAAAGCTTAATGAGGTTTAGCGCTGGGATCATGTGCTGTGCGTCCTCCCTGCAGGGTTTCTGGTAGGGCTCAGCATTTCGTGGAGCTTATGCCAAGCTTAGGCCGAAGCGTGTTGTACTCAACAGCCACCATCTGGTGGGCAGTTAAAATGCAAATTCTTCCAGCAGGTGAGTGTTGCTGTGCCAACAAGGCTGAAGGGTTGATTAGGAGGTCAGGCAAGAGTCCTGAATTCAGAGGGAAAAGTCTGGAGTGTTCAACTGCAGGAGTTCCCAGAAGATGTGAAGGCAGTTGAATGGCATGAGGAAAGCGCTACGGCTTAACAGAGGAAATATTAATCTGTAATTAGCACTGTAACAAGATACAAACACGGTGCCTGTCTAGAGTAGTTATAATTTGCCTGAAGTTTACTGCAGCCGTCATAAATTCTATCAGGGATCATGCAGAAGCTACTTCAGAGACCTGACGCTGGATGATCATTAACTCTGCAAGATATGGGGCAGTAAAACTCCTCAGGGCATATTCATGACGCAAGCGTTGTTCTCATTCTACATCCTCATCATACAGGCTTGACAAACACTCAGCCAGGCCATAATGCAACCAGATTATGTAAATTCTGCTACAGAAACTACTCCAAGCCTACCCGTCTCGCTGGCCAATTTCATTATTTGCTGGGTGTGTGAACCAAAAACCCAAACACCAAAGAAACCCACAGCACTTTAATTGCAAAGCCAAGACAATTAGATAAAATGCCAGAGGCTCGTTTAATTAATTCCTGGCCTAAGCTGAATTGCAGGACACTCTAGCAGGTAAGACACCATGTAAACAACCGACCTTCATCACCAGCTCAATACTAAGAGCTTCAAACCCAGCTGAACAAGAACATTACAGCCGAGGTTCATGGAAGATTTTGCAGCTGCTCCCTGCACTGTCCCTCAAGGAGGGACAAGGTGTGCGTGTGTGCATCTCTCATGCACAGATGTATCATAGTTACTCAAAGTCCTGAGAAAAGCGACAGTCATTATTCATAATGATTTATCCTGTTAAAATAATGAAGATCGTGGGGTTTCTTGTTGGCCTGTTCTGATCTGGAATCACCTGCCAAGCCACGGCTGTGGCTGCACGGGGCATCACTGTGGGTTCCCTCGTCAGGCAAAGCCACTGGCTGTGATATCAATGTATTCAACCCCAGTTTAAGCAGCAGGGAGCTCAGCAGAGACTAAACTCACCCTGCTGCTTTGGCAGGCTTTGCAGCACGTTAAGCAAGTTTCCTACATCAGTCTATTCCCTGACAAGCAGCGTGGTGGCACAGCACGGCGGAACCTGCCGAATGCTTCCCAGCTGGATCCAAACCATTTACTGCAAACACGCCGCAACAGATGGGCACAGTGTCGCTCCCACTGCTGCTGTCGGGTACTGGCTTTACTGTTGTACTTTCTCACCACCTTTCTGATGCACAGAATCCAACATCCATCTAAGAGCCCCTTTCTCTTCTAACAGACTGACTCAGAAGGGATAAAGAGGGACATTTTCTTCACTGCTGTAGCAAAAGGTGTTTCCTATGCACCTTAGGCTGAATGATATCAATGACAGAATTTAACAGATGTATGAAACAGCGTTAACTTCTGAATGTTTCACTAGCGACAGATGTTTGGGGCACAAGATGGATAAGGTACCTACAGACACGTAACACACGTGACCTGCTCGTACAGCGACTTTCAGGCTCCGAACGTGACTCACATTTGGGGAAAACAAACAAACACCCTTCACACACACCACGAGCAGTACGGACACGTTACTTGAAGCAGTGTCAGTGCTGATCACAAGCTGCACAGACAAGAGCCTGCAGCGCATCCAAGCCATGCTTCAGTTCTACAAGTGACGTTTTCAGGCTAAAGATGAAAGATAAACCCAATTTCCATCTTCACGCTGGCCTTTGTTTAAGCCAAGGGCATCAGCACATACATTCACAGAACTACGTGTACCTAAGGTTGGACAAGCACTTCTCAATCAGATTTTACGCTTTTTGGCCTCTCAATTGAGACTACCTGTTTAGAGATGTGACTTTGTAAAGAGACTGTCCTGCACTCTAGGGACAAACCGCCTGATTTGGGCTCCATGGCAGCTGCAACGACCCTTACAACAACCTCCCCAGCTCCAGCACTCAGCAGAGTGCTCTACGTGCAGTTTCAGAACATTAACCGGGTGGCAAACACCGTGTGGATTTGTGCTGCGTAAGCGTGCTGCCTCACCGCGCAGCTGAGAGCAAGCGAGGGGACGGCTTGCATGGTCGGGACACACGGAGCTACACTGAGCAGCTCTGGTTACTGCAGCGAGCAGCTTTTGAGCAGCTCTGGTTACTGCAGCGAGCAGCTCTGGTTACCGCAGCACTGCAGCCCGAGTGAGCAGGCTGGGGGTGAACACATAGCTGCTCAGCCTCCAGAGCCATCCTGTTGTCAGGATGCACCAAAAAAGAGGAAGGAAAAGGAGAGGACAAAAAAAAAGAAACAGCCAGCGAGCTGTTTCATTCATCCTTAAAAGAAGATGACAGATCCACTCCAGAGATGGATTCTCTTCTTCTCCCTGCCCCGCCAATTTTGTTCATTTTCCTCTTCAGTGATCCGCTCTGGTTTTCTTACTCTGCCTAATAGCAGAGACGTTCTCACCCTGTTATCACAGAATGTCAGGGGCTGGAAGGGACCTGGAAAGCTCATCCAGTGCAATCCCCCCATGGAGCAGGAACACCCAGCTGAGGTTCCACAGGAAGGTGTCCAGGCGGGTTTGAATGTCTGCAGAGAAGGAGACTCCACAACCTCCCTGGGCAGCCTGGGCCAGGCTCTGACACCCTCACCCCAAACAAGTTTCTTCTCCTATTTAAGTGGAACCTCCTATGTTCCAGTTCGCACCCATTGCCCCTTGTCCTATCACTGGTTGTCACCCAGAAGAGCCTGGCTCCATCCTCCTGACATTCACCCTTTATATATCTGTAAATATTAATGAGTCCCCCCTCAGTCTCCTCTTCTCCAGCTCCAGAGCCCCAGCTCCCTCAGCCTTTCCTCACACAGGAGATGCTCCACTCCCTTCAGCGTCTTGGTGGCTGCACTGGACTCTTACGGACTATCTCTTTATATGAGAGAGGAAGCAGCCATTTACTTCTCACTACCTGCAGCCATCAATAAGTGTGACAATACCTCCCGAACAGCTCCCACCTATCATCTGGAGGCCAGCAGAGCTTCTCTTCAGATCCAGAGGCCATGGTGCCAAGCCACAGGCTTTATTAGATGAAGCAAAAGTCAAACAAAGGGACTTCCTTGCCTTAGAACAGCAATCCTCATCTGGTTTTAGCATGCTTGGCCGCAATTTAAAGACAAAAAATTGATTTGGTGCCCGTTGTGTTGTACTGGTATACACTGCAGCTTTTTTCTTGCTGCCAGAGGATATGCCACATTCTACCTCCACGTGATACTTACGGATTTCTTCCATCACTACCGTGTTGTCCATGGCTATATGGACTGCCAGGGAACTCCATGTATCAAAAGTTGCAAGTTTTCTATAGGAAAATTAAAGATTAAAAAAAAAGGTAAGCAAGGAATAGTTACAACTACAAGACAAAGACAGTGTTCTACCAAAAAGAAACTGGATTATTAGAGACCGGTTTTCATCAGTTATGCTGTAAAGTATGTTTTTAGACACGTATTGGAGTTATAACCCCGCTGTCGCTAGTTATTATGGCCAGAAAAATAAAAAACGTTGCAAATGGGGTCACACCTGGGAATTTGTTACCTACATCTCTCCTGGTCACCTATACCAGAACCTGGGCTAATCCAGCATATGGTCTGACCTGGAAAAGCTGTGTTTAGGCAATCCAAGCCTATCCCAGGTTGCTCCTCGCTCATCTAATCGAAGTGAGGAAAGAATGGTGACAGGAGAGAGAATGTTTCCCAAAATATGGTGTGTCCCAGTTATTAAAGGCAGCCTGTGCTCCAGCACCGCTCTGATCCTCTGCCTGTCACCACGGAACCCAGGCAGCAAATACTAACGCTCTTCTTTGCTAACGGATTAGGAACTTGATGGCTCACTGGCAGCTTTTTGGCAACGACGACACTGCTGCAGAGCATTATGCTCAGTTCTAGAGGCAAGCATAATACTTGTGGGATGTGGAGAGAGATTTCTGGGGGTCGTCCTCAACTTGCAATCTGTTTTCTCTCACATCTGCCAGCATCTGAGTAACAGAAAGCTGCAAGTTTGGGCCCAAGCAGGTTGCCTGCTAAGAGCATTAAAACATACAGTTGCACTTCAATCAGCAGCAGAAACCAGTAAACAAGGAGGTACCACAAACCAAACGGCCCCAGCACGTGGATTGAAAGATATAAAGGGAAAACGCAGCACTTACTTGAGCACTTGTGCAACTGTGTTTGGTCCGTACCACTGACCTATAGATTTCCCCTCTCCAACTCCCATCTGGGCTGCATCGCAAGAGAGAAAATAAATACAAAATAATTTAGCAAATAATTTCACCTACACTGCATCCCTTCCTAATCAGAGTTTGAATTTCTCAGAGAAGAAATATCACTTGGAAGCACTTTGAGTCAGCAGAATCTACCCTTTCATGGGGTATCTTAGTGCAGATGGAAGAGAGAAGCGTGCCAATGGAAGAGAAAACTGGAACAGGCTGCTTCTCTTTTATATGCCAGAGAAGTTCATAGCAAAGCGAGATCCTTCCTTAGTCCACTTTCTTTGCCCAGCAATCTTGTATTAATAATCTTATATTAGTATTAATATTAATAATAATATTAATATTAATAGTAATATTAATATTACAGGGCCCTGGTGAGCACAGCCACCACATGCGCTCCTCTCAGCTAGCGAGGATCCGGAAAGCAATGCCAAATATAACCGAAAGCTTTAGACAAACCTGGAGGTCTTCATGGAGCCAACAAGACAAATCCATCATAATCCATAAAAAACAGTGGTAGTTTTACATCACGGCAAAAAACAAGCAGCATGATACTATGTACCAGCCAACCTGCCGGTTGTTTTTTTAGTTAAGTTAGTGAAATAAGCACGAAGCGATGTTCTACATGCATGGGAAACCCAGACTGAGTATCTTCAGCACCCAGGCTCTTACCTATCTGGTGAATGGAATAGTAGCTGTCTTTTCTGTCAACGAAGGCATTAAGAACGCTGAAGTAATTATCCACCTGCCTCTTCCCTTTTATCCACCTCCAGTCTAAGACAGACAAGGGGATATAACGAAACAAAACATGATTATTTATTAGCAACTAGAGACTGCAAGCTACAAACTCTTCCCTGTGCGTCAATCAGCTGACTTGATTTTCATGTCGCTATCTTATAACGAGGCATCTGAGGCCTTCCCAACACCAGAGGATGAATTTTAAAAGAAAAGCAAGCATTTTCACAGCTGGCACAAAGGAATATCACCCACGGAACAACAAATCAACAAACGACCAGAAAACACAAATTGTACCTCTGTCCCACAGATGGGAAATAGGATTACACTTCCTCATTGACAGGCCTGAGCTACTTATTACAGGAAAAAACAGATGACCTCACTATAAAAATCATCCTACACGAATTCAAAGGACATCAACAATGGTCAAAAACCCCCTCTGGTACAGCTGCTCACAGACAGAGAGCTCAAGGATTCAGGGAGAGGAGACTACACTCAGTGAGGGCTTTGTGACAAAACTGCACTCTAAACAAGAACCAGTCTAAGTCGCTTTAAACTTCAGCCACATAAAAAACCCTTCAAGAAATATCTAGTCTGTGCTTGGCTTCAGTGGCTTTAGCGAGCACATTACAGGGCTCGGCTTTGTCTTAAGGCTTGGATAACTGTATCTGTCCACGCGGAGTTGTAGACAGCAGTGAAACACGGGATTTCCACTGGACTTTGCTCTCAACAGTCCTGAATTTGAGAATACTAAAGAAAAAAGTGACAGACACACAGGGTGAACTGTGGGGGTATCCTGTGCAGGGACAGGAGTTGGACTTGATCCTTGTGGGTCCCTTCCAACGCAGACCATTCTATGATCACCATTCTGTGGAAGCCAGTTTGGGCTGTGCGCTGGTTTACCTCTTCCCAAATGTCTGCAGACCAAGGCCTGAGCAAAGATCATCTGGCCGCACCGCAACATACAGCCCCAGCCGGTGTCAGACGTGGGACCGATTCCTCCTGTAAACCAGGAGAGACAATAAACATGTAATGAACAGTAAAACTGTGCCAAGTGGGAGAAGAAATGAAAGTGCTGTGAGCCTGCACGGGGAGCAGGTTCAGCCAAGAAATCCAGCAGGGAATAAGGATTGCCTTAGCTCCATACCCAAGGCTGAGAAACAAAAATGTAGTTATCGCTGAGTAACCTAATGGCATCCCTTAAAAACCAATCAAATAAAACTTTCCAACACTAACTGAAAGGGGGAAAAAATAAGTCCAAGGGGAATCCAAACAACTCAGCTGGAACTAGAGTTGAATTTCTCAGGAGCACAACAGCCCCTGAGCCCGGGGGCAGCCTCCCGGCCCCTTTCACAGACACGTTTCTACATGGAGGTGCTTGTTACAAGCGACTTCTTGTGATCCTCGTCTGGAGAAGACGACTCATCATGCAAAACAAACCAGTCCCAAGGAGTTCCCACATCGCAGCTGTGACTGGATGAGATTCCAAAGTGAACAACACAGGCCAAAAAAACCCCACAACACAACCAAACAAACCAAAAACCACAAAACACCAGCCAAACAAACCCACCCCAGCAATGAAAACAACACATCCTACATAATATTGGAGAATAAGAATTCTGAAGAGCTTACAGTATTGAGATGTGCAAGCAGAGGGAAGTGGCCAGCAATAAAATGCATGACTGGGAGAAGACTAGAAAAGGTTTAGTGTGCAACATGCAAACTGGATCTATACTGTAAATGGGACACCACTCAGAAAATGGGGTTTGTTTTTGTCCCTCTCCCTTTAATAACTTACACAGAAACCCCAATTGTGTTTGTGAGCCAGAGTTAAATATGTGCTAAGCCTTCAATTTCAAACGCATGTTTAAGTGCAGCTCACAAGCATGAATTTAAAGGAATTAAGCTGCATTAAAGATGTCTCATACCTCGTCAGGCAAAGGGTTTCCCAGTATGGAAAGAACAGAGCAAGCCAGAAGGACCAGCTACCAAGCCAGAAGGACCAGCTGGGGATGATGCTGATGGTGGGGACACAGATGGGGCCTGGAATCCCATTTGCCTACTCTCAGATCTCTCTAATACCAGTAAACCAAACCAAAGCACAGAAGAGATCATGCAGAATATCTTAAGGAACACAAGACACCTGCCTTTGGGTTCACCAGGAAACATTCCCCGTATGACCACAGCTCCTGTGTATAACAGCTGCTTCGGGCACTTAAAAAAACCCCACGCGAACAAAGAAAAACCCCATAGTCTAGAGCAGATGCACAAAGGCAGTGATTTCTGTATCATCTCTCTAGCTTCCACCTCTTTAATCCACTTCAAGCCTAAAACCATCTTATAATAATATTCCACTTGAGAGTTATGTAGGACCTAATGAACTTCAGTACAAAAATCTTCCCCTGTTGCTCAAGGAAAGGAGGTTTCTAGGTAGGCTTCCCAAACTCATTCTTGCGTCCCTTTTAAAATCACTGTTATCCCTCATACCCATAGGGGTTAGAAATCCTCATATTAGACAAACAAGAAGCCTGTGCTACCCATTAAATCTCGGATTCCTACGAACAGAAGTTCATTAATGTTACGCTTATGGGGTAGAGATTGATTTGGTAGAGATAACTGGATTATCATCACTTCCAGGATACAGTTTGACTTGTCTGCAGTACATACCGATAGCAGGGAAGTTCTTCCTGTAGGTGAACCAGAGCCGAGAGGTCACGTCCAACAGGATCTCTTCTTTCTCTGGAAAAATGTCAGTGTTGAAAGGCACACATCAAAACACGGCTAAATCCACCTCCTTCCTACCTTCCCTAACAGCAACAGCCCCAGCCATCACGACACAAGTCCCAGTAACTACTAGAGCAGTCACTTTCTGCACAGAAATGTTCCAGAGTCTGACAGTCCGAATGCTCTGCCAGCAAACAGACACTCGGCAGTGTGCTCGCAAGGCTTGCGGTCACCTTGCTGCTCAGAAAGCAAAGTGCAATGCTAAAAAAGTCCTTTGGAGCGTTACAGCAGGTTGCATCATGCAGGCAAAATACCTGTAAAAACACTGTATTTCCGGCCAAGGATCCAAACGGGTTCTTTGGTCTCAGGGAAGTCTTCATATTCGAACCTGAGAGTGTCATAGGTAAGAGTAGCTAGAAAGAGAAAGAAGAAATCACACACCTTTCATGGCCTTTCCTCATGTTTTAAAAATCATACAAAATTACAGAATCATTGCTGCTGGCACCCAGTAACTTACACACACGGAGCAGTTGGTAAGAAACGGTGCGACCCCCACCACCAGCAGCTCTGGAAGGTGCAGGGGGCTGACACAGCCCCGCTCACTCCTGCTGCTCCACAAGCAGAAAAGCAGAGGGATTTCCAGGTTAGGGTTCTGCCCGGTGCAAAAAATGGTCAAGAAAATGTCGAGGACTTTGGCTGGCAGCTGCATGATGTCCCCAGAACAGGCACCATTGTGCACATCATCACCAATAATATCACCGTCTTTTCTAGCGAGCAGAGTGATTAAAATCCAGAGAACAGAATGTTTGGTGGTGGAACGCTAAAAGCACAAGTCGCATTAAGATGGGAACTAAACCTCACTCTGCAAGTCAGTCCCTCCTCAAGAGGCAGAAGTCGTCACCCATGCTGCAAACAGCCTTCCAGGCCTTACACTAAAATCCAAGAAGATGTGCTCGCTCACACATGACAGACAAACCTTACGTCTATTTTACAGGCTCCCTTCACAGCACGGGATCCATCAGTGCCTCGATATCCATCCTCTTCCAGCACCATGACAGAACAACCCAGCAGCACAGCCTGCCCCGGGATTAAGGCAGCTTAAACTTCCATGCAAAAGGCACAGGTGATGGGGTGGAAAGAAAAGGAGAGTTGTGCTCCACCAGGTGTGTATTTGGAAATCAGGCACTTTAAAGTGTTCTAGGAACCATGGAAATTAACCATCTCAACTTGTAGGTGTTAATTCTTTAACAAACCACCTATAAGATTTAAAGCAGAACTAAGCCAGACTGTTCTGTGTCTGTTACAGTGGTTTACTGAAAACACCCCTCACAGCAAATGCAATAAAACCTGCGGTAACACAGCAAACCTCTTGCATCTCACAAGTAGAAGACGTTCACAGATGAGCTTTCCTCCCAATTAGTCCTCACTTAGCTTTCCAAAGCGTCACCTGGTGCACCAATAAATAGCAACTCGGTCCATTTGATAGCTCCAGAAAGGTTCTATTAGATTTCGGCTCCTAAATCTAATTTTGGATAGACTCTGGACCTAACCCTAGCCCAAAAGATTTAAAGCACATTCCTTGTGTGAATCAGTCTATCGACTGTCTCAGGCACATTTAGGAGAGCACAGGCCACACATTGTCATCCCGTGATGTGACTTCTCAACAGCAAGCAAGGCAAAGCAATTCTGCTTGGACAGAAAAGTTCCAGTAAATTAATTCACCCTTTTCCTCCAACAAACTTTACCAGGGAAATGATGAAATTCTTTACCATACACCAGACAAACTTCACAAACCCTCAGCAGTCCATGCTTTCTGTGACTGCCTTCACTTAATAGCTTGGCTTGCTTCACCCCTTTTCTTGCTCAACATTGGAGATTTCTTTCCAGGGAAGGAAGCAACGTGGCTTCTGCAGATGTTTTCAAGCGTGCATCACTTTCTACTTTCTCCCTTAAGTCTCCCTTTAGGATGAGACATCACAAGTTTATTCTGACAGCTCAAAGGGACGCTAATCGTTAGGGTGTTTTAAAATTCAGTGCATTACCAGATACAATCTTTAAATAAAGACTGAAGTTCTCAGATAGGTCTTAGTGCTCAAAGGAATATTTTGTGGTTTATTTTCTCAGTTCTGAAGCTTGCCACGAATCCAGCTCTCTGTCAAAGGAGCCTCGAATAGCTTAAATAAAATCACTGAAAGAAAGATGATAGAGCAAAACTATTCAGGGAGCTACAAGTGATGTGACGCTGCACGCTGGGGAGGAGACAGACACTCACAGCCCTTCGGCTGAACACCCAACATCTGGGCTCACTGCAAAGGTCCTGCAGGTCCAGCTGCGCATCCGAAAGATGTCGTCAGACATTAGCACACGTGTTGGCTTTTCAAAAGAAAATACCTGCCACCACCTGAAAAGACACAACCGCTAAACGCAGGAGTTCAGGTTTCACCTTCACAGGGAGGAAAATTCAAGTGATTGCTCTGAGTTGGCACCGACAATTTTATATCGGGTCCAATAAACTCTCCACAAAGCTTGAAACGACTCAGTGATTCCTTTACAAATATCTACTTTCATACGCTCTGGCGCTTTTTCAAAACTACATCCATTGTGCTGTTGCCCAGATGAGCTAAATATGAGCCAGTTGGACCCCAAAAATTCAGGCGGGGGTACAAAGAGCACCATGCCTTGCACAGGAGCCTTTCTTTCCCACTTAGAGTGAGAAGCAAAGGGTCTGAAAATAAATAAAACTGGAAATTCCCTAAGCAGAAATCCTACTCGAAGATGCTCCTTTCAGTGCTCCAAAAGTCAAGTGAGATCAGCAAATTTCTCAGGCAGCACTCCAAACCTTCACCTTCAAGAAGCCCTCAATCTATTTTAAATACTGACCTCTGAGCATCTGGGACAGCAGAGCAGCAGCCTCTGCAGAAAATCCAAGTGCACGTCAAATACGATAGTTCCAATTCTTTCAGCACGGTGAATTTACAGTTTAAAAATCAAGAGGTTCAGCCCTGCAAAGCACACCCTTGGAAAGGTGGCCTCGCTTTCCAGGTTTTGAGTGTCTGCAGAGAAGGAGACTCCACAACCTCCCTGGGCAGCCTGGGCCGGGCTCTGACACCCTCACCCCAAAGAAGTTTCTTCTCAAATTTAAGCGGAACCTCCTGTGTTCCAGTTTGCACCCATTGCCCCTTGTCCTGTCACTGGTTGTCACTGAGAAGAGCCTGGCTCCATCCTCCTGACACTCCCCCTTTCCATATTGATCCCCAGGAATGAGTCCCCACTCAGTCTCCTCTTCTCCAGCTCCAGAGCCCCAGCTCCCTCAGCCTTTCCTCACACGGGAGATGCTCCACTCCCTTCAGCATCTTGGTGGCTGCGCTGGACTCTCTGCAGCAGTTCCCTGTCCTTCTGGAACTGAGGGGCCACAACTGGACACAATATTCCAGGTGTGGTCTCCCCAGGGCAGAGCAGAGGGGCAGGAGAACCTCTCTGACCTACTGACCACCCCCTTCTAACCCACCCCAGGTACCATTGGCCTTCCTGGCCACAAGGGCCCAGTGCTGGCTCATGGTCACCCACTGTCCCCAGGACCCCCATGTCCCTTTCCCCTATGCTGCTCTCTAACAGGTCCTTCCCCAACTTATACTGGAACCTGGGGTTGTTCCTGCCCAGCTGCAAGACTCTAAACTTGCCCTTGTTATATTTCATCCTCCCTAGAAAGCCCCAACAGAAAAGGCAAAGCTTTGTAAACACTGCTACAAAAAAAACCACCTACGTTAAACAACCTAGGTAAAGCCGTTTGAACTAATACCACATGAAATATCAGCATTAAGGCTGAACGTTTGAGTTCTCTTCCACTTTTGTGCATGTGGGCAGATCTAATCGGTTATAAGAGACCACATCACAAAAACCTGCTGCGTGTGAAGCACCAGGAACCGACCCTCAACAGCCTCACGTGCCCGCAGAATCAGCGACACTCAACACCGATTCACTGAACTTGAGTAAGTGCAAGGTTATTGAAAAGTGCTAGAGCATCACCTTGACACAGACCAGAAAAACCATCTCAATACATAGAATTAGGGTAGAGAGTGAAATCTTGCCTCTCCTCTTATATTCTTAGTCTCTATAATAAAGAAGCTGAGCTAAAAACATTGTCTGAACTTGTAAGAAGCTTCCACATAAACATGCGCAGAAGCACAGCCCAGCAGCCCTTGACTGGTGATGCCAGTTTGCAAATGTGCTTATGGCAAGATATGAGCTTACGGCACATTCCAAACCTGCCAGCCACTCGCTTTATCCACTTCACCACAGCTCTTTGGTTTTCTATCAACTTTGGGAAACAAACAACAAGTGAAAACGTTGGTGACTCAAAGAGAAACGCAGAAAGTGATCTTCCCTGGGGTTTGCACAGCAAAACAGCCGATGTTCACTCATCAATCATCTTGGTTCCAGTTTGCCCGCACAGCTTTGATGTTTTGTCAAAAAGCTATTTATATAAAATACTGAAGTAGAGATTTGGTGCATCACACAGAAGGAAAAGTGCCACCTCACTTCCCAATTCGCTCCTTGGGCTTCCCCCAGTCTCTTGCAAGGCCTCACTCTCCAACACAGTAGCACTCCACAAGGGCTGAGCCACAGTGTCCCCTTGGGCCTCCAATTAACGCTGCCACGGAACAATGAGAAATGGGGCAGACAATCATCTCCCTCACCTGAGGCAGAGCAGAAAGCAGGAAAGCTACTGGATAGAGAGTATTTCAAAAGAGGCTCAAGAAGAGAAGGTAAATTTGTTGTGTTAGTAAAGCTAATTGCTGAAAAACCCTAGAAAACAGATAACTGGAGAACAGCCTGAACCCTTATTTCTGGCCTTTCCAGAAGAAAGATTAAATCTTTTAGATCCCCTAAGCTTTTTCAAATGAGACAAATCCCAATTATCTAAGCAATAACGAGGAGTTAAGGGACAGCCAAGGAGGAAAGTCAGTCAAGAGGAGAGCAGTGCCTCCTTGGAGGCCCTAAGCAAACAGCTCCAAGTCTGCCAACCAAGTCTTCCCAACTACCTGAACAGTGTGGCTGGAGGTCTCTGCTCCGAAGGCCAGAGACTCCCTTCCTCTTCACGCAGAGGAGAACCAGCCCCACTGTCCCTCACAGCGAGGTTCTCCTTCCCTCCACAAGCCTTGCAACACTCGCACAAAGTGCGAGCAAACACATCTCCCGCTCACGTTGTGTAAATCCACTTGGCTGGAACACGCTTTGTTCACAGGTGCTGGGGACGGGACGCAGCGACAAGCAAGGACACGGCAGGTGGTCGGGACACTATCAGCACTGACAATGGTGGCACTTGCATCAAGGGCAGAAACAAGTCACAACAACAGTCCAGAGGAACAAGAGCTACGGAATCCCTACACAAACACTCCCCCGACGCGGAGGAGGAGCCCCCGCGGCCCAGGAAAGTGTTTGTTACTACAGAGCAACACTTCAGAGAATCACAGAAAGTCAGGGATTGCACGGGACCTCAAAAGAGCACCCAGGCCAATCCCCATCAATCTCTGCGGAGGGTGAATGAAAAGCTGTCACTACACAAGGGCTACAAAGAAGAGAGTCCCACAAACTTTTTCTCCCCCTGAACAAGCCCAAAACCTCTATGCCAAATAGCTTTGCCCTCTTACCCATCGATGCCACAGAAGCAGCCTCAGGACACCGGCCCTGTCACCGCCCGGGCAGCCCCGTCCAGGCCCAACGCTCCTCAGGAACGAGGGCGACAGACGGGTCAGGAAGGGCGGGAGGGCTCTGAGCCGCACCAGCGGTAACGGAGCCACCACCTTCGCCTCAGCGCGCAGGGGAGGCGGCTGCGCCGGGCCCCTCAGGGCCGCACCTCGCAGCGCCGGGGGAGGCCGCGCCGCTCCGGGCCGCCTGGGCCTGCGCCGACCCGGGAAGCCGCAGGCCTCAAACCGGCCGTGGGGCCGGGCCGCGGGTTCCTGAGGGGGAAACCAGCCGCCCGCCCCCCGCGGGAAGGGGCCGCAGCCGCCACCCACCTGCGTCCATGGCGGCGGCCCCGCCGAGGGCTGCGGCCGTCCCAGCGACACACACACCCCGGCGCGTCCCTGCGCGGCTGTCGGCACGAGCGCCGCGCCCGCCCAATGGGAGCAACGCTTGCCGCCGGGCTCCGCGGTGGTTGGCTGTCGGCGGCGCGCGTCACGGCTCGGCGCGCCGCGAGGCTTCTTCCGCACACTGGGAGCCGCCATATTGCTGTACGGAAAGGCGGTGTGGAATGGGGAGAGGCGCAGGGCTGGTGGCGGAGTCGGTGCTGGGAGACGGGGTGTGGCGGCGCCTTAGGGTTTCGCTCGTTCCACACGACGTTGGCGAGAGCGGCCTGTGACACATACGCCCGAGGAAGTTCCTCTGTATGGGCGCGACCATCGTGTTGTACGGAGCTGGCAGAGCCGAGCCCCGCCCCTCCGTCCCCGGGAGGGTAAAGCCGCACGCCCGCCCCTCTCAGAAGCGCCGTTGACGGCTCAGTCGCCGCGGACCGAGCGGCTTGTCGGGAGGCGGAGACCCAGCAGCGCCCAGGAGGCAAGCGAGCGCCGCCGGGAGCGAGTCCCCTCTTCTCCACCCGCCCCACAACAGCGGTGCTGTACGGCGGAGCCTCGGTCAAAATGGCGGCGGCCGTGTGGCGGCCGCCATCTTGGTTGACGGCAGTGCCGTACAGAAACCCCTTCCCCAGCAGCTGAGGGGCGGCCGGGGTGACCTGGCTCCGCCATCTTGCTGTACGGCTGGCGGCGGCCGGGCCGGCGGGCGGGGGCCGGGGCGGGCCCGGCCGGCGGCGGCCGGAGATGGTGATCTGCTGCGCCGCCGCCAACTGCTCCAACCGGCAGGGGAAGGCGCACCGGGGCGCCGTCTCCTTCCACAGGTAAGGGCGGCCTGCCGCCGCCCGCAGGTGCCGCGGCCGGGCCTCCCCCATCCCCGGCCCCGCTCCGGGCTGCCCGCGGCGCTGCGGCGGCCCCGGCTCCCCGGGAGCTCCCGCCGGGCCCCGGGCGGCTCCGGCCGCCCTTTGTTTCCCTCAGCGCCGGGACCGGCTGCGGGCAGCGGGGGATCCCGGGGGTCCGCGCTCACTCCGGGCCCGACCCCGACCCCTCGGCCTGTGCCCGCCCAGGTGCTGCCCGTGAGTCCCCGGGGACGGTCGGTGCGTCTGGTGACCGGCTGGAAAAAGCCGCTTTTTCTAGCTTACTCGCGGCCTTTTCCCAGTGCAGGATTTTTTACACCAAATTAAACGTCCCCAGGATGAGCGTCGGGGACGCGTGTCGGCTCGGCCGGGCTGTCGGGCGCATCCCAGACCCGCCGCCCTCGGCCGCTTCGCGGGTCGGTTCCCATTGAAAGGGCAGCGATGCTTTTTAGGTCTGGGCTGTTATTGAGCATCGGGCATTTTGGACCAAAATGAAACAATCCTCAAATGAGCGAATCCTGTTAAAATTCACGAGAATTTCCTAAACCTGAAAGTGCCGACCTTTCTGATTTCCCAAATGCAACTTATTTTTTCATTGTTGTTATCTGTTTGTTGTTTTCAGATTCCCTCTGAAGGATTCGAAGCGGCTGATCCAGTGGCTAAAAGCTGTTCAGAGAGACAACTGGACTCCCACCAAGTATTCATTTCTTTGCAGCGAGCATTTCACCAAAGACAGCTTTTCCAAGCGGCTGGAAGACCAGCACCGGTTGCTGAAGCCCACCGCCGTCCCCACCATCTTCCAGCTTTCAGAGAAAAAACGCGACAACCTGGATTATGTCAGAAGCAGAAGAAAAACAGCGAGCCAGGTGTTGCTGCAGGATGGAGAAGACCCAAGGGAAGGAGGCTGTGAGGTAGTTCAAAGGACCTCGTCTTCTGGCCAGGACTTCATGGTGATGCAAGACACGAAAGAGATGGAGGACGCGACTTTGCAAGCGGAAATGGGATCGATGTCCGAGGAGGAAGAGAACGTCCGCAGCCAGCTGGATGGCCCTCGGAGAAGGACGTTAGGCGATAATTTGGTTGCAAAGCCTGGACTTCAGAATAAGCTGGAGAGATCTGCTGTGGAGGACTGTCCTAAGGCCACCTGGCCGGGGAGCTGGGTGGCAGACAGGAGCGGCGTGTCCGTCGACGACTTCACGCCTCCCGCCTCTGGTGCTTGCAAGTTCATCGGCTCCCTTCATTCTTACAGCTTTTCCTCGAAGCACGCCCGGGAGAGGCCATCCTTCCCAAAAGAGCAGCTAGAAAGGAAAAGGCCAAAGAGAGACGCGGAGCCAAGCTGCAGCAGCCACCTCGTGGGACGCGATAAGGCCGTAGCAGAAGGTTCCTCCGCTTCATCCCTTCCCGCCACCCCGCAGAAACCTTCGCAGGGTTTGTCGGCGTCCCCGGCAGACCTGACCCCTCGGCCTGCCGCCGAGGCCGTGGCGGGGAGGAAGGGGGACACGGACGCCAACCCCATGTCCATCAACGAGGTGATCATGTCGGCCTCGGGAGCGTGCAAGCTCATTGACTCCCTCCACTCGTACTGTTTCTCCTCCCGGCAGAGCAAAAGTCAGGTGTGCTGCCTGCGTGAGCAGGTGGAGAAGAAGAACGGGGAGTTGAAACTGTTGAGGCAGAGGATCAGCCGCTCTGACAGTCAAGTCAGGAAGCTGAAGGAGAAGCTCGATGAGCTGAAGAGGATCAGTTTCCCTTACTTGAACAGCCTGCTGTCCCAGGACTGTGGTCAGTATTCCCAGCGGCTCTGCCTTGAGGCAGAATTCACCCTTTTCTTAGGCTGTTGAAGTTAGGGGCTGTAAAGATGCGATGGGTAAAAGATACGCGAAAGGTACCTCTTGGGAAGGAGAAGTAGTAGCATGTGTTAGACTAACAGATACAGGTGAAAGAATTAAGTTTTTGGGTACATGAGCTATTTCGTATATCCCAAAAGTTTTCAAGGTGATTCCTGGCGTGGAATGGGAAGTTAGAACATGGTGTTGCAGACAACTCTTGATGACTTTTCTTTTTCCTTCTCCCTTCTTCCTGGATTATTTTAACTTGTTTGTGACTCAGTAGCACCTGTTAGGATTTGCCTTCCTTTGCAGCGTGCCTGTGATTTTTTATTTTTGGTGTGTTAATGAGCTGTTGTGGGCAAGTAGGTATCTGGGAAAGCAGTTGTAGTCTTCTCCGGTGAAGTAAGTACTTGTGATATTAGATTTCATTAGATTTCGGGTTGGATGAAGTGGAAGTGGGAGGTATCAAATATGACAATGTCATGATACACAGTGAGGTCACTTCTTGTGTCTGAATGTCTGTCCGGCAGGGGGATTGAACTGGATGATCTTTCAAGGTACCTTCCAATCCCTAACATTCTGGGATTCTGTGTTTGATTTGATCGTTTCCTTCCTGGGAAGGAAGGAGTTAGGAAATGGATAATGAAGTGGGAAGAGATGGAGAAATTACTTCACTGTCAATTAAAAAATGAGAAACGTGAAAACGTAACGGAACTTGGTGAGGGACAAGGTTGTGTAAAAAGGTTGTTGTGGAGAAGTGGAATTAGGCCATAACCCTCTCTCTTGCTTTAGGGTGCTTCAATATGCAGCTGATAAAACTCTTGCACAATGACTGGTTGCAAGATACAATTTGGGGGAAGAGTTTTAGGAGCATCTAATGATGTTTGTGGGGCTGCTGAGAAGATGTTGGGTTGTCTCGTGAAGGATGCGTGACTTGGGGCTTCCTCAAAGAAGTTGTCACCCGTGGATTGTTGGTGTCCCCTGATGGCAATTCTTGCCTCTCTTCTTTAGGAGAAGCCGCCTCACAGCTTCTCCTAAAGCCACGTGGTATTAGACACGGTCAGAAGAGTGATTCTGCCATAGGCGGGGACCTTCTCCAGGCTGTTCTAGCCCAGCCTGCTTCCTTGCTCGAGCCCAAGAAAACAAACGCTGACAAAATTCTCAAAGGTTGTACCCAGTGTGACTTTTCCCATGTGTTTTTAACTTTTCAGAGTATGGGGAAACTCGCACTTTGATTTGAGGAGTGAGGGGAAAGAATCCCCCCTCCCCAAAGGGAAATCAATGTAGTCGAATTTGTACCTTCTGGTCTGTATTTTTGTATTATTTTGGTGCCAAACTAAAGAAAATAACTAAGTACAATTTTAGGGTTCCGTAATTGTCATTCATATATATGAAAAGGGGTGTCCAGCTTTGCTGAAATACCTTCCTTGAGATACTAATTGCAAAAACAAGGTCCTGAAGGATGTTTTCCATTATTCTAGTAAGCACTATGATTTTTCTTTCCTGAGATGGTTGTTCTTATACAAATGTCTTTGAGAACATGAGAACTGTATATTAATATTATCTTCTGAAGGAACATAAGGATTACATATTCTGTTTTTTAGGGGATTTTTTTTAATGAATTGACCAACTCGTTACCTGTTCTGCTGTCTCTTCCAACAAAACTGGAGAGCAGTGTGTAAAAATGAACCATTTTGGGAACTGCGATGGGAAGTTCCTGTGGAACTCTGTGGCTGGTGACCTTTTTTAAAGGATGAAGTGCTGTGGTGCAGTCTGGCTTGTGCTTAGACATGGAGTTTTACTGTAATACAAAGCTGAACTGAAGAAGGGCTCTTTGCTATTCATAAAAATACCATCGGGTAACATATTAGGTTAATAATTATAATCTTTGTTAGTAGCTACATTTCAGTCGTCCTGAATTGCCTGGTGTGTAGCGGAGGTGACGTTACTCGCTGTGAGGTTCCAAAGGCCTCGGGGACAGGGAGTGTCAGCGGAGGAGCCGCCCGGACTGACCGTGCCGGTTGTTCATCTCCATGTCCCGGCTCCCCGCACTGCTCTTTGCTCTTCGAATGCTTCCACAACACCGCCAGCAGAAAAACAAGCTTTAGGCTGGCACCCATTGAGCAGATCTTCATCGTGGTATCAGTTCTCAAGTGATATTTTCCTCCAGTGTGTTTCTGGCTGTATCCAAAGTACAGGCGGCTGGGAAGAGCAGGTTTCTGCAGAGCTGCTGTCCCCACCAGCCGCACAGAAGGGTCGGTGACTCATCTGGGCGAGTTGGGCTCACCGTGTGCTCCAGCTGTCACCATGTGCTCAAGCAGCATTTCCCAACCTGTCTTAACCGGGGGATCGACGAGCTGCTTTTAGGAGAAGCCCTGGGCCGTTTCCCACGCAGTGACCTTTTCCATCTAAACTTGGAATTAGCTTGTCCGTTTCTGAGGTTCGTGGACCAAAGGTTGAGGAAAATCCCAACGGAGCAAGCACCGTGAGGCACTGAGCACCAGGCAGAATGAGGGCAGGAGCGTCTTCTGGATAACAACTGGATGCACTGGGAGAAACTGGGGAGAGCCAGTGAGCAAGTATGGATCTGATGTCCTGGGGAAGGGGAGACAATTCTGACAGCAGCATCCTCCAGTACACAAGTACCACCTGGCCGTCTTGTTCTGCTTGGAGGTTTCACAGCTCTGCTGCATCATGCTCCCCCAGTGCTGGCACAGACAGGACATCAGAGGTGATCCTTGCACAAGATCACCTCCTCCTAATGTGCTCGAGTTTGCTCCTTTTGTAAAACTACATCTCCCAGCAGGCACTGGGATAACTCTCTTACTTCATCATGAGATCACTTCCCTAATGGCCATCTTACCAACCCTGCGCAAAACACTTTCTGGGGAGCAAAGGTGGTTTGAGAGCTCGGACGAGCAATAGAGAAATAACCCTGCGGACCATGGCTGGCGATGGAGCAAATGCAGGTATGGTTCACTGGGATTGGCTTGTTGGCCTGTGTCAGAGAGGTAAAGCTGTTGGAGTGCAGCCCTTTGAGCATATGCTGCATGTTTGGCTTTCGTGAAGGTCATGTTAAAGGCAAGAGAGTTTGCAAAATGAGTCCCTGTGAAAAATGGTCAGAATTTTGCTAGGAATGTGCAGGAAATCGTATTTCCTGCCAGCTTAGATTTGTCTTCAAATATTTGTACAAAGCCTGCATAGAAATGGGGTCATTTGTGACACTTTTGACCTGCGAATGAAGCATAGTTCGAGAACTTTTGGGACAAACCAAAGGACTCAAACATTAAATGTCTGCTTTTTTTTTTTCCGAGGTCCTGATTCCTGGTCTGTGGGGCCTGAGCCAGTGTTTCTCATCAAGGTGGCAGCAGGTTTCTGTTTGTGTTGCAGGAAACAAATAGCAAAATCCTGTTCCCGGCAGCAGCGAGAAGTGGGGTTACGTGAGGAAGGGAGATGCTGTGCTCCCATCGGTCTGAGCAGGTCCTGCCCAGCTTAGCTTGAAAATGAAACCCTTATAATGGATTGCAGAGATGTGCTGCCAGGGAAGAAGTCTGGTCAGAGTAAGTGGGTGTTACCAAGAGCAAGGAAGCTATAAAATAAGGCAAGGGCAAGATAAGGAGTAGGAGTATGTGTGCAGGTTAAGAGCAGGGCTCAATCTGGCAGAAGGTGTCTCAAGAGAGGCGAGATGAGATGTCAGAGCACCCATAGCCCGAGCAGGAGCTGCCTCATGGGACACACAAGTCTGGGACTTGTGCCGATCATGGAGGCAACTCCTTCACCACTGCAGACGTTTAATCCCACAGAGAGCGGGCAATGACTCACCACAAAAATCCAGCTTGCAGCTAGGAAGCAATGAAAAGGCGACTAAGGAGAACTTGAGAGAAAGTAAAACTTACCGAGCTAAGCACAGGTAGGTTGTCTGGGTTTCTCATAATAGTGTGTAATTTAAAGAAATCTTTTATCTGTACATAACAGAACTCCAACAGTGATTACAGGCACTGGAGCATTTTACTGCAAAGGTTAGAAACAAAGACAATAACATGTTAGTATTTGGTCATGAAATTAAGTACTAAGGCTGTAAGATGAAAATTGGTGAACGTAACCACGTTGGCAGCTTTTTGAGCAGAGCTGGAGCACGTCAGCACTGGGAATGCTTTACTGGTTAACTGGGGGAGCATCAGCAAAGGGCGTAAAGCTGTGCAGCGCTCAGGGACGGGCAGCAGAGTCCAAAGCCACCTTCTGTACTTAAATATGGAAAAATTATGTTGGACAAGACTGCTGCTTAATTACCAGAACCTTGATGATGATGATCTAAATCCAGTAAGTGACTCAGCTGAAGACAGCGCTGCAGGCGGCTGCCTGGCTGTTGTTGTAGAGCCTGCACTTTGAAGACTGAGAAGATACTTTGTGAGTTGCTTTGGTTTTTGTTTGGACTCTGTGACAGTGCAGGGAGGGATTTGTCTTCTAAACCTTCTGTGAATGTGAAACATGTGGAAATGGTCCATCTGATGGTGAAACGAAGCCAACACGTGTGCCCAGGACCTGGTTGTGGTGGTTTTGGCCTGAGCGGCCTCCTGAAGAAAAGGGTGCTCAGGTTGCTGCTGTGCCTGTGGTTTTTGTCTCCCAAGCTGCTGCGATTTGTGAGCATTTGTGGCTGATTTCAGTCAGATATTGTGGAGGAGCAGAGGTCTCGAAGATGCTGGGTCCCTAATGGCTTCAAGTGGATCATCTGGTGGGAGAAAGTGGCTCCTGGAATGTTCTTGTTCAGAAAGAGGCTGTAGCGTGAGCTCCCCGTGAAGAAAGAGAAACTCTGTGGATGTGAGAGAACCAGTGTTGAGAGGACCCGTCTGGGTCTGTGTCTCTTGCACTGGAAATTCCCAGCTGTGGTTTGTATTCTTGACATGGACACACACACTTTTGAAGCTGTAGCAGCAGGTCGTTTGCATAAGTGATGCACCAAGACTTTCTTTAGAAGTGCAGGCTCCTTCCTCAGTGAAACTTCTCTTGACAAACTGCGTCTTTAAACCTGTTTGAAACAAAGCAGCTCAAACAAAGACATTTTCCTCCTTAAACTCTACTTTTTGTTGCTACAATAGTCTTGCTTTTACCAAAACACTACATAAGAAACAAATTTCTTTTCAAACCACTTTTTCTGGTGGACTCAATCTGCCTCTGTCCTGTCTGCCTCCCCACTCGTGCTTTTCCATTCTCATCTCGGCCCTTTGGCACAGAAGGAGGGAGAAAAGGTGATTTGGTCCACTCCTCAGAGACCAGTTCCGAAGGGAAGAAGCAGCGCTGCGCAGGATGTGAGCAGGATGTGTTTACTCCTCACTGAGTCCTTGGCCCTTATTCCCTGTTGTTCTTGGCTTTTCCAAGTGATCTAAGAACTAAAAACCTCATGTTGGCTTCCTTGCCATCCAGGTAGTTTGGAAAATGATGGTTGCTTGGCCATGTTTGCCCAGGTGCTGTAGTGTTCAGGATATACAGTTATTTTCAGCTGGCTGGAGGTCCCAGCTCTTTGGAAGTGAGACTTGGGGTCAAGTTGTGGGTGCTGGAAACCATCATTTGGCTTTTCTTGGTTTAGAATGGAGTCTAAAGGAAAGGCTAAAGTTGTTTCTGTCATTTTGATGCTTTTTCCCGAAATGCGCCAGGGTTGGTAAGCAGAAGAAAATGAAGCGCTCATCCCGCTCCTGACCCAGGAGAGGGCAGCAGCAGCCCGGCCTGGAGGCTCCTCCAGCCTCTCCAAAGCTTTCATCTTTGCTTCCAGGGGAGTCTGAGCCTGCAAAAAGCTTGGAAAGAAATGCAGTGTATGCAGCACCAATGAGAGGCAAATAGAAGTTGGATGAGGAAGCAATACTCTCCTTAATCACAAAACTGTGTGCTCTCAACATGAAAGTAGGAAGAAAAACTGGTTCCTAAGAAGCAATGGAGAAGTATGGGGTTTCTTGTAGCAATAATTTTGGAGTTTTGTTGCTTTAGTTGCTTGCAGGTGGAAGGTAGTGAGACCACATCTGGAATATTGTGTCCAGTTGTGGCCCCTCAGTTCCAGAAGGACAGGGAACTGCTGGAGAGAGTCCAGCGCAGCCACCAAGATGCTGAAGGGAGTGGAGCATCTCCCGTGTGAGGAAAGGCTGAGGGAGCTGGGGCTCTGGAGCTGGGGAAGAGGAGACTGAGGGGGGACTCATTCATGGGGATCAATATGGAAAGGGGCAGTGTCAGGAGGATGGAGCCAGGCTCTTCTGGGTGACAACCAGTGACAGGACAAGGGGCAATGGGTGCAAACTGGAACACAGGAGGTTCCACTTAAATAGGAGAAGAAACTTGTTCCTGGTGAGGGTGTCAGAGCCTGGCCCAGGCTGCCCAGGGAGGTTGTGGAGTCTCCTTCTGTGCAGACATTCAAACCCGCCTGGACACCTTCCTGTGGAACCTCAGCTGGGTGTTCCTGCTCCATGGGGGGATTGCACTGGATGAGCTTTACAGGTCCCTTCCAGTCCCTGACACTCTGGGATTCTCTGTGATGCTGTGAGGGTGGGTATCAAGACAACAAAATCCTAAGTATCTTATGTATCAATACAATGAAATCCTGTCCGGTGCAGTAACACTGCGGTGTGGGTTGCAGGAACCCTATGGTAGCGCCTCAGTGAGGCTGCAGGACGGGCTCTGCAAGGCTGGCTCTGCTGCCATAGCTTTTTATCACCTATTTGTAGTGAGTTCTCCTGTTTTCTCACATTGCTTCACTTGCAAAATACTTCAGGATAAAGAAGAGTAATTGGCAGCATCTTGCTGCCGTGCCAGCTGGCTTTCTAAACCTGCTGTCTGTGGGAGAATGAAGAACAAAGTGGTAATTCTCTTTTATCCAGGAGAGTTTCTGTTCCTTCTCCTTTGCCGTTCTGTGTGTGGCCTCTCCGTTTTTGATCCTTTCTCAGAGATTTTAGCCTGACACTTGGGACTGAGCACAGTGAAACTCAGACTGACACCTCGTTGGTGTTGGTCTTTTCCAGAGACCACATACGTGCCGTGTTGCTTTCCCTGCATACACCTTCGCAATGGATCTGCTTTGCTGTTCCCATGGCTTTCAATTGTCTCTCAGTTTCTCTGATTTATTTGTGTTTTTTCAGGTCCTGCTCTCTGAAATCGCAGCAAAATACAAAACTGTGGTTTATCGAAGCTCTTCTAAAATGATACCTTAAACTTTTACCTTTGCGAAACAGACTTTGGTTGATTCTTAATGCAATGACGAAGGGAAGCAGCTTTCTCTTCCATTTGTGCTTTAACTTGCAGGCACCCTGTGTTTTCTAAAACATTTCACGTAGTGCAGAGTCTAAGCAGGACAACTTGGGAACGATCCCCGTGTCTTTGAAAAAGTGTAGGTCACTGTTAACCTCTTCAAAAACTTCACAGCCAAACTTTGGCCCTGAATATGTATGCAGCATGATTTTCTTTTTCCTCTGAAGTGAAGACTCGTTTCCTTGCTCGCTGAAACAAGCAGCAATGGTACGTACTCGGTGCTTGAGAAAAGTCAGGCTGGAGCATTAGATTTAGTTACCGTTTAGTGATAGTTCTTTCAGTCTCCATCCTTGTTTGTAGATGGGAGGGGAGTCAGAAATGGAGCACTGGAAGGGGCTCCATGCAAGCCCAAGAAGTTTGGAAACAGACCTGCTTTCCGTGGCTCGTCACCGTTCCTCATCTCCCCTCGCACCTCAGAGCTGATGCTGCTCTAGAGAAAAATGTTGCAGATCCCTGAATTTTTGTTGTTTTCTTCTTCCACAGAGACTCCCCAGCTGAACCCTGTGATGGAGCCGCTGTCCTGGATGCTGGGCACGTGGCTCTCGGACCCGCCGGGAGACGGCACCTTCCCCACCATGAAACCCTTCCAGTACCTGGAGGAAGTGCACATCTCTCATGTGGGGCAGCCCATGCTTAACTTCTCGTAAGTCTGGGGCTCTGGCTGCAGTGGCAGCAGCTTTTGGGCGAGATTTGTTGGTTGTGTTTCATTTCCAGTGGCAAAGCAAACAAGATTTCACCTACCAAGTGAGACAATGTACTGATATGTGACTGCATGGTCTGAGGTTTGTTTTCCTTTAAACCTTGTGATTAATTGGCATGGTGTTGCAAAATACCCAGGGCTGCACACCTGCAGTTGCTGAAGAGTTATTTTCAGGAGCCCAAGAGTACTGTGTGCTTCTACAGAGCTTTTCTGAAGTGAGTTCACAGCTGTGGGCTCGTGCAGGAACACACGTGTACAGGATCAGGACTGTGGTGCTGTGTACAGCCCTTGTGTCCTGCCAGTCTGGAGGGTTACACAGTCAGAAGTAACTCAGGTGCTATGAATGTGACTGTCTTAGAATAGCGAGAGTAACTTGGGGTACCAAGAATGGCCCTGGTGTGGACATCACTGTTTTTTGTGCAAATTCCATACCTGCCTTTGAAAGACCAGCGATCATTCTGCTTTATCATGATGTCCACAGGATGTGTGTTAACCGAAAGACTTACTGACCTCGTGACCAGAAAAAAAACTCCCCATCCCCTTGCTGGTGGTGCCTGTCTAATCAGAAATTAATCTTCAGGCAGTAGTGTTACAGCTGCTGTCATTCTGCTTTGTGAACCTCCTGCTTGCAGATGCAATAAATGAAGGAGCTATGGCATGGCTGCCAAGTTTGTCCATTTTAAACCATGAAAATCTGAGAAAAATTAAGGTGTTTACCAAACTAGATGGGATAGGAGACAGATGGCTCAACTGCTTTGGCTGCAAGTAACTGTTCTAAGATAAACTGAAATCTGGAGGAAGAAGAGTGACATGTTAGCTACCTGTTCAGTACCGCTCTGTTTGGGAGGGGTGAGTTGGAAAGCTTGTTGCTTTGAAAAACGGAGAAAATAATAATGGCAAGGTGCCAACGCTGTGTGAAAGATGCCCCGTGTTCCTGGTGTGCAGAGCTGCTGGCTCAGCATGCAAAATGTTCAGTCCAGTTTCCAAAAGAAACCAAACTCTGACAGTTGTGCTCTGTCTACACCTCCTTCTCTAACTATTGAACAGTTGTCAATTTGAGTTGCCTTGGATTTGTTTTGGTGCCAAAGAGATACACAACTCAGAGCAGCTGCCACGCACCCAAGCACGTGGTCCCTTCTCCCAAGTAACGAGTGTCAGGAGCAGAGGAAACGGCCTCAAGTTGCACCAGGGGAGGTTGAGGTTGGATGTGGGGAACAATTTCTTCCCCAAAGGGCTGTGGGGCATTGGAACAGGCTGCCCAGGGCAGTGCTGGAGTCACCATCCCTGGAGGGTTGGACAGACGGACATGAGGTTCTCAGGACATGGGGCAGTGCCAAGGGTGGGGGAATGGTTGGACTTGATGATCCTGAGGGTCTTTTCCAACCAAAATGATTCTGTGATTCTATGAAACTTGTCCCTAACTGCTTGCCTGAGTTGTGCTCCCCTTCCTTGTCTCCAGCTCTTTGAAGCCCCCAGGTTTCTCGTGCCATGTCTAGGGGTGCCATGTGCTGCAGCTTGTGCTGCTGATCTCCTAGGAGATGGTGACTCTGTGATTTATTATATTTTACTTCACACAGGAAAGACTTACTTTGGATTTCTGAGCTCTCTTAATAAATACCTGCTCCAGTTTGCCACGTGCCAGCCCCTGGACAAGCCCTTTGGTCAAGCTCTTCTTGAGTCTGTTGCTCATTTATCCCGCTACTGTTGGGGTGGCCAGCTGATGATACCGCACATCCTCAGTGCCAGGACACGTCACGGTGGCCAAGGGGCCGGTGTTGGCCCTTTCCAGCAGGAACATCCCCATTGCACGGCAGAGGCACATGTGGGAACCACTGTGGTGCCAAGGAGTTCTGGGTGCAGATCCAGCAGCAGCAGCTCCCAGGTTGCCTCTGTCTCTTTTCCTGTAGGATGCAGAGTAGGAAATTATATGAAAAACAGTATAAAAAGAAAGAGATCAGTCTAGAATATAGAAATGCTTATAGGATAGTCTGCTACACTGTATAGATACCCAGTTTGTTGTGGTGCTGAAGTTTAATGCAGTTACTGATGTAGACTCAGGAATGCTGTGCCACTACTGTGATAAATGAACATGTGTGATATATGAAATCACCCACCTTATAGATGACCAGACATAGAACCCTGAAGCTTCATGAAGAGTAAATAAGAATCTGAGCTGAATTTTCTTTTCCTTTTTGAAGGAGGTGGTGGGAGAAATGAGTCTGCTCTGGAATAAACAAACTCACTCCCAACTTGCTATGTTTAAAAGCTAAATAAAGACGATATTGTAATTCCAGATATTTATTTGAGGCAGAGTGTGGCTTCAACATCTGTGAAGTGTCTGACTTGTGAGGCTGTTTCTGAGCTGGCTGTTAGGAAGACTCAGGAGCTGTGAAGAATCTGAAGCTTGGACTTAAATAACTAACTCCAGCTCTAAGAAATAATTGTGTCTGTAAAGGTTTACACTTCCCAATTATGAAGCATTGTCAGTCTTCAAGTAATACTGCGGGCAGTCATGTCGCTAAATAAAATACCATTTCCTCTGAGGCAAAACCAGGCCAAACGCTATGTTTTCAGTGCAACAAAACCGTCTTGTTTTCTGATTCCCCCTCAGGTTCAACGCCTTCCATCCGGACACCAGGAAACCCATGCACCGAGAATGTGGATTCATCCGCCTCAAACCTGACACTAATAAGGTGGCTTTCATCAGCGCTCAGAACACAGGTACACGCACCGGGGAAAACAAGAGGTTGTTACCCTGCTGTGCCATTTCATTACTTCTCCAGAAAATCATTTCGCCTCCCACAGTTTCATTTAATTCATTTTCGCCGTGGGTTCGGGGCCGAAGAGCAGCTGTGCTGCTCTTCGGCCCCGAACCCACGGCGAAAATAATAAATGAGCTTGTGTCAAAAGCACTGAGTTTCTAGGACCGGTGATGTGGCTTTTAAGAGCGTTACAACGCAGTTAATATTTAAATTTGCGTCTAAAACTCCAGAGCAGGTGCTGAAGGGAAGGCTGCCGGTCGCAATACGATACTTATCCCACACAGTATGAGTAAGTCTGGCTGGCTAGATTTTTCTAAGCAGTATTACGTGTCTGAAGTGTGCGGATTGCAGTTGTCGATACGTGCTAGGTCAAGAAAACCGTGCTTCAGGGAGAGTGGTGGTCTATTGCTTACCCTAATAACTGTGACATCATTAAGTAACCTTTCTAGTCTAATATATATATATATGACCTTGCTTCTCACTAGGTCTGGTGGAGGTGGAGGAAGGGGAGGTGAATGGACAAGAGCTGTCGATAGCTTCTCACTCCATAGCCAGAATCTCCTTTGCCAAGAAGCCCCATGTAGAGCAGGTGAGTGAGCAATTCGCATAGTGTTGCTGGCCCCAGGAGGTGTCTAGCTGAGAGGATAGGTTAATTAGCACGCTTTAATTACAGATTGCCAGGAGGAGTTCTGGGAAATATTGCATGGCATCCTTTCTGTAACAATATTCGGAAAATACTTGGTACATTACAAGACCCAGAGGGCCCATTAAGATAAGAACTGATGTGTGAATCAGAGCAGCCAGCCCAGAATCCTGTCTCCAGTAGCAGCTCTTTAGAGAAGAGAATTGCAAAGCCTTGCCTAAATACCCTTGTACAGCAATGATGTTGCCTCTTAATGCTGAATTAATTATGGTCTGAGGGTGCACACATAAGGTATGTCCAGTATTGGGCCTCATCAGGATGTTTTAGGAACACCTACCATTTGTGGAGCTCCACCTTGTCTTTGCATATCTTGCATTTCGGGGCGTTCACAGGTTGCTCTGAGCTCCCATCCCATCCGTGGCTGCTCAGCAGGGCTGGCACTTGCTGTCAGCTCCAGTCTTGCTTGACTGCCGCTTGGTTTTGACTCACAGCTGTGAGTACGATGGCACTGCTGTGGCACAGGTCACCGCTGGAATCCCGGCTGTCATGTACGACCTTGTCGTGTCTGACTAGCAACTGAGAAAGAGCAAGGTTGAACAAGCTCTCGCAAAGAGTAGGTACTGGCATGTTCTTGCATCTGTTTTGTTTTCTCCGATAGTGCTTGAAGCAAGTGACTGTGGTTTTTCAAGGGTGACAAGTGCAATGTGGCTCTCGGGAGAGAAGACACTACTTTGATTGCAGCAAATACAGTATTGTCTTATTAAGGACTTTAAGGCTTTATTTTGCAGCCTAATTTTTATGTGCTGTGAAATAAACCCAAAGATAAATGAGAGCACAAGTTTGTGCATGTGTAGCCAGTGACATAAGTGTGCTCCCAAAATTCACTAAATTGCCAAAAATTGCATGTGCCTACACAAATATTGTTCTAACTGGAAAGGCAGTCCTGACTCCCCTGCCTTCAAATGCGTGGTTTAAGTTGTTGGGTTTCTCCTTTCCCAGGAGCAGCCTCCTTTCTATAGCAGGAGAAATAAAGCCATTAAATACTATGGTTATCACCAGGGTACCACCCTCTTAGAGTCACTGCCTGAAACGTGAGCAGACAGACTGGCAGGAGGAGAGGGGGAAAGCAACAGAAAGCCAGTGAATATCCTGCTGCTCCAGGGCTCCAAGGCTGGCGTTGGCTGAACCTCCCAAGCTGCAGGTCTGTGCCCACCTGGCACCTGAGGGCAGGGAGGCTCAGGTACTGGTCCCAGTGAGCGTCTGGGAGGCCCTTGCTGGTGAAGGAGGATGTGGAACAAGAGGGAATGGCAGGTAACCAGCTCCTAATGTTGTTTTCTTCACCAAGAACAGCGTAAACTGCCTGTGGAAATCAAGAGACCAGAAGTGTGAGAAGGCCAACGTGTGCTGCTGCTTTCGTTGCTCGTTCTCAGAAAACTTTACCATAATGTTGTGTTCTCGCTGAAACTTGGAAAGGCTGTGGCTTGGCCGAGCCATAATTCGGGCAGGAAGATGTGTTCTCTGGGCCAGGGCTGTGCTGCAGGCACTTGCTGGTGTGGCCATGCTGAGGTGCAAGAGCTCCCCGCAGGGACAGAGAGATGATGCTGATGGGACGTAAGGCTCAATTGCAGTGTGTGTGACTCTTCCTCTGTCTCTGAGGAGCGAGTGGCTCTGAGCTCCCACCCTGTGCATACAGACGAGGTGTTCTGCAGGAAGCGGAGGAGTACTCCTATAGACCAGTTTGTTTCCAAACACCCTGCTCATGTTCCCTTGTGAGCATCTGGAGAACAGGCACTTTTTCAAATATTTTCAAACTTTAGGGCTGCCCTCTCAGTATGTGGATGCGGAGGGAACTGACTAACGTGCCTGCAAGGCTGCCGTGTTATCTCTGAAAAGTGATGGAGACCTGTGGAGTGTCCTGGTGACTGGAACCTCATGGTACGTGGGTCACCCGTCTTCAGGAAGCACCTGAAGGTCAACCCAGAGAGCTGTGAGCTGGTGAGACTCACTTCAGCCCCTGGAGATTTCTGCACGGATGAAGGAGAAGGTGGTTGGGCACAGTCAGTGTGGTTTAACCCTGGGGAAATGGTGCCTGACTGACCTGGTTGTCTTCGGTGATAAAGTGACTGGATTTGTGGATGAGGAGAGAGCAGTGGATGTTTCTTGCCTTGGATTCAGCAATTTCCCCAGGTCCTTTCTCTGTGTTTCACGTTTCCTCTCCCATGTGGGAAGCAGAAGTCTCTCTGTACATCTCAGAATCACACAGAATCACAGGATGTCAGGGGTTGGAAGGGACCTGGAAAGCTCATCCAGTGCAATCCCCCCATGGAGCAGGAACACCCAGCTGAGGTTCCACAGGAAGGGGTCCAGGCGGGTTTGAATGTCTGCAGAGAAGGAGACTCCACAACCTCCCTGGGCAGCCTGGGCCAGGCTCTGACACCCTCACCCCAAACAAGTTTCTTCTCATCTTTAAGTGGAACCTCCTGTGTTCCAGTTTGCACCCATTGCCCCTTGTCCTGTCACTGGTTGTCACCCAGAAGAGCCTGGCTCCATCCTCCTGACACTCCCCCTTTCCATATTGATCCCCAGGAATGAGTCCCCCTTCAGTCTCCTCTTCTCCAGCTCCAGAGCACCAGCTCCCTCAGCCTTTCCTCACACGGGAGATGCTCCACTCCCTTCAGCATCTTGGTGGCTGCGCTGGACTCTCTCCAGCAGTTCCCTGTCCTTCTGGAACTGAGGGGCCACAACTGGACACAATATTCCAGGTGTGGTCTCCCCAGGGCAGAGCAGAGGGGCAGGAGAACCTCTCTGACCTACTGACCACCCCCTTCTAACCCACCCCAGGTACCATTGGCCTTCCTGGCCACAAGGGCCCAGTGCTGGCTCATGGTCACCCTGCTGTCCCCAGGACCCCCAGGTCCCTTTCCCCTACACTGCTCTCCAACAGCTCGTTCCCCAGATGTTCCTCAGGTGTACACAGAGCTCATCCTCTCACGGTTCCATCAGCCCGCCTTTACCTGAAGCTCGCTTTTGAGAATAAGTCCCCCTCTTTTTTGCCAAGTTCCTCTCATGTTCTCCTTTTGGCATTCAGCCTCCCTTGTCTGACCTGCAGTGATCTATTCAGAAAATAAAGAGCTGTTCAGGAATCCTGAGTTTAGGTAGCGCATTGTGAGATAATTTCTTGTTGAAGTGTCTTTTATATTCTTTCTAATTGCCTTTTCCTGCTTAGGGTATTTGAGGAGCTCTGTCATGCATTACAAAGAGCCCCATCTGGTCAGGAAATATTACTTAAAGCATAATTTGCATATGAGCCTGTTCCTGCTGTTGCCCCTATGAATGTCAGAACAGCCATGTGTCCTCGGCAGCCCTGGGAAGCTTCGCTCCAACTGGCAACGACCTCCTGGAAGGAGGATGTGTTGGATATCAGCATTAAGGGTGCTCTGCGGGTGTGGGAACAGCTGTGTTAATGGAGGGGACGCTGTCTCGGAGCACACAGACTGGCGATAGCTCATGGACATGTCCCCGAGTGGCCTTCACTGGAAACACATGCATTTGTGAAAGCCTCTGTGTTTTAGGAATTTCTAAATGGGACTGGTTTAAATGACAGCAGATTAATTGTGCTTGCAGGTTGTCCTGCTGTCCCCAGGACTCTGTTTCTGTTCACCCCAGGATTGTGCTTGGCACAAGAAGCAGAAAGTGGCCACCGGGCAGAATAAGCAGCTATTTGGGGTGATGCAGAGCAAATCTGTGCTGAAATCGCACAAAGGGCCGAAGCGCTGGGTGCAGGGTCCGTGCTGAGCTGCCTCCTCGCAGCAGCGCTCACCCGGTGTCACCCACAGTTACATGGCCCTTCTCCTGCTGAGCAGCTGGAGTGACACCTTCCACAGCTTTATTCTGGGACAGGAGGTTCAAAAAGGGATGATCCCAGTTCTCTCCTTTATTTTGGTGACAGCTCGGAGAAGACCCACAGCCTGTACCAAGCGCTGTGGAGGCTTAGCTGCTCCCTCCAGTTTGGCAGCCACAGAAACCTGGGTTTGGGCGTCTGCTTGCGCGGATCCTAAGTAGTCCAGCTCCGCAGGGCAACCCCAAATTGCCTCTCTGGAAGTCTGGTGCAGCACAGACAGACTTGCAGCCTGCCCGGGTGGAGGGATGGGGACAATGTCACCTGTCGAGCCCTCTCGATGCACAGCAGCGCTCTGCCATCCCACCCTGGGGCTGAACCTCACCTGTTTGCAAGCCAAGGCTCAACAGGCTCCCACCTCCCCAGGCAGTGTGAGCAACACTTTGGCCTGGCACGGTGCGGTGACCTGCAGGGAGCCTGAGGGGTTTTGAAGGCTGTGTTGGGGACATTGTTCAGCACAGAGAAGCTCCCTGAGCCACCAGCTGCTCTTCTGGTGGAAGGGTATTGGCCTCACTGTGCTGAGATGGTGTCAGTAGTAGCACTGGGACGCTGTGTTGGTCTATGGATAATTGTCTTGGAGCTGGTATTCTGGAAGGAGCCACCTTCCTTAGGAGATAGAACTTCTCTTGGTTTACTCACATGACTGTAGTGAGCCCATCCTTCCATCTGTGGAGCGTTGACAGCAAAGGGGTGGTAGAAGGCGCAGGTAAGGAATTTAGCCTGTGGATGCTGTTTTCTTTGATTGTGTTATTTCTTTTGTTCCCCTCTTTTTAGATTACCAGAAAATTCAGGCTCAATTCTGATGGGAAACTTGAACAAACTGTCTCGATGGCAACCACTACGCAGCCCATGACTCAGCACCTCCACATTACCTACAAGAAGGTGATGCCCTGACACTGGGAGGGCCGGGTCTCCCTGGGGACATCGTGTAGAAAGAGCAGCAGCAGCTCGGGGACACGACGTGGCACATCCGGGAGCTGGCAGCTCGGGGACATGGCATGACAGATCCCGGAGCTGGCAGCCTGGGGACATGGCATGACAGATCCCGGAGCTGGCAGCCTGGGGACATGGCATGACAGATCCCGGAGCTGGCAGCCTGGGGACATGGCATGACAGATCCCGGAGCTGGCAGCCTGGGGACACGGCAGATCCAGCTGCCTGTGCTTGCCCCCAGGGCTGCGGAGCTGCTCGTCCTGTTGAGAATGTTACTCAGATGTTTCTGTAATGGTATATTAAAAAATAAAATAAAAAGCTTTTATTTTTATGGCTGCCTTGGGGTGTGATTGCGGAGTAGTCTGCATGTCCCTCTGCTCTGGCAGTGGTTGCAGAGGCTTTTTGATGCCTGTTTATTAGAAGGTGTTGGGTTACAGGTCCAACCTCCTGGACCCTTCTCTGCAACCTGAATAATGGTGCGGAAGCCTCAGCGTCAGGAATGGATTTGCCCTGCAGGGACAGACCCTGAGAACTGCCTCTTACTGTGGGAGGGAGGGGACAGTGGCACCTGGGGGTGCTGTCTGGGTGACCTGAAAGGCAGTGCTGCTTCCACTCCACAGCAGAGGCTGGAGAGGTCGTTCTGGCTGTGTTTCTCCTTCCGTTGTCTTGTTCAAAGGCTCTGTGAAGTGGGTGTGTGGCTCTAGGGAAGGCCTCGGCGGTGATATTTCTTTCCCAGATGATTTCTGATGCCAGCAGTTGTGCAGAAGCTCTCTGTGAGGGTGCGATGGGTCTGGTTTGCGCCTGTAGCTTTCCTCGGGACCCAAGACCCCCTTGGCCGAAGTGATTTAAAACCTTGGCAGCTTTGGAAGTGGCTGCTCTGGTGGCTTCCCAAGCTTCTCTGAGCTTTGCGGTGGTGTCCTCAGTGTATTGGCAGGTAGCGCAAAAGTGATTCAGAGATGCGGTTTCAGCATGTAGTGCCACAAGGGTATTTTAAGGAAAAGTGGAGAGGGAGGCAAACAGTTCAGATCCTGCATTATGTTCCTGAGCCCCTGTATTTGAAGCTGAAAATTCAAACTGGGGCTAAGAAGTGATAGCACAGAAACTTCTCATGGTTTTGGAGACAGCAGAGGGCATGGTGGAGGCAGAACTTTGTGAGAAGTGATTTTGAATGCTGGTGCTGTAGGTCTTTAAGTGTTGCTCAGTGGCATGAAGATGGAGGCTGATCATGGGCAGTGCGCCCCAGGGGTCAAGACTGGGTCGGATCCTCTTCGCTAGCTTTTAGTAGTTTAGCCTAGCCCCCCCCCCCCGGCTGGAAACTAAAACCACATGCTGCTCACTCACCCATCCCCAGTACCCTGGGATGGGGAGGAGAACTGAGAAGCCCGAGGAGATGTCAGCACGGTCCAGCTCTGGCTCGCTCCAGCAGACACCCCACAGCTGCAGAAGGAGCAGCGCAGCTCCAGGACACCCCCCAGGCTCTTGGCAGAGAGCAGGGACAGCTCAGAGCTCCCTTTGCCCCTCTCAGGACGCAGCCCTGGGAGATGTGGGCTGAGACGTGTGAGTGTCTGGAAAGTTGATCCACTCATCTCTCTGCCAGTTCTCCATCCGTGGGCCTGACGGTTTCCAAACCACGTCCCCTCTCGCTCTGCTCCGCGCTCCATGGGCGCCTCGGCTTCTGCAGAGGCCTCTGCGCCTCTGCCTTTTTCCTCTTTTCTCTCCCTGGGCTGTTTGGGACCAGGTGCTGCTGCCTGGGACCGGGTGCTCGGTGCGGATGGAGTTCATGAGGAACTGCACTGAGTATCTTTTATTTCATATTCCGTTTTGATTTTATATATATACATATTTGCTAGTAGTGCGTTAGTATTTTGTAATTTTATTCAAGTGTGTTTATCTCATTCCAAGTTTCTCCCTTTCCTTTCAATTCTCTCCCCTGTCTGGGGGCTGGGGGGGACTGAGTGAGTGGTTATCGTGGTTATATTGCAAGTTTGGGTTAAACCACGACACTCCTGAGTTCACCAAGGGACGCGCACCATCCTGCCCTGGGGAGGAACAGCCCCAGGCCCCAGGACACGCTGGGGTGTCCGGCTGGAGAGCAGCCCTGCAGAGGAGCCCTGGGGTCCTGCTGGACACCACGGTGAATCTGAGCCAGCCAGGACGGGCAGGGGTGTTCTGGGCTGCACAAGGAGGAGCATCGGCAGCAGATCAGGGAGGGACCAGCAGTGCTGAGGCCACCCCTGGAGCCCCTGCCAGGTGGGCTTTGCATCACAGGGTCTGTCTGAGGCTGGGGAGCTCCTGGGTGCGTCCCCAGGTGTGTCCCCGAGAGCCCTGTGATGTCACCAGAGTCACAGTCACTCTGTGATGTCACTTGCGGTGGGTGCCAATAAAAGCCAGTGTCGAGTCCTGTGGGCGGCACACGAGCCATCGAGTCCTGCCAGCGGCACCAGACGCTGTGACCGGCCAGCAGCTGAGTGGCCACCGAGTCCTGCCAGTGGAACCCGAGCCCTCGCGTTGCACCAGTGACAGACATCAGGTCCTGTCGGCAGCAGACGAGACATCAGGTCCCGCCGGCAGCTGAGAGGACATCGAGTCTGGGCAGCATTGGGGAGGACACAAAGTCCCGGCAGCAGCAGAGAAGACACCAAGACCTGCCAGTGGCAGAGACACCGAGTGCGTCCAGCTCTGAGAGGGCACCACGTACCGGCAGCAGCTGAGGTCACCAAGTCCTGTGAGCAGCAGAGGACACACCAAGTCGCAGGAAACCAAGTCCCAGCAGCAGCAATGGAGTCACCCGGGCCTGACCCAGCGGTGCCACCAGCTGCCAGGCGGTGCCGGCGGGGGGACTCGTGCCCCATGTGCCGGGGTCCCTTGGCAGCCCCCGCTGGCGTGGCCCCGTGCTGGCACACGTTCTGCCGGGCCTGCATCCAGCACTGGGCTGCCAGCGCCGCGGCTGCCGCCTGCCCGCTCTGCCGGGGGCCCATCCTGGCCATCCGCCTCCTGCCGCTGGAGGATGACGGTGACGGGGTGGCCGCCCGTCGCCACGGCCGCTTCCATCCCTACGCGGGACAGGGGCCGTGGCGGCAGCAGCAGCAGCAGCGGGGCCCCGGCGGTCCCCAGCGCCGGACACTCTCTGCTGACAGTGGGGAGCGCAGCCGCCCCGGTCCCCGCCAGCGCGTCCAGAGCCCGTCCGGGCAGAGGGACAGGGACGGGCACAGCCGGCTCCCCCACCTGCCAGAGCCCGGCGCAGACCCGTGGTGGCTGCGCAGGCTCCAGGAGGAAGAGCCGGGCTCAGGGGACCATGCGCAGCGTCTCCCCTGGCGGCGCCTCTGAGCGGGGCGGCCGGGCCCCCGGGCCCCTCTGCAATAAAAACACCGGGACACTGAGAGGAGCCGGGCCTGGTTTCTGCGGGATGGTTGCTCATCCCTGTGGGGATGTGCCCAGAAGGCATTGGGAGAGGGGTTGGGAGGGTCTCCTTGCTTCCCAGTGAGCAGACCCAAACCTTCACGTCAAGAGTTTTAAGGGCTGCATCTACCCCAGCAAGGGCAGCTGAGTGTGGGGTGAGGCTGCTCTGGGTGACCATGGCCTCTCAGGTTCTTCTGGGCCCCAGAGATGGGTGCAAAGATGTAAATCTCATGGAGATTTAAGTTGGAAAATACTGGCAAGCAAAAGTTGTCTCTTTGGTATTTCCCAAAGTTTCTCTCTGAGCAGCATCTTCTCAACAGAGGTCCCAGGCCACACTGGGCATCGAGGTGACCCTTTCTGTCCTTTCCCATCACCCCAGAGGGGCGGAGACAGGACGTTTGCAAATAGTTTCTGATATCTAGATGAAGATCGGACCCCCACAGGGCTTTTGGTACAATCCCCCTTAGAGCGCTGCTGCTGTGTCGCAGGAGCCATCGGCTCATCCTCCCTCAAGAACTCCTCTGTGGTGGGCATGAGCCCTCCCCAGGGCCGGCATTAAGAGGCTGAATCTGTAACGGATCCTCACCAGGCAATCAGTGTTTAAAAGCTTTAATCTGCTGTATTCCAGCCCCTCGATGGAATTTCTCACGTGTAAGTGAGCCACACTAATCCATCCTGCCCATATGTAATAGACACGGTTCCTCCACCACGCATACTCACTTTCTCCCAGCCCGTGCTGTCCTCTGTCCCCGCGGGGCTCTTCAGCAAAGGCCTTGGAAGGAGACATCCTTCAGCTTCCCAGGGTTTGCTTTTAGCCTGGCTGGGTTTCATTATAGCTGGGCGTTTGCGAGGAGCGGTGGAGCCACTCCAGTGCACTAGGTCCACGCAACTCCCACCGCGCCACGGTGGTTTTGGCAAGTGCAAAAATGGAATAAAAGCCATGGTCTCCAGAGAGCTTGCCAGCCGAGAGCGGATGAACGTTCACATTAACGTGTAATTAATGTGCAGTTCTGCCTTCAGTTCTTTTGGCAGTGCAGAGTTAATTACAACTGAACTATGAAGTGCTGCACATGGATTTTATTTACTGCCTTATTAGTGGCATCTGTTTTCCCAGCGACGTGTCTCGGCTGTTTGCTCTTGTTCAGGGAAAGCAGAAGAACTCGTTGCGGAGTTGGCCCATGCTAACTCACATTCTTTGGCTGGAAAGTGAGCCAGAGGCCGTCGTCCTGCTGCCACAGCCTCCTTTCTTCAACGCGTTGTCCCAGCACCTGAGCCCATTGCCACACCAAGGGGTCTGCAGGGACCTGAGAACCAGCACCATCTCTTCCCAGCTGTCTCCTGGCACTGCCCCATGAGCTTTTACAGTCTTCTCCAGCAAAAACCATCCGGGATGGCCAGAACTCCCATGCTGGAGGCCAAATCGCTTGCTGCTGCAGCATCCTTGGCTGCTGGCCTGGCCTGGCCTGCTGCTTAACACACGCATTTCCTGAGGAAGATGTTGATTTTTGTTAAGTGAATTTTGTGGGAAATGCAAGTTAAGTGGCTACAAATCCAGAGGAGATGCCACTTCATTTAGAGCAGACTTCATTGAGGAGTAGTTACTACTCCTACATTTATACAGTCCCAAAATTACATTCGGTACTTTGAAGGCAACTGTGAGGCTGATGTGACCCCCGGCAAAGATGAGTTTGACACCCCTGAATTAGGGCATGGTGCATAACGGGAGGAGGAAAGCATCTGAAACAGGGAGGTGGGACACAACAGCCAAAAGGCGTTTAGTGTGTGTGGTGTGACAGGGACATTCCCTCACCTGGGGCTTGTGAAATGGAAACTCACACCTGACCCACACTGGCCAAGGCAAGGGGCTGGGGTGCAAAGCATGGAGTCACCAGGGTGAATATGTACTCATGGGCATGAGGTGATCCAGACAAACTGGGGCATCCGAGGGTGGTTTTGTATGGGATTCTTACACCCTTCAAATGGTCAGGCACAACACGACCAGACTAATCACTAACACCCACGCTGCCAACTGCTAATCACAGCAAAACGTTGCAAAGAGGCTCTATTTTTGCAGTTCTTGCTGCTGGTCTATGGATCCCAGCGTCCCTGCAGTCAGTCTTGCTCGAGTTACTGCTCTGTGACAGCAGACGATGCCGGGAGGGTTTCAAAGACGTGTCAGGGGCACTGGGATGCTGCGTTGTCGTGGTGGTCCTGGGGTATCCTTTATCCTTCATGGGTTGCTCTGAGCCTCCACAAAGCCAAGTCCTCCTTTCCAGGGTTGCGCTCTCCTTTAGCTTGTTTTCCTCCAGCATGAACAGTATCAAAATCTCCAGTAAAATTCCACTGCTTCGTTATATCGCAGAATCACACAGAATCCCAGAATGTCAGGGCTTGGAAGGGACCTGGAAAGCTCATCCAGTGCAATCCCCCCATGGAGCAGGAACACCCAGCTGAGGTTCCACAGGAAGGTGTCCAGGCGGGTTTGAATGTCTGCAGAGAAGGAGACTCCACAACCTCCCTGGGCAGCCTGGGCCAGGCTCTGACACCCTCACCCCAAACAAGTTTCTTCTTGTATCTAAATGGAACCTCCTGTGTTCCAGTTTGCACCCATTGCCCCTTGTCCTGTCACTGGTTGTCACCCAGAAGAGCCTGGCTCCATCCTCCTGACACTGCCCCTTTCCATATTGATCCCCATGAATGAGTCCCCCCTCAGTCTCCTCTTCTCCAAACTAAAGAGATGCAACTCGCTCAGCCTTGGAATCTATAACTAATATAGAGCACATATATATATATATATAAATAAAGTTAATACACTTTCATACTATAAAGACTGATTGAAGCTGATACTTAGGGAAGGGATTTTTCATCACACTTGCCAAGCCTGTGCTGCACCCAGGCCTCCAAGAGAGCTGCTGTCCCTCCCCAGCATCACCCCTGTGCCGTCCCCTGCCCGTGACACCTGCCCGATGGGAGGCTGGGGCGGGGAGGCCGCGGGTGGCGGTCGCTGCGGCGGGCGGCGTGACTCAGCCGCTCCAGCAGACGCGGGCTCGCCTGGGCGCTGCAGCGGCTCGGCGGGGACGGCTTCCGCAGCCTGATTTGCTGGGCGGCTGCCAGCCCTGCCATCTCCTCCTCTCTGCAGGCAGCTCGCAGGCTGCTCTGCCCTATTCTCCATCATCCTCCACGTCTCCAGGGACAATATGACCTGCCGGAGGAGGAGAGGGACACGGGGCTGAATCTGACTCAGAGCGGAGGAGCTGGTGATGCGGGCAGAGGATGCTGTGGGGAAGGTATGGAGGGCCAGGGGGTGGGCACGGTTCACAGGCAGAACTCGGTGCTTTCAGTCAGGGCTCTGCACCCCTTTCCTGATGGGTGCTGTGACCACCAGAGCTGACCTGACCCCCGGGTGAGGGGCTCTGTGCTGCCAGGGGGTGCAGTCCACCCTCCCTGGTGCTCACCAAGCCAGGCATGCTGCGGGAGAGGGTCTGCCCTTGACCTCGGAGCCCTTAAGGACAGGGATCTGGGGTGTTTGCTCAGCATGATCGGTCACTCTCAGGGTGCCCGTGGAGCCCTTACTATTATACATGGACTTCTGAGCTGCTTGTGGCCGTGTCCCAACCCCCCAGCAGCCTGCCTGCCCTGGGGGGGAGCGGGGCAGGAACAAGAATTAAGGATACGTTTGACCTTATTTAGGCAGCTCTTTCTCAAGCAATTAGACCTGCCGTGGTGTGTTGTGCTGGTGCAGAAGGCCAGTCTGCCAGAACCTGGCTCCTAAGGGCGCTGGGGCTGCGGAGGGAGCCCGGGGGAGGCTGACAAACAGCTTTTCCTCGCTGCAGCTGAGCTGAGCCCGGGGGAAGGAGATGTGAAGGAAATAACAGCAGGAGCCACCGTTTTGTTCCCGCACTCCTTGTCCCCCTGAGGGCTCCTGTCTTGTGGGTATGCTGCAGAGTACGGCTTGCAGAAAGGCATCCAAAATGCTCCTTAAACATGGGCCTGCTGACCCCACTACTTTGCCAGCATCTTCCCCGAGTGCTGTGCTTCCACCATGACAGCTCCCCTGATGGGACACCATCCCGCTTTGGGCTTCAGAGACACCCAAGAGCTTTTCCACCCTTGCTACAGCAGTTGTCCGGTCTCAGAAGCTCAGAGATGGGGGCTGAGCATTTGGGAGGGCTCAGGAGTTTCGCAGCCCCCATTATGCAGCATCACCCCTGTGTGCACTGTGGTGTTTGCTCTGGTCTCTCAGGACCTTTGCAGGAGACACGAGACGCCTCTACAGAGAAGCAGCCCAACTCTGCAGCCGGTGTCTCAGCACGGGTTCTCCATGCAGGGCCACGCTTGGGCCACACAAGAGACCTGGATTCCTCTCTCCCTGCTGCCAGAAATATCCCGGCTGCCAGCAGCTGAGAGCGAGCGAGGAGGGCGGGTGGAGGGCAGGCAGGGAGCAGGCAGGGAACCGGCAGGGAGCAGGCAGGGAGCAGGCAGGGAGCCGGCAGGGAGCAGGCAGGGAGCCGGCAGGGAGCAGGCAGCACAGGCAACAATCCTTGCAGGCAGGGAGAGTGTGGGGGTGTCAGTTTTGGAGGCTGACAGGCTTGCCCAGGGCAGTGCGGTGCACACTGAGGCTGGTTCACCACCCATGTGGCCCCTGTGTTAGGACTGCGGTGAGGGTCCAGCGTGTTTCCCATGGACAGAGAGAGCTGGGGTGTTCAACTGCAGAAGAGCAGCTCTGGGGAGACCTTATTGGGGCCTTTCTCTACTTAAAAGGGGCCGATAAGAAAGATGGGGACAGACTTTTGAGCAGGGCCTGTTGAGATAAGACAAAGGGTGATGGTTTTAGATTAAACAAGGGAGATTCAGGCTGGACATGAGGAAGGAATTGTTGTCCCTGAGGGTGGTGAGAGCCTGGCCCAGGTTGCCCAGAGAGGTGGTGGATGAACCATCCCTGGAGACATCCCAGGCCAGGCTGGACGGGGCTCTGAGCACCCTGAGCTGGTGAAGATGTCCCTGTCATGGCAGGGGGGGCACTGGGGGAGCTTTCACAGTCCCTTCAACCCAAACTGTTCTGTGATTCTGTGAATCTATAATGTCTCTACAGCCAGGGAATGATGGGACAGGATGTCCCAGGGCTTTACGTCCATGAGTATCCTTCTTCTTTTCTGCTGCACTCAGGATGGAGATGTTCAGGACCTCACATCCTAGGAACAGAAGAGAAGAGGCCAAGCAGAGCAAGACACAGCAGCCATGGCCATGCGTGGCCGGAGCAGCAAGGTTCTCCCCTCTGAACTGAACAAGGTGTGCTCTGAGAAAGGAGACAACCCCGCCACTTACCCCAGGAAGATGAGCGACTTTGAGGTGGTCCCCAACCTCCAGCAGAGCAGCAGCAGTGTCTCCAAGAGCAGGCGAAAGGCACATTTCCCCGCCGGGAGCAATGAAAAGGCAAGTTCAGGAGATGCTAGAGGAAAGGGCAGCTGGCCACACACAAAGGAAGAGCATTGATGAGTTATCTGGTGCCTCATTAACAGGAGCATTAATAACAGATTACTTTAGTTTTAAGGACAGACAGAGAAACCCCAAACATCTGAGGTACGTCAAACATTCGTATCTCCTTTCCTTGAAGGACATTCAGCTTTGTCCTTGCAGATGGCAATGGAGCTTTCTCCCTTCACATCAAAAGAAGCACCCAGATACGTTCCAAGCACCGGGGTGTGTGGCCCCTGGCATAACTTCTGATCCTTTGCAGGAACCCTGACCCTTTGCTGCTTTTCTTGCTCCCTCAGGAAAATCTCATCTCGTGGATTCCTGAAAACATCCAGAAGAAAGAGTGCACCTACTTCGTTGAAAGCTCCCAGACATCAGATTCTGGGTAAGTCAGATGGTCGCCCACTCCCCTCCTCTACTGGGAAAGCAGAAGGGGTGTTTAGTGACAAAGCTACAGCACCAGAAAAATCCCACTTTTCTGTCAAGGGAGCTGGTGTCAAGGGGATTCACAAATTCCTTTTTGGCTGGTTCTTCACCCTGCTGTGTGTCACCACATGGCTGATATCCCGTGTCCCAGTGAGGAACCTTTCCGGTGCTTTTGCATGCAGACATTTCCATCCGTACTACATCCAGAGCAACCTTAATATTTCTGTCCTAAAACTCTATGGGCAGACATACCAACTTTTTGCTTAATTTCTCCCCAAACAATGCCTTTGTTTCTGCACAAGTTTGGAGCTGGAGGACGAGCTGGGTGGAAGACGTTGATGTCCATGGTGTTCTTAAGGAGAACACCAACGCCTCCTGCCTGGGCTGAGGCAGGTGGGCCAGCCAGACTTAGCCTTCTGGGTTTAGATAGTTTTTGCCGAAGTTGGTGCTGTGTGTTTCAGGAGGATCGTGTGCGAGTGTGGCTACCTCAGGGAACAGCACCTGGAAGATGCTGCCAAGCCTCCCATCTTCCTGGGGAAGGAATGGGACCCCAGCAGACACGTCCAGGAAATGCCAACAGATGCCTTTGGTGACATCCACTTCACAGGCCTGGGACAGAAGATGGGAAAGGTGACCCGTTTTTCCTGACTGTGGTGCATGGGGAGCCAGTGTTCGGGTCTTGCTGTGGCAGATGAAATGTGAGGATTTCCTTCCTGAATGAGAGGAGGTTAGGAAACCACGGAAATGCCTCAAAGGCAACACTGACCCAAGCAGAGAATGAGGGGGTGGGACAAGACCCCTCCCCTCTCCCAGCCCTATACCCAGTCCCTTTCTGAAACCATGAGACTGATCTTCGTACTGCGAGGCCCATGCTTCAAGGAGTGGCTGTTCCCTGTCCTTGTCCTTAGGTTCATTTTGGGAACTCTTGTTCCCAGAGAAGTGAATGGGAACAGGGTCACGCACAAAGACCTGGGGCAACAACAACAGGACTCCGCTGGGAAATGTCATGGGAAGACCCTGGTTCTTTGCTGGGACAACAGAAGTTGTGGTGGAGGTGCTCTGTTACCCTGGTTGTTGTTTTTACTCAAAACGTGTGTATGGTCCTTTCTTTGCAGTATGTGCGCGTCTCCTCGGATACCCCTCCACGGGTCATCTACCACCTCATGACACAGCACTGGGGCCTCGATGCACCCAACCTGCTCATCTCAGTCACCGGGGGAGCCAAAAACTTTGTCATGAAGCCAAGACTGAAGAACATCTTCCGGCAAGGGCTGGTCAAAGTGGCCCAGACCACTGGTAAGAGGTGCAGAGAGTCTCCCTGCGGTTGCAGTGTGAGAGGGGCTTGTCATCTTGACCATGGGCTACTGTAGAGATGCTGAGCTGGCCCAGGAGGCTCGTAGGACCCTGTCTGGACTAACACCACCAGGGATGGACTGTTCTTGCGCAATCGCTGCAAACAGGGTCATAGGGAGCTGGACCGAGAGATGTAACACTGAGCTGAAGAAGGCGTTTCCTGTGCTGCCAGGGCTTGATGTAGTGAGCAGGGAAGACATGTTTTGGGGGATGTAGCACCTCTGAGGACCAGGTGTTCCTGCAGCCATACGGGGGGATGCTGGGAGACTGCTGCGAGCAGATCCCCTCGCTTCCCAAGCCCCTCTCTGACCCCCAGGGGCCTGGATCATCACAGGGGGGTCCCACGCTGGCGTGATGAAACAGGTGGGAGAGGCGGTGCGTGACTTCATCCTGAGCTGCAGCCACAAGGAGGGCGACATTGTCACCATTGGCATAGCCACCTGGGGGACCGTGTACAACCGGGAGAGCCTCATCTGCCCCATGGTGAGCCAGGCAGGGTTGGAGATGTGTTTGCTTTGCTTGTGCTGCCAGGGAAGTCTGGCCAGGGACCGTGGTGGAAGTGGGTGCTTCAAGATGTGCCTGTGGCTGGCAGCTCTGGTAAAACCCTGCCACACCAGGAGGAGTGATGGTTCCAGGCTGATGTTTGCTGAGAAGCCCCTCCACCCTACCTAGTGTCTTGTGTAGGCGCTGCACTTCTCCTGGGAGGACCCTTTGTGGGTGTGAGGAGCAGAGACAGAGGAGCACGGGGCAAGGCTGACTTGAGCAGTGCAGGGGGGACAAGGACAGCTGTTTGGCCAGACTGTCCCCACGTGCTGGCCTGTTCCTGTCCCAAATGCTGGTTGCTTTGGGCATCTGGTGCTCTTCTGCAGTGCTGCCAGGTTTTCCCCAGAGTCTCTCCTCCTGTTCCTTGCAGGGTGGCTTTCCAGCTGAGTACGTGCTGGATGAGGAGAACCAGGGCAGCCTGTCATGCCTGGATAGCAACCACTCCCACTTCATCCTGGTGGATGATGGGACCCACGGGAGGTATGGGGTGGAAATCCCCCTGAGGACCAGACTGGAGAAGTTCATTTCAGAGCAGACCAAGGTGAAAGGAGGTAATGGTGACACAGCCAGGCCGGGGGCAGGGGAGGACACAAGGTGGGATGGGCCACCCATTGGTAAGAGATGCCCATCCTGGCCTCTGATGACACCAATCAAAGAGCCTTTCTCTGCCAGCTGCTTGACTTATGGGGTAACCAAAGGGGTCCCCAAACCTTGTGATGCTGAGCTGATCAGTGAATGGGGTTTCTCCCAAAGGGCCAGGCCTCCATGGGGGCTTCCAGGTGGTATCTTCTCACTGTGCAAATGTCCTTCTATTCTAACACATGCACACACATGCCCCAGCAGCAGGACTACCAGGAGGTCGTCTCCCCTCTCTCCTGGAGCCTGGCATGTCAGGGGCAGTGCTCCCACCTTGCCGTTGACACCCCATCGCTCAGAGGGACCACATTCAGCTGCATGGGGCTGCTGCCCGCAGGGAGGTCATCTTGGGCTCTGTTTCCCCGCAGGCGTCGCCATCAAGATCCCCATCGTGTGCGTGGTGCTGGAAGGTGGTCCTGGGACACTTGACGTAAGGAACTGCTTCTACAGAGCTGAGGGGGTGGTGGGAGGGGACAGTTCCTTGCCCAGGGTGCTGGTCTCCATTGTCGGTGCAAGTGTGGTGCCACACTGACCAAAATGCAGCTGCGGAGCAGAGGTGTGGGTCTCAGGCTCAGAGAGGGTCTGTTGGCCTCTGGGCAGGATTAAGACCAGCCTCCCTGCTCTGTTGCAGACCATCTACAATGCCATCACTAATGGGACCCCCTGTGTGATCGTGGAAGGGTCTGGGCGTGTGGCCGATGTCATCTCAGAGGTGGCCAACCTACCTGTGCCCAAGATCACCATTGCCTTGATCCGGAAGAAGCTGAGTGTGCTCTTCCACGATACCTATGAGCTCTTCACTGAGGGCAAGCTGGTGGAGTGGACCAAGAAGGTGAGGCTCTTGCAGGCAGACAACTCCTCTTGTTGAGCTGGTGGAGATCAGAGGCATCATGTTGCAAGGCTCCCGGCATGAAGCCCAAGGCTCATCTTCCATCAGCCATCCATCTCACCACTGCCATGCTCAGCATTGTCCTGCTGGGCACCCCAAGGGCTCGAGCTCTTCCCCTCTCCTGCCTGTTCCCATTTGGGACCAGCCGCAGCCAGGGTGGGACACACAGCACAGGGGGTCTGCAGGGATCCCGAGGGGCACAGGGAATTGCCCCACACAGGACAGGGGGCTGCGGGAAGCAGCTGGGAGGAGATACTGCTGTTGATTGCTTGCCCACGGCTCTCCTTGTAGATCCAAGACATAGTGCGGAGCCGGCAGCTCCTGACCATTTTCAGAGAGGGCAAATATGGCCAGCAGGACGTGGATGTGGCCATCCTCCAGGCCCTGTTGAAAGGTGAGGGGTGGGAAGCTTCTTGGGAGGATGGGGCAAGATGAATGGGATCGTGCTCACAAGTCACCTCCTGCAGCTGCTTGACTTATGGGGCCACCAAAGGGATCCCCAAACCTTCTGATGCTGATCAGGGAGAGAGGTTTCTCCAAAAGGGCCAGACCTCCAAGGGGGCTTCCAGGTCGTACCTTCTCACCATGTAAATGATCCTCTGTTCTAACACAAGCACTTTGCACGCAGCATCCCGAAACCAGGACCACTTTGGCCATGAGAACTGGGACCATCAGCTGAAGTTAGCCGTGGCCTGGAACAGGGTGGACATTGCTCGGAGTGAGATCTTCACAGACGACCACGAGTGGAAGGTAAGGGAGTACCTGTGTTGCTTGTCTGGTGAGGCTCACAGCTTGTCAGGTCCCACATGAAGACTGTGGGTATTGAGGGCGCTCTTCACCTCAGCTGTGTCTAGGGAGAGTTTTTGAGAGCATCTCTCTTGGACCCTAAACTCCCATCACATTGCTAGATGCTCTGAATCTGCCTTGTCTTTCAAAAGCGCACTCAAACACCTGAAGTAGAGGTAAGCACACCCTGCAATTTATTGCTTGTAAACATCTTCTTTAGCTTATAATTGTTTAAAATGGCGATTCATTGATATTTTGTTCAAAACTGCTGTCTTTAAAAGACAATCCACCAACCTAGAGCCAAAAATACCTCTTGACAGCTCTGCCCTGTGGTTGCTGCTCATGACACGTTGTCAAATGGCAACTTGTCTCTAAACACATCTCACCCAGCCTGGTGTTTTGCCACAGGGTGGGACAGGGAGCAGCAGAAGCCAGCTGTGCTGTCCCATGCCTGATTCAGATGTTGAGGAGTGGAAGCTGAGCAGGGTTCTCTGGGGCTGTGGCGCTTGGAAAGGATTTTCCTATTTTGTTTGGCAGTTTGGATCCCCCCAGTTCACATACCTTTCATGGGAACGGGAAGGGCTGGTGGGAACCTGAAGAGGAAATATCTGATGGTATGAAAATGAGCAAGATCTATCCCTTTGTTGGGAAGGAAGGACGAGGCAGGCTTTCAGATTATTCAAGGGCTGTTTCAAGGTGCTGCAACCCTGGACCAGTGTGGCTGGTATGACAAGCTGAGCCTGAAACAAAGCTGTGGCAGCAGGTCAGCAGGTACCTTCCTGCCAGGAGAGATGCAGCCACTTACCCACAGGCTTTGTTTTCACTTCTGAGCACATGCAAAGGTTGCCTTGGAAAGGAAAACCCCGCAAAGGCTGAACTGGGTGCCCACGCGGAGCAGCCAGTCTCCCTATGGCTGAGATCCAGCTGACAGCACCACGATCCTTCAGCCAAAGAGTTGTGCACAGAATACAAGCCTGTGAGGTCCCGTCTATTTGTATGGTGCATTCCCACGACCTGGAGAAAGAGGGTCTACCTTTTACTCTATCGCATACCCAGCAGCCAAGGGTGCAGAGAGCTCCACTGCCCGAGGAGAGGACATACTAATGCAGAAGTGTGTCCCTGGGGCTTGTTCCAAAAGTCCCAGTACCTCCCAGCTGCTCTCTCACACCCAGAAACTCCTTGTGTGCTCAGGGATAAAAACTTCCCCCAGTTTGAGTGAGGAACATGGTGGGATGCTGCTCTGGGGCCATGGAGCCCCTCACCTCTGCCTCTGTCTTGCCAGCCCACAGATCTCCACCCAGTGATGGCAGCTGCCCTGATCTCCAACAAACCAGAGTTTGTGAAGCTGTTCCTGGAGCAGGGAGTGCGTCTCAAGGAGTTTGTCACCTGGGACACCCTGGTTTACCTCTACGACAACATGGCACCATCCTGCCTGTTCCACAGCAAGCTGCAGAAGGTGCTGCTGGAGGAGAAAGAGTGCACAGCTGGCTCCAAAATGCCAAGAATCCAACTGCACCACGTCTCCCAGGTGCTGCGGGAGCTCCTGGGCTGCTCCACGCAGCCTCTCTACCCCAAGCCTAAGCACACGGAGCGGCCCCGACTCTCCATCCCCGTCCCGCACATCAAGCTGAATGTACGCATTCAGGTTACGTGGTGGCAGGGTTGCATGAGGGAGGGTGACACTGGCTCAGGAAACCAATGTGGAGAATGCAGCTGGGTCACTGTCCTCTTAGCTGCTTAGGAATCTCACTTAAAGTCCCTTAAAGCCCTGCCCAAGTCATCTGCACCGCTTTTGAGGTGCAACTCCCACCCTCCTGCACCCACAGCATCCCGTGGTGGTCAGGACCCCATGGGTGGGTGTGCTGGGCCGGACAGGCACGTCCCCACATAATCCTGGCCCTAGAAAAAGTGGTATTTCCAGGATGAATCCGGTCTTGGCCACCTTGCTATCTTCAGCAAAGGTTCCCCCGTGGTTAGTGGAGGTAGCCAGGGTTCGGGGCGGCTTTGTGCCGGGGGCTGTCTTCCCCCAGCCTCATGGCACGGGAGCAGGTGTGACCACCACACACCTTGCAGGTGCAGAGCTCAAGTCTCCGGTCCCTCTACAAACGCTCTGCTGGCCGAGCCACCTTCACCATGGACCCAGTGCGCGACCTGCTGATCTGGGCTGTGGTCCAGAACCGCAAGGAGCTGGCAGAGATCATCTGGGCCCAGGTATCACAGCCCAGAGCTGTTGGTCACAGAATCATAGAATCATTTTGGTTGGAAAAGACCTTTAAGATCACTGAGTCCAACTGTTCCCCCAGCCCTGGCACTGCCCCATGTCCCTGGAAACCTCATCTCCGTTTGTCCAAGCCTCCAGGGATGGTGACTCCACCACTGCCCTGGGCAGCCTGTTCCAATGCCCGACAGCCCTTTGGCAAAGAAATTGTTCCTAATAATGAATATAATATATAATATTATAATCCTATATTATAATAACAACATATAATATTGTATATTATATAATTTATATATTATAATTATATATTTATAATAATTAATATAGTAATTGTATTACTATAGAGATATTATTAAATATTTTTTTCTTATTTATTATTTAACTTCCCCTCTTTAAAGACCATATTAACTGGTCTTACTATTCCTATAAAGGTCCCAGCTGAGAGGCTCAGATAGAACCAAACCTCCCATCCCCAGGAGAAAAGAACACACCTGCTGATGTTTGTTTCAGCACACGAGCTGGCCCACGGCAGTGCCTGAGCCTGATCCCCCAAACGGGAGCCAGCTAGTGAGCCTGTAGACCCTTGATGTTCATCCTCAGGCACACACCATGGTGCCAGATCTCTCTCCTCCCAGCCAAAATGTGTGCTGTGAGCAGAGGTGATGTGCTGGGACAGAAGTGTCACAGCTAGGGTGGAGAAGGTTTCCACTATAGAATCATGAATAGAATAGAATAGAATAGAATAGAATAGAATAGAATAGAATAGAATAGAATAGAATAGAATAGAATAGAATAGAATAGAATAGAATAGAATCATCATGGTTTGGGTTGGAAGGGACCTTCAAAGCTCATCTAGTCCAACCCCCTGCCATGAGCAGGGACATCTTCACCCAGATCACGTTGTTAGTTGAAGATGTCCCTGCTCACGGCACGGAAGTTGGACTAACATGACCTTGGAAGGTCCACAACCAGCATCCCCAGGGCAAGGAGCAGCGTGGCAGGCAGTGTGGTGAATGTGGAATCACAGCATCCTGTCACCCAAGGCTTCCTCCTAGGAGAGCAGGAGTGTCCTGAGACTCCCCGTGGCAGTGGGTTATCTGCTGCTCCTGCACTTGGAGGGCTCAAGAGGGCGACCAGGACCAGCAGGATGGGGCACAGAGCCCCACAATCTCTCTGGCTTTTTCTGCTCCAGAGCCAGGACTGCATGGCATCTGCGCTGGCCTGCAGCAAAATCCTGAAGGAGCTCGCCAAGGAGGAGGAGGACACCGACACCACCGATGACATGCTGGCCCTGGCCGAGCAGTACGAGCACAAGGCCATTGGTGAGCGGGAGGTGACCAGCAGCCCAAAACTGCTCTCTCGCCCTGCAGATCTGGCTTGCTTTGCCCAGGTGGGGTCTGGGCGCGGTGCATGGTTCCAAATGGGGGTCCCCTCGTCACGGCTGGGGTCGTGGTGCTGTGAGGGCTGTGCCTGGGTGGTGGTGGGAGCACAGAAGGTGCCACCACGTGGTGTAATGTCCAGATCCTGCTGCAAAGGGCGATGCTGGAGGCACCTTGCTGAGCACCAAGCTGTCCCCAGAGTTCAGCCTTGTCCCCCTGGTCCCTGGCTGGCCAGGCGTGTTCACAGACTGCTACCGCAAGGATGAAGAGAGAGCCCAGAAGCTCCTCACCCGTGTCTCTGAGGCCTGGGGGAAGACAACCTGTCTACAGTTGGCATTGGAGGCCAAGAACATGAATTTTGTGTCCCATGGGGGTGTCCAGGTGGGTCCCCAGCAGTGGTGCTCGGAGGGGAAGTGCCCAAGTGTCCCCTGTCCCAGATCCAGGGTTCCCCGTTGGCAACGGTGGTGCTCTGCCCTGCAGCCCCACTCCAATGGGGGGAGCTCCCATAGCCAGTGCTCCTCTTCCTCCCTCCTCACAGGCCTTTCTAACCAAAGTCTGGTGGGGGAAGATGTGTGTAGACAACGGGCTTTGGCGGGTGATCGCCTGCATGCTGTTCTTCCCACTGCTCTACACCAGCTTCATCACCTTCAGGTAGTTCATGCAGCCGGGATGTGCTGGGAGAGGCTGCTGTGGCATCTCCCCGGGCAGCTGAGCGCTGCTTCCACCCCTGCTCCCCACAGGGAGAAGAGGCTGCAGCCCATGGGCTGCCTGACGCGCCTCCGAGCCTTCTTCACAGCACCTGTCGTCATCTTCCTCATGAACATCCTCTCTTACTTCACCTTCCTCCTGCTCTTTGCCTACGTCCTGATGGTTGACTTCCAGCCCTTGCCGTCCTGGCGGGAGTATCTCATCTACTTCTGGCTCTTCTCCCTGGTGTGCGAGGAGACCCGGCAGGTACGGGGCAGCGGAGCAGAGGCGAGAGGAGGGACAGAAACCCTGCCGAGGGCTCCTGGAAGGTCCTGTGTAGCTTGTGTTCCCATGCTGCTTCTCATGTCACCTCCATTCAAAGAGGTCCCAGCACAAGGGTCTGCCAGATCCCCCCATCTCTGAGGCTGGAGAATCTCCTCGGCTGTGTCTGGCCTGGCCCCAGCTGCTTGCAGAAGGTCGTGCTCTTTTGAGCTGAAAACATCAGGACCTGGAGGGACCAAATCCTTCCCTGGGCATTTATCCCCAGAAACCTTTCCATGCTTTGCTTTACATTTGATTTTTTTCAGCTTTTGCTTCAACATCTCAGTGCCTTTCTTCATCAGACCAGAGAACCCCAAGTCTCAGGTATCTCTCCCATACTCTGTCCATGCCCCTCTGTCCATACCCTGTAGGCTCAGGATAACTTTAGGTAAGCAAGAGGGTCCTGTGATGACCAGCAGGTCTGTGTGGTCCTTCCCCTCTACATGAGCACATGAGCATCTTACAAGGCTTTCACTGAAATCACAACCTCTCCTCTCTTCCCAACAGCTGTTGTATGATCCAGATGGGCTTGGGGTTGTGAAAATGGCTTCCCTGTACTTCAAGGACTTCTGGAATAAGCTGGATATCTGCGCCATCCTGGCCTTCCTCACAGGGCTGACTTGCAGGTGAGCTGCGGAGCTGCTTGCCTGGCAATGGCCTAAGGATACGAAACCAGTGTGAGAATTGAGCACATTTTGCCATTGCAGTTTCTTCTTCCCAAGGCCATTGATGATTTCTGTGGTCATGTGATTCGACCAATTTGAATTGACCAATTTGTCTCAGTTTTGAGCTGCTTTTAGGAGAGATGTTTTTCATGCCACAGCTCTCACCTAGAGGGAAGCTCACTGATATTGCAGAAATAGTGCTGCAAGATCAGAAAAAACCTCACACTGGTGGCACTGAGACGTTTCCTTTCCTCTCTTCTGTGCCTAGGCTCATCCCATCAACGTTTTATCCCGGGCGTATCATACTGTCACTGGCTTTTATAATTTTCTGCCTGCGTCTGATGCACATTTTCACAGTCAGTAGAACGCTGGGGCCCAAGATCATCATTGTGAAGCGCATGGTGAGAGCTCCCCTCCATCCTGCCAGGGTGACCAGCCAGAGCAGATGGACGCCTGCACGGGGTGGCTGTGCCACCTGTGTTACCCTGTCCTGGAGCGGGGTTTGCTCCAGGACACAATTTTGCTTCCTCTCTGTCTTTGCAGATGAAGGATGTCTTCTTCTTCCTCTTCCTGCTGGCAGTGTGGGTGGTGTCCTTTGGGGTTGCAAAGCAGGCCATCCTGATCCACAACGAGGAACGTGTGGAGTGGCTTTTCCGTGGTGTGGTCTACCACTCCTACCTGACCATCTTCGGGCAGATTCCTTCCTACATTGACGGTAAGGGACAGTGGCGTGTGACAGCGCCTGGCACAAGCAGGATGGCTGCGCAAGGCTGAGGGTGCCCAGTTCACGCCACAGCCTGCCGAACTCCACCGTGTTGGCCCATGGAAGACGTGTGCAGGGCCAGTGTCAGGCCAGGAGGGAGTGATGACAGCGTGCGGGGATGTAGCCCTGCTCCAGCACGTCGGGAGCGTTGTCACCAATGCAAACCCAGGGACTGCACCGACCCGAGCAGCCAAGAGGGCACACTAGCCAAAGCACGGGAGCGTGGGTCAGTCCAGCCCCGGACCACAGCTGCAAAGCTGGTGGCAGAGAGCAGAGCACCTGGGATGATGCAGATGGAGGTCAAACCCCTGCCCGGTGCTCAGGTCCCTGGGTGCTGGCTGTTTTCAGAGAGCACAGCGTGCTTCCCGAGGCACCGCGGTTTGGCTGCAGTGGAGTCAGGCTGTGTTCTCTTGCAGGGGTCAACTTCAACATCGACCAGTGCAGCCCCAACGGCACCGACCCCTACAAGCCCAAGTGCCCAGAGACAAATGAGGACAACAAGAAACCCATCTTCCCAGAGTGGCTAACAGTCATCTTACTGTGCCTGTACCTCCTCTTCACCAACATACTCCTTCTCAACCTCCTCATCGCCATGTTCAAGTGAGTTTGACTTGGCCCCATGGCCCAAACGGCGAATTGAGCTGGCTTTGCCTGTGGCCTTGGCCATGTCCAGGGCACTGCACACAGAGAAAGCGTAAGGAGGGTTCTGAGTTACACATTGAGCCAAGCACAGGGACAATTTTGGGGGTTATAGATACGGTGGAAGTAGTGGGTGCAGGCTAAGGCTGATCAGGGAACCGGATAGGAGCCAGGGCACCATACAGACACAACGTGCCACCTCATCCCCACGGCACGGCTGACACCTGGGCTGTGCCCCAGCTACACCTTCCAGCAGGTCCAGGAGCACACAGACCAGATCTGGAAGTTCCAGCGGCATGACCTGATCGAGGAGTACCACGGCCGCCCTCCCGCACCTCCGCCCTTCATCCTCCTCAACCACCTGCAGATCCTGGTCCGCCGAGGTTTGCTCCGCAGGCCGGCCACGCGCCACAAACAGCTCAGTGAGGACCAGCATCTCCCCTTCTGCCCTCTACCCCCTCCCCAGGGCAGGGTATTGTGCACCAAGGCACGACACTTGGTGTCTGGGTTTGGGTACCGGTGTTTGGGACACCCAGGGATCTGACAGCACTGCCGTCCCCTTCCTCTGGCAGAAGAGAAGCTGGAGAAGAATGAAGAGGCTGCCCTCCTCTCTTGGGAGATGTACCTGAAGGAGAACTACCTGCAGCACCAGCAGTGCCAGGAGAAGCAGAACACAGAGCAGAAGATCCGAGATATTGCACAGAGGTACCGGCACTCCTAAGACAGGGACATCCTTCTGTCCTCCAGTGTTCTGGGCAGGGAAGAGTTGGGATTAGTGCAGGGGTGGCTGCTGAGGGGGTTCCTCTCTGCACTGGCCCTCCAGGGTTGACGTACTGGCAGAGCTGCTGGACTTGGACCGGGTGAAGAGGACAGGGCTGGTGGAGCAGAGACTGGTCTCTCTAGAAGAGCAGGTGAGGAAAAAGCTGAGCAACAACCTAAGAAACACTGACTTTTCCAGGGGCTGAGTCAACTGAACCAGAAGACAAGAGAAAGCCGCTCTGGATCAATCCCCCTCCAAACAGTTTGAGTTTTGTCACCAAAACAACAGCATCAAAGAGTAGAAGGTTTATGGGGAATGTTCTGTTTAATTCCAAAGTGAACAGGATTAAAGTGGGAAGTTGTGGGATGAGCCCCTGCCTCCACAGGTCAATCAAGCAGTTAGATCTGACCAGCTTTTCTCCTGGGCCTGTGAGGACCCTCCAGACGTTACAGAGATGGGGCACTCTCCACCCCATCCCCATGAAGCTGTTCCACAGCCTGCACCAGCAGCGGGGTCCCCAGGGAGCTGGCCCTGGCCCTAGCAGCTCCTCCCTGGTACAGCTGCAGCACAGCTGCTCTTCCTACTTCCACTTCCACCTGCTTTAAAAACATGCTTCCCTGGAAGTGGTTTTCCAAGCTGAGCATCAGAACATGGCAAGGACAGCTTGCCGGGAGCAAGGGAGCCGGGTTAGGGTTAGGGTTAGGGTTAGGGTTAGGGCTAGGGTTAGGGCTAGGGTTAGGGTTAGGGTTAGGGTTAGGGTTAGGGTTAGGGTTAGGGTTAGGGCTAGGGTTAGGGTTAGGGTTAGGGCTAGGGTTAGGGTTAGGGCTAGGGTTAGGGTTAGGGTTAGGGTTAGGGTCAGGGTTAGGGTTAGGGTTAGGGTTAGGGAGTGAGGTCTGGAGGTCTGACCCTCTCCTATCTCCACAGGTGCACCAGAGTGCCCAGGCCCTGAGGTGGATAACGCAGGCGCTGCAGGACAATGGCTTTGGCTCCGGCAAGGACGTGCCACCCATGGGTAAGTGGAGCCCATCTCCACCCCAGCAGTGCTGAGGAAATGTAGATCCCTGCACTGGTACCCATGGAGCTGCAGACCAGGGCTGAGCAGCCCCTTGTACCCCTCTACTGAGCAGTGTGGCAGAGGCTCCTTTGGCTCGGGGAGGTTTGGGGGCTCTCCGAGTCCATCCAGCCCCTCCTGCATCCATCCCCACCCTGCTGGAGCCCATGGCTGAGACTTTCTACTGCAGCAACCCCTGGGGAGCTCCTCCAGGGTCTGCTGGAAGGAATGATGGGGGCCAGGCCCGCAAAGGACATTGGTGTCTCCATGGAGATACACTGTCCGCCCCCTCAGCAGAGCCACGGTCCGCAGCAGCAAACTCAGCACCCTGCTTTGCAGGACCTTGCTCTCTGTGTCTGCCCCACAGGCTCCAGCAAAACCTCGGAGATGAAGGAGGTTCAGCTGGAAGGGAAAGCCGAGGAGAGCCAGCCCCCGCACCACGTGCTTGCTCGAAACCTCCTGTACCCAGGGTCTCACACCCTCCGCTTCCCTGTGCCGGATGAGAAGGTGCCCTGGGAGGTAGGAGCTGTGACCCCAGGCAGTGGGGCTGGGAGTGAGGCCGTGGGGCAGATCCTGATAGTGGGAAGAGTAACAGACCCATCATTGCACCCATGTCACACTTGGGAGCTGCTGTTTTTCCCAGCCCTGGGACAACAGGCTTCCTGGAGCAGCTGCTCCAAGACCCTCCCAGGGACAAAGAGAGGTGACCAGGCACCATTCCTGCTGGGATCTGCAGTGCTGGGGATACCAGGGGATGCTCAGCTGGGAGACAGAGGGGACAAATATGTGTCTCTGCTTTTCCTGAACCAGGGCTGTTTCAGGGTCAGGGATGGGATCTGGCACTGGCTTCCACAGGGACACGAGTGAGAGGCACAAACCCTCCAGCTGAGACCCTGAGCTCAGCCCTTGAGCAGGGCCCGGAGCTGCCATGAACTGGGCAGAGGAAAGGACTGGGGCAGAAAGTGTCCCTGGGGGTCCCAGCCCCTGCCTGACACCAGAGCAGGGATGCAAGGGGGAAGTGACATGGCCACATGCCCTGCAGGTGGACTTTCCACTCTACGACCCTCCGGTCTACTCGGCTGAGCACAAGGACATGGCTGTGCAAGACCCCTTCAGCCCGTGAGTGTCCCCCTGTGGTTCCCCGCTCCTCTGCCCCTTCCCCAGGTGGCACAGCCAGCCCTCCCTGTTGGGTTGCCTCCCTTCCCAGCTCTTTGGAGTCTCTTCTGAAGATCAACTACAACACCATGGACGGGCTGATCGACCGGCAAAGCTTCCATGGCCTCTACACCGTACAGGATGGGCTGCCGCTGTGAGTGCAGCCACCATGGCAGCAAACGGGCTGGGTGGGAGATGGGCAGCCCGCCTGTAGGCAAAGCATGAGGAAGATGGAGAATGTGGGAGGGCTTGGGGCATCTGTCACCTTCCTGCTTCCCTATGGCTAATGGTGGGGCAGAATCACAGAATCCCAGAATGTCAGGGACTGGGAGGCACCTGGAAAGCTCATCCAGTGCAATCCTCCCATGGAGCAGGAACACCCAGCTGAGGTTCCACAGGAAGGTGTCCAGGCGGGTTTGAATGTCTGCAGAGAAGGAGACTCCACAGCCTCCCTGGGCAGCCTGGGCCAGGCTCTGACACCCTCACCGGGAACAAGTTTCTTCTCATCTCTAAGTGGAACCTCCTGTGTTCCAGTTTGCACCCATTGCCCCTTGTCCTGTCACTGGTTGTCACCCAGAAGAGCCTGGCTTCATCCTCCTGACACTGCCCCTTTCCATATTGATCCCCAGGAATGAGTCCCCCCTCAGTCTCCTCTTCTCCAGCTCCAGAGCCCCAGCTCCCTCAGCCTTTCCTCCCACGGGAGATGCTCCACTCCCTTCAGCATCTTGGTGGCTGCGCTGGGCTCTCTCCAGCAGTTCCCTGTCCTTCTGGAGCTGAGAGGCCACAACTGGACACAATATTCCAGGTGTGGTCTCCCTAGGGCAGAGCAGAGGGGCAGGAGAACCTCTCTGACCTACTGACCACCCCCTTCTAACCCACCCCAGGTACCATTGGCCTTCCTGGCCACAAGGGCCCCTTGCTGTCCCCAGGATCCCCAGTGTCAGCCACTCCTCCCAGCTTGGTGTCATCAGCAAACTCGCTGACAGTCACTCTATTCTCTCGTCCAAGTAATTGATGAATATATTGAATAGTACTGGTTCCAGTACTGACCCTTGAGGCACTGCACTAGATACAGGCCTCCAACTGGACTCTGCCCTGTTGACCCACCAGAAAAAAAAGAAACAGCACCCCAGAAGAGGTGCAGCGCAGAGGTGGGAATTTTGGGGAAGCGGTATAGCGTGACAGGGTGCGCAGGGCAATGCTGGTACCATCCCAGCCTACTCGCTCTCTCCCCACCAGGAACCCCATGGGCAGGACGGGGCTGCGAGGCCGTGGGAGGCTGCACTGCTTTGGGCCCAACCATGCCCTGCACCCCATTGTGACTCGGTGAGCACCGGGGGACAGAGAGGTGTCCTTGCTCCAGAGCGGGGCTGGGGAGGTGGAATGGAAAAGGGGGCACGAAGCCACCTCAGAGACACTGGGACCTGGCAAAACCCACTACTGCCCATCCGACCACAGCTGGGCAGATGGGGAACCAAGTCCTGCTGCAGCGTAACAGGGGCCTCTCTCACAGCTGGAGGAGGAATTCAGATGGGTCCATTATAAGGAAGAGCCTGAAGAAGATGCTGGAAGTCCTGGTAGCCCAGTACCCGCTGTCAGACGTCTGGGCTCTGCCTGGGGTAAGAGCTGGTGGGAACCAGCTGGTGCAGAAGGGTCTGGGCAGACGGGGCCGGCGCAGGCTGGCGGCTGGGTGCCCTGCGGAAAGGGGCAAACACAGACCGGTGTCACAGCAACGAGTGGGGGCTGTGCTGCCAAGAGTGCTGGGAAACAGTGGTGAGGTCACACACCCCCACTCACCCGGCCCCCTGCTTCTCCCTCCTCCTCCTCCTCGTCTTTCTCCTCTTCCTCATCTTCCTCATTCACATCTTCACTTCTTGCACGTATTTTGTGAAACAAGCCATTGGCACAGCCTTCTGCGACAGAGAGGTCCAGACGTTGAATCAGGCAAACTCAGACAAGTGTGGACACAGCTGAGGACTTCTGGCAGGAGAGGGAGGGAGGGAGGGAGGGATGGAGGAGGCACTACTGCTGCTTACTTCCCCTACCAGAGTTTCGCCATCCTTCTGCAGTGGTGGCAACTGTGTGATGGCCAAGCTGGTGGCATGAGGGAGGCCGGGCTGATGGCAGGCCCCGCAGCTGACATCTCCTTTGGCACAGGGGTCACTGGAGCCGGGCGAGACGCTGCCACTGAAGCTCAAGTGGATCCTGCGCCGGGAGTTCTGGCCCCAGTTCCAGAACTTGCTGAAACAAGGCACCGAGGTGGGGACATGGAGGTGTTCCGGTGGTACAGGGGCACACAGGTGTCACAGTAGCATGGGGACACGCAGGTGTCACTGTGGTACGGGGACACCCAGGTGTCATGGCAATACAGGCGCATGGGGGCATCACCACAGTACAGGGACATAGAATCACAGAATGGTTTGGGTTTGAAGAGACCTTCAGAGCTCCCCCAGTGCCCCCCCTGCCATGAGCAGGGACATCTTCACCAGCTCACGTTGCTCAGAGCCCCGTCCAGCCTGGCCTGGGATGTCTGCAGGGATGGTTCATGCACCACCTCTCTGGCCAGCCTGGGCCAGTGTTTTACCACCACGCGGGCACATGGGTGCCCCCAGGGTACAGGGACAGGGTGCATCACCCCTTGGCCACTGGTCCCACTGGGGAGGAATGGTGAGAGGAGGTGGAGACGCCCTGTAATGCCTCGTGGCACTCGGGATTCTGAGCTGCACACCCCAGTGTCCGCACCTACTGCCGTTGCTCTCCACCGCTCCTGCTGTGGTGGAAGCAGGGCACTGGTCTCCAGAGGAGCTGTGAGGTGATGTCCCACCACCTCTGGGTCCTCTGGGTGCCCTCAGAGAGGTGGAGAGGGCTCTGTTCATGCAACACTCCTTCACAGATACACAAGGGGTATCTCGACGACCCCCGCAACACGGATAACGCCTGGGTGGAGACAGTCGCCGTCAGCGTGCACTTCGACAACCAGAACGATGTGGAGATGAAGCGGCTGAATTCGGTATGGGTCCCTCGCCCCCACAGCTCCCTGAGTCACACATGGGGCTGGGGAGCTGTAGTCCAGACCCAGATCTCACCCTCGTCACGAGTGGTCTTCTCCAGCCGCATGCAGTGGAGTGGCACTGCCCCGGGGGCAGGACGCTGGGGACTGGAGGTGCTGTTGACTATGGCTGGCATGGCCCTCCGCCAGCAGCGTGTCTGTGACGTTCCTGGTCCCCTTCCAGTTCCTCCAAGGCTGCGATCCGGAGCTGTGCATCCGCTGGCAGGTGCTGGACAAGAGGATCCCCCTGCACGCCAACCACAAGGAGCTCCTGCACAAGGTCTCAGCCCTCCTTGGCGCCTACTACTGAGTCCTCAAGCACAGGCCAGGGCTCCTGCTGCCCCAGACCAGGTTCTGGTTGGGACTTGGAGCTCTATTTGTGAGACCATGGGCAGCTACAGGATATTAGGTCCTTTGGTTGCCTCTGTGAATGTACGTTGCAGGTGTCTGGGAGTAAAACCATCCCCTCCCCAGCAGCCGGGGCAGGGGCTGCCTGGGTAGTGCCTACACAGCATCCTGGTCACCTGAGCCACCAAGCTCAGCCCCAGCTTGTCTCTCGGTGCTTCCACACCAACCAGAGCACCAGCCTGGGGCTGGGGCCAAGCAGAGCCTCAAGGCTGTTCCCACAAGGTGTTCCTTCTCTCAACTCCCACCTGCTCTTTGCTTGGCTGTGGGACTTGCCAGCCCCAGCTCCTCCACCCGGGACATCCCCTGGGCACCTCTGCCCCACAGCTCGGTGCCCTGGCAGCTCCCCTGCCCCAGCTCCCAGGGGGCTGCCCTGGAGAAGGCCTGGGCTCTCATGCACCTAAAGCTCCGGCCTGCCCTGTGAGTTGCTCCTGTGGCAGCTGTCCCCATATCTCTGGTGGACTCAGACCCAACAACATGGTCTTGAGCTGTGAGCCAGCACTTCTGAAGCTGCGAGCAGCTCTCGGCTTCTACACCTATGGTTTCATAGCTCCGTACAGGTCCAGCCCCCATGTCCCATACTGTTACATGATCCTGCATGTATATGCTGAGCACCATCATGTAGCTGAGGCACCAGCTAAAAGTCACCTGCCTGTCCCCATCCCCTTGAGCACAAGGGGCAGCTTACTGGGACCCAGGTGATCCATGCTCTGTGGCCCCTTGGGCAGGTGGGGAAGGGAGAGAGGGAATTAGTGTGTCCATCTCAGACATCTCCGCTCTCAAGGGGTCCTGCACTCACCCTTGCTGTCGCCTGCCGTGGGGAGAACAAGACACAGCGGAGACATTTCTCGATAGCTCAGAACAGCCCCACAGTGGCCTGTTGTGCCTGGGACTGCTCAGGGAGGGATTAGAGTCCCCCCCACGGCTGGTGTTCCTGCACTGGTGACCACCACAGCACAGCTGCAGTTTCACCAGTGATGCACTGGGGCTTGGCGGGGGGTGTCAAACTGGCAATTTAGTTCACCCAACTCAATAAACCATGTATTAAATAACTAAAGGCTGGCGATCTGTTATGGCTGTTTAACCAGGGGCCATTTCTGGAGACCATGCTTGGAGCACACCTCCAGGATGGGCCCAGTTAGAGCATTCCCACCCCCAGTCTTGGTGCACAAACTCATTTTGCTTGCAGACTCACCCCCCAGTGCTGGCTGCAGAGATGACTTGACACATTTGCAGTCAATACGTTAAAGAAATGTTCTTCACTCTGGGTTTCCCATAGCATAGTCTCAGATGTCTATGCTTAAAAATATGACTTAATCAAAAGACAAAATAAACGGAGAGGTACAGCAAAGAAATGGTCTGGACTGCGTGCCTCTCAAGGGGAGGGACCCCAAAACGGAAGAGGTTTGGGTTTTTAAACCCTCACAGTCTCTGCACCCACTCTTAACACGTCCTTCACATGCTGCCCACATGCTTTTTGGTCCAGTGGTAATTCTGAGTCTGGGGGCTTCTTTGTTTCTTATTGGATTCTCTTTCTCCATCCTCCAGAGAGCTTTTTTACTGTTCTTATCTAGACAGTTTGCAGCCTCTGCTGACAGCGTTTCCTCTCTGTCTCCTGGTACTGCTCTTCAAGGTCCCCCCATCCCCAAGCAACCAGGTCAAGATGGGTTTGCAAGATGTGGCCTGGGATTTCAGTGAGCCTGGCCACTCACACTAAGCTTGGTCGCTTGTGCTAGAATAGGTTATTCCAACGAAAGAATACACCTGAAAGAATATATAATGCAATTAAAACGTTAGTTGGATTAAACTTATTCTGCAACAAATGCGAGGGGCTGCTGGGAAGCAAGCTGTGTGCCAAGGCGGTGACACGGTCCCTTCAAGGCTGGACGGGGCTTTGAGCAACCTGGTCTGGTTGAAGATGTGGCTGCTCATGGCAGGGTGGTGGAACTAGATGAACTTTGAGGTCTCCTCCAACCCAGACCATTCTGTGACTCTGTGATACTTTCGCCCATCGCTCGATGTCTGTTCGTGGTGACCCATCACCGAGAGCCAGCAGGGGAGAGGGGGTCAGGGAAGAGACGATCGTTCCCTCCAGCAGCTGATAACGCTTCGAGACCCGCAGCCGCGACCCTGCCAGCGGCAGAACCGCTGAAACCCCATCAGCACCGGTCAGTTACAGCACAGGAGCGCTCCGGCGGCAGCAGCCGGGGCCGCGCTGCCCCCGCCCCGCTCCAGCGCTGCCCGTGTCACCGGGCACCTCCGACCCCCGCCCCGCCCCGGCCCCGCCCGGTGCCGCCCCGGCCCGGGCCCCGCCGGCAGCAGCCGCAGCAACAGGTGGGGCCGCGGCGGAGCCCGAGCGCGGCCGAGCCGCCGCGCACCACAGCCGGAGCCGCAGCCGGTAAGGGACCCCGGGGCTTGGCGGGCGGCGGGGGGCGGTTGTGCTGCGCGGAGCCCGACGGGGTCCCGGCTCCCCGGGATTCGGGGCTGGGCATCCGCCCCCGCGCACGCCGGGGTCCGGCTGGGCGGCCGTTGCCCCTCGGAGCCCTTCCAGGGCCGGGGGGGAGGCTGGGGCAGGCGGTGGGAAGCGCCGTGGCAAAGTGCATCCTTGCTCCCCGCCGAGAGACCGGGCTGGCAGAACCCGGGAGGATCCGTGGGGCCGGAGGGACGTCCAGGCAGCGCGGCTCCATCTCCCCTGGAAGAGTCACTGCAGAGTCCGATAGCCCTGGGCAGGTCCACGGCAGCACCCCCCAGGTATGAACATCCCTTGAGTGGTACCCTAAGGATGCTTGTGCCTGAGGGATGCTGGTGCTTAAAAGATGCTGTTACCAGGGGAATGCCATTATCAGAAAGATGTTTGTACCAGAGGGATAACGACTTCAGTGCCCAGCTGGTCTCCTAACAGACAATTTAATTCCTAGGTGAAAGGCTCCCTGGGCCTACCAGGGTCCCACCCCTCAGCTGTCCCTTCCATGGGGACCTCTTCCCCCCCAACCTGACCAATACAGCAGCAGGGGTGTGAGTAGCACCAAAGGGCAGAGGAAAGAAGGTCCCAGCTGCTTCATTCACCTCCTGCCTCATCCCCAGCAGGGCAGGGGTGCCTTTTGGGGTCCCCAGATCACCTCCCTTACTGTGATGCTCAGTGGCTCATCTCTTAAGCTCCAGATCCCAGAGTCAGGCCATTAAGCCATACTCTTTGTTTACTTCAAAAAAAAGTCACGTCCAACCCCCTTGGAAACATAACATGTATCAGCTCACGGACCAGATGGGGAAAGTAAAAGAACTCCACATCTTGTTATTTAAAAACCCGGCGGTGATTAAGCCAGTCTGATGATCCAGGGAGTCTGACTCATCATTTTTTTTTAACACTTGGGGTTGGTGAGATAAGAATTTACTGCTGCTGTTCTCCCGCAGCAAATCCCCGCATCTCACGTGGAAATCAGCAGCAACCCAGGGCAGAGGCTCCTGGGCTGTGCCCATCTCCTTCTCTTGCATCTCCTCCTCTGCAGACATTCAAACCCGCCTGGACACCTTCCTGTGGAACCTCAGCTGGGTGTTCCTGCTCCATGGGGGGATTGCACTGGATGAGCTTTACAGGTCCCTTCCAGTCCCTGGCATTCTGGGATTCTGTGATTCTACCTGAACACCCCCACCCTGCAGCACCCTTTGCCCACCTGGGTGATCTGTGCTGAGATGGAGGCGAGGGGGAAGGGGTTTTAATCTCTGCAGCTCTATATCCAGGTGTAATTAACCCTAACCCAAATTGAGCTGTCTTGGAAAATTTGGTAGCCAGTGTCATTTCACCCCTGTTTTCTGTGCTTGGCCTCTCCCGGCTTTGCCGGGGCACTTTACACAGAAGTTGTGGTCCAGGAAATAATGCCATGTCACATCCCCTCCACCCGCCGCTTTCCTCCAGCGATGCGAGAGCCTTGGCAGGGTCACAGCGGAGCCGCCCTGCCGCCCAGGGGCTGCGGCAGCCGTCGTGGAGCGGCCGGCAGCCACGCCGAGCTGGCCGGCTGCAAGATGAGCCTCAGCACCACGCCGGCAGCCGGTGTCGCCCAGGCTTTCTTCTGCCTCCTGCTCTGCGTCCCCTGGGGCAGCTCCTGCCCCCCCAGCTGCCAGTGCACAGAGCGGGCAGGGGCGAAGGCCGTGCTCTGCAGCTCCCGGCACTTGGAGGAGATCCCCAAGGACATCCCCAGAGACGCGGTGTTCCTCAAGCTGGACGCGAACAGCATCACCAGAATCCCCAGCAACGCCTTCCGGCACCTCTCCCACCTGGAGGAACTCGATCTCTCCAGGAACGCCATTGAGAAGATCGACAGGGCAGCTTTCAAGGGGGTGGCTGCTGGGCTGCGGACCCTCGACCTCTCCAGCAACCGTATCCGCAGCATCCCCAAGGAGGCCTTGCTGGCGCTCAACGCCAAGCTCCGGCTGGCCAACAACCCCTGGCACTGCGAGTGCGCCTTGCAGGAGGTGTTGTGGGAGGCGCGCCTGGACCCCGACTCCGTCCAGGACATCACCTGCCACACGGCCCCGCGCCAGGAGTACGTGGGCAAACCGCTGCTCCAGGTCCTGGATGCCGGAGTCAACTTCTGCAGTGTGCGTCAGAGGACCACGGACGTGGCCATGTTCATCACCATGTTTGGCTGGTTCGCCATGGTCATTGTCTACGTGATCTGCTATGTCCGGCACAACCGAGATGACACCTGCAAGCATGTGGACTACCTGAAGTCCCTGCCGAGCCCCCAGGGCCACGCAGAGACCACCAGCACTGCCCTGTAGCCCAAGATGGGGCTGTCCCCTTCTCAGCTCCTTTGCAGGGAGCCAGTGACAACATGGTGGCCTTCAAACCTTCTCTGGGGGACTTTCCAGTGCTTGCTCCAGCCCCACAAAGGAGTGCTGCTGACTTAGAATCACCGAGTAGTTTGGCTTGGAAGGGACCTTTAAGGGTCCTCTAGTCCAGCCCCCTGACATGAGCAGGGACATCTTCAACATGGGGAGGACTTCACCCCTTCCCAGTGATGCTGGACCAAGTGTGAGCAAATGACAAGGGGACGCTGGGGACACATTACCCAGACCTGCCTATGGCTCCGGGGACGAATCCCCCTCCCCAGACCCCTTCTCCCCTGCCAGAGCTGGGGCTCGCAGGGAAAGCAGCCCCAGGCACCTGCTCGCGGTCCATGTGGTTTGGAGAGAACAAGCCCTTGGGGGGACATGGATGGGGGGTGGCTCCTGTGGGGCTGGGAGGTCCCTGGAGCAGGGGGTGCAGAGGGATGGTGGTTCTGTGCAGTGGGGTCACCCCGTCCTGGCTCCAGGGAGGAACTGGCCTTGCTGGGAGCAAGACATCAGCCCCAGCCCCCTGCAGCATCGCGGCAGCCTCTGCCTGCCACCAGCACCCCTGGGCTGAGCTCCTGAACCTTTGGTTTCTCAATAAAGCTCCGGATGAAGGAAAAGCCCTCGGGGTTTGTGCTGCATTGAGAGTCGGGCGTCCAGGGTGGGCGGTGGTGCTTGATGGGTTTGTGCTTGTCCTAATTCAATCTCTCCCACAGCAGACAAGCCTAAATTCAATGTTCCAGTTTGATTCCTGTTAGGTTACATCCCCTCCAGCCGCCCCGCAGCCTCCCTCACGCAGGGGCCAGCTGGCCAAACGATGCCTCTGCATCTCGTCTGGTACAACTCGCCTTATCTTGCCCTTTCTTGGGGCTGAATTAGAAATACAGCTCATGGCTCAGCACGGTGGAAGCAAATCAAGTTGTGCAAGCAAGAAATGGTCCTTCCCAGCAGAACCAGCTGCAGCTGTGGCTGGGCTGGGGGAGGAGTGGGGCCTGGACCTCAGGGAGGCTCTGGCCATGACCTCCCCAGCCCATTTTTGGGCGGCTGGCACCTCCTGTGGGCTCAGCAACCCCAGCAGAGCACTCAGGGCTGGGGAAGGCTGAGCAACGCCCTGGACCAGTTGGGACAGACAGAGAGTCCCTGGCAGGGGGAGGCAGATGGGCACCCTCCCCCCGGCACCCCATTGTGCTCAGGGCCACCTTGTCGTCACGGACCACCTGTGGCCAGTGACATGTGCCCGTCTTGCTCGGGGCTGGCTTGTTGAGCGGAAGCCTCTGCTCCGAGCAGAGCAGCTCAGGTACCTGCAGCTTGGGATGAAGGCTGGGTGCACACAGTTTATTACAGCTCTGGTTAAGCAAAAGCGTCTCCCAGACCAAGGCAAGGAAAAGAGGCCACGGTTTCACCTAGAGCAGTTTGAGTATTTCCCATGCCTATGGTAGCTGGATTGGTCCCAGTGCACAGCAGGCTTGCTGGGGAGTCGCTGACCTCATGCAAAGATGTGCAAGAACCAACATCAGTGCCTGTGCACACTCACAGTTTGTACAATATGCACACGTCACTCGGAGAGGATGACCAAAACCAGCCATGGCGGAGCGGGAGGGTGGGCAGGAACCGATGGCTCTGGGGTGGGGTGGCAAGGCCACCGAAGATGCACACAAAGCGTGGTGTGCAATGTCAAACCAGGTGGGTCCTCAGTAGCATCATGGCCCCAGGTGCTGGGCAGCCAGAGCTGAGCCCAAAGCCACCTTTTTCCCCAATTTCTCACGTGCCATTTCCTCCCCCCCACCATGCACCCACCCCGGCAGCACACGCTCTGCTCACTCTCGTTGCTCCCCTGGCTGTGTGCAAGTTTTGGCCACAACAATGGCTGCTCTGGGTCCCTCCTGGCTGCAGACTACCAGGGGTCCTGGTGAGCATGGGGAAGTACCTGGGCTCCAGGTAGCCTGGGTAGGACATGACTCAGAGCACAGCAGGAGAAAAGAGCACAAAAGCAGGCTCACAGTCCCTCTGCCAGCCCTGGACAGGGCTGCAGGGACCCACGGAGCTCCCCTCCTCCTCCTCCTCCCTGTCCCACGGCGCACACAACCAGCCAGCCGCAGGGCTGATGCCACAGCCATCCCTGGGCTCTGTGGTCCATCTTCACCCTGACGTGCAGCACACCCCGTTCCCGGTGATGAGCCGAGCGTGTCTCAGTCACCTCAGGTGGTTTTCAGCTTGAGCACCTTGGAAAGCGGCTCCTTGGCACTGGAGTAGAGGAGGTAGGAGCCCTCGGCGGTGTGAAATGCCTCCCAGTCTCTGCAGCCGACGGTGGGGAGGTGGTGAGCTGCTACGAAGCCTTCATAGCCTTGCCACCTGCATGGGAGGGCAGTGAGTTCTGGGGCATAAGGAGAGCCGAGCCGTGGGGCTGGCATCTCCCACCTCCCCACCATGGGCCAGGATGGGGTGTCCCTCACTGGGGCTTCTCATCCAGGATACTGGTGAGGGGCTGGAGCACAAGTGTGATGGAAGCAGCTGAGGGACCTGGGGGGTTCAGCTGGAGAACAGGAGCTGAGGGGAGACCTTCTGATCTCTGAACTGCCTGAAAGGAGCTTGGAGCCAGGGGGGTCGGGCTCTGCTCCCCAGGAACAAGCGCCAGGAGCAGAGGAAACGGCCTCAAGTTGCGCCAGGGGAGGTTGAGGTTGGATCTGGGGAACAATTTCTTCCCCAAAGGGCTGTGGGGCATTGGAACAGGCTGCCCAGGGCAGTGCTGGAGTCACCATCCCTGGAGGGTTGGACAGACGGACATGAGGTTCTCGGGACATGGGGCAGTGCCAGGGGTGGGGGAATGGTTGGACTTGATGATCTCGAGGGGCTTTTCCAACCAAAACAATTCTATGACTCCTGCCCAGAAACCCCTCCAGAAACAGGGAGCAGCCCGATCTGTCCTCCCTGGGGAGATACATCAGCACCCACAGAGGTTGCCCCCGCACCGGGTTCCTGTCAAGGTTGTTCATGCTGGAAACAACCACCCAACCACACCCTCCTCCCGCAGCAGTACCTGTAGATAATACTGTTAACGGCAAAGGTGAGGCCATCGAAGGAGTTTGCTACCACCAGAAAAGAGTCATCTCCCACCGAGAAGAACTCCCAGTCCAGGGCACTGGGGGATGAAGCAAGCAGAGGGGGAGGTGAAGGTGGCCCCTCCACGGCCAGCAGAGGAAGGGGTTGAGTGTCCACAGGGCTGAGCCCACCCCACACCAATCCCTGCCACCCTGGTGATACACACAAAACCCTGCTCTTCCCAGATTGTCCACCCTTGTTCATAAATTCAGGGTGTCCTCGTAGCTCCTGCTGGGATTCAGTGCCAAGGACCTGTCACCCATCATCCTCCCCACCAGTCTGGGTCCCCAGCTGTGTGCAAGCCTGCAGGAACCCTCCTGGAGACCCACAGGGTGCTCAGGGGAAGGACGTGGGCTGAGGAGCACCCAACTCTTTGCACAGGTACCTGTAGGTGAGAACGTCCTGGAATTTGACAAACATCTGGGCAGTGATGTTCAGCTCATAGATGGAGGAGTTGATGGCGTAAAAGTTGGAGGGTGCCGGCATCCCACTGTCATAGCTGTGGCTGTTTGCAACCGCCAGGAAGACTCTGTCCCCGATACGAAAGACCTCCCAGTCAGCAGCACCAAAAGTCTATGGGGAAGGAAGCCACATGAGAAGCTGGATGTGGACAAGCCTTCACAAGCCAAGGGTGCTGCAAGGTGTGGGGGAGACCTGCTAGAGGTGCAGCAGGGAAGCTACCCTCTCCTAAAGCTCTCCAAATTAAAAACAAACCTTGTTTGATCAATCCCTAGAGAACAATCAGTGGGAAATTATCACCAGCTTTCCAGAGGACCGAAGAGAATCTGTTTCTGTAATTATTTCCTGGCTTGTCTAAACCCAGAGGTGGGACTGAGGAGAAGATTTGACCAGTGGCCCAACCTTACCAGGATAGACTGGAAGAGCTGGAATGAGCCACTAAGCCAGATGTAGATGTGCGAGTAGATCTTAGTGGACGTGCCATTGAATGTGTTAGCCACAGCCAGGAAGGAATACGGCCCGATGGTGAAAAACTCCCAGTCATAGGCTCCAGAGGTAGGGATGGTCTGGTTGGTTTCAAACAAGCCTGTCCTGGGGTTCCACCTGTATATCACACTGTCTATGTTGTGGTTGTTCCCTGGGGGAGACAGACAGACAGACAGGTGTGTACTGTGTGGAAAAGGAATGCATGGCTCCTGTAAGAAACAAGACCCAGAAACAGCTTCAGCTACGCAACCATTTGCCAGTAGGTTGCAAGGCTGTTTGCTAGTGACCAACTGCTCCCCAAGAAGTAGCCAAAACGGTGCTAGAGCCTCCATCCCTACCCAGAACCTCCATCTCCCTTGAGCACGCTGGCAGCTTGTCCCCAAGCACGCGGTGGTGTCACAGCAGCCCCTGGCACAGTGTCACACCACAGGCACTGTGCCGCAGTCTCAGGGTGGCCAAGCTCTGCTCAGTCAAGTCCCTAAGGTACCAACATCATGTGGCTGCCGTCACCCTTCACACATTTGGGAGGGTGGCACAGTTGGAACAGCATCTTACTGATGTTCTTCAGTGCTCCTTTGCTAAGTCCCTGTGGTCAGCTCCTGAGTGCCGGAGCTGGCCAGGGACCTCCCTGCCACAGCACCAACTCCAGAGCGAGGAAGGGGACACCACAGCCCAGAGCCTGTCCCACGCTGAGCCCACCAGCACCAGAGCACCTGCTCCAGCCAGCTCCTGGACTCTAGATAAACATCTCTGAGACCACACCTGGAGAACTGTGTCTAGTTCCGAGTTCCCCAGTTTGGGAGAATAAATTACTGGAGAGAGTCCAGTGGAGAGCTCCAAAGATGACGAGGGGTCTGGAGCATCTTTCAGCATCTTTCTGGTGAGGAAAGGCTGAGAGAGCTGGGGCTGTTGAGCTGGAGAAGAAAAGCTGAGAGGGATCTGATCAATGGATCAATAGCTCAGGGTGGGTGTCAGAGGATGGACCAGACCCTGTTCAGTGGCGCCCAACGCCAGGGTGAGGGGCAACGGGCACAGACTGAAACACAGGAGGCTCCATCCGAACATGAGCAGAAACTTCTTTGGTGGGAGGTGCCAGAGCCTGGCCCAGGCTGCCCAGAGCGGGTGTGGAGTCTCCTTCTCTGAGACATTCAAACCCACCTGGACCCACCTGTGTGATCTGCTCTGTGACCCTGCGTGAGCAGGGGTTGCACTGGGGATCTACAGAGGTCCCTTCATCTGTGCTGCTGCGCTCAGCTCGGCCCCACTGTTGTTTCTGGTGGCTGAGGAGGACCACGTGTCAACAGGTTTACGGGCAATCTTTATTGCAACGAAAGAGACTTTGGTAAGAAGAGCTGCAGGGAGCACTGGGTGTGTGGGACAGGGCCACACAAATAAGCGGCATCTCCTCAGGGACTGACCCTCCACCACCTGCTAAGGGGAACATCCGCGGTTTGGCTTGGCCATGATGGTCTCAAACCCTGAACGATGTGCATGGCCCCTGAATCACTCTTCTGCTGCCACTGCCATGGGAACAGTCTTGTCCAAACTGGCCCTGGAGGGGTCTAACAGGTGATGCCGGGAGTTTCTAGCCCAGCTCACAGGCAGCTGGTGCCCAAGTGACCTGTCACCAGCTTTTAGCCTGGTGCCAGAGGAGCCGACGCTGCAGGAGCCACCCCGAGGGCTGGGAACAGTCCCAACAGCCCAGTATCTGAACACCCCGAGCATCCTGGAGAACCGGGGCTGTGGTATGGATCCCATGCAGAGGGCTGCACACCCCAATCCAGAACAACCCATGGTCTGGGAGGGCACAAGGCTGGATCATGGTGCAGGAAGAAACCCAGAGGGGGACTGTGTCAGCCACTTCCCAGAGTGCTTTTCTCTCCCCAAATGAGGGGGTCTGCAAGGATTCAGGCTTGCTGAGGGACATGGTGCTCCGAGCTGTGTGCGCTGACTCCCTGGCTTTGCCCCGCACTCTGGTAGAAGATGCACAAGGAGCTGCAGGGTTTCCATGGCAACAAGAGGATGCTCTCGAGCAGAGTGCCTGCGGTAGGGTACTGTGGTCCCCGGCGTCACCCAGGGCCACCTGCCCTGGGCTGGTAGGGAATATAAGAGCTGGGTACCTTGTCGGTGGTTGACCACGGCGAGGAAAGCCTCTCCCTCGATGACAAATGCCTCCCAGTCCCTAGCGCTGTGCGTGGTGATCCTCTGGTACGTGACGAATTTCTCTTTCCTGCGGCTCCACTTGTATATTACAGAGAACTCCTGACCTCTGTCATTCTGCTCAAAATTAGCCACTGCTAGGAAGATCTGAAAAACAACAAGCCAGGACATCTCGGTTTGCTGCTCTCGAAGGGGCGCGGACAAGCACGAGCAGGGTGGAGATGGGATGGATGGGGGATGTGGGACCAGGGAGCAAGGTGGCTGGTGTGGGGCACGATGGCCCTAGCTGGCCGGGGTCCCTGAGCAGCCTTCAAGCAACACAGTGCACCCAAAACGGAGACAGGGACTCGGCGGCCCATGGGGGTCTTTGTGCCTGGTAGCAGAGCTGGGACAAGGACAAAACTCACAGCCGCAGCCTTGTAACGGCAGGAAGGGAGAGCCAGGCTGAGCCGTGGGGACAGCGGGACCAACACAGTAGGGAGGGAGGGACGTCCAAGCTACCAAACCTTCCTCATTAAGGAAAGGTTGTTCAGAAGAAAGAAACTGCAGATATAATAATGATAACAACAATGATAACAACTCTCTGAGACAAAACATTTTCCAGAGCAACAAAACCCCCCTGTGAGCATCAGGGACACGCGTGCAGCGGCAGAGGTCGGCTTGCACGAGGCGGGAGCATCCGATCTCCTTCCCCATTAAGGAAAGGTTGTTCAGAAGAAAAAACTGCAGATATGACGATAATGATAACTATAATGGTAGCAACACCCTGAGACAAAACATTTTCCAGAGCAACAAAACCCCGCTGCAAGCATCAGGGACACGCGTGCAGCGGCAGAGGTCGGCTTGCACAAGGTGGGAGCATCCAAGCTCACGGGAGCACACGGGGTGATGTGCTGGCTCTGTCACTCCGGAGTGTTTCGTGTGGAGTGGCAGAGGTTGTGCCCCAGTTTGGGGCACAGGGATGCAGCCCAAAGGCAGAAAACAGTCAGTGGGGGTGGTCTCCGGTCTCCTGCCTCCTGCCCAGCGCAGGACCCTGCCAGCACAGCCTGGGGCTCAGCCACCCCAAGAAGAGACCTTCCAGCCTCTGCGGGGCTGTGCTGGATCCACACGTCCCCCCAGTGAAGGGGCATCCCCAGGGAGCAAGCCCTAGTCCAGGGGGTCCCTTCAGGGCATCTCCAGAAATGCAGCTTCAGAGGGAAGAGAAAGCCTGAATCCAACCCTGCAGCTCAGCAGGCTGCAGTCCCCTGTGGTCCCCTGCCCTCCATTGACAGGACCCCAGCATTGCCCATCAGCCCATCCCAGCAGAGCAGCAGCAGGTCCTGGTGCAGCAATGAGGTGCTGACACCTCCAGAGGTGCATCCCCCCTGCAATGTGTGCCAGGAATCCAGGCGAACTGGAGAGGTCTGTGCCGCTGCGGGTGCAGCGGAGCTCATCAGCTCCATGCAGAAATGTGCTGAGCACGGGCAGCTGAACCTGCCTCTGTCCCCAGCCATGCTGGAGCACCAAGGCCAGCCCAAATTAGAAAACCCGTCCCAAGCTGGGCAGGAGAGAGGCCATCCTGCCTAGAAAGTCTGAGTTAGTTTTCCTTAGTGAAGACCTGAAGCCAAACACAGAGCACGTGAACCTTCATGAGCACCAACAAGGGTGCTTCGCCATGCAGGAACCATGGGGACCCCCACCTGGTGCACTTCTCTGCCCCCATAGCCATGATGGGGGTGTTGTGGGTCCAGCCTAACACTGGGGAGTCTCAAATTGGTTCCCATCAGCAGATAAACAAGATGGAGAACAAGTCTGATGAGAAGCAGCTGAGTGACCGGGGGGGTGGTTAGCCTGGAGAAAAGGAGGCTGAGGGGAGACCTTCTCATGGCGTCTGCTGGGAACCGCAGTAAAATCTGCTTCCCTGGGGGGGTCAGCCTGTGTCAGGGAGGGGGCTGCATGTCCAGAGCAGGTTGGACCGCAGCCCTGCACGATGCACGTCCACACATGAAAGACATTTTGACACCGGCACTCACTACATCTAAGGCAGAAACAGGTAGAGCCTGCTAGAAATGAACCCAAACATGGGAGGATGTGGCTCCAGCTTTGGAGGCTGAGCTCACAGCCACCCTGGAGATCCCCAGAGAAGAGATCTGAGCACTCCGGACACAGGATTACCTCCGCTGTGAGCATCTTTGCCGGAAATGGCCTGGGGGGATGTACCTGTGTCATGGCACATACAGTAAAACAGTGAGGGTTGCCCACAGATCAGCCCCAGGACAGACCCTCACTGGCTGAACACGTGTATCAGCGTGACCACATCAAAGACAGGAGAAAGATTCACCCCCTAAACCCTGCCCAGGACTCAGGGCTTCAGAGGAGAAGCCAGTGTTGGGCAATTGCAGTTTAATATACTGAAATATGAAGGCATTGAAATAACCCTCCGGGCAGACTCACCTTCTTTCCTATGGTGAAATACTTCCAGGACTGAGCTTGGTAGGTGGGGATGTTCTGGTAGGGCACAAACTTCCCATCAGTCCACTTATAGACAGCCGATCCTGGGGGGGTGTACCGGTTGGCAGTGGCTGCGAACAGTCCCACCTTTGGGATGGTGAAGACCTCAACCCCCATCGTCTCAGAGTTGGTCACCAGGTTCTGGTACTCCTCCACGTAGTCCAGCCTTGGTTTGACTGGAGGACCACAAAGACAGAGGGGCGAGGTTAAAACCAGATGACTCTCCCTGGAGAGGCTGCACAGCACAGCTGGTTCCACAGCTGTGTGGAGCTTGATGGGGGGAATGAAGGTTCTGGTGCTGCTGGTGGTGAAGGGTCAGAACCCAAGGAGGTGGTAGAAGGCTTGACTTGGTCTCGTTGGGCGGCACATCCAGCCCCATCCACCCCAACTGCTCTTCAGCAGAGCACAGGGCTGCAAAACATCCTGCCGGGCTGTCTGCTCTGGGAGCGGGGAAGAACAGCACGACATGGAGTTTTTGGGTTGATATATTTATCCTAAAAAGAACAAGGAGGAGGAGACCTACAGCAAAAGGGCCTGTGCCACCCAGACCAGCTGGATTGACCTGTCCCCAGGGGCAGCAGGTGTTTCCTCAGTCTGGAGTCAGCATGAGCTCTGGGAGAAGCTGGAGAAGACTCGGACACAATTAATACTAGAAATTAGAAAAGCTAAAGCTGGTGCCAATGGCAGATGAGTGGGCACTGAAAGGGACAAATGGCAGGAGAAGAGCTACAAAAAGGGCCAGTGTTGGTGGCACCAAGGGGTAAGATCCTAGGACAAGGTCTTCTTGGGGAAACAAGGACTCGGTGCCAATCCTCATGACTTCCAGAGGTGGGGAAAGATGGGGAGGGACTCCAGACACTGCCAGCTCCTGCGAGGAGCAAAATGGCTCATCCAAACCCACCATGTGGGTGCCAGGAAAAGAAAAACCCCGGGAGAGAAGGGAGGGACAGCTCGGTTACGGCCATGCCCCATCCTCCACATCTTAACCAGGGGTCCTGGGCAGACCGCTTAGAAAAAGTGGGAGAGCAACAGTGAGTGAAATCATTTAATCATCCAATAATGTCCATCCCTACAGGCTCCAGCTGCTTTGCCACCTCGTTGCTCCAATGTTGCCTCGCTACTTTCTGCACAAAGGCCACCAGAGCTGGGATGACATGGGGACCTGCCTCCCATCACTCCCTTGCTTATCTTTGGCAGCTGATGTGTCTTTCTGCTCCTTCTTGTCCATCCTACAAATGTGTCAGCACCAGGAGCCCCTGTACTGTAGGGACCCTGAGGCAGGGACCCCCCCAGCACCCAGACAGGGCTCTGTGGGCTGAGCCGTCCTGCTTGGACAGACCGGGAGCTCGTTCCTGACCAGAGAAGTCCCATGAGGGATGGACAGCACGGATGAGGTGGGTGGACAAGATGAGTGATCGAGGAGCTGGATCACAGAGCTGCACAGGAAGCGCCAATGCGGGCACTGAGAGCAAAGCAAAGCCCGGCCAGGCAAGCGGGAGGCAGGGGGACACCCCAGCGCCCTCATTCTCCTGTTGCCTGACTCAGTTCCCACCCCGAAGGTGCTGTCAAGGGCAAATCTCTGCTCCTCCTCTGCCGTAAGATCCTCTCAGGATCCCCGAGAGCGCATCACACCCCAATACCTTCCAGCATGGACACCCAGGCGCTGCCGTTGCAGAGGTAGAGCCCTCGCCGGGAGGCGTTGAACCACAACTGCGCCTTCTCCCGCTTGGTGCAGGGGGGACGGGAGCCCAGGGTCACCGTCGTGTCGCTCTCTGGGCATGGAGAGGAGCAAGGACACATGGTGGAGGAGCAGCAAGGCCCATCCCTGTGCACACAGAGAGGGCTGGACATCCTGCTCCCATCCTGATGACAGGGAACAGGGGACACAGCAAACCAGCACCGAGCCAGGGAGGCGCCATCGGGGCAAACCCTGCGGCTGACACCTGGGCGCAGGGGCACCCCGGCTCTCCATGGGGGTTTTGGACAGGGTTCCCCCCAACATGGGGACACCCCTCTGTTCCTGCCCCATGCAAAGAGCTCTCCCCATTGAAAGCAGGAGGCAGCAGCTGAGCCCGTGCTGCCAGGACTTACTGACCGTAGGGGTATTTCAGCACCTCGTTGCTCGCTGGCTTCACAGGGACATCCTGGAGGACAGCGGGGACAGAGAGCGTCGCTACTTTCAAGTTCAAGGCGGTGCATATCCGAGGGGTGGCATCGGCTCCTGGCAGCAGGACAAGCTGTCTCAGCAAGCCCTGGGAAAGCGGGAGCAGCAGCATGTAAGTCCAGTAAGAACAAGAAATGGAAAATGCAGGTGATTTACGCTCTGGATTTCCCTCCTGACTCCTGCTCACTGCCCTCCGCCCTGGGCTGTGGAAGCCTCCGTAGGATTCACACGTGCTTATCAGATCCTCATTACATGCTCAGCCTGCCAAAATCTCCATCCCCGGCAATTTAACAGCTGGTGCGAGGCGAATATGGGCAAGGGGCTTGTTAGCTGCAGACGGCTTTCACCGCCTCCACTTTCCACTGCTGGCCAGAGCAGGCACTGCCCCAAGTTTTATATCTGTGAGACCGTGCCATCAACTGGCTTTCTGCCACCACATTGCTGACAGCGTCCTCTTCAAAACACATTTGTCCTGCAAAGCACCAGTCACCAGCGCTGCCCCTTGCACGCCCAGAGCCGGATGGGAACTGAGCCTGGCAGCGGCACCCACGGCCACCTCTGCTCCCCACAGAATCCCAGAATGTCAGGGGTTGGAAGGGACCTGTAAAGCTCATCCAGTGCAATCCCCCCATGGAGCAGGAACACCCAGCTGAGGTTCCACAGGAAGGTGTCCAGGCGGGTTTGAATGTCTGCAGAGAAGGAGACTCCACAACCTCCCTGGGCAGCCTGGCCCAGGCTCTGACACCCTCACCCGAACAAGTTTCTTCTTGTACCTAAATAGAACCTCCTGTGTTCCAGTCTGCACCCATTGCCCCTTGTCCTGTCACTGGTTGTCACCCAGAAGAGCCTGGCTCCATCCTCCTGACACTGCCCCTTTCCATATTGATCCCCAGGAATGAGTCCCCCCTCAGTCTCCTCTTCTCCAGCTCCAGAGCCCCAGCTCCCTCAGCCTTTCCTCACACGGGAGATGCTCCACTCCCTTCAGCACCACGCTGCGGCCCAAGCCCCATGGCGGGCCTCGAGTGCCTCCACACAGCCCCACGCCATGGGGCACCTACCGTGAATGCGCCTTTCCTTCTCCTCCGGTTTCCCAGGTAGAAGCTGGCTCTCTTCACCGACAGAGAAGCTGGAAATGGCGTCTCTGTCACCCTGTGTGCGGGCAGAGAAGAGGCAGAGGACAATTTCATGGCGCCTGCTGGTGGCTGGAGGAGATGCTGGTGGAGGAGCATCATCCTGCCAGGGAGCTGGCACTTCCCGAGCCCCCCGCTGTCCCCAACCTACACATCCTTGGGGACGCTGCAGTCCACCGTCAGCGAGAAGGATTGGCCGGAGACAGCCAGGACCAGCGTGTGCCACTGGTTGTCGGAGAGGGAGACGTTGGGGAAGGTGACGCGAGTCTGCCAGCTGCCAGTGCGCTCGTGGCTCCAGAAGATGAAGTGGAGCTTGTTGGTGGTGTAGCGCAGCCCCACCAGCACCCTGGGGCTCTCCTCTGCCATGAGCGTGAAGATGTACTCGTTTCTCTGCGGGAGGACACGGACTCGGCATGCCGCACGCCGCGGGGCCGGGCTGCGCCCGCTCCGTGCCCGGCCGGCGGCGCTTACCTTGGCGGGGACGCTGAGGACCCGCAGGGTGACGATGATGGAGAACTCCTCGGGGAAGCGGTGGCAGTGGATGAAGAGGCGGGAGGCGGGGAAGGCCAGGGCGCGGGGCTGCGAGGCCGCCAGCTGGAACCCGCGCACGCCCTGCGCCTCGAACACGCGGAGGGCCGGGGCCAGCCCGCCGGCGGGGACCACCTCTGCCAGGATGTCCAGCGGGCGCAGGTCTGTGCCGAGACACAGCGGAGCACGTCACGGCGGGGGCCATCCCAGCCTGTCCCCCCTGGCTGTGGGGTGCTCTGCCACGCCGGGCCGCCACCGGCTTCCTCGGGATCCACCAGCAACCACAACCAGGGCCAGGGGAGCGGGCAGGGAGCTGGTGCCTGCTCGCTGGGAGGCCACCTGTCCCTGTCCCCACGGTGGTGGGACACGGCACTTCCCCCTTCCAGCCTCAGTCCAAGCTTTCCCAACCCAGCACACGCTCCCCTGGCAGGCACCAAAACCGCTAATTAAATAATTATCCTCTCCCCAGAGAAGAAAACAACGTGCCCAGCTCGAGGGCATCGCCTGGGTGAAGAACAGGCACGGCAAAGCGGTCCCCACATCACCGTGCCAGGGCTGCCATCGCTCCAGCGTCTGGGCAGCCGCGGGGAGGGCGGCACCGCGGGGGGGCTTCCCCGATGTCTCGCCTTGGCATCCTCGCAGCTTTTATATTTGAATGCTTCCCTGGTGGGATTGCAGTGTCGGTAGTGAAGGGCAAAGGGGTTCAGTGGTGATGCCCAGACGATGAACCAGCACTGGGCTAGACTGAAAACCCCTGACTCTGTCCCATTCCCAGTGAGATGTGGCTTTTAGTTATTATTTGTACTAATAAACCTCGGCTGCCGGCGCACAGCGGGAGAGCTGGGAGCTGGACCAGCGTGTGCCAGAATCCAAACCAGCTGGAAAGGGGAGCCCTTCCCCTGGGCACCCCCAGTCAGCCCAAACCCAGATGGGCAGCGCAAAGAGGAATCTGCTCACGTGGCTCCAGCCAGCCCGGAGCAGCGAGAACGGCGACGTCCTTCCCACCATGCCACCTCTGCATCCCCCCTGCCCGCCCTGCCACTGGTTTAAGCTGCTCCTAAAGCAAAGCCTTGGTGGGGAAGGTTTAACTGAAATGACGTATTTCAGAAATGCATGACTCAGGGAATCATAGAATCACAGAAGGGCTTGGGTCAAAGGGACCTTCAAATCTCCCCCAGTGCCGCCCCTGCCATGAGCAGGGACATCTTCACCAGCTCAGGTTGCTCAGAGCCCCGTCCAGCCTGGCCTGGGATGTCTCCAGGGATGCTTCATCCACCACCTCTCTGCCCAACCTGGGCCAGGCTCTCACCACCCTCAGGGACAACAATTCCTTCCTCATGTCCAGCTTGAATCTCCCTTCTTTAGTTTAAAACCATCACCTGTTGTCTTATCGCTACAGACCCTTGTAAAAAGTCCCTCTCCAACAAAATTCTACAGTTAAATGACTGGTTCCTGTTTTTCTCAGCAAAAAGCACAAGTTGTATCCAGGCTTGGAATTGCAGAGGGGTTCAGGAGCCCCAGCGGCCCCGGAGGCAGCCGGGGTGAGCTCAGCTGGGGCTGGAGGCTGCAAGCCGGGAAGGGACCAAATCCTAAAACCAGCCCCAAATCCCTAATCCCAAAGCTGTGCGTCCCAATCTGCCCAGGAGGGACACGGGGACAGTTAAATGTGCTGACACTGGAGCCTCGACACCCAAAGGACCCCTCAGCTGAGGCTGCTTGGGGACAGTGGGGACGTTCCCAGAGACCAGAGCACCTTGGGGAGGAGGTGGTGGGGATAAACTCTCCGATCTCTCCCAGCTTTCCTTCTCACCACCGTCCGGACTGTAACAAAATGTAAATACAGGTGCCACCAAACCCAGACAAGCCCCAAGCATAAGGAGCCTGGGCCCAAGCACCCCAAAATCGGGGTTGAAGTGTCACTGTCCACGCAGGGACCTCATGGCACAGCCACGGGATGGGAAGAGCCCAGGGATGGGGATTCTTTCTGGCTTGGGCTGCTCTCGGCGCTTCCCCGTGGGAGCTGCAGCTCCTCGGCGGGGGATGCTGGGGGGTGGAATTTTCCGGGAGGTTTTGCTGCCTGGAGGGTGGAGGTTGTGCCCGGCGGAGCACAGGGACCCGCGAGGAGTTCACCGCTCTGCTCCACTTCTCCTTCCAGCCCTTCCGCTCCCCACATGCCGGTCCCCGGCGCCAGCAGAGCTCGGGACGGCGCTTGTGCCGCAGAGCCGGGCGCGCAGCTGCCCCCGCGCCACCGCTCCTGTGCCCTGCCGGGGGCTGCGGGTGCACGGACACCGCCCCACCCGCCACGCATCGCAGGGCGTCGCGCTGTGCTCTCATCCTGAGTGAGGCCCAGGCCACCAGAACCTTGGGGCTCCCCGCGGTGGCCACGTGCCCCCCGAAACGGAGCGTGCCTTCCGGGGACATCCCGTCACACACGGGGCTCGGCATCTTTCCCAACGCCGTCGCTGGTGCCACGCTCCGGCACAGCCCCCCCGCCGGCCCGCGCTCCTACCTGTGCAGTGCCGCCAGGTCCTGCCCCCCCGGACCAGGCCCCCGGCGGTGGCCCCGTGGAGGAGGACAAGCCAGAGCAGCAGCGGAGCCGACATCGGGGGGCCGGCCTCAGGGGGTCCATCCACCGGGATGCCCCCGCTGTCCACTCCTCCGTGCCCGGGCAGGCGCCGCTCGGCTCAGCCCCCCTGGGGGCTCTGGCATAGTCTGTCGGTGGGATACCCCCCAGGGACGGGCCACGCTGGGTGCTGCTTCAACGCTTCGGGGTGCTAAGCCCCGGCTCTGCTGTCTCCACGCGTGGGCATTGTCCCTGGGGGCACGGCGGGGGCGGCGGGCGGGCGGGGGTCCCGTGGGGCGGCCGCGGAGGCAGTGCCGGCTGCAGCCGGGGAGCAGGCATTTAAATGAGAAGTTGGTGGTGGGAGAGGAGGAGTCCCGGCTCTTTGGAGAGCTTTTATCTTTTGCCCAGCCCTCTGCAAGGCGGCTTTGGGGAGGGATTTTTTTACATTTTTTTCTATCCTTTAATTTTTGGTGATTCATTTTTCCAGCGTCATGTGGGAGTAGGTGGGACATTCACCCTTGCCTGGAGAGACCAAGGTGGGAACCTTCCTGCTCCTAAAAGCCTTGGGCTTTCGGGAGCACCATCCCAGCCTGTACTGGGGGATCCTCTGTTCCCTCTGGTCTGCTCCACCCTGCCCAAAAAACAAACCCCAAGACTCAACAAGGTGCATTTTTCTCCCCCGAAATGGCCTCGGTCAGGGGATGCACAGCGGCTGCCACGAGTGAGGCTCCAGCGTGCTGAGCGTCGGTTCGGAAACCCCCGAGGAGAGACAGCAGTGGAAAATCTCCCTGCGCACAGCAAGCTCTGCGGGGCTTCTCCAGCTGCAAAACAAGTCACTTCCATGTCCCGAACAATTGAAATGGGTTCCCACCCCCCCAAAACCTTCCCACAAGGCGAACGCCAGAACAGAAAGCGGATGGCTGAGACAAAATGCCAGAAAATCGTGTCACAAACCGGGAGTTTCATCAGCAGGGAACAGCCAGAGCCGCTGCCGGGCTGTCCGCACCCCTTGCTGGACCGAAACCCACCGTGCGGGGACCCCTGGGGCGCGGGCATATGGCGGAGCCCAGCCCTGCACCTCGCTCCCAAATCCTGCGAGGAGCTGCCACCGGAGCCCAGAGACACCCAAAAGGCACCAGTGCCCCTGTCTCAGAGTCAAACACCCCTGATGGCCGGAGGGCGGCTGCGTGTCTCTGGGGATGCTCTGCATCGTGTAGGGCTGCACGGAGCTCCCTCTCCCCACAAAGCCTCTTGTTGGGGCTCTACCAGGATGATGCTTAAGCAGAGCTTAAGTGGAGCTTAGTCCCAGAGAGAGCTGCAGATGCGAGGCACCTCTGGCTCCCCATCCCCACCGGTACAGCCACCCCTCAAATCTCAGTGGCAGTTGGTGGTGACAGTGAGGGGTGAGCGATGTGCAAACCATCCCATCTCGGCCCCTTGTGCTGCTCCCCACGGCCACCAGCTGGGAGCAGCCATCGCGCTGGGACCCCACGCCATGTCTGCCGCCCCCCGGGACCCCGCGGTGGAGCGGCCGGTGGATGGGAGGGCGGCTGGCGTGGAGCGGAGCGCGGCCGCCAGCAGGGCCCGGCCTCCCGGCAGGTTGGCGCTGGGGACAGCGGCACAAATGAGAATCAGAGCGTTTCCCAGGGCCGCACACATGTGTCAAGTTAAGCGTGGCTTTGGGAGCTGGCAGCACTGTCCCGAGCAGGGGGCTCGCGGAAATGATGGATTTGGGGAAATCTCCTGCTGCGAGGGCCCACGTGGGTCCTCCCAGGGAGGGAGAAAACGTCCTACTGGGGCTGCTGGGGAGAACGGGTTTACCAAAGAGGACACAGCCACCTTTGGGTGGTTCCTTGGCCAAAAGGCTGGATGGTAGGGACATTTCTAGACCCCAGGACACAGAATGTGTGTCCCCTCCAGAAGCAAGGGGATCTGGGAACTTACCAAAGCTCCCATCGATGAGCATGATGTCCATGCCAGGCGGACTCAGCCCGGCACAGTGGGCTCAGGCTGCTTTTCAGCCACGTGCTGTCAATGAACAGTCTCCTGGTGAGAACAGGGACATGGACGGTCTTCAAGGACTTTATCCATCCTTGGGCTGGGGACCCTGGCACGGCAGAAGGTGGTGGAACAGCTCTGGGCAGTGCCTGGTGCTTTTCTCCTCCCCAGGAGGACCTTATTGGGGAACCGACCTGTGATGGGATCTGACAGGGGCCCACGGCTGCGGCGTTGGGTCCGGGACCTGCTCCGTGTGCCAACGACACGAGGAAGCAGTTTGCAAAACTGTTCCTTAGCACACACGCGCACATTCCTGTGTGCACAAGCGAGCGCAAGAGGATGAAATAAAAGGGACAAACAGTGAGACGTTCGCCTAATTCGCATGGGTCGTAAATAAAACCATGTGGCGGTTCTGAACAAAACGATCCTTGGATTTCCACCAAATAGGTTGGGCCATCCCTGAGTTAGAAAAGGTTGAGAAACCCATCTGTAGACAATACGTTTCAAGCAGAGCTTCCATGTAGAGGACAGTGTGAGGAAGGCACCTAATCAACACCAGGGCCAGGCTGGACCCTGCACACAGGGTAACGTCTCCGCTTGCCCAAGACTGTAACTCGTTCCTTATTATTTGCAGACACAAAGTCGTGTTTCAAGACTCGTTATGCCCTATTCATTTCAGTCTTTATTCCTGACGTCTGCAAGAGCTTTCTCCCACCAAAGGCAGCACGCATCCCGGCACCGGCCGTGGTGAAGCTCCGAGGGCACCGGGAACGACGCCTTCCCCTGGATGGCCGGACGGAGAGGGACGCGGACTCCGTCCCCAGCAGCTTCCGAGGTTCCTCCCTCGTCACCTCCGTCCTTTCTCCGAGGTTGAAAATCTTCCCCATATTTCCTGGACCCACTTCAGCTCCCCGAGCCAAACACACTGACACAAACTGAGGTCACAGCAAGAAATCTCCACACCAGGAAACCTGTCAGCATCCTACAAGGAGTGTAAATGTCCGTAACCCCATCGCCTTTCAAAAACTTAATTCCCAGAAGCTTTGGAGAGGTTCTGCCAGGAAAGTTTTGTCGAAGGACTGGGAGGATTGCAAAAGACACTGTTTTTTAGGAAAGCCACCAAAAACAAAAGCACAAAGCTGCCCCGGCGCTGCGAGTCCCGCTGCCAGTTTCCCTTCGGAGCGGTCCCCGCTGAGCGGCGATGAGCCACCAGCATCGCTCGCGCCCCAGCGCCCGGCGTGCCCGCACACCCGCGGCCTCGGGGGACGGAAGGAGCCGGGAGCGGCCGTCCCGGCAGAGCTGTGGCCGCGGCAGCCGGCAGGGCTGGTGACCTGCAGCAGCGGTCCCTGCCCGGGCAGCCGGAGCCAGCCGAGCATCCTGCCCCGCATTTGGAGGACAGATGGCAGCTGAGCTGGCAGGCTCTGAAAGGGCCCCCCAAAAAGTGGTCACTTAACTTCTCCCAGTACAGAATCACAGAATCATTTAGGTTGGAAAAGACCTTTAAGATCATCAAGTCCAACCATTAACCCAACACTGCCAAGTCCACCATTCACCCATGTCCTGAGAACCTCATGTCCGTCTGTCCAACCCTCCAGGGGTGGTGACTCCAGCACTGCCCTGGGCAGCCTGTTCCAATGCCCCGCAGCCCTTTGGGGAAGAAATTGTTCCCACATCCAACCTCAACCTCCCCTGGCGCAACTTGAGGCCATTTCTTCTAGTCCTATCGCTTGTTCCTTGAGCAAGAGACCAACTGCCCTCACTACAACCTCCTTTGAGGCAGCTGTTGAGAGCAATCAGGTCTGCAACAGCGATAATGCTGAAGCCTTTGCAGAAAGGCAGGGAAGGGCGCAAAAATAGGAGCAAAATGATGGGCTTTAAGACAGCTGAATATGCAAACCTGAGGACTCCGTGTGGGGACCCGTGAGCAGGAGGGTTTGACTGAGCAAAGCCTGTGCCCAGTGCCGCAGGTCTCCCAGCAACCCCCGGCTCTGGGACAGGGACAAATCTCCCCCCGCCTTCACCTCACAGCCCTTTGATCCCGGCAGTGACCGTGGGCCCCAGCTCACAGCAGGTGGGAAACGGCAGAAAAAGCCAGGGCAGGGAAGCCGGGGACTTGTCCCCACATGCCTGGGCCCATCAAGGACAGAAAAGGGGCTGCACGATGCTGCTGGGACCAGAAAGGATCCCGTGGCTGCCCAGTTAGGGCCCAGCCAGTATGTTCTCTCCCAGCTGAAACCCACCCGGGAGCACTCAGGGCAGCAGGAAAAGCTGTGGGCAGCACCAGCTCCTCACCAGCAGAGCCCCCAGCGATTCTGCCCAGGGCCGGGCCAGGTCCTGGCTCCTGCGGCAGCGGCCGAGCGTCCCGTGGCCAGAACGGCAGCTCCAGCACCGCTCTGCTCTGCAGCCGTAACAAAAGCCTCTTGCCCTACAACAAAGAGAATCACAGGCCAATATTATGACTCGCCTGTGCGACACTGTAGAGCTTTCATGATTCAATTAGCGATGATCCAGGCTCTGAGGAGCCGGGGAGGGTGGCAGAGCGGGCAGCACACAGGGGGCTCCCCGGGCGCAGGCAACCACGCTCACTCTGCCCACCCGCCGGCAGCTCCGTCCCCTCCGCCATCCGGGGCGGGAAGGGAACAAAGGCAGAGAACAATTGCTATTGTTTCTCAAGACTTTCTTCGGGCCGGTGCTGCTGCCCAGCTACTCTGGCTGTGGCGCGGTGGCCCCGCTGCGCTCGGAGCTGCGCAGACGCCGGCAGGGACACAATCCCCATCCACAGGCTCCTGTCACCCAGCCCTCGGAGCCTGGTCCCCACTAGCACAGACAGAAGGAGCTCAGCATCCTCAGCAGGGTTACCCCAGGCACTGCAGCTCCTGCCCCACTGCCCAGTACCATCAGGTGTCCCCAAGATGCTCGGGACATCCAGCCTCCCGCAACCCGCTGAGGCTCGACGCCTGTGGTGGGGAAGGGGTGAGCTCAGCCCACGGAGCCAAGCAGGAGGGAAGGAGAAAATCGAAGCAGACCATCCCGGGGAACCTGGCTTGCCCTCCCCTTCACTGGTGCTGCGCAGCCCTGGAGAGCAGACCTTGCTGGCACCGAGTAGGACAAGCATCCCCTTGATTGCCTCCTAATTACAGCCCAATCTGTAGATCAGAGAGGTTCTCCTGCCCCTCTGCTCTGCCCTGGGGAGACCACAGCTGGAATATTGTGTCCAGTTGTGGCCCCTCAGCTCCAGAAGGACAGGGAACTGCTGCAGAGAGTCCAGCGCAGCCACCAAGATGCTGAAGGGAGTGGAGCATCTCCCGTGTGAGGAAAGGCTGAGGGAGCTGGGGCTCTGGAGCTGGACAAGAGGAGACTGAGGGGGGACTCATTCCTGGGGATCAATATGGAAAGGGGCAGTGTCAGGAGGATGGAGCCAGGCTCTTCTCAGTGACAACCAGTGACAGGACAAGGGGCAATGGGTGCAAACTGGAACACAGGAGGTTCCACTTGAATTTGAGAAGACACTTTTTCCCGGTGAGGGTGTCAGAGCCTGGCCCAGGCTGCCCAGGGAGGCTGTGGAGTCTCCTTCTGTGCAGACATTCAAACCCGCCTGGACACCTTCCTGTGGAACCTCAGCTGGGTGTTCCTGCTCCATGGGGGGATTGCACTGGATGAGCTTTCCAGGTCCCTTCCAATCCCTGACATTCTGGGATTCTGTGATCCTCCCCCAGCCCAGCACCGCAGCAAACAGTGATTGCTGCCTTTGAAGTCTGGACTTGCAGAATCCACCGCAAGGCTGCTCTGTATGGCATTTTGCAAGAGCAAGGAGGGATTAGAGGCAGGAGGGGACAGGCAAGGGTGGTACAGGGGCTGCTGGGGGACAGGGAGCCCGGGTCCCACCACCAGGGTGCTCAGCATGTGGCATCACCCCTGACTGATCCATCTCCATGGGTGCTGCAGGGGGAGAGAAGGGTGTCTGCAGAAAAAGGGCACCTGCAGAAGAAGGTATCTAACGCATGAGAAGGAATTCAACCTGAGTCTTATTTGACAGGGATTGTAATTAATTGGTAAAATAAATCAGATGCTCCCTGGCTACTGACTGGGTTTAAAAGGACAGATGCATCAAAGGGTAAAAGTGAGGCTTGTGTAGGGACAGTTCAGGCAGGTGGCTTCAGCAACAATATCGATCAATACCAAGTCTAATAGACAGCCCTAAGACCTTAGCGAGGCTCTCAAATACCAGCACCAAGGCCAAGCCCAGACTGCAGAGCAGATCTTGAGTCAAAGCAGGATCTGGCTAAGGACAAAACTCAGCTCCTAATGACCCTCCAGCCAAAGTGGATCTGAACACCCATGTCCTTCCGTCACCCCTCCTTCCACTCAGGAACTGGTGAGCAAAGCCCAGCTCTGGCTGAGCGAGGTCCCTCCTGAGCCACCCTTGCAGCAAGCGTGCGGACACCAAGCGGGAGGATGTCCAGCCCCAGAGACACGGCACCACCGCAAACTCCTCCTGCCTTGGCCGCTGCCCTGCGTTCCACCAGCTCCCAGGACGGACGACATGGGGAAGCCATACAGAACATAAAGCCCCGGGGATCATCTCTGCAGTTCAGTGTCAGCTTGGAGATGTGGGAACCTCTTATCCTTCAAACACACCTGCCCAAAGAGCACCATTGCCTAGAGAAGAGAAGCTCTGGGGAGACCTTATTGCAGCCTTTCCGTACTTAAAAGCAGCCCGTAAGAAAGATGGGGACAGACTTTTTAGCAGGGCCTGTTGTGATAGGACAAGGGGTGATGGTTTTAAACTAAAGGAGGGAGATTCAGGCTGGACATGAGGAAGGAATTGTTGCCCTGAGGGTGGTGAGAGCCTGGCCCAGGTTGGGCAGAGAGGTGGTGGATGAACCATCCCAGGAGACATCCCAGGCCAGGCTGGACGGGGCTCTGAGCACCCTGAGCTGGTGAAGATGTCCCTGTTCATGGCAGGGGGGGGTCACTGGGGGAGCTGGGAAGGGCCCTTCAAGGTCCCTTCAACTCAAACTGTTCTACGACCCTGTGATCTCCCCAGAACCTACTGGCTGCTGTTGACCAAGCTCGGAGGGATCAATGCGCTGATCGATGGCAGAGGATGACAGGGACCCCGGTGAAGCAGCACACCAGGAGGAGCCCACGCAAACCCATCGTGGGCAGACTCAGCAAAGAAAACCCAATTCACCTAACGTCATCATGCCAGCCCAAATTTGGGTTCGATTTGCCAAACCATTTTGGCACGGGAAAAGCTGTTTTGGGACAAAACTCCCAACCCGGCTGTGGGTGGAGAGCCTCCCCGTGCTGGGCCCAGCATCCAAGTGTGTGGGTGTCCCCCGGCGTGTTGCATCCTGCACCTCTGCCGCTTTGAACCCACCTCCCGCATCACTTTGCAGCCCCCAGATGGGTCCCACAGCCCCGTGAGCCCTGTCCCGGAGCACCCACCCTTCCAGCCACCCCCAGCCCCTCCGGCTGGGGTGACCCAGCTCCTCTTGGAGCCGTGACAGCAGCACGGAGCCACAACCTCTCCCTGCGCCGCGCACACCTGACTCCCGCCCCCATCCCCCGGTTAAAGGCACTCATCCAGCGCCCCACGCACAAAGGGGACTCAGCCCAGGACTGGGCTCATCTCCGCACGCCCTTCAGGATCAACGTGATGAGACAGACCCCCTCACAAATGGCTCCGCGAGAGCTCACGCACAGGCTGCTGACACCCGCGGCTACCCTGTAATAACCCACCCTCCGTATCATTACCATTAATTATATATTAACACACCCCATAATCTGCTAAGTTCCATCTGGGGGGGTTGAGCCGCTTTCCAGAGCCACCTGGGCTGGTTTTCCTCTGGCTCTTACAGCGCCTGCCCCAGGACAGGGGCAGGATGAGGATCCAGCTGCAAGGAAGAGGGCTGGGTCGGGCACGATGGTCACAGGAGCTGGAGTGACGGGGACAGCAAGGGTCCCCCAGCGCCCCGAGCACGTTGCACATGACGACTGAGCATTCAGCACGGAGCAATCCCGTCCCCAGCACTGGGTCTCACCCCTGCAGCACCTGCGTGACCCCAACGGGGCTTTCGGTGACATCACGTGGGACCTGACTGCACGAGAGGTGGCACCGGGAGCCCTCGCTGGGCTGCTCTTCCAGCAGCCTGTCCCAACCACACCCTCAGATGCCAGAGGGATTTTCCAGATTCCTGCCCTGTCCCCGTGCCACCCGCAGCTGGCAGCAAGACCCCCAGCGCCCCTCACCTCGCGCTGCTCCCAACTTGCTGCAGGCAGAGGGATTTGCTTCTTGTGTCGAGGGAAATTTCAGAGAAGTGACGCGGGGCAGCATCGCTTCCCACATCTCATCCCTCCACCCCAGCCCTCGCCCCACACCACGGCGGCTCCTGCATCCAGCTTCTCATTGACCTGCACCCCAAAGCTGCGCCGATCCCACAGCCGAGACCACCCCAGTATAATCCCATCCCTGGAGACATCCCAGGCCAGGCTGGACAGGGCTCTGAGCAACCTGAGCTGGTGAAGGTGTCCCTGCTCATGGCAGGGGTGGCACTGGGGAAGCTTTCACTGTTCCTTCCAACCCAAACTCTTCTATGATTCTGTGATGTCCCCAGCACCTATTGGCTGCCATTGACCAAGCCTGGAGGGATCGATGCGCTGATCAACGGCAGAAGACGCCAGGGACCCGGGTGAAGCAGCACACCAGACCATCCCAGCACGGCTGGCACCAGGGATGGACATTCATGGGCCTTTCTCTTGAGTCTCATGGGGTGAAACACACTCAGCACCCTCAGCGACACAGAAAAGAGAGCAGAGCTCTCGCTATTTCATCTCGCGGGCCGCACACACCTCCCAGCCATGATACAACTCCAGTCAAATAAACCCAACACAAACCAGCTGGAAAGAAGCCTGGGGCTGGCTGTGCCAAGCTGCAGCCCTTTCATGTGGCTCCAGCGCCGCTCGCGCTTTCAAAGAACCGCCGGCGTGCACACAAAACACAATTAGCGAACGTCTCGCATCCCGCTGTGTGTGTTCTGACACTGCCCCATTTGCCGGGGAAAAAAAACCCCATGCGTGTGGATGTATGTATACACAAAGGCCTTAAATAGGACCTTGCTTGCATTTTTGCAGCTTTGTTTAAGGGTGTTTTGTTTAATATAAAAGCCTAAAGCAAATATAATCCAGAGAAAGGGTGTTTTTGGTCTTTAATACTTCAGCTGCGTGCGTAACACCTGCAGAGCTCCGCCACTCCCGAGGAACGGGTTCCACAGTGTTTCAGGCTGGAAAATGGCAACTGCTCGGGAAAACGTTGCCACCGGGCAGTGTCCCGCACGCTGGTCCGTTCGGGACGGCGGTGCCAGGTTTAAGCCTTTCAACGCACGCAAACGCTTGCGGCCCGGCGCAGCTGAGCACACACAGCTCAGGACAGTCCTCCTCACCTCCACGTGGCAAGGTTTGGTCCTCGGAGGCAGATTTCTGCTTGCCTTCTGGCACCTGCAATGTATGTTCACCAAACCACTTAAAACACCCACCTTAGCAAGCCCTGAACTTAAAACGCAATGATTCTCCTTCTAAGCACAGAGATTTGGGGGCTATGGAAATCCTCAGTATGAACTGGGCACCTGTGCGGCTCAAATCCAAGAGCTCGCATCAGCAGATGGGGAGTGATGTATTAAAGCTCATGATTCACCTGTTGCCACAATAAGACCAGATGCAAAGGTCTTGTTATGATCCACGTAAAATGCAAACTGCATCACAACTGCACGATTCTCAGTTTTCCTTGGATTCTCAAGGTGTTGCCATCATTAGAGACAAGACACTTACCTGGAAAGCCCGAGCATCCTGTGTTTTCACCATGTTAGAATAAAGCCTTCGACTCCTTTAGATCAAGTCAGAACTGGCCACTCTTGACCAGTCGGTTACCCATATAAAACACTCACTGCGACATATTTTCATACATCTATGAAAGGAGAAAATAGAATCACTTTATTTTCAGTATAGAGACCAAATCCCACCATAAAATAACGAGTGAGCACACACGAATAAAATCCCCCGCGCTGAAAAAGAGCCCATTTTTGCCCTGTGTGCCAGCGCCGTTTCCAGCTCCCGGGAGCAACCCCCTGCGACTCCACAGTGCTCCCAGTTCACACCAAGTGCTACATCTTCCTGGATGCCTCGAAATACTAGTTAGGTACAACACTACTTCATCACCTCTGCTCCCAAGCTATGTCGGCGTCCCGCTCCTGCCCTTGTGCCAAAGCAAGAAGAATCGCTTCTGCAGGGAGGTGAAAAAACCAGCGAGTTGCAGCAGTCGAGAGGCAGAACGATGGCTGCGATCTGCAGCACGGACGGCGAGACGCAAACACTGATGAGTTAGTTGTGCACATGCACGTCGTCACCTCCGCAAAGCTTTCTGCACGTTGCAGCTCCTTCTATGCCACGTGCTTTTCACACGATTTAATAAAAAAAGCCCTTCTCGGATTTAGCCCATTTAAAGCTGCCAATAACATCGGATTCCGCGCGCTGTCAATGGGCATGTTATTGCTTGTAGTAAATGGGAGAAGATTTGGAGCTACACGAGCGATTCGCTCGCGAAGCACAAAGGTCACCGGTGGCCCCCGCGTGGTTTTACACACGGGCGGTTGCGGCTGGCACGTCCCGCACCCCCCACGCCGCACGGTTCTACGTGTGCGTCGTACCATCCTCTACAAAGCACAGCCGGCGTCTTCTCCGACTCGCATTTACACGCACAAGAGCGGTCAGCGTAAAGAAGAGTTGCGGTTAATCTTACAACGTTCATCGCGTTAGCCTTCGCTGGTTCACCTGAAAAGCAGGTGACCTGTGCGGTCCCGGCAAAGGCCAGCGGTGCCAAATCCTCGCCACGCGCACGTGCAGAGAAGAGGAGCCGATGCTGGTGCAGAGATGTTGCACACGCTCAGCGCAGCACACACGCTCCCACGGGGTTTTCAGGCTGCCGATGACCTGCCTCACCCACCGCAAACCCCAGCAAAGTGGTTAAGAATCCAGTCTTAACATCTCGCACCTCTAATTGAACGTGAATTTTACAATTAAGTGTCTTCAAGGAGTAATAAAGCAGCTCTTGGGATTTCTTCCAAGCAAACACTGACTCAAAGGCTCAATACAAACGGCGTTCTGTGGGAGCTCCAGCCCATTCCAGACCCTCAGCCCGTCGCTGGTAACAACTCTCTAGATCTTCTCTTGAAGTTACATCCTTCACAATCACTTTCTTCGCTAACACATCCCACCTATCACCTAACTATTCTCTTCAAATCAGTTCTGACTGCAAGCGCTGTCCTTAATACTTGGAGTATCATAAAATCGATCTAATATTTCCTGTCTACTGGTGCTCCAGATGCAATGCTACCTATAAAAACACACAACTAATCCTTGCAGGAGGTGATCCAAAGCAGCTCTGTTCTCAAACAGCAGATTGGCGAAGGCGGGCTGCAGATTGCAAAGTCTCCGAGCTTTCCATGCCATGAAGTGAGGTAGCAACAAGCAGCCTTTGAAACAGCATTGTCTCCATATTTTTCGCTAATATTAAATCCCTTTTCCACACAATTTAGTGAGTGAACTAAAAGCTTCTCTGGAGCAGCGGAAAAAGAAAGGAGATGGCAAATAAATAACAAATGATAAGAAGAACTAGGCCGATAGTTTTGCAAAGTTTTCCTTTTTGGTACCAGCACTGAGCACTGCTCGTTTTCAGGTGGAGAGAAATACAAAACACTTCAGTCTCTCTGTGAGCTTAAAGTCCGAGTGACTTCTGCACAATCTGCTTGGCAATCTTGTTAAATTGTTCTCTGTCCTCCCGCCACATCTTGGAGGCGTCTACATTGGCTCCGCTTTCATCATTCGGCTCTGAAACGAGAAAGACTGAAAGGTAGGTGGGCAGGCAACCGAGCCAGACCCGCGTGTTCTTTCGGAAACACCCCCATGGTGCCGCTTCCCCCGCTTGGGACTGCACAAACGCCACCAAAAAAACCCCTAACAGCCGCTGGATTCCCAAACGGTCCCATTTAACTGGTGGGAAGAGAATATCACAAGGTGAGAAACAAGAGCGCGATTTCTTTTGCTCACGGCCCCAGCAGCCGAGCGCTGGCGCGCACATGGGGTAACACAATGTGGCACCAGAAGCGCCATCAACGCGTTTTAAAGCTGCACACTGCTTCCTGCAAAATGCTTTCTTCTGGTTCTGCGGCTTCGCAGACACAAAGCCCTCCCGTCCAGGCCACCCAAACAGGCTCTGTCACTCTTTGGGATGGCTTGTTCTATTAAAAAACAACAAAACAAACCAAGGAAACCCATAGAATGCTTTCATTTCTGCAACGTCTTTCATCCGAGGATTTTCGAGCGCCTCACAAAGCGCATTAAGCCCCTGCAGCTCCAGCGCTTGGTTTTGCACAGAGGTAAACTGAACCACGGGGTTTCTCAGGTTTGTGGTCGGCATCCAGCGGGACAACCGTCACGGGATCACTCGAGTCGCTGGGGCAGAACACATTCCACCCAGTTTGCCTCTCATTCTGGTCCAAATCCACCCCAGACTTCTCAAGCTCACGTCTGTCTCGACACCATTAAAAACCAGCAGATATGCAGGTCACCCAGCTTGCTGAGCTTGGGCTCAGGCGATCTGCAGAGCCAGAGCCTGAGACGCACCGACCACTGATGTTTTGGACTAATTCCCCCAAAAGCTGTGGGAAACCAGGACGCACAGGCAGACAACAGGAGAGAGCAGGTGGGTTTGGGTAAGGCTGCCCCACAAACACAGCTCTCGGCGGCCAGGGAAGCCCAGCGAGGTGCTGTTTGTAACCTCCCAAGAGCAGGTTACTATACTGAAGCTCAAATGGTCCCATGGAAGAACCTGTTGCTCACTCTTTGATTGACTTTGCTGCTTCTAAACCCTCTAAAATCTTTTCTCACTCAAAACCGATTCTTATGGAGCTGGCTCTGGTCTTTTCAGGCAGTTCAGTGGCTCTGTCCATGATGTGGAAAAGGATCCATCTTTCAGAGAGCTGATGCACAGCCCTTGCTGGATTTAGGGAAAGCCATTTAAAAAGCTGCGCAACAAGATTTTGACACCACCCTTCTTCTCAAGAAGCCTTCCGTGGATGCAGAGACAGCAGAACGGGGTCCGCTCCCAGGCAATAACAGAAATGGGGGGTGCTGGCTTGTGAAACACAGAGGCCGTGGCCTCCCGTTTACCGTGCTGGTCAGGTCTGGCTGGCAACCCTTCAGCTGCCAAAGCCAAACCAGCACAGGCTGTAATCAATAGCACCACGACCCGCGAGAGCTGAACAGACATCAGAGCAAATGCAAAGCGGGAGGACGGGTTGTGTGTGGGAGCGGGGAACCAGCTGAGCATCCCGACCATCACCGTCCGCTCAGCTGCTGCTGACCTGCAAGGACTTACTAATTCACTCTTGGTTTTTGTTTTTCAATTATTTTCAAAGAACTGGTTTATTAAATAAATACTAGGGCTTCAAGCACTGTGGTTGCGGCTGAGCAGCTTTAAATATCCTTCACTCGCTTCAGAAATCAAACAGCAAGAAGCAGCTCTAGCTAACTCAGCACCCGCTAACCAAAGCGCGGTCCTTACCTGCCAGCATGCTCACAACCGACAGCAGGATCTTCTCCACGCTCTGCACGGGGCTCCACCGCTCAGCGCTGCTCTCGTACCCCATGGGATCATCCCCGGGAGCATGAAGAATAGAGATGCAAACTCTCCCATCTGGGTAAACTGCAGAAGTACAGGGGATCGGCTGTTACTCAGTGGAAACATTTGGCCTCTCCAGATCTTTAGCACAGATGAATGTTTGGACTTGGGCTGAAGCTAAACCCGGTTTTAAATTTCCTCTTCCAAAGGCAAGAGGACGCAAAATCTGGAAGACAAAAATCCTTCCCCAACAGACGCCTGCTGGGAGCATCGTGTCATTCAGTAACCAGCGACAGGCTCCACGGAAAAATAACGAGATGCAGCCTGGTGGAAAGAGGCAAGTATTTATGCACAGACACAGCCCCAAGGAGGTAACCAGTCCTGCCTAAATCGAAGGGTAGCAGTCGCACAGCGCTGAATGCACGCTGGAGTCCTCCACTGCACCGTGACCATGAAAAGAGCGAAGCAAACTCGCTGTGCTGCAGCGAGGAGGGAAAAGGGTACGTTCCAAACAACATCACTGATCTCATTTTGAACATTACTGAGGTGCAGCCAGAAGAGTTCACACTAGTTGTTTTTAATATTGCTTAAAGCTCAGCTGCATTAAAGTGCATGGAGACAAGGTAACCGATCAAATAAGGATGCAGACACCTTCCCTTCCCATCTTTAGCGTCAGCAAAGCATCTGCAGCAGTACCAGTCATCCTCACAGACACGGCATCCACTGACGGCATCATGAGGCCACAGAAATAACGACTGACTGGATAACGAGGCCAAGACAGCTGGGTCACCGCGGCACAGCCAAGATGGCGAAGGCCGATCCAGGAAGATGTGCGCATCTTCCCACTTTGTCACGAAGGGCGAATGCAAGGCTTGCCGTTAGTCGCTACTTTGAAGTTATTTTTGCCAAGAACATCCATGAACATCATTTTGTTTCTAAGAGAAGGCAGTTCTGTGGTGTCTCAGTTCCCTCAGCACCTAATTCCAACTGCAAAGGGAACACATTTTCCTTTCAACTCCTCTCAAGTGGAGGAGTAAGTACTTAAGGAACAGGAAAAGCACGGCACAGCTGCCCTTTCTCCAGCCTCTCTGGGGACCAAACCACCGCAATCCCATCCAAGTGTCTGCTTCAGGTGATCTTGACTCAAGATTAACATGACCCAGAGTCATGGGATGTAAAATTTAGAGCTGAGCTGGCCGTTCAGGATGCTCCAGTTAGAGAGCAGTGTAGGGGAAAGGGACCTGGTGGTCCTGGGGACAGCAGGGTGAGCATGAGCCAGCACTGGGCCCTTGTGGCCAGGAAGCCAATGGTACCTGGGGTGGGTTAGAAGGGGGTGGTCAGTAGGTCAGAGAGGTTCTCCTGCCCCTCTGCTCTGCCCTGGGGAGACCACACCTGGAATATTGTGTCCAGTTGTGGCCCCTCAGTTCCAGAAGGACAGGGAACTGCTGCAGAGAGTCCAGCGCAGCCACCAAGATGCTGAAGGGAGTGGAGCATCTCCCGGGTGAGGAAAGGCTGAGGGAGCTGGGGCTCTGGAGCTGGAGAAGAGGAGACTGAGGGGGGACTCATTCCTGGGGATCAATATGGAAAGGGGCAGTGTCAGGAGGATGGAGCCAGGCTCTTCTTGGTGACAACCAGTGACAGGACAAGGGGCAATGGGTGCAAACTGGAATACAAAAGGTTCCACTTAAATTTGAGAAGAAACTTGTTCGGGTGAGGGTGTCAGAGCCTGGCCCAGGCTGCCCAGGGAGGTTGTGGAGTCTCCTTCTCTGCAGACATTCAAACCCGCCTGGACACCTTCCTGTGGAACCTCAGCTGGGTGTTCCTGCTCCATGGGGGGATTGCACTGGATGAGCTTTCCAGGTCCCTTCCGACCCCTGACATTCTGGGATTCAGAGTTGTGGGACATTAAATTCAGAGCTGAGCTGGCCATCCAGCACGTTCCAGTGAACCCCACCGAGGCAGCGCCCAGCCAGCCTCAAGCCAAGGCCACAGCCAGAGCTGTAGAGCATTGCAGGGACACGGATTTGCTCATGGGGACAGGTCTTGCCAAGATGTTCCGGTGAATTAGCACAGGCGGAGCAAGGTGCCAACGCGGCCACGCTGCTGCCAGGTGTTCCACGCTGCAGAGGTGACAAGGTGGCGCCCCGGGCACGGCCACACAGTTCTGTGCTGTGACACGCAGGCGCCTCTTCCGCAGGAGAGCAGAAAGACAGGGATTAAACGGGCAAGAATCCGTATGAGTGGTGCTTCGAGGCGGGAATAACAGAAAGACTTCAAGAAACTGCAAAATTCCTCGGAATAGGATGAAATATGTCGATTCCCAGCTGAGATTAAGATTTGTGTTCTGCAGGTGGAAGAACATCAGCTGGGAAGGAAGGACTAGGCAAGAAGGCAGCATCTTCCTTTGATTGCTCTCAAGTGGCAGAGAGATAAGAGCCTCGAATACAGATCCAGCCCATCAAATCTGGGTGATGATAAACAACCTTTACACAATCCCTGTTGATTTAGCAGCAATTTTACAAAGAACACCAACCCTGACCCCAGAAAGCAGCGCTCCAGGCTGCGAAAGGCGGCTTTAAGGCTTTCACCTGAGCCAGGCTCAAACTTACTAGCTATGCCTGTCGTTCCTTCATTAACTTTCACTGACACGGTTTAAGATCATATTGTCGCCATTAGAAGTGCAGAGAAAAGGCCAGTAAAGCCTTTAATATTAAACGACTGCAAATGTGTCATCTGCTCAGACACAGCGCTCTGTGTTTCAGAAAGATCCCATGAGAAATGTCACTGGGCTTAATGAAGCGAAAGCCATGCTGCCTAATGGAGCTGCATCCACGCTTTGGTGAATAGGAGCAACTCTTCACTCGTTAAAATAACATCAAAGTACTTCAATACAACTTGCAGAGCGAGGCTGGAGTCTGTATTAATTCGTCAAGTCTCACATCATGTCCAGAAGATTTCTCTTTAGACGATTTCCACAACAGTTACAAGTATTCCTGAAATGATCTTAAAGGCAGGGAAATTGTTGGAATCTTTAGTGGACTACGACCAAAAGTTTTATGAGGAATAATGTGATAAAGAGACTGTAACAGAGTAAAATTGCTGGGCAGCTGAACACTCCTATGACAAACAAAAGGTTGGAAAGGGAGAGAACCACCCTTGGTATGGGTGCAAACCTCTGTTTTTAAGGTGCACGAGCAACCCGCTCCCCCATGTGTCCCGCTGCATCGGACTCACTGTTTGGATGGAACATCTCGCACGTGAACCTCATCTTTGGAGGACTTAACGGGTAGTCCAGCGGAAAGCTCAGAATAGCAGGGAAAACCCCGTACTCGAAACAGGTGTCTTCAGGACCCCTAGAAACAGATAAAAAGTTATTCACTGGAGATAGTTCTTGCCTAATGAGACATTTCGGGTTTGGACTATATCATCTTCTCCAGAAGACAAAGAGTTAACACATTCTTACCCCACACCCTGTAAACTTAAATCCAAATATGGGGTTTGGGAGGGAAGGGGGAAATCAAAGCTTGCACGCTAAATTACTAGGAAGGTCACAACACTGCTTAATTAGCAGGGTGTGTCTGGATATAATTGGAGTATCTGGCTCCAAGGCATGTTCCAGGATTTGAGCATCGGCACGCTGAGAGAAAGCAGAGGCAGGTGTGGGACCCCGGTGCCTTTGAAGATGCTGTTAATGCCGCACAAGACAGAGACGTCAAACGCCGTAGCTCCAAAATAACTTACAAAACCTACAGAGATTCAACCTGTCAGTATCGAGCGTAACCACACGTAAACACTTCTCGCAATCTGATGCAAAGAACACAGCGATGCTTTGTAAAGATAAGAAACACAGCTCGGGGACCATAACAGAGAGATGCGGGACGAGATGCTTCTTTGCAGAGTGAGGGTTCTGCAGCCTGCGCTCCCGCGAGTGCCCGCGGAGAACAAACGGCTTCATCGGGGCTCTTGTAGGAACATTTCCTTCTTGTGTTCATCACGTAGTTCAAAGTGCAATCGAGCTGAGAATCTAAAGGCAAGTATTTTATCCTCCCTACATAAAATATTTTTGGAAGGTGAGCAAAAAAGATTATTAGGCATGATTTATTCGCACTTTAAAGTTCTTTCTGGCACGGAGAATGCGGGTTGGAAGGAGGAGGCATTTGGAAGTTGTACCCTAAACATGATCTCCCTTGATGGGAAGGATCACGAAGCAAGTTTCATCACCAAAATCTTAGCCAAGGAAACCTCATGTATTTAGTAAAAAGCTCTTCAGGCAAGAGTTGTGCTGCCTGGGAAATACGGTTCAGGAATAGATCTCATGTCTCCTCCTCCTCCCAATCCACATTCTCTGCGCCAGAGAGAACATAAAAGTTCAAGGACTCCTAACAGTTAAAACTGCAATGGGCAACCTACAGAAAATCAGGTTCAGCAAAACCTACAGCCCTGGGAGGCTCAACTCTCTTAAACGCTGGGATTCAAAAGGCTTGGCTGGTAGATAAACACAAGAACTACGTGGTTTAAACCTGAATATTGACACTGGCAGGTAAGATGAGAGAAATGCATCAAAATCCTGCAAAAATGAAAGCTAAACCGTCTCAACCATTTTGTTCCCTTTCTGGCCTTTTCCCTTAATTTAATTGGGATTCGGTTCACATCTGAGAGAAAACTGAATGCATTTTTTTTTTTTTTTGGTAAATATTTTAATTGCAGCTGCATTTGAAAGGCTTATTGTTGAACTTCTAAGAGTATGTACATACGCGCATTGAAAAGCTGGTGGGTGTCTTATGTTCTGTTTTGAGAGCAAACACGCAGCCCTTAAGGGCTCTTCTGTCAAATACGTTAACCCAACACGCTCCATTTTACGCCCTGTATTATGCGAGAAAAATGCTTTTGTTTTAGCCATTCAGGATCAGCTTCAAAGAGATTATTCAACTAATCCAAGACAGCATTTGCGAGTACAGAGCGCTCAGGAGGCTGCAACATTTAAACTTGACAGCATCACTTTCGGTTCATAAAGGACATTTAATGCCATGTAACGGCCCTGCTGAGGACACGTGAGACATCCAAACGCTTCAGTCGTGCAGGAGATGTAAGACAGGGCAGGAAAATAAGCTGGCTATTACTTAGGCGGGTATGTGCCCAAATTAGGAGGGAAAAGTGCACTGACAAGGACAATTAATTCTATAATTGCAGCTTCACATACATTTGTAAAGGGCTTCTTATTTGCTAATGGATTCTGATTTGTAAAAAGACCAAAACCCCCAGTCATTAGATCCCAAAAAGGGGAATTCCATGCTAAACAAAAATCATAAGCCTAATTATAGATCTAATTCCCTTTCTAGACAGGTTTTGGATAAGCGGACTTCAATTTATGCCATTTAGCTTTCAAACAATCTTAAGGCTAATAAAGTTTTTAACAATTACGCGGTTTTGCGTCTTTTGGGGAGAAACTTCAATAGCAACACACACTTGTATATGCCAAGCAAAGGAGGCAAAACTTGCTCTTGAAACATTAAATTCGCTAATTTGCACAACACGATGCAGCCTGGGGGACCTCACGCAGCCCCGAGGAACCGAGGGCACGGCGCTGAACGCTCCTGACGTGCTGGGGATGTTTATCGTCACAAAAAGGCCACCCGGGTGCAAAGATTTGGCTTTCATAACTACTCTAATCCAGGTACTGTTTGAGGTCTTACCAAAAGGGTGTATTCTACAGCAGGCTCCAAGGCGACGCGGTTCAGGAAGATTTTCACACTGAATTTTCAGTTCTGGATCTGTTACACTCACCTTGGGAGCGCAGGAACTGTTCTATCATTCAGACATGTCAATAGAGCCTTAACATTTATATATTGAACATTTATCCAGCACTTCTGCTGCAGGCAAGACCACCAGAAATACAAATTATTACTATAATTATTTTAAAAGGCATTATTTTTATCTCCGAGCCAAGCTCTTGCATCACTCTGAGTAACATTAACCAGCCCACTCCTGAACTGATAAACAGACAATGTCTTGTCTCTCTTAGGTCTCCTTTTTGTTTTATTCTCTTTCCATTTATTCGCCATTCTGTGTGCTCTCATTTTACCTAAATCGAGTGTAGGGGGAAAAAATAAGTATTCCATTCTCTTCATTATTACACTACTTACCTACCTTTTGTGCTTCATCTGTCTGCAGATTGGAAGCCACCTTTAATTCCCCCATCTGCACCCCTTCCATTCCCAGAATCTCACACAGCACATTTGAGATTACAAAACATTTGAGATTATCACAAATACAAACAAGTCATTTAACTCTGATTTCCAAACGTCCATAAACACTTCTGCTCATGGAGTTTTGTAAAGAGATGAAAGTGGCCCAACGTGTTTAGGGTAAACATGTTGCTATTGTACCACAGCTTCAGAATACAGCAGATCTTCAAATATAATTTCATTATGACACACACACAATACAGAAACCAAAATTAAAGCACCTCCGCCTCTCATTTTGTGCTGACAAAGACCTGAAGCTCAATACTCAGCACTTTAAAGGGCTTTCAAGTCTGCAAGCAGCTCCTCTGGTGTTTAAGAATCTGCTATGGGAAACATCAGAAAAAGTCTTTTCAACAAATCCAATCCAAAAGTATTCTGTGTCCCCCTCACAAAAGCTCTACTCAATCTCTGCTAAAAGAAAGTACCAATAAGCAGGAATTTCCTTCCACATTCCAATAAGTGCATTAAATCCTCCAGGAATTCTACGCTCCAAGCTGGCAGAACTGAAATCTGGCACATCACTGCGTGTTTCAGAGAAACGACGACTATCCCATTTACAGGGAGAGAAAGCACAAGACACTGGAGCCAAAAATCTTTGGTGTCGGGCAGTAAATTACCTCTGCTAAGTGTTTATTTTCAGAGGACTGCGCTACCGGGAAGCACCAGCTGCTCATCGCAGAGAAATCCCTGCGCACAAGCGAGGCGTTTGCCAACTCTTCATATCAGTCAGCAGACGAGCAGCGCTAATCCCAACTTACCAAGGCCTAAAATAACTCAGCTTGCCCTGCAGTAGGATCACCCACGTGGGTAGCTTGTGTGGAATAAATGATGCGCTGCGGCTCGGGACGCTTTTGTGTTGGTTGCGTGCTTGATGCCAAGAGACAGAAATCTAGGGTTTCAGCCCCGGATAACACACTCGGAGCAAAGCGGTGTAGGAGGATCCCACCAGCACCCACGCGAGCTGAGAATGTCCCCAGTCAGCAGGGAAAAGCTGCCAGAGGGTCACGCTGTCCCCCGCTCCCTGGACCCTGCACAGAGGAAATCCCCAGCTCCTCGTAAAGGATTCACAGAATCCCAGAATGTCAGGGGCTGGAAGGGCCCTGGAAAGCTCATGCAGTGCAATCCCCCCATGGAGCAGGAACACCCAGCTGAGGTTCCACAGGAAGGTGTCCAGGCGGGTTTGAATGTCTGCACAGAAGGAGACTCCACAGCCTCCCTGGGCAGCCTGGGCCAGGCTCTGACACCCTCACCAGGAACAAGTTTCTTCTCATCTCTAAGTGGAACCTCCTGTGTTCCAGTCTGGACCCATTGCCCCTTGTCCTGTCACTGGTTGTCACCAAGGAGAGCCTGGCTCCATCCTCCCGACAACTGCCCCTTTCCATATTGATCCCCATGAATGAGTCCCCCCTCAGTCTCCTCTTCTCCAGCTCCAGAGCCCCAGCTCCCTCAGCCTTTCCTCACACGGGAGATGCTCCACTCCCTTCAGCATCTTGGTGGCTGCGCTGGACTCTCTGCAGCAGTTCCCTGTCCTTCTGGAACTGAGGGGCCACAACTGGACACAATATTCCAGGTGTGGTCTCCCCAGGGCAGAGCAGAGGGGCAGGAGAACCTCTCTGACCTACTGACCACCCCCTTCTAACCCACCCCAGGTACCATTGGCCTTCCTGGCCACAAGGGCCCAGTGCTGGCTCATGGTCACCCTGCTGTCCCCAGGACCCCCAGGTCCCTTTCCCCTACACTGCTCTCCAACAGCTCATTCCCCAGCTTACACTGGAACATGGGGTTGTTCCTGCCCAGATTCAAGACTCTGCACTTGCCCTTGTTCTATTTCATTAAATTTTTCCCCACCCAACTTGAATCTTCAAATCCAGAGCCTGGATTTAACCTGACAACCGACCAGCAGCTTCAAGAGACTCTTAGCAGTTTGGAGCTTCTTCATCTTTTAATTCTGCAGCATTTGTGGAAATTGTCAGAACTGAGTTGACAAAGGTCTCTTTTCCTCTCCTGTTTTAGAGCTTTATTTTGTAAAAATCACCAGTTATTGCATGTTCTCAAAGTTCCCAAAGAAAGGCACAGCATGAGTAAGGGAGTACAAGCAAGAGAGAAGATAACTCCTAAGATGTTGGGCAAGATTTTGTCTTTTCATGGCAAGTTCTATAATCAGATGTGCTGCAGTTGAGTCGTGATGGGGATTCGAGGCACATATCGCTCTCTGCAACTGCCTGAAAGGAGCTTGGAGCCAGGGGGGTCGGGCTCTGCTCCCCAGGAACAAGCGCCAGGAGCAGAGGAAACGGCCTCAAGTTGCACCAGGGGAGGTTGAGGTTGGATCTGGGGAACAATTTCTTCCCCAAAGGGCTGTGGGGCATTGGAACAGGCTGCCCAGGGCAGTGCTGGAGTCACCATCCCTGGAGGGTTGGACAGACGGACATGAGGTTCTCAGGACATGGGGCAGTGCTGGAGTCAGGTTATGGTTGGACTCGATGATCTTGAGGGGCTTTTCCAATGATTCTATAGTTCTCTGGTTTTGCTATGAACAGATGTGCCCATCAGTTGGGGAGCAGAAGGGTGAGGATGCAGATTTGTAAAGAAGTCTTTGTCCCCCCAAAAAACACAACAGCTCTTCACCAACATAAGAGCTTTCTATATGGAACCACTGCACCCAACATCTTTACACCACCAGCTGATGCATGGAGTGTAAAGCATTTCAAAATATTTTTTTGTTTTAAATCTGAATATTTCCTAAGATCAATTCCCTTCCATTTTTCTGGAAAAAAATTGAATAGCAAGTAACCTAATTTTAGACACTGATTTTTTTTCTCCTATCACTGGTAATCTGTGTATTTTGCTGCACTTAATACATGAGAAAAACCTGTCCTGTATTTGCAGTTGAGTAATGTTCCCAACAGCTTTCTGTGATCTACAGGCAATTCATTGTTTCCTGCCGTGCTAGTATATGTGATGTATATCCAAGGGAGCTCAAATGAGGTTTCCTGTCGCATTTTTAAGTTACTTATGCCCAGTGCTGGGCAGACACCTGTACAACAAATGGTTACGTAAGTCCCGATGCTGCTTCTGGCACACTGTTTAAATTACAAATCTAATTCCCAACCACAGGTAGGTCAAGGTTGATGCTATGCAGAACTGATATGATTATTTTTTTTACATTCTAGTTCTCCTGGAAGCCAACCATAGCGTGCAAGTGCTGATTTCAGATAGAAACCAGTATCAACTCACATTATCAGAGCTTCCCATTCGAAGAAGTTCTCTTCATTCATGGGACCTACGGAGAACAAACCAAAAGCAACGCTTAGAGCTGCCTGAACACGGGGCTGCGACGCCACGGAGCACAGACCCGCTCAGCCCCTCACCTGCGACGATCCCTTCCGGCGGGTTCAGCGTCAGCTCTGTGAAAACAAAAGCACAAGGAAGGTTAACAAAGCTTGCAAACCTGAGCGTTTCAGCTGCAGAAAACACCCCTGGAGAAAAGCCCGGGGACACCACGGGAGGACATTTCTGGCTGTGCTTTACTGGGCAGGCTCCACATCCCAGTATCTCACTGCTGACAGTTCAACTTCTTCACGCAAGATATTTTTCTGGGTAAAATTACTTGGCGTTTTGTGGGAACACTTTAAAACTGGGAAGGAAGAAAAAATCCTCACAGCACACAGTACGGGAGGATCTGCAGGTGATGGGATGTGTTCCTGAAACCTCTCTGCAGCACCTCAGACTTGACAGCATCTCAACACAAAACCCAAAGCGACACAGAAAGTTGGAGAAGCAGAAGCAGGAGGTATTAGCGGCTCTGCTCCTTGAATTCTATCCGACTCCCCCAGTGTGGCCTGGAAAGTGTGAGTAAAAAAAGCAGCAGCAACAAAGCAGGCGCAGCAAGTTCGGGTCCATCAACCCTGACTTTCTGTAGGAAGCTGGTAAAATTCCCAATTCCTACAATCGCCCCCAGCATCAGCACCTCATTTCAAGCCTGCTGAAGCTCAGTGCTCTGATAAAATAATAACCAGTTTTTCCTACTGTCTAGTGCAATGATCATCAACTTTCAGTTCATAAAGTCCTGTGGGCTGGTAGCAGTCAGCGAGGAAACAGCCTCGAGTTGCACCAGGGGAGGTTTAGATGGGATACTGGGAAAAAACCCTTTACTGAAAGGGTTGTGAAACACTGGAACAGGCTGCCCAGGGCAGCTGAGTCACCATCTCTGGAGGGTTGAACAGATGTGGAGATGAGGTTCTCAGGGACATGGGTCAGTGCCTGAGTCAGGTTATGGTTGGACTCGATGATCCTGAGGGTCTCTTTAATCAAAACGATTCTGTGATTCTAAAGTCCAGGCATGCACAGGCAACCCCTGGAGCTGCGGTCCAGGGGGCTGGACACCAGCCCCACAGCCCCAAGCCAGACACAGCGCAGCTGGTGGGACCAGTGGCAGGAGGTGACACTCCCAGAGTGTCAGACCAGAGGAGGTGGCAGTAATTAGGTCAACTTAATTAAGGGCTGTGAGCTGCTTAACTAGAACAGTATTTCCTAACCAGTGGCCTGTGGAGTGCTAGTGACCCGTACCACACAACACAGAATCCCAGAGTGTCAGGGACTGGAAGGGACCTGGAAAGCTCATCCAGTGCAATCCCCCCATGGAGCAGGAACACCCAGCTGAGGTTCCACAGGAAGGTGTCCAGGCGGGTTTGAATGTCTGCAGAGAAGGAGACTCCACAACCTCCCTGGGCAGCCTGGGCCAGGCTCTGACACCCTCACCAGGAACAAGTTGCTTCTCAAATTTAAGTGGAACCTCCTGTGTTCCAGTTTGCACCCATTGCCCCTTGTCCTGTCACTGGTTGTCACCCAGAAGAGCCTGGCTCCATCCTCCTGACACTCCCCCTTTCCATATTGATCCCCATGAATGAGTCCCCCCTCAGTCTCCTCTTGCAGCCGCAAGAAACACCACATATGTTCCCACTCATGAAAACGAGCATGAACTCAGACCCAGGGAACAGGAGAAATCACAAAGTGATAAAGAGACACCTGGCCTCACTTCTGTTCAGCTATACATGAAAATTGTTGGTAGCACTGCAGAAAAAGCAGCTAAACTACTGTTGGACTCAGCAACACGCTGGGAAAGGCTGGAAGGGAAGAGAGCAAAGCTCTTTGGTTCGCTCAGATCGCCAGGAGCTGCGCCGCAGAGCTCTGTTCGAAAGCCCGGCAGCAGATGGGAACGGGGTGTTACGGTTTCTCCCGACGTTAAGGAGCAGGTTTTTCCAGCTTGGTAGCAGGTCTCCACCAGCTTTTCGTGTTGATGTTTTGAGAGACAGAAAGAGTGAGATGTCAAATCCAGGAGCTCCTAGAATCACTTTGCTCCATCTTGTGGCTCTCTCTAGAAGGAAGAGCCAAACCTGGCTGAGCTCGGGGTCTGTACGAGGATGGAGGTTCAATTCTCCGCCTTGCTCACCTCTCCCCTCAAGAGACAGGAGAGAGAGGTTTCCATCCTTACAAATCAAGAGGAGCAGTAACTGGGCAGCGCAGGAGCACATAAGCTTTGATTTTTCAGTGAATGCTGCGATACCTGGCCAGTGAGGAAGGAAAACCTCCCTTCTCCACGTGGGTGGTCACATCCTACCCCGTGATTTCTCTAGAGTTGCTCCAAGGGAAATTGGGAGCACAGCTTTCGGGAACTACACAGCAGGAATCACCAGTTCCTGATACAGCACCAGCCTCTTCACTCTTACCGGAGCCTCCAAAATGGGGTAATTTAAATGGAACGGCATGGTGGACCTTTTCCAAAAAGCGTGTGATTACTGCGTTTATTTTAACCTTTCGGTGCTGAAGTCAGTAGGCCAAACAGTGCCCTGCCCCATCTCCTCTGCCACCCCAGCCCTCCGTGGTGTCCTCCTGAGCAGGACGCATGGCACAAAAGGACCGCGTCAGGGGAACCCATCCACACTCCTGCCTGCACTGAGCTTGGCCTCCCGGTCCGTAAGACACAACCCCCGTGGTTGGAAGCGTTCCCCAGGAAAGCTGTCCCTCCTGCAAGTGCCATCCCATGCTGTTCCCTCAGGACACATCGTGCCAGCGCATGGCCACACTCCAGCCAACACCACCCCACGGCCTCAAACACCGACCTGCCGCTGCTGTTCCTGCGCAAGCTGGTTCCCCGGGAGAGCAGGAGCTGAGGCGTCTGCCTGTGCAGAGTGGGGACAACATCCAACACAAGGCACTGATGGGGAAATGTCAACCCTGAAGCGACACCAGCTACTCGAGAGAGGCAGCTCGCACAAACTCAGAGCCACCCCCCTCAGTCCCCTTTCTCCAAGTGGCAAGAACGACCTTGCCGGAGCACTTGGTGTGGCAGCTCCTTCACAGAATCCCAGAATGTCAGGGGTTGAAGGGACCTGGAAAGCTCATCCAGTGCAATCCCCCCATGGAGCAGGAACACCCAGCTGAGGTTCCACAGGAAGGTGTCCAGGCGGGTTTGAATGTCTGCACAGAAGGAGACTCCACAACCTCCCTGGGCAGCCTGGGCCAGGCTCTGACACCCTCACCCCAAACAAGTTTCTTCTCAAGTTTAAGTGGAACCTCCTGTGTTCCGGTTTGCACCCATTGCCCCTTGTCCTGTCACTGGTTGTCACCCAGAAGAGCCTGGCTCCATCCTCCTGACACTGCCCCTTTCCACTCCCTTCAGCATCTTGGTGGCTGCGCTGGACTCTCTCCAGCAGTTCCCTGTCCTTCTGGAACTGAGGGGCCACAACTGGACACAATATTCCATATGTGACTGTGGGTCCAGGGACAAAACCTTCAAGGAATGGAACTTTGTGTTCCGTGTGACAGCCAAGGTGGGAGTGGAACCGCTACCAATGGGCCGGCAGAGCCAGGCCAGCACTGTCCTGGGCTGGTTCCACACGTGGTGCTAACAGGATAGAGCAACCCCTGGAGAACCCGGCCGGTGGGTGGGAAATCCCTCGGCGTTCCTATGGAGCAACCGCATGAGCGGCAACATCTTATTAAGGGATTCCAAGCTGTGGAAGGATGAGCAGTCAACATGGAAAAAAAGGTTAAAACAGAAGGTCAGATAAGGAATCAGGTTTGAAAGAGGTAAAGGGGGATGGTGATAGGAATAGAGGAAATGGCCTCAAGTTGCGCCAGGGGAGGTTGAGGTTGGATCTGGGGAACAATTTCTTCCCCAAAGGGCTGTGGGGCATTGGAACAGGCTGCCCAGGGCAGTGCTGGAGTCACCATCTCTGGAGGGTTGGACAGACAGACATGAGGTTCTCGGGGACATGGGGCAGTGCCAGGGGTTGGACTTCATGATCTTGAGGGTCTCTTCCAACCAAAATGATTCTGCGATTCTAAGGCCATGAAAAGTCTCTGTGGAAAAGAAAGGAGCAGCAGAGCCAGGAGAAGCTGCTGCTGGGAGGAAGAAAAGGCACTTGAACTTCACCTCAAGCCCGGGCTCTGGGGAGAGCTCTCTACCCACTCACATGTGACGGGTGCCAGTGACTCAGAGCAACACCTCTCTCAAGCATTTGGAGCGGGTTCCGTCTCCACGCCCTGCACCAGGCAGCCGGCTGGGCTCGCTGGGTGCTTTTGCTGCACACAGTCAGGGGATTTGCTTCCAAATCCTAACACAACGAAGTCCCAGCTTGTAGCACCACAGCTATGCTTCAATTTAAAGCTTTGCTTATAAGCCGAGACTGAATGAACTGGGGCTGTCACTAGTGAAGTGTGACACTCCTATAAAAAATGTGGGGCAGGTTTGAGGGCGCACACAATCAACGCCTCCCTCGTCACTCCACTGCTCATTATGGAGTTATTATAAGGCCAATTATGCCATGGCCAAAAGGAAGAGAACTGAAAACTGCACCTCCTGGTTAAAGAGGTTAATAAAAAGACTGATCACATTCTTAAAAGAGAAGTTCAACAGTATGCTTCCTAAAAACTGCATCAATTCAGTGTATCTCCAAGGCAATTACACACACAAGACTCGGGAAACATTCAGGGCACGTACACACTTTGGTGTCTGACAGCACCTGGTCTGAGACGCTTGAAACCAGGATCTGGTTCTTTCTACTCTGTCAGAAATTCTATTTTCTCCTCTCTTCTCTGACGAAGCACCCAAAGGGCACGAGGCGGTTTGAGCTCAGGCGGGCGCAGGGGTGCTGGGACGATTCCTCGGCGTTCTGCTCCGGAAAGGGCATTTTGGAAGCGGTTAATGTTCCTCCGCATCACAACCCACACCAGCTCTCTCCGAGCAATAAGGACCCACCAAAGTGCTGCCAGGCTCTGTACGCCAATGTTTCTTTTCTCTGCAAATTCTGAAGTCTCAGAATTAATGTAAATTTAATCTTTTTAGAGCCAACAGCACTCCCAGTGATACCTCTTGACATTACAGTCCGCTGCTCTACTGCCTGTTTGTACCAGAGGTGAAATAAAGTGCAACTAGCTGCTAAAATTCTTGCATCTCTCCCGATTTAATACTTTCAAAGTAACCCATTTTAGATTTAAAAGCTCAGCCAGTGATAAGAAAACAAGATCACACAGCCAGGAAACAATAAATGTAGATAAAGGAGGTTTCCATCTCTTAACTTTCACAAACATAAGCTGCTATTGAGGGACTAATTTCAGGCTTTAATACTACTCTAAATCCAGAATTAAGAACAAATATATGCTCTAACGCAAATTATGTCCTTTTTTTATACCTGATATTTTGGAAATCTTTATCTAAATTAAATCTGACAGAGTAAAAAAAATATACTTGAATAAAAATGAGACAGCAAAAAGTCTCCGTACTCTAAACATGCAGGGATCTAAATGAGAACAACAACAAAACAATCCATCCAAGGAAGGGACAATGGTGTAATTTCACAGTCTTTCCCAAAATGGATTCATGTATTTGGGCTCCAACAGGCAGCAACTCCTCACAATGTTGAGCATTTTTCATATAAGGTAACAATAAAGCTTTATTTAAAGATTTAAGCATCTGTGTGTGCATACACAGTAAATCAGACTAAAAAAAAGAAATACATCAGGAACTGGCTGAAGGGAAGAAGCCAGAGAGTCGTGGTCAATGGGCAGAGTCCAGTTGAGGCCTGGATCCAGTGCAGTGCCTCAGGGATCAGTGCTGGGGCCGGTATTATTCAGTATATTCATCAGTGATTTGGATGAGGGAATAGAGTGACTGTCAGCAGGTTTGCTGATGACACCAAGCTGGGAGGAGCAGCTGACACTGGAAGCTGTGCTGCCATCAGAGACCTGGACAGGCTGGAGAGCTGGGCGGGGAGAAATTTAATGAAATAGAACAAGGGCAAGTGTAGAGTCTTGAATGTGGGCAGGAACAACCCCAGGTTCCAGTGTAAGGTGGGGAATGACCTATTAGAGAGCAGTGTAGGGGAAAGGGACCTGGGGGTCCTGGGGACAGCAGGGTGACCATGAGCCAGCACTGGGCCCTTGTGGCCAGGAAGGCCAATGGTACCTGGGGTGGGTTAGAAGGGGGTGGTCAGTAGGTCAGAGAGGTTCTCCTGCCCCTCTGCTCTGCCCTGGGGAGACCCCATCTGGAATATTGTGTCCAGTTGTGGCCCCTCAGCTCCAGAAGGACAGGGAACTGCTGCAGAGAGTCCAGCGCAGCCACCAAGATGCTGAAGGGAGTGAAGCATCTCCCGTGTGAGGAAAGGCTGAGGGAGCTGGGGCTCTGGAGCTGGAGGAGACTGTGGTGACCTCATTAATGTTTACAGCTATATAAAGGGGGAGTGTCAGGAGGATGGAACCAGGCTCTTCTGGGTGACAACCAGTGACAGGACAAGGGGCAATGGGTGCAAACTGGAACACAGGAGGTTCCACTTAAAGATGAGAAGAAACTTTTTCACGGTGAGGGTGGTAGAGCCTGGCCCAGGCTGCCCAGGGAGGTTGTGGAGTCTCCTTCTCTGCAGACATTCAAACCCGCCTGGACACCTTCCTGTGGAACCTCAGCTGGGTGTTCCTGCTCCATGGGGGATTGCACTGGATGAGCTTTCCAGGGCCCTTCCAGCCCCTGCCATTCTGGGATTCTGTGATTCTGTAATATACACAGTGAGGAGTTCACACCAAGCTGAGCCCCAGCCCTGGAGAGGACTTGCTGTTTTTCTGCAAAAAGAGGCAGCATACCTCCCTACAGCTAGAAACTAGATTCTCTTTTCCAAAATAACTTTTGCTGAACAAGGACAAAAAAGCTTCTGAAGAGCTATAATGAACCACCCAGCCTAAGGAAGGGTTATAATTCAGGCTCAGTTCTGGGTTTAGTAGCAAAGCTGGACAAGAGCACCCACTAAAGGGCAGTGACAGCCCTGGAGCCGCACACAGTGAAATCCATGGAAAAGTCTGGCTTGTTGTGCTTCCGCAACGTGGCGCTTCAGAAGTCAAAGCATCGTACTTTTAGTCACTGTAGGTCGCATTCATTTCTAACGTTATGTTTAATTAGAGTCAGGGAAGTATTGATAAAGGAAGATCAAAAGCGAGATGTTACCTCAGCTATTGTGTTACCCTGGGAAACCATGCGGAGAAGATTCACGTAACATCTGCCTGTAGCATTAAGCCAAATACTTTTTGATGCTCTTTAAAAATCACTTTTTGCTCCAGAATTCAGCCACACAAGACATTGTAGTAAGATCTCAGCACTTCCTAACAACGCTTTTTGGGACTACAGAGAATTAGATAAAAGCCGAGTCTATTTGCAGCCGCCTTTCTGGTCAGCGCCCTGGATTACAACAGCAAACCGCAGGTTTCTGGGACACGTTCTCACACCAGCTTTACCAGTCTGATGGCCCCGGCGAGGCCAGCTCAGCACCCTGAGAGCTGAGTCCCAGCAAACAACCACCCACCGGATGGTGCCGCTCAGAGACCCACACTCTGCACAGCGAGAATCAACGTGGGAAACACACCAATAAATCCTCCATTTTGCACAGGCTGGAGTCTTCCACTCAGTGATGGGGAAGTGCGAGAGAACTCCTCGTTCCTGGAGAACCTCGGAGGCTCTGGACAACTCGGGGGCTCTGTGGATCCTGGGCATTTCAGGGGCTCTGTGGATCCTGGGCATTTCGGAGGCTTTGGGAATCCCGGGCATTTCAGGGGCTCTGGGAACACCCTTCATGGGAGCAAGAGGCCAGTTCTTACAGCCTAACTCCATCCTTCTCTTACCAAATATTTCTTATGCTCTCCATTCTACTTCCCTGCCTCAAATAAAAGCCAGAATATCAGAGACCAAAAGCAATTAAGTAAACAAACAAACAACAATATTCTTGCCAAAAAAAGGCACCTTTGGACACCTCGTGAGCTCACGGGGGGACACGGGGTGTCCGGGGGTTCCCGGGCCGGCCAGGGCCACCACTGCCTGGTCACATCTCAGCAAACAAGCCGCTAAATCCCAGTTTACACACAGTCACTACCCCCGCGCTCGCGTCAACGTCTTGACGAACACCTCTAATTGTCTTTGAGGTGTAACAGAGGCTGCCGTGCCTGCATTTGGTTCCACATGGAAGATTTAACCAGGAATAAAAAAGAATCGGCCGCTCCGCCCGGTCCCACCACCCCCCATGCCCGCGCTGCAATGACCCGCGCCGCGACACCGCAGGTCGGTTCCCCCGGGCCCGGTGCCGCCGCTGCCCCGTAACCCCCGCCCCGGTGTCGCTGCGGGGCACAGGGAGCGGCCCGCGGCCTGTCCCGACGCCGGCCCTCCCGCAGGATCCCGTGAGGAGCGGGGGGAGCCCGCGGTGATCCCGGCCCCGCCGCTCCCCGACTCACGCTTGTACTCGGCCATCAGCCGCTTCAGCGCCGTCCCCGCCATGGCGCGGGCCCGCCGCCACTTCCGGGCGGGCGGCTACACGGACCGGGGCGCCTTCACCGTCGCGCCGCTCCGCCCCTTCCTCCTCTATGGTGCGCGGCCGGTCCTCCAGCACCCGTCCGGGCCGCGCATGCGCAGCGCCGAGCAGCCCGTGGGCAGGGAAAATCGATTAGAGCAGCAGCGCTGAACTGGGGCGGCGGGCGCGTCAGGGATGCGGGAGCTTCGGGAAACACCCGGCTGCAGAAACTAGAGCTGCTCTGCTGGGAAGGGAGGCGAAAAGAGCGCCAGAAAGTTGTGGTTTGCAGCAAAAAGTTCTGTTTCGCAGGAAAAAAAATTAAAAAGTTCTATTTTTGCAGGTGCTTCTGCCACCTCGGGAGTCTCGGGGGGGACGGGAGGGTCGGGGCGCAGGGAGCGTGAGGCAGGAGCCAGAGTACCAAACTAGATTTACTGTGTACAAGAGGAAAGGACGACAAATAAATGTACAAATCGGTGAACAGACGTACAAGAAAATGAAAACAAGGGCTTTTCCAGCAAGATTTCCAGCAAGCGGGAGATGATCCAACGGTCACAGGGGCAGGGAACGATCCCGCGGAGCAGTGAACAAGCTACGGAGTGACAACAGGACGGAAAAATTCATCTGCAACAGACTCCAGCGCGGCACAGGGCTCAAACCCGGCACAGAAACGCACTTAAAACTCATTTTTGGGAGGCAGCAGCACAGAGAATCACGTTTTTTTGAACACACGCACACATTTATCCCTTTCCCTGCTCCCCAGGTTCATGACAGCTCTTCTGCGCAGCTTGGGGACATTAAAAGGTGCTTTTCTTATTTCCCCCCCTCATTTATCACATTTCTCTACCAAAAACGAGTATTAAAATAAAGCGGAGGCCGCACACTTCTAATTGCCGCTGAGGAATAAAGAGCCACACGAAAGGCAGCGGGAGGACAGCGACAGGTTCGGCTACAGGTTTCACTTTTTATAAACTCTTTTTATAAACGCGCGTAACAAAAAAACGCCACCGCTCCATCACGAGCGGTGGTTTTTGGACCAGCTGCTCTGCTAACTCCAGTTCCAACAATAATTCAGCACAAATCTCACCCCTGCATTTAAAAAAAAAAAAAAAAAGGTATATTTCAGATGACTTTATCATAATATGACAAAGCACGTGTAAATGCTTCAAACTCCAGCCCTATCTCAGCGTTGGATCTTGTGTTGGAAAGAACTGTGCCTGCAAAATGTGCTAAAAACTTAAAATCAGCATCTTTTCTCCTTCTCCCAGGCATTTCTTGAAACTTTTACGCTCACAAGTGGCATGAAAATATACTGAATTATTTACACGATAAGAATTAAACAGAGGGGTAAGACAAGAGCCAGGAATGAACACTCCATGTCCCAACACATGGATGAATATTTAGGCCACCGGTTTAAAGAAAAAAAACAACACAGCAGAGAGACAACGCATATTACTTAATCTAAACTTAAATCAAATTGGCCCAATTTAAGATATAGATTAATCCCTGCAGAGACTGTTTTGACTCGCACACGCAGTACGTCAAAGACAACAAGCGATTCTGGGAAACGTCCTCTAAAGTTTCGAAGAGCCCCGTGTGATTGGCGTGTTAATTTGTTCACTATTTCATAGCAAACCCGAGGACAGATGAGAGGGAGGTGTGACGAGGATCCCGGAGCTCCTGGTGTCTTAACACACCCCACCCGTCTGCTGCTGGAACACGTCGATAGTGTCTTCATCTTCCATCTCCAGCTGTCGGAGCAACGCGGAAAACACAAGATGTGAAACGCATGTGGTTATATAAGCGCTTCGCTCTCTGCTCCTAATTCGTACCAATGATCGAGGTGTGATTTTAACTAATTAATGTGTGAAATGCTTGATTTATATCGGGAAAAACTTATTTCCCAGAGAGTAGTTCGAAATAGGGATCCAAATATTGTTGCTGGCCCCTCAGCCCTGAGCTGAAATTACAGAATAAAAGCATTGCTCTCCTCATGCAGCACTATGAAAAAGAAATTGCTGTGAATTAAAGGAGCATTTAATGCAAAGCATTGAAATGGATTTTACTTGCAATGACTGCTTAATTCCGAACGAATTCACTGTGAAACTCCACGGACAGACACGGCACTGAGTAAGCAGCTCTGAAGGTGCACAGGTAACTTCTCTACCCTTATGAGCACTTCTCACATGGATTAATTAATAAAAGTCTCAACTGTGCTCACAACTTACAGAAATGGTATAATACCAGCTCAGCGCCTTCCGCCACAAATCCCCAGCCAAGCGGCCCCTTCATTCCCCACCAGCCCCAGGATCAGTTTGGCTTCAAACCCCTTCGATCCGCACACAGACATTAAAATATTTTGCAGTAAATGTGTTTTTCCTACCTGTGCAGGTGTATCTGATTCACTAATTGGTTGTCCATCAAATCTGAATCTAATCTGCCTCATCGACAAGCCCTGCAAGCCAAAGGTAATTAACATGAGAATCACGCTTTTGTTTCTGAATTCAAACAAAACGGTTAATGATTTACCCTCAGAATAAATATTAACAAAATTAAGACTCAAAAGCTTTAATCAGACAGGAAATTTAGCGTGTGTGTCTTGTTAAATTGAGGAAGCGGAGCCGTTAGAGCAATGTCCCGCTGGGCTGCAGTCACAGCATGGACTCTATGGAACCACAGGTGTGGGTTTGGCACCCAGTTCCGATCCTGCTCTGCAAGGCACAAATATCACAAGTTAATTTACAAAGGGATCAATCAATGCACCATTCCATACAGACTTGGAGGACACGTCAGGAAGGAGCAGCAATTGAATCTCACAGTCAGAGAAGTAACAGTAAAGTTGACTCAAAGGAAAACATGTAAAAAAACCCTCAAAAAACTACATTTTTGTGTGACTAGCTACCAGCCCTGACCATCCACAGTCAAGCCAAGTTTTCACTCCTGCCAGGCAACTGCTCCCAGTTCTAGTTCTTTATCTTCTGATGAAAAAAGGCATCATGAGTACAACTGGTTGAGGAAACAAGAACTTGCAGGACTTGAGACAGATTTTACTAGCAAGGTTTATTAGAAAAAATGCTGGGATCTAACTTTAGTAAGTTGGCATTACCTTTAAAATCCAAGTTGAAATCCCGACTGTTTTCACAGCGTTTAACCACACAAAGTAGCCTTTACTCCCTGTCTCAGGGATTGAGATCTTTACTCTGCCCTCCAAAAGCCTTCGCGATGGCCGTGCGATTCACGCTCGGAGCCCCACGAACACAAAAAGCCCACACGTCTCCCAAAGGAGCCTATGGATTCAGTTCCCATTCCTATCCCAAGAAATCTTACACTACATCAGGCACAGGACAGAGCATAAGGTTCATGGAAGTGAAGAAAGAATCCAGCAAGCACTGAACAAGGGGAAACACCAGCAAATACAATCTGGCTCCACTTCTGAAAGGCATTTGCATCCCCACACTCTGCACCACCTGGTACGGGGTGCAAACCAGCACTGAGGGCTACGGGCTCCAAACACAATGGGAGACACGAAGGGAGGAGAAAAACCATCCTCAAATGCAAGTCAGGGCATAGGAGAATTTGGTTTGGGCCATTTTCCAAAGAGAAAACACCCTCTGTATGCAGTTGACAAAGTTTTAAAAGATGACAGTACAGAGGGATACGAGGCTAAAACTTCACAGTGAGTTGGTCTCAGAGCCAGGATCAGAACTCGTGAAATTTTGGTAACACGATCATGGGGCATTTTTAGAGCACCTGGTGAGGAAGAGGTGGCTTTCATGAACTGAAGAGAAATCTCTTAACACTTCAGAGGCAACAGCACCCTGAGCCCTTGCTCTCCTCACCCCTGGCCATTTTCACCCTAACACCCTGGTATTTTTAGTGTTTATATTTTTAATGTTCCAGACTGCAAAGCAGCAGTTTCCCCAGCCCCACCTGCCGCTCGCAGTACGCCTTCATCAGCTTGCTGAGCGGCGTGTGCCGCTTGATCTTGAACTGCACCACGGAGCCGTCCTGCCCCGCCACTTTCAGGTTGATGTGATCATTCTCTGTTTTCACGCTTTCCTGGGTGAAGAAACGGGAGGAAGAATCAGAGAAGCATTTTCATCAAGTCCAGATGTTAAACTAACCCTGGCACTACCCCATGTCCTGAGAACCTCATGTCCGTCTGTCCAACCCTCCAGGGATGGTGACTCCAGCACTGCCCTGGGCAGCCTGTTCCAATGCCCCACAGCCCTTTGGGGAAGAAATTGTTCCTAAATCCAACCTCAACCTCCCCTGGCACAACTTGAGGCCGTTTCCTCTGCTCCTGGCGCTTGTTCCTGGGGAGCAGAGCCCGACCCCCACTGGCTCCAAGCTCCTTTCAGGCAGTTCAGAGATCAGAAGGTCTCCCCTCAGCTCCTGTTCTCCAGCTGAACCCCCCAGGTCCCTCAGCCGCTCCCATCACACTTGTGCTCCAGCCCCTCACCAGCTCCGTTCCCTTCTCTCAACTCGCTCCAGCACCTCAAGATCTTTCTTGTCCTGAAGGGCCCTGAGCTGGGTTCAGAGCCGCCCGGGGGAGCTCCCGGGGCCTGTTCCTCCGCCTCCTCCCTGCCCGGTCCGGCCCCCCCGCCATGTTGCGCGCCGCACGCTGCCGGGCGGGGAGGGGCGGGGCGGGGCCGCACGGGCAGCCCTGCCCCAGGGTCCGGCGGAGAGGCCTGTTCCCCACGCCGTGCTGCCCCCGCCTCGGTCCCGCCGCCCCGCTGTTCCCCGGCCCCGCCGGCCTCACCTTGGGCTTCTCCTCAGACATGGCGGCAGGGCCGGCAAGGGGGGAGGGGAGCGGACGGCGCGCGCGCGCTGAAGGAGCAGCCCGCGCGCTCGGGCTCCCGCCGCCGTCCGCGAGACAGCGCGCACCTCAGCCCCGCCCCTCGGCCGGCCGCCCCGCGCGCCCATTGGCCGGCCCGGCCCGGTCACGTGACGGGGTGGGGGAGAAGCGACCGCGCGCAGCTCCCCGAGCGGTTCTGGAAAGTGCGTCACGGGGAACCGGAAGAGCCGCGGGCGGAGGGGCGGGGCCATGGGTGTGGGCGCGGGATGGGGCCCCCGGGGAAGGAGGCGTGGGCGGGGCCGGCGGGGCGGGGCCGGCGGGGCGGGGCCGGCGGGGCGGGGCCGGCGGGGCGGGGCCGGCGGGGCGGGGCCGGCGGGGCGGGGCCGGCGGGGCGGGGCCGGCGGGGCGGGGCCAAGCGTAGTCGCGTCCTCGCCGAGCCGCACGGGGTCGCTGTGCACCCGGGCGCGGCCGCCCCGGCACCGGGCGGCACCGGCAGCCGCGCCTGCCGGGGGAAGCCCCCGAGGCCATCCAGCCCCAAAGCGCAGCCCGGAGGGGTCTCCGGTCCGGGCCTGTCCTGGGCAGGCGGAGGGCAGGAGCCAAGCGGAGCTGGAGGGGGCGGCAGGCGCACAGGGTGTCTCTGGGAAAAAGGCTCCCGAAATAAGAGGCACATGGCGGCTGGGGCTGTGCCAGGGCCGCCTTCCCCGTACCGAGAGCCTCCCCGTGGGGCGGCCGCACAGAGGTGGGGGGTGGGGTTTCCCCAAACCTCCTCCTCAGGCTCTCGTCCAAGCGCAGAGCAACCAGTGCCCCTCGGGGAGCTGCTGGGCAAAGGCCCAGGGGGCTCTGCTTTCCCAGGCGCTTCTGTGCGGCAGCGGGCGGACACCAGGGCAGAAACCGGGCCCGGGCCCTCTCAGTGCCACGGTGGTTTTATTACAGAATAAAATTGCTGCACTTTTCCGCCTAGAATGTAGGAAACAATTATTTTGCAAATATTATAGGCCCAGGCAGGATCTCTCAGCAAAGTATGTTTTAATAACGATTTTGCAACATTTGGTGCTCTACTTAAAGGTAGGCACGCATAATAGGGCAAAAATCCCCTGCTTATATCCCCCCAAAATCCTGGCCGCTATTTCTCTCCCCTGTTCCCCACTGGTTGGTACTGCAGGATTTACAGACCGCCCAACACCTGCCTCAGTTTACATACAACACCCTTCCCCTTATCAATCTATTTAAAGTGTGAATTTCTGGTACTTTGGCTACCCTTCCAACTAAATTAACCTGTAAATACAGGTATCAGTATGCATACAGGTATCAAGTATATATTTTGGGAAGAGACTGTGTTTTACGTTAAAGACTCATAGTCCGATGTCTCTCGGTCCTTCCCCTGCGCTGGGGTCGGGTGCCAGGTCCTCAGTTACGTAAAAACAACAGCTCTTCGTTAAACGTTCCTTACAAGAATAAAGTCTGTTTTGGAACTTGTTTTCCACCTAAAACTGACTTTGGGGTGCCTCCGTGACACCACCTAAAATCAACCCCCCCACACACTGTGTGAAATCAAACTCCGCCCTGCACTCTGCTGCAAAGGAACAGACGAAAATGCATTAAGGATGTGAGCTGTGGCTCAGCACTTCGCTGCCTTCGACTCCAGTTCAAGTGGCAGCTCTGGCACGTCTGGCACAGCAGCACTCAGGGGTGGTGTAGCCTCATTCGGGACACGACAGCCTGTTGTTAGTCTCTGCTCTGCTCTAGGCTTACACACTGGCCAAATGGGGCTGTTAAAAGGGGAGTGAGTCTTGCTGATCACACCCTGACTCTCCAGTTGACAAATCAACATCTGGGCAGGAATCGGGGAGTCTCGATCGGTGCGATATTGCCGGCGATGCACCGCCGTGGGAGCAACTGGCACCTGCTGGTCGTCAGCCCTCAGCAACCCTACAGCAGAAGGGTCCTCTGAGAGACCACGCACAGTAGACAGTTGTTTAATGTTCTCAGTGTCCACATCTGCTGCACCAAATGCCCAGCCATACCCCTTTGGGTCCTTAAAATACCCTCTCCTGGCTCAGTCTGTGCCAAGGATGCACGGAGCATCTGAGCCAGTCACAACGGGATGCTTTTGCCCGTCTTTGCCAGTTGGGCTCATTTCAGTCTCCATTGCAGTCAGTTCCTGGGATCCCCCAGTCACTCCAGAAATATTGGTGGATTTTGCTTCATTCTGGTTTGATGGGGTTATTGCGCACTGAGCACCTGTCTCTGCCCAAGCTCCTGGGGGTCTGTTGTTCCAGGCCATTGGATATAGAGTCTTGCATTTGGGCAGGAACAGCTCCAGGTTCCAGTAGAAGTTGGGGAACGAGCTGTTGGAGAGCAGTGTAGGGGAAAGGGACCTGGGGGTCCTGGGGACAGCAGGGTGAGCATGAGCCAGCACTGGACCCTTGTGGCCAGGAAGGCCAATGGTACCTGGGGTGGGTTAGAAGGGGGTGGTCAGTAGGTCAGAGAGGTTCTCCTGCCCCTCTGCTCTGCCCTGGGGAGACCACACCTGGAATATTGTGTCCAGTTGTGGCCCCTCAGTCCCAGAAGGACAGGGAACTGCTGGAGAGAGTCCAGCGCAGCCACCAAGATGCTGAAGGGAGTGGAGCATCTCCCGTGTGAGGAAAGGCTGAGGGAGCTGGGGCTCTGGAGCTGGAGAAGAGGAGACTGAGGGGGGACTCATTCCTGGGGATCAATATGGAAAGGGGCAGTGTCAGGAGGATGGAGCCAGGCTCTTCTGGGTGACAACCAGTGACAGGACAAGGGGCAATGGGTACAAACTGGAACACAGGAGGTTCCACTTAAATTTGAGAAGAAACTTGTTTGGGGTGAGGGTGTCAGAGCCTGGCCCAGGCTGCCCAGGGAGGTTGTGGAGTCTCCTTCTGTGCAGACATTCAAACCCGCCTGGACACCTTCCTGTGGAACCTCAGCTGGGTGTTCCTGCTCCATGGGGGGATTGCACTGGATGAGCTTTCCAGGGCCCTTCCAGCCCCTCACATTCTGGGATTCTGTGATTCTGTGATCTGCACAGTCCAGTAACTTCTGTTGTCCTTTTCCTCCGGCTGGCTGGAGGCAGGGCCCCTCTAATTTGTGTTACGCACATTCTGTGGGTACGAATTAGAGGTTCCTTCAGGAGGATCAGAATCGCTTTTACCTCTTCTGGAGACTGGAGCAGCCATTTTCCTGGAGTTTTTCCTTTTAACTCAAGTACTCGTTCCTGAAGTGCTGAGGGGGGTTTTCCATCCCACCTTCTCATGTCTTCTCCATGATCGCATAGGACCGTGCCTCTCTTCGTGTATTTCTGCTGCCCTCTCTTGTGACCGGAATCGCCTTCTGCTAACAGCAGAAACATTGCTTGGTACAGGTGGTGAATGGAACCTGTCCTCTCTGAGAGCTTTGATTTCCTGCGACAGCTTTAACAGGTCGTCAGATTACCAGGTCCACAGTTGACACCCAAGCCCTCAGAGCGGTAGCAAGGCTGTCCTCAGAGTCACCAAGTTGGTTCCTCACTTCTGTCGCATGTTGTTGAATGTGGCTGCCCAGGACGTTGATGCCAATGACCCAGCATATACCGGTGGTGTCCTTTAGAGGAACCTGTGCCACATGTGTTGCATACAAAGGATTCTACCCAGATCTGTCCCCTCCTGACTGTTTGGCCCACAATCGATTATCTCTCACACAGCTAACTCTCTCAGGAACTGGATACCTCTCTCCACAGTATTCCATTTCCCTGGATGACATACAACAGCTTCCTTGAAGGGCAGCCTTGCCTTCACAGCAGCCAGGAGTCTTTCTCTCTTGCAGTTGCCCTATCCTGTGACAGAGATCCCAGCTCTTGGATTCACTACCGTCCACTTCCAGATAATTGGCTCCATTGTCCCCGAACTGGAGCAGCCAGGTTACCACATTCTCATCCTCATGACGCCCACCGCGGTGTCCCCTGGGCAGTGTCTCTGAGCGAGGCTGGAGCCCGTGTCCCCATGGCCAGGAGAGCTGGGAATGGACCAGGCAAGTGGCGCCTCCGAGGATCTCGTGTCAGGGCAGGCAGCTGGCAGCAGGGACAGGGACAACCCTGCTTGCTCCCAAGGGGCTCTGTCCCGGCTCTGGGCAACGTTACTGCTGCCTTGCTGCAGGGGTGCAGGGGCCAAGGGCCCGATTCGTTGGCGTGTTCCTGGTCCGTGCCGTCCTTGGGGCCTGCGGGAGTGTGGGTCTGGCTCTGTGGGGCTGGGGAAGCTGAGAGCAGGGAGTGTTTGAGGAGAGGCTGCTGTCTTGCAGGCTGAAGCAGCCCTGGAACCCCCTGGCCTGCAGAGCCGGGGGCAGTGCCAGCACCAGGGCTGGGGAGGGTTCAAGGGCCACGTCCCTCTTCCCAGGCCACATCTGGGAAGGTCTGGAGATCTTCTTCATCCTTCTCTCCTGGTTCCACAGCCATATCCCCCTCTCTTCCCCAGTTCCATGGGTGCCATATCCCTCCCTCTTACTCACATCTCACAGCTGTATCCCTGTGTTGAACCATTTCCCACACCCATATCCCTCCCTCTCCCCCAATTTCTGGGCAATATCCAGCCCTCTCTCCCTCTCCTTCCCATAAGCCGTTTCCCTCCCTCTCCCCAAGTCCACAGGCACTCAGCTGCCTCTCCCCCAGTTCACAGGGCCACATCCCTCCCTCTCCCCCAGTTCCAACATCCACATTCCTCCCGCTCTGCCGGTTCTTGAGCCATAACCTTTGCCGCAGCCACATCCCTCCCACTGCCCAGTTCTGCGGCAAAAAGCAAACATCCCGCAGAAACCAGGCCCGGCTCCTCTCAGTGTCCCGGTGTTTTTATTGTAGAGGGGCCCGGGGGCCCGGCCGCCCCGCTCAGAGGCGCCGCCAGGGGAGACGCTGCGCATGGTCCCCTGAGCCCGGCTCTTCCTCCTGGAGCCTGCGCAGCCACCACGGGTCTGCGCCGGGCTCTGGCAGGTGGGGGAGCCGGCTGTGCCCGTCCCTGTCCCTCTGCCCGGACGGGCTCTGGACGCGCTGGCGGGGACCGGGGCGGCTGCGCTCCCCACTGTCAGCAGAGAGTGTCCGGCGCTGGGGACCGCCGGGGCCCCGCTGCTGCTGCTGCTGCCGCCTCTGCCGCCACGGCCCCTGTCCCGCGTAGGGATGGAAGCGGCCGTGGCGACGGGCGGCCACCCCGTCACCGTCATCCTCCAGCGGCAGGAGGCGGATGGCCAGGATGGGCCCCCGGCAGAGCGGGCAGGCGGCAGCCGCGGCGCTGGCAGCCCAGTGCTGGATGCAGGCCCGGCAGAACGTGTGCCAGCACGGGGCCACGCCAGCGGGGACTGCCAAGGGACCCCGGCAGATGGGGCACGAGTCCCCCCGCCGGCACCGCCTGGCAGCTGGTGGCACCGCTGGGTCAGGCCCGGGTGACTCCATTGCTGCTGCTGGGACTTGGTTTCCTGCGACTTGGTGTGTTCTGTGCTGCTCACAGGACTTGGTGACCTCAGCTGCTGCCGGTACGTGGTGTCTTCTCAACCTCTGCCGGTACGTGGTGCCCTCTCAGAGCTGGACGCACTCGGTGTCTCTGCCACTGGCAGGACTTGGTGTCTACTCTGCTGCTGCCGGGACTTTGTGTCCTCCCCAATGCTGCCCAGACTCGATGTCCTCTCAGCTGCCGGCGGGACCTGATGTCTCGTCTGCTGCCAACAGGACCTGATGTCTGTCACTGGTGCAACGCGAGGGCTCGGGTTCCACTGGCAGGACTCGGTGGCCACTCAGCTGCTGGCCGGTCACAGCGTGTGGTGCCGCTGGCAGGACTCGCCGGCTCGTGTGCCGCGCACAGGACTCGACACTGGCTTTTATTGGCACCCACCGCAAGTGACATCACAGAGTGACTGTGACTCTGGTGACATCACAGGGCTCTCGGGGACACACCTGGGGACGCACCCAGGAGCTCCCCAGCCTCAGACAGACCCTGTGATGCAAAGCCCACCTGGCAGGGGCTCCAGGGGTGGCCTCAGCACTGCTGGTCCCTCCCTGATCTGCTGCCGATGCTCCTCCTTGTGCAGCCCAGAACACCCCTGCCCGTCCTGGCTGGCTCAGGTTCACCGTGGTGTCCAGCAGGACCCCAGGGCTCCTCTGCAGGGCTGCTCTCCAGCCGGACACCCCAGCGTGTCCTGGGGCCTGGGGCTGTTCCTCCCCAGGGCAGGATGGTGCGCGTCCCTTGGTGAACTCAGGAGTGTCGTGGTTTAACCCAAACTTGCAATATAACCACGATAACCACTCACTCAGTCCCCTCCACCCCCCAGACAGGGGAGAGAATTGAAAGGAAAGGGAGAAACTTGGAATGAGATAAACACACTTGAATAAAATTACAAAATACTAACGCACTACTAGCAAATATATATGTATATAAAATCAAAACGGAATATGAAATAAAAGATTCTCGGTGCAGTTCCTCATGAACTCCATCCGCACCGAGCAGCCGGTCCCAGGCAGCAGCACCTGGTCCCAAACAGCCCAGGGAGAGAAAAGAGGAAAAAGGCAGAGGCTCAGAGGCCTCTGCAGAAGCCGAGGCGCCCATGGAGCGCGGAGCAGAGCGAGAGGGGACGTGGTTTGGAAACCGTCAGGCCCACGGATGAAGAACTGGCAGAGAGATGAGTGGATCAACTTTCCAGACACTCGCACGTCTCAGCCCACATCTCCCAGGGCTGTGTCCTGAGAGGGGCAAAGGGAGCTCTGAGCTGTCCCTGCTCTCTGCCAAGAGCCCGGGGGGTGTCCTGGAGCTGCGCTGCTCCTTCTGCAGCTGTGGGGTGTCTGCTGGAGCGAGCCAGAGCTGGACCGTGCTCACATCTCCTTGGGCTCCCCAGGAGAGGTTCCATGGGGCTGTCCTGTGTCCATGGAGCAAGTCACTGCGGTGCAGTGGAGGAAGCTGATGGAGAATGCTCATGGTAGGGGTTGGACTAGATATTCCTGGGGAGCAGAGCCCAACCCCCCTGGCTCCAAGCTCCTTTCAGGCAGTTCAGAGATCAGAAGGTCTCCCCTCAGCTCCTGTTCTCCAGCTGAACCCCCAGGTCCCTCAGCCGCTCCCATCACACTTGTGCTCCAGCCCCTCACCAGCTCCGTTCCCTTCTCTCAACTCGCTCCAGCACCTCAAGGCCTTTCTTGGCATGAGGGGCCCAAAACTGCCCCCAGGACTGGCGGTTTGGCCTCCCCAGGTCCCAGCACAGGTTCGGTCACTGCCCTGGGCCTGCTGGCCACACCAGTGCTGGTCCCAGCCAGGACGCTGGTGGCCTCTTGGCCACCTGGGCACACGCTGGCTGATGTTCAGCCACTGTCACCAACACCCCCAGAGCCTTTTCCTCCAGGCACTTTCCAGCTGCTCCTCCCCAGCCTGCAGCGTCCACGGGGTTGTTGTGATCCAAGTGCAGGACCCGGCACTTGTCCTTGTTGAACCTCAGACAATTGGCCTCAGCCCATCGATCCAGCTGGTCCAGATCCCTCTGCAGAGCCTTCCCATCCTCCAGCAGATCAGCACTCCCATCCAATTTGATGTTGTTTACAAACTTACTGAAGGTGCACTTGATCCCCTCGTCCAGATCATTGATAAAGAGATTAAACAGAACCGGCCCCAGTACTGAGCCCCGGGGACAGCACTTGTGACCGGCCAACAACTGGATTTGGCTCCTTTCACCACAACTCTTTGGGCCCGGCCCTCCAGCTGGTTCTTTACCCAGTGAAGATTATGACCTGCAGGTCCTGTGTCTCTGAGCACCCTTGCAAATGCTGGGCAGACCCCAGCAGCAGCTGTGTTTCACAGCTGGGTTACCTTCAGCTCGGGCACTCTGTGTGCGAGCGCTGTACGCCTGGCAATGCAAACAGCATTTCACACGAGCCCACCCGCAGAAACGCTGCAGCCCAGAGGCACTCATACCCCCAGCAGAAGGCAACAGTCAACTTTTCTCAGACAAAACTATAAAGGTAGATGCATTCCCTCACACTGCAAAACCTTTTTGGTCCAGCAGAGGACCACACAAGCGCAGCCAGCTCCCATCCTTCTTTCCCCATCCCCAGGTCCCTCACAGAGGCTGCACGGTGCAGAGTTTGGGCTGTGTCCCCAAGAGCCCCCAGCCCACTTAGAGAAGGGCTCTGGGGTGCCAGGGGACACAGGTCAAGCAGTTACTCCCAAGACCGAGTTTTCCCAGCACCTGAACATCTCCACAGACAGACTCCTCCTTCCAAGCCCAGCAAGAGCTCAGTGCAGCCTTGCTTCTGCCTCCCCCAATGACCCCGTGGAGGCCAAGTCACAGTGACGACTCCATCAGCCATCGCTGCCAACTCGTACCTGGTGCAGACACAGAATTAAACTCTTCCAGGTTAGGATAGTAATCAAATCATTTTAATATATAGTCAATAAGTTGTAAATGCATCTGAATCCTACAGCATTGCTACCAGCCGTGGCCATGGCGCCCGGGAGACCACCCTTCTCGAAAGGCACAGAGAGGTAGGAGAGTTGGGGCATTTCCCCAGATTAGTTGCAAGCGAGAACGTGCACATGGAACCTTCCTCTTGGAGGCCTGAGACAATCAGAAACTTGTGCTTTGTGCAAGGAATGCAAATGTGCTGTACGGGCACCTGGAGTGACAGCCAAGGCCTCCTGCTGACCAATGAGTCAAGAAACTCTTGCTGGTTTTTGCCTATACTAAAAGAAAAAAGGAAAGAAAGAAAGAGGGGGGACAGAAGAGGCTGGTGCTGTGTGCATGAAGGGCATCTGGAGAGGCAGGAGCAAGAGAGATGCACAAGGCTGCTTTAGCCCTTGGCTGGGGACAAGGACTGTTATGTGCATTGCTTAGGACTCCGTTACCACCCCAGAGGTCAGTGAGAAGAAATGTGTCATGCTCCAACATTGCCACCACGTTTTCCTGCACCAGCAGAGCAAGAGCAAAGCTCCGGAGCAAACCAAGCATTTGGAGTGGGGACAATGGTGTCACCAAGCATTTGGCTCATCTTCTGTGGCACCACAGTGGTCTCCTCGTGGCGGGGGAAGCATGGAGTCCTGTGGCACTGTTCAACGGGGTGGGCAGGTCCAGAGACGCTAGTTCTCAAATTTCGCGTAAGGGTTCTCTTCCTTGAACAGGCCTAGAAGAGAAAAGAGCATCGTTCAGACAGCAGCTGCCCTGCCAGCCACAGCCAGCAAGAAACCTCATTCTCGGTAACAACTCTGTCATTCGTGCTTCATCCAGTGCTGCAGCCCTCCCGATAGAACCGCTTTCGCTCAAGCTGTGCATGCGGTCGGCCCTCTTGTGCTCTCTTCCTCTGCACAAGAGGACAGAGCCATTAAGAAGCTCAAGCTCACGGCAAACTCCTTTCCCATACAGTCCAAAGTCCAGGTAAAGCAGCAGGACTGATCGCCCAGAGCACCCCTTCTGCACGCTCCACCTGTTGGGCTGAATCGGCAGCAAAGAGCACAGACCCAAATGAATTTAACACTCTTTTTAGACTTGCTCCCCTGCTCCTACATCCAGAACTAGGAGACAGCAAGGCAGGGGACGGGGCTGACCTGTGGTGTGGTGACAAGCCCCTGTGTCACTCCACCAGCTGCTTTCCCAGCCCCAGCCCTACACTTTTAGAATCACAGAATCATTTTGGTTGCAAAAGACCCTCCAGACCACCTAAGCTTACAGAATTATTGGTTGTGCTGCTTCTGGTAGAACTTGATCAGAAACTGCTTGTATAGAATTCACTTTTCCTAAGTAAGTTTGCTCAGCGTAACTTCTGCAAGCTGTGAAACTTTGAACTTTCTGCTTCCTTAAGTTAAAAAGGCCTCAGAGTCTTCAACCTGGAAGATCAGGGGAGCTGCAGCCCTGGAGAGAAGACTCTAATTTTGCAACTGGCCTCAAGTGACACACGTGGGGCGCAGGGGCTGGGATTGGGGGGTAGAATTGTCCAAGCCTTTTCCTGCTGAGGGTCCCTCTCCAGGAGGCACCAGCTCGAGCTGCTCTACGCTGCTCCTTGGGAATAAATTATTGACTTTAGAAGAATTTCTGGAATCCATGCTCGAGCCTGCAGGAAGCCCAGGGAAATGAACTCCTCCAACAAGCAGGCAGCAGCTGCAGGCAGAGGAAGGGTCTCCAGCTTCCCCTGCGGCCCCTCAAAGCCAGAGATCACCCTGCTCAGCGTGTGTGAGCCTGGCTGCTCCCTGCTCCACCATAGGACCCCTCCCCAGCTCCCCCCTTCCTTCCAAACTGCTGTCCCCCCCAGGCACACACAGCCGAATCTCCAGGTCTCCTCTGCAGCTGTAACCATAGCTAGGAACACAGCTACCGAGGCTGCTCCATCTAAAGCTCAGCTTGAATCGCTCATGTCAGCACTGTACCGTATTTTCTTCGGATTTCATCATGCCGTGATTTCATCTCTGCTCTCCTGCAAGAAGCAAGCAGAAAAACCACCAGTTAGTGACTGGTGATACAAAACCAGGCGAGAGAAGCTACAGCTCCTTGCTTCTTTCCAACCTGGGGAGCTCCAGGTTGCCAGGTTTGCTCAGCCCCCCTACCTCCCCGAGACACTGGGGACCACCAGCACCCACACTTGCCAGCAACCCTCAGGATGTCGGATACACAACACTGTTGTGATGCTGCAACCACGAGTCACCCCAGAAAGACATTGCCGGTGAGGTTTACGTTTGAGTGAGGGCTGAAACAGCCACTGACCACGTGTCGAGCCCCACGTGCCTCCTGGCGTCACGTCTGATGGCACAGACAGGAGCCAAATCCTTCTGTAGCCAGAGGCGGCGTGGCTGCGGGACAAGCTCACCTCTCCTCCTGCCGCACCCGCCTCTTCTCCCGCTCCCTGGCTGCTCTCTCTTCATCCTTGTCTGGCCTGACAGACAGAAGAGCCTGTTAGCGCTTGGCACTCAGTTCTGCAACAGCACGTGGCTGCAGCTGAGCCCCTCTGAGAAAACAGGGAACCCCTCCGATACTTGCTTTTTGCTCTTTTTCTTACAACAGCAGCAGCAGCAGCAGACCCCCAGCATGATGAGGATTGTTCCTCCCACCACAGACATCGCAATGATCAGGGCTTCGAAGTTCACTAAAATATTTGACAACACACATTTAGCACACAAATGCACGGCTGTCTGGAGTTACAATATTTACAGGCACACAACTCCTGTAACCAGCAGCTTCGGTCACTGGGCTGGAGACACATAACAGGCTGGGAGGGCAGGATGGACACTTGTTACCTACATGGAGACCACGTGTTGGCAGCAGCACGTACCACATACACACCAACTGAGTATATGTAGCTGCAGAGCACAGTGCTCAGTTACTGGCGATGAAGAAGGGCAAGAAGGGACGCATTCGGGTCAACCTCCTCCAGCAGGAACAAGAGCAAAGCCCTCTTAATCACTAACCCAGGTGAACAGTGACCCATGAAGGGATCCTGCAGTGCCGGGATCCTTTCCTGCTGGAACGCAGGCTTGCAGAGAGGGACCTGGGAGTCCTGGTGGACAACAGGGTGACCATGAGCCACCAATGTGTCCTGTGGCCAACAGTACCTGGGGTGCATGAGGAAGAGTGCGTCCAGCAGGTCGAGGGAGGTTGGAGGGTCATCCTCCCCCTCTGCTCTGCCCTGGTGAGGCCACATCTGGAGTTTTGTGTCCAGTTTTGGGTCCCCAGTTTAAGAAGGACATGGAATTACTGGAGGGATTCCAGCAAGATGCTGAGGGGTCTGGAGCACCTTGTGAGGAAAGGCTGAGAGAGCCCAAACTATTCAATGATTCAAAGATGGGACTGGGGACCTGCCTGTCCCCAGCACTGTCTCACCCTGCAGCAAGGTGAAGCTTTCCCTGGCTGTACTGCCACAGACCCAAACGGGCTCTTCAGCTCAAAAGGGAGTATTGGTGCTTCTGAAACCTTGGCTTTCAGGGCAAGCCTGGGGTTCAGATCACCAGGAGCTCCTCCGCCTCATGATAAAGGCTGAAGTCACACACGCCAAAAACGCAGACTCATTTAAGAGCTAATCTCTCACAGGATTAATCTCTAAAGCGAGTTTCGCAAGTTAAGGAATGCATTCTTCTATAATGAAACCTTTTGTGAAGCTACTCACATACAAACTAGTATTTCAAGGTCCTACCCAAGGCTCAGAGAAGCATGCTGTAGTGCTCACAAAGAGGAGATTCTTCCTCCAGAGGGTATGGGAGTGGTTTCAGCTCTCTTGTGGGTAGAGAAGAGAGCGCAGCCTCAAGCACAACACATGTCAGATGACCACAGTTCAACTCCAAGCTCCCCATCAAGGGGACAGGCAAGAAAAATCAAGCCCCAGCCCCCAAAAGCTGAGTCCTGGCTGAACTCACCAAGGCTGGTCTAAACAAGACACTGATTTCTGCAGAAACCCGCCAGGAAATGGAGCACCAAGGAGGAAAAGCAGCCGACAGCCAGCTGTTGGTCGGAAAAAGGTCCTGCAGGTGACCTGGCTGCAGGCAGCTCATGCAGGGCTGGTTTTGGAAGGGGGTGTTTTCTCAGGTGGTAAGAGCTGAGCAGGACCACAGCACACTCAGCACAAGAAGCCTAAGCAAGGCCTCCAGAGAATCAGAGAATCATTTCGGTTGGAAGAGGTGCTCAAGATTGAGTCCAACCATAACCTGACTCCAGCACTGCCCCATGTCCTGAGAACCTCATCTCCGTCTGTCCAACCCTCCAGGGATGGTGACTCCAGCACTGCCCTGGGCAGCCTGTTCCAATGCCCCACAGCCCTTTGGGGAAGAAATTGTTCCCACATCCAACCTCAACCTCCCCTGGCACAACTTGAGGCCGTTTCCTCTGCTCCTGGCGCTTGTTCCTGGGGAGCAGAGCCCGACTTCCCTGGCTCCAAGCTCCTTTCAGGCAGTTCAGAGATCAGAAGGTCTCCCCTCAGCTCCTGTTCTCCAGCTGAACCCCCCAGCTCCCTCAGCCGCTCCCATCACACTTGTGCTCCAGCCCCTCACCAGCTCCGTTCCCTTCTCTCCACTCGCTCCAGCACCTCAAGGCCTTTCTTGGCATGAGGGGCCCAAAACTGCCCCCAGGATTGGCAGTTTGGCCTCCCCAGGTCCCAGCACAGGTTCGGTCACTGCCCTGGGCCTGCTGGCCACACCAGTGCTGGTACCAGCCAGGACGCTGGTGGCCTCTTGGCCACCTGAGCACACGCTGGCTCATGTTCAGCCGCTGTCACCAACACCCCCAGATCCTTGTTCCCAGGCGCCAGCCTTGTGCAGAAGCCTCCATCACACCAAAGCAGGAAGAACCTATTTAGAGCAGCATTAAGCCCGGCAGGTCCTTCTTGCCAGAAGGCAGGAAACTGCTCACACTGCGCTTCTCGCCCACGCTTCAGGAAGTTTGCAGAAGCTGACTGACTCCAGCCTGTCACTGCTACACCGCAGCGAGAAAGGGAGGCTGGGGAAAACTCCCTTTCCCACCGGTGTGAGCGGCAGGCGGTGCCGTTTAGCAGCCGTTGCTTGAGCACAATCTACTCACCCCAGCAGACTCCCCAGCGTGCGGAGCGGAGCTCGCAGAGGTCGGACGGTGGGAGGACTCTTCGGACGGGGTACTCCACACACCTCCCACTGCTGGCGCACCACAGGCACTGGGACACAGGAACCAGGCAGCACAGCGTTACCGGTGCACAGCAGCACTGCCAGCTCGCCACGGCACCAGGGTCTCAGCCACCTGTTCCCAGGGACCAGGTACCACCCAGCAGTACCAGGATGCTCAGGAGTAACAGTTGTGTTCAGTCAGCATAGGCTTGCCCGCAGCAGGAGAGGCATTCCTTATGAGGAAAGGCTGAGGGAGCTGGGGCTCTGGAGCTGGAGAAGAGGAGACTGAGGGGGGACTCATTTATGGGGATCAATATGGAAAGGGGCAGTGTCAGGAGGATGGAGCCAGGCTCTTCTGGGTGACAACCAGTGACAGGACAAGGGGCAATGGGTGCAAACTGGAACACAGGAGGTTCCACTTAAATTTGAGAATAAACTTGTTTGGGGTGAGGGCGGCAGAGCCTGGCCCAGGCTGCCCAGGGAGGTTGTGGAGTCTCCTTCTCTGCAGACATTCAAACCCGCCTGGACACCTTCCTGTGGAACCTCAGCTGGGTGTTCCTGCTCCATGGGGGATTGCACTGGATGAGCTTTCCAGGTCCCTTCTAGTCCCTGACACTCTGGGATTCTGTGAGTGTGGGTTTCCAGAGCCAGCAAGGATCCTGAGAACCCTTCTCCTGGCTTGCATGATGGTGGTAATCACCAAGTCACCATTTCCTTAACAATATTGAGGCTGCATTGAATTTGTTTTGCATAACATCTCTGTTTTCAACATGGAATGAGCTTTCGCAGTGGTTTCAAGTCATTGCTGAACCAGCTGACTGGGAAGGCAATGAAAGAAGTGATGGTAACTTGTGGTTTGGTAAATCAGCCACTGTCGGTACTGGGGCTACGGAACGCCAGGTTCATTTAGCTGTTTTCTCCATTAAGTTGAACATAATACAGCTAAAATTTTTGTTTTAATTGGGATTAGAAGCTAGTAAGGAAAAGGGAGGGTTTTATGCATTTCTTAAAAGTGCTGAAGTGCCACAGAGCTGGCTCAGGCATAAAACCTCCCTGGAAGAGTAGAGCAGAGGATGCTTCTTGTGTTGGCCATGGATTCAGAAGGACAGTGTGTCATTAGACTACATGTGTTTGGTATTGTACGGTTTCACTACAACCTTAAAGTAGAGTATTACTCCCTGAAGAATGAAGTTCTGCAGTTTAAGAAGAAATACTCTGCCATAAAACGTATTCCATCAGAAATTCTGCTGCTGCAGAAAACATGGGGCCTTGCCAGAAACTCTCCCACCCAGGAGAGAAACTGTTTACCTGTTTATTGCACGCAGCACTTTTGGGAAAAGAAGTAGGGTTAGGGTTAGGGTTAGGGTTAGGGTTAGGGTGAGGCAGGTGCTCAGCACAGAGCTGATGGGCAGAAGAGTTTGTGGGTGCCTTCACCAGCCTTTCCCAGCCAGACTACCTGCAGCAGCTCCGCACCCTCCACTCCTGGTGGCTCCAACACCCAATGCCGGCATTCAGTTGGGTTTGGTCAAACTGGTTCTGGTGAGATCTCCGAGATCTGACTCAAGTTCAAGTTTGCTGATATCGGAGATAGGGCAGCGGAGGTTGGCAGGACATGGGGACGCATCCTGCACCCACAGACAAGCGGAGGGGCAGCGTGACCAGCCACTCCAGCCTTCTTGGCTCTGTCACTGTGTGTCCCCCTGTCCCATCTTTGAGGAGGAGCTTTCCAATTCCAGTGCTCAACTCAAAAAGCACACAACAAAACCCAAACGGTTTCTGGCAATCTCTTCCCAGAGCACCAAGTGGGGCTGCCCTCTCCCTGTCTTGGGTGGGTAGCAACCACAGTGTGCTCAGGACAATGGCAGGGGAGGGAGGAAACTGCTCCATAAGAGCCCCACAAAGCCCACGCTGTGTTTTCAGGCAGCATGAGAGGTTGGGAGTTTTACTGCTGCTACTTACGGTGACATTTTTCAGACACTCCTCGCAGCTCTTGTTCGTATACTGGTGACACTCTACAGGAAGGAAAAAAAGAAAAAGACACCTCAGTACTTCTCAGTGGTTTAAACCTCCAGGATCCTCAGAGCCGGGTCCTGCTGGCTGCGGGAGGCGATCGCTCCTCTCGGAGCAGCAGCAATGCTGGGGAACGCCGCTGTGGGAGCTGTCAGCGCCTCCGCACACTCAGTGCCACACTGGGGGACACAAAGGCAAATGGAAGTCATCTGCCTTGTCTGTGCTGACCCAAAGCCCCGAGCTGTGAGCTTGTATCTCCCTAAAAGCCTGAGCATCTGCTGTGGCCGGCAGGCAGGGGGACAGTGGGGGCAGAGCTGGGGTGGGTCCACAGGGACCCTGCGAGGACAAAGACAAGCACCAGGCAGGCAGTGCAGTCATGTATCTCCGGGTGACGGAGCAGCTCAAGCAAACAAGCCTCAGACAAGGAAGTTACTGTCAGGGAATGCAGAAGCAGAGGAGCACAAGGGGGGATACGCAGCTACAGTCCCCACAGGAGCCCACACCCTGTGCTCGTGAGGGCTGTGCCCTGCCCCAGCCAACTCCCCAAACCCTCCTTCTGCAGGAAACGCTCCAGGTGGAGTCTCCTTCTGTGCAGAAATTCAAACCCGCCTGGACACCTTCCTGTGGAACCTCAGCTGCGTGTTCCTGCTCCATGGGGGGATTGCACTGGATGAGCTTTCCAGGTCCCTTCCAGTCCCTGACATTCTGGGATTCTGTGAGGTGACAGGAGCAGCACCGCAGCTGAAATCTGTGCCTATGTCCAGGACTTGTTTCTCCCCATCTGGCTGAGGAAGCTGCTGCTTTACAGACACGGTGGCACCAGAGCCACCACAGATGATGGCATCCCAGGGATGTGGGCCAGTGGAACAGCTCAGCTCTGAGCACAGGACATGGTGGCCCAGCGGGCAGCTCCTGGCCCCGCTGGCTCTCTGGGCACGTCCTCCTACAGAATACTCACCTGCCATTTCTCTGGTGTGCTCTCCCAATCCTCAGGAAGGGTGCTTTGCCAGCCCTTGAGGATCAGCCTTTTAAACCTCACCCTCGCCTAAAGAGTCTAAGAGACTGTGGTTCGAATAAAAAATCAAACCAAACCAACACAAACCAATTTGCTGGACTACTCAGTAACTGATAGAAGAAGGATCACTGCTTCACAGCACCCTTAATCAGGGAAAAAATAAAAAATCAGTCCCAGAGGTGCTTGTTTTCCACACTCACAAGCAGCAAAGCTGCATTTTCTCTCTCCAGCTGGCAGGAACCCTCAGCTGTGACCCACTGTCACATGCTCTGCGCAGCCCTCCAAACAACTGGGCAATTTATTAACATAGCTCAGATAAGGGTGTTTACACACCACCCGGAGAGACCGAGATTGCAGATTTTAAGCACTTCAGGAAGCTGTGTCTTCCCTGTTTCTCCAATCGAGGGCAGAGAAGCGTCGCTGCCCCGAGACTGTTGCTTACAGTGAGTCACGGAACAGCCGCTCACAGCGCCAAAGCCACCAGCAGGCAAAAGGAGAGCCTGTGGTTTTAACCGGGCTTCCTACTGACACTGCACTTTCCCCTGGGGTGTCCCCTCTCCTGGCACCCCAGCCAGGATTCATCCTCTGAGCCATTACACCGAAGTCACTCCCCTACAGCTGCATGGGAATGGGCCATTTCCAGGAATTTGCATCCCTCCAGGATCGGGATTTTGCTCCAGGACTGGGGTTCTGTGTGAACACCTGATCTCAGGGGAACAGCCCACTCGCACAGGATGATGTAAGAAGCACGACAATCCCCAGGGACAGAGGTGGAACAGCAGCTTTTGCTGTGCTGAAGCCTCTCGCCATTTGGCTGCAAGAGAAGTGAATGGCTTGGGGCAAACACAGGGCAGCAAAACACACACAGATCCTTGCTCTCTGCCCAAGCGGAGCCACCACGCAGCCGTCAGAGTGCTGGTCATCACGTGGAGAGCAGCTCCTTGCTCAGAAGAGCGGGCAGACTTCTTGGGACACCCCTGAAGGGGACTGTCCCCACCTTTTGCCAGAGCTTCTCCTCTCCCTGGCATGGCACCCACAGGACTACGCTACATCCTGCCCCCACCAAGGAGAAGCTGTCGGGCACCCACTGCTCCTCACCCAGCCCTGAAGGCACCCATTGTCTCCCTGCTCCCCCAGCCACAGTCCCCTGTGCTGAAGGAAGGTCTTCTCCCTAGGGCCACTGCTGGTGATGTCCCCCCTGCCCAGCACAGCCACCCAGCTCCCACCTGAGCCGTTGGCACCACTGAACACACAGCATCATCATGATGGCAGCTGGAAAAGTCACAGGTAAAGCCTCTCCAGTAGCACCCAACTTGCAGAGCATAGCGGGACACGCCGGTGCCCCAAGCAGGATCATACCCTGCTGAGTTGCCACAAGGATGTGACCTGACCTCCCGCTCCCACTGCCCAGCTGCATCCCCAAGGCCACACTGGCCACCATGTGCGTGCCTGGAGCTGCTTCGTCCAAACCCTCCTCCCGCGGGAAACGCTGCAGGCGACAGGAACAGCACCGCAGCTGAAATCTGCGCCCATGGTCAGGACCCGGTTCCCCCCATCTGGCAGAGGGAGCCCCTGCTGCTATGGACACAGTGGCACCAGGGCCACCACAGACAATGGCATCCTGAGGATGTGGGTCAATGCAGCAGGAGAATCACAGCATCCCAGAATGTCAGGGGTTGGAAGGGACCTGGAAAGCTCATCCAGTGCAATCCCCCCATGGAGCAGGAACATCCAGCTGAGGTTCCACAGGAAGGTGTCCAGGCGGGTTTGAATGTCTGCACAGAAGGAGACTCCACAACCTCCCTGGGCAGCCTGGGCCAGGCTCTACCACCCTCACCCCAAACAAGTTTCTTCTCATCTTTCAGTGGAACCTCCTGTGTTCCAGTTTGCACCCATTGCCCCTTGTCCTGTCACTGGTTGTCACCCAGAAGAGCCTGGCTCCATCCTCCTGACACTCCCCCTTTCCATATTGATCCCCAGGAATGAGTCCCCCCTCAGTCTCCTCTTCTCCAGCTCCAGAGCCCCAGCTCCCTCAGCCTTTCCTCACACGGGAGGGCACAGCCCAGGTCTGAGCACAGGACACCGTGGCCCAGTCCAGCCACCCTCCCGGGCTTGTGGGAAGCTCACAGTGGCCACAGGGCCCCGAGTCCCGCAAAAGTGGGGTCCAAAGTCACGGCGAGGTTTCGGCGGCTCTGTCCCCCTCCCCGTGGGGAAGCCGCGGGCAGGGCCGGGACCGCAGAGAGTTCGGAGCCACCGGTCCCCGCGGGGAGGAGCGGCGGGGGTGTCACGGGCCGGGCCCGCGGTCTCGCTTACCTGCCGTCCCGTCCTGCGCGGCGGCAGCGGCGGGGAGCAGCGCCAGGGCCAGGGCGGCGCAGAGTGGCAGCAGCGGGACCATGGCGGGGCCGGAACGGGGCCTGGGCCGCCGGGCGCCGCCGCCTATGAAGGGCCGAGCGCGGGGGCGGGCTGGGGGCGGCCCCGGCGGTCACCGAGCTGGACGGGAAGGCAGAGCCGCGGGGCAGCGCCGGGCTGGGCTGGGGCTGGCTCAGCCCTCCCCGGGGCTGCCGAGCCCAGCGGGGCGGGAGGACACATCGCAGCCCCGGGCCCGGCCGCAGGAGGGGGCCAGAGCCCCGCGGGAGCCCCTGTGCCAACCCCGGGCCCCTTCCGCGCCCGGACAGAACGGAGGTGCCGGTAGTTCAGTTGATACTTCAGTTCACACGGTCACTGCGACGGGACGAGGCAGTGTAACTTCACTGGAGACTTCGGGTTTGTTCATGCTGAAGTAAAACGAACTGAGACCACACCTGGAATATTGTGTGCAGCTGTGGCCCCTCAGCTCCAGAAGGACAGGGAACTGCTGCAGAGAGTCCAGCGCAGCCACCAAGATGCTGAAGGGAGTGGAGCATCTCCCGTGTGAGGAAAGGCTGAGGGAGCTGGGGCTCTGGAGCTGGAGAAGAGGAGACTGAGGGGGGACTCGTTCCTGGGGATCAATATGGAAAGGGGCAGTGTCAGGAGGATGGAGCCAGGCTCTTCTGGGTGACAACCAGTGACAGGACAAGGGGCAATGGGTGCAAACTGGAACACAGGAGGTTCCACTTAAATTTGAGAAGAAACTTGTTTGGGGTGAGGGTGTCAGAGCCTGGCCCAGGCTGCCCAGGGAGGCTGTGGAGTCTCCTTCTGTGCAGACATTCAAACCCGCCTGGACACCTTCCTGTGGAACCTCAGCTGGGTGTTCCTGCTCCATGGGGGGATTGCACTGGATGAGCTTTCCAGGTCCCTTCCAACCCCTCACATTCTGTGATTCTTTAAAGGAGAGTCCAGCCCTGGAAAGGAGGACTTGGCTTTGTGGAGGCTCAGAGCAAGCCATGAAGGATAAAGGACACCCCAGGACAACCACGATAACGCAGCATCCCAGTGCCCCTGACACGTCTTTGAAACCCTCCTGGCATCGTCTGCTGTCACAGAGCAGTAACTCGAGCAAGACTGACTGCAGGGACGCTGGGGTCAATAGACCAGCAGCAAGAACTGCAAAAATAGAGCCTCTTTGCAATGTTTTGCTGTGATTAGTCTGGTTGTGTTGTACCTGTTTGCACGGTGTAAGAACCCCATGTAAAACCACATTTGGATGCCCCGGTTTGTCTGGGACACCTCATGCCCATGAATAAATATTTACCCTGTGGTTCCATGCTTTGCATCCCATCCTCTCTGCTTGGTCGGTACGGGCCAGTGTGAATTTTCATGACACACGGAGTGATGGGCTCTCCCTCCCAGGCAAAGCAAGAAGCCCGCTGTCCTCAAGGCCATGTGTTCACTGTTCGAGATGTGAGAAGCCGCATCAATATAAACAAGGATTTTCGTGTGCTGTAGGTCAAGAATACAGCTGAGTGCTTTCCTGTGCTGCAGCCAGAGAGCTTCACACTCCTTGATTCATGCCCAAGTGATGCAGGCAGCCCAAAAGAAATGAGTTTCCGACTGTCACTGTAAGGAGAGTTGAAATGCTGCCAGCGTGGGGCTGCTCTAGGATCTGGTGCTACCCTAGACCTGTCGGGAACAGGGCAAGAGTATCACTACATGCGTATGGCAGGGCAAACCCGCTGTTCCTCCCAGTGCACCTGCCCCAGTTTGCAATCCTGTGCCTGTGCCCCCATGGGTGCCATGGGGTGCTGTACCCCGCCCCGCTGCTACTCCCCTGCCCCGTGGTGACAAATGAAACCACTGTCCCTTGAAGCTGGGTGAACGTTGGGCTCCAGCAAAAAGGCACACTCAGTCCAGGCCAATTCAGAACAAGACCAAGATTTTCCAGGCAAATCCCCAGAGGGAATTATGCCCTGACACCATCAGCCTGTACCTATCACACTGAGAAGCACTTGCTCGTCTCGAGGTGCAGGCAGGAGCGGGCAGCCTGGCGCAGACAGCGGGATGGGGAGACGAGCAGCCCCTGCACCAGCGCCAGGGCTGGCACATCCCTGGGATCCCGTGGAGGGGCTCAGCACCGCGCAGCTGTTCCTCTGTGGGAAAGCTGGCCGAGTGGTTCATGGCTGGCTGGGTTTGGCTGCGGGGCAGCAGGAGGAGCCTGTGGGTGGGGGGCAGGAGGTGCTCTGCAGAGCTGAGCCTGGGGACCAAGGGCAGAACCCTGGCTTGGTGAATAACTGACTGGTGGGTGTGGAGGCACCTTGGGGAGGAGGAATCGCAGAATCACAGAACAGTTTGGGTTGAATGGACCTTCAAAGTTCATCCAGTGCAACCCCTGCCATGAGCAGGGACATCTTCACCAGCTCAGGTTGCTCAGAGCCCCGTCCAGCCTGGCCTGGGATGTCTCCAGGGATGGTTCATCCACCACCTCTCTGCCCAACCTGGGCCAGGCTCTCACCACCCTCAGGGGCAACAATTTCTTTCTTGTGTCCAGCCTGAATCTCCCTCCTTTAGCTTAAAACCATCACCCCTTGTCCTAGCTCAACAGGCCCTGCTGAAAAGTCTGTCCCCATCTTTCTTATGGGTCCCTTTTAAGTAGGAAAAGGATGCAATAAGGTGTCCCCAGAGCTTCTCTTCTGCGGCTGAACACCCCAGCTCTCAGCCTGTCCTCACAGCAGAGCTGTTCCAGCCTCGGATCATTGCTGTGGCTCCTCTGGTACCCCCTCTCCAGCAGGTCCGTGTGTGTCCTGTGCTGAGGACCCCAGAGCTGGATGCAGTATTTTGAATTGTCCTACACTAAATTAAGAAGCCAACTAATATTTTCCAGCAAAACGGAGAATGACACCTGAAGAAGGTGATCCCGCAGCTTGCGCCGGCAGCATTGCTGGCTGCCCCTGCCTCCGCCAGCTTCATCTGCTCTGAAAGCCTCGCTCTCCCTTTTGTGTTCCTGGTGTCCTTGAGAGTCAGATGGGCTGGCGGCCGGTGACGGAGCTCCTGCGGGCTGGGACAGCGACCGGCTGCTGGCATCGGGCTGGCTGAACCGCGGGCTGTGGGGGCCGAGCCGCGGGAGATGTGTCACGCAGCGCGGGGAACGGGCCTCTCGTGATGTTGCCGCGCAGACGAGCGCTCTGACGCCAGCAGCTGCCTCTTGCAGGTGGTGCAGATTTTGGCAGCTTCTCCGGAGAAACATGAGGCTCTTTGTGCGTCGCAGGGACCTGGGGGCTGCCAAAAAGACATGGGACCTGAGTGTTTGTTCCTCCAAAAGGAGCTGATGCTCGAGGCCGGGCAGCGGCGGGCCCTGGGGAGCCTCCCTGAGCTGCAGGCAGCTCTTTCACCCGTGCTGAGCCATGTCCTGACACCAGAGCCGCTGCAAACAGCTTGGGAGGCCCAAGGAAGCCTTTACCGAACCATTTTTCTCTGCAAAACACCTCGTTTGTTTGTCCTGGGTTCATTCATGAAGCAACGTTTGCGGTACGGAGCATCCCCAGAGCGAGCACCCGTGCAGGCGAGGTGCTGGGGAGACCGAAACGCCGCGCTAATCCCGCCGGCCTTTCCACTCCCTCTCCTTATTTGTCTCTGAAGGGTATTTTCAAACCCTTCAAGATGGCCTCAAGTGGTTTCCAAGGCGACGCTGCTGTAGTCATCACTGCCATGGAAACCCTCTCTTTGGCATAATATAAATATTTCCCTTGAAGAAGGCTGGATGAGTGGGCGATGTGCTATTTTCTAGCACTCCCTGGCTGCAACAGGACAATCTCCAGGAGATGAGGGGGGTGGGGGGACCGGGAGGATAAAATTAGCTCACCACGCGGCCCGGGGATGGAAAGCGGTGATTGCCAGTGTTTCAGTGCAAAACCTGGGTTTGTTTGTGGCGGTGGGGTCTAAATGAAAAAGATTTACTCTACAGGGAGAAAAAGAAAAACAAAGAGAGGATGGAAAGAAAAAAAAGGTTGAAAACAGTCACTTTTTCTTGTCCTTCCTCAAAGTTTCCCTGTAGTCCCAACCCCACATCCCGTCTGGGCAGAGGGGGAGCCTGGAGCACCCCGGTGCTGGGCTGAGCCCCCGCAGCCTCTCCTGGCAGCGGGTGCATGGCTGGGGGGTTCGTTTGGCTGTTAATTGCCTCCTTTTCATCTCCTCAACTCACCAACAGCTTCACTTGAGCCTGGGGTGCCTGCAGCCCCAAGCATCGGTGCTGGAGCAGGAATCCCCAAAACACCCTCTGTGCTGCAGCAGCCCCCAAACTGGGGCTGTGCCACAGAGCCCTGTCCCCCAGCACACGGTTGTCCCCTGTCCCTTGTCCCCCAACACACGACTGTGCCCTGTCCTCCGGCACACAACTGTCCCCTGTCCCCTGACACGTGACTGTCCCGTGTACCCCAAAACACGGTTGTCTCCTGTCCCCCAACACATGACTGTCACCTGGTATATGACTGTCCCTTGTCCCTCAACACACTACTGTCCCCTGTCCCCCGTCACACAACTGTCCCCTATCCCTTGGCACATGGCTGTCCCCTGTCCCCCAACACACAACTGTCCCCTGTCCCTTGGCATATGGCTGTCCCATGTACCCCGCCACACAGTTGTCTCCTGTCCCCCAGCACATGACTGTTCCCCATCCCCCGGGACACAACTGTCCCCTGTCCCTTGGCATGTGACTGTCCTGTGTAGCCCAACACACGACTTCCCCTGGCACAGAACTGTCCCCTGTCCCCCAACACACATCTGTGTCCCGTCCCCTGGCACAGAACTGTCCCCTGTCCCCCAACACACATCTGTGTCCCGTCCCCTGGCACAGAGCTGTCCCCACTGCCACCCCCCACTCCAGCCACCAGCCACCGACCAGAGTGGGATTTCTGAGCCTCTGTGGGAGCCCCCGGCATTGCTGCGCAGGTGTTTCCTAAACAGAGTCACCATGTCCATCACCGGAGGCACCGGGACGAGGCGTCGGCAGAGCCCGTCTGCACCCGGGCTGGCACGGAGGCACAACCGCCTGTCCCCGAGCAGATGGCTCCTCTCACATCCCGCTCCAGGCAGACACCGCAGGGCTTTCCCGGCAAACACCCCCCCTCCCGAACACAGGCGCGTTCCGAGGCCTGGAGCAGCACTTCTCTCTTTCCTGGAGGACGGGGATGCTCTCGCCTCGCTGGACCGCGCAGGCTATTTTTTGAGCAACTCAAGGATGAGCAGATACCAACCCCATGCTGTTGCCTGCTGATTGCTGCCCTCTGAGCAGGGACTGGGGACGAACATGGGGTCCTGGCGGAGGTTTGTCCTGTGAGCCCACGAGCATCACCCCGAAAACTCTCCCCTCACCCCGGGTCATGCCATTGAGGGTCAGACCCCAGCACCTGCTTTCCTTTTTCTCCATTTGGGAAAAAAACAAAACAAAACACAAAAGAAAACAAAACAAAACCTACAAACCCAGAGCAAACAATTAAAATGTTCCAGCTGCTGGCTCGGAGCAGTGATCCCAGATAAAACCCCAAGGATCTGCTGGCTAAATATAGCTTGAGCCCCATAAATTAAACAAAAGCTTTTCACAGGGCTCTCAGAAAGCTGCTTCCAGCAGTGGTTTTATCTATGTAAGGTATAACTCCGGTGGTATTTGTTATTATTAGCCCTACCTCCCCCATGTCACCGGCCTCCCCAACGCCGTTGTTTAGGAACATGGGTTTTGCGGAGCCAGACCTCTCCTCTCAACAGCTCCATGCTGCGGTGCATCACACCTCAGGCCACTTCCCTGCCTCTTTATATGAATTTGCAAACCCGGGTTTGTTTTTCTTTTGAACAAATTCAGCTTGTTTGATACTTGCTCATCTCAGACATCCTGTGTTTTCTGGGGCTGCCCTCATTTAAGGCCTGTCTCAGGCATCTGCTTAATTTTTACCCCTATCAGCTGTCCTAGGAGTGTGAACCCATAAATAAAATACTGCCTGCAATGCAAGTCTGTTGGGAAGCTCTTACAGGCATTGTGCAAGCCAACCTACATGTAGGTGCTTGTCTTGCCTCCCTTTTCTCGTCAAGGTTATTAACAATATTTTATATATATATATATGACATTATATATCCAATGACTTATAGCTTTCTGGGAGTTTTCCCTCCCAGCCCTTTGAAGATGTTCCAGCATCCTGCTGCCTCGAGCGCACGTGGCCGGCTCGTGAGCGGGAGCGATGCCGTCGGTGTTGCCGAGGATGAGTTCACACCGCTTTCTCTCCAGCGCTCCCTCCTTGCACACCGTGCTCAGTGTGAAAAGCACATCCGGCTCCTGCTTTCCCAGCCCGGATATTTAGGCTTTGTTGTTTTTTTCTGCGCAAGAGCATTTCCCCTGTTGCACCCAGAGCTGCTTCATCCCAAAGCCGAGCGCAGTGCCAATGAACTCCCTGCCCCTCGCTCCGTCATGGTGCTGGGCTTTGGTTGTGTTTCTGCATTTGCCGATGGGGCTATGGCTGAGTAATCCAGCCCACGGCTCAGAAAGGTGTGAGCAGAGCTGGCAGCTCAGAAAAACCAAATCCCCTTTTCCAACTGAAAACACCATCTCCTCGCTGAGTTTTTCTCAGCCTCCCATCGCTCCTGGCTCCCGGCAGCACGAAACCACCCAGCAGAGCTTCTTCTTGCTGAGCTCCATGTGAGCAAACCCCCACAGACATCAGCCTTCGTCTGCGGCCACCCGCTTGTCTTGTTCCCATGTCATTGTGCCCACCCCCCCCACACTTTTTTGGTTCCCTGCAATGGTTTTTAGGCAGATAGCCCTTTTCTGGCAGGGTGCGAGGAAGAGGAGGCCAGAGCTGCCTCCCCTGGTTCTTGTCATCCTCCTCCTCAACAGCTGCGGTCAGTCCGGGGGCACTTCACCCGCATCCCCTCCATCCCTGGGGAGCGGAAGGAAAGAAGAGGTTCCCCCTCTCACCATCTCCTTGGGTTTGTAAAACACGCCTCTACGTGCCCCCTCGGCAGGGCACAAAATCACACAAACGAACAAACAAACATAAAAACCGGGCGGTTTTAAGTGGACTCAACCCCCCAGAAAAAGAAGTTCAACTCTGAGGCTGCCATGGCTATATTTAGTTGGAACTTTTCTGTCCAGGTTTCAGACTCTATTTGGAAACCCTGCACCTTGGCGTGCGGCCAAGCATCTCCGTTTTAGACAGTGATCCCTCAGCATATGGCAAATGTTTCTCATCTCCCGGTGGCTGCGGCGCTGGCCCCGGCAGCCCAGCAGCAGAGGGGTTCGAGCTGAAACCGAGACAAGCTGGCTGTGGATCCACCTCTCAAACCCAGGAGGTCTTTTTATGGAAACATCTTCTTGACGTAGCTTTACAAAATAAACCCCAGGAGCATCAGAACTGTCCCCTGCCCCCGGTGCCTGGCAGGTGGTTTTTGGGGGTGCAGACCCCAGGGCATCACCCCTGGGAGCAGGGCAATGGGGAGGAAGATGTGAAGCACCCTAAGGCCTCCCCAGCTGCTTCAGCTGTCGAGGTGGGAAACAACTTCTAGCTTTTTTTGCCCCTCTCCCCACTGAAAATGTCATGAAAATTCCCATTCGGCATGCTGGCAGTTCTGGGGTTGACACAACAGTCGCCCGGTGCACGGTGCAGTTCCCAGCAATGTGATGGTGTTTTGGTGCCAGCAGTTTTGTCCTGACAGTCCGCGGGTGTCTGAGTGATGCTCAGGGAAGCAACATCCCGGTCCTTTCCTCCCCACTCCTCTCTCCTCTCTTTTTCTCCATCGTGGATGAAACAAGGCTTGTGACAGCATCTCTCATGGAAATAATAATAACCAAAAGTCAGGCAGCAGGTTCCCGAGCGCCACGTGCACGTCCCTGCTCCGTGGCAGCTGTGAGATAGAGGGAAGCAGGAGCCAGCTGAGAAAAGGTGCTCGAACGGCTATTTATACAGTCCTTCCAAATATTTTAGGCTCTTGACATACATGATGATGTATAACAAAAATATCTGCTTCAAAACCTTCCAAGTTAAGTCCCACATCCTTATTTTGATTCAGGAGTTCAAGGGATTTAGGGAAGTATATACTTTAAGCGATTCTTTTCACTCACAGCAAGAAGTGCTCAGGGACAGTGGGACAGGCTTTGGGGACAGACCTACAACCCAGCACCACGGTGCTGGGGAAGAGGAGCCGCAGTGGGAGCATGGTCCTGACCAGCTGTGGGAATAACTCCAAGGACATCTGCAGGGATGTGTGGGATCAGCACCTTCCAGGCTGTTTGACTGGGGCACTGCAGCGTTGGTTCCATCTCTGCCCTGCGCTGTTTCCTCAGCTCTGGCAGGAGAAGCCAGGAACAGGTGGCAGAGCCCATTCCCACAACACCCAAACGCCTGCCAGAACCAAGCCAAGCTTTGCAGAGTAGTTTAAACACCCGCTAGCGTGTTCCCTAAAGCTCTGTGATTCATCGACAGCCACTCGGTTCAGCTCTACCCTTTCATCGTCCCTGAATGTGGCATTTCCCTAAATTGTGTGGGCTTTTTCTGCCGCTATTACACACCTACGGGTCCAGCTGTTCCCTCCCAGGCGCTTTCCATACAGCGCCGTCCTGCTTTGCAAGTCCTCGCTGCCCGTAGGACGTGTGCTGCCTTTAGGCGAGACACAGGTTTGTCCCAGCGGGTTTGGTCCTCAGAGTGTCCCCCCAGTCCCGGAAGGTTGTGGTTGTCACCCCACGCAGCCACTCATGTCCCTCGTGCTGCAGCAATGCAGGACAAGAAGGATGGAGGTTTGGGTAAAAGTCTTTGTGGATGAAAAGCTGAGAAGCCCAGGTTAAGGATGTGGGATTCATGGATGCTCTCCCAGTGAGATGGGGCATCCGTGGGACCAGCTTCCCCCTGAGAGGAGACCCCATCCGGGTGGGTGTTGGCAGCCTGCGTGGGATCCGCACATCCCAGAGCGTGGAATGAGTTGCCCAGGAGCTCTGCTGTGCAACAAGGATTTTTGCAGTAATTCTGTTTCTTCCTCTCTCTCTGAGCCTGGGAAGTCTGAGCTCACGACGCCAAACGCCACCCCGGTGTGTTTATTAATGCTGATCGTAAAACCTTGGCAAAAGCATTCACCAGCAGGTCTGCAGAAATCCTGCCGGATCCGCTGCCTTCCCACCAGATGGGCCTTATTAAGAGATGTCACAGAGCTAACAACACCTGACAGCTCTGACTCCCTTCCCCGCTCGGCTCCGCGCGCTCCAGCCAGGCAGCAGCCCAAGCCTGGAGCCCAGGGGAGGCAGCAGCTGCTCCCAACCCTGGCCCCAGGGCACAGGGCTGGGGTTCTGCATGGACACCAGCTCCTGCACCCCAAATTTGCTCTGTGCTCCTCCCTGCCCTCCTCCCCCCACCCCCCTGGTCCTGCTGGAGGCACCCAGGTGTGTGCGATGAACCGTCATCCACAGCGCTGGTCGCTGGAGGTTGCAGATGATATATTGGTATCTCTGCACATGAATGGTTTTCCATATATTTGGTTGAATGTGGGATTTTTCCACTCTCCTATTTACTCTAGTTAAAGCAACCCCTGGGAGCAGAGGCATGGCATCCTGCTACACACTTTTCTACAGCTTTCAATAACACCAGAACGCGCCAGCCCCGGCAGACACAGGCAGAGCATCTCCCGCACGGCTCTGCTGAAGCATCCATCGTGTCTTCACTCTACATTTACACTGGCAAAATGTGATTTTGGGGAGCACCGTGGTTGGGACATGGATGGGAAGGTGTAAGTTGCACTCTGCATTTTGGATGTGCGGCCATCCCTGGTGCTCTCTGCTCCCATGATGCTGTGATGCCGTCCCTTTCTGAGCCATTGCGTTGTCACTGTGGTCGTCATTTTCTACAGACCGGGGTCACTCAAAGGGAAACAGGGAAGGGCTGAGGGTTAGCAGAGCACCCATGGGTGCTCTAGCTTGGTCTTTAGAATCATAGAATCATTTCAGTTGGAAAAGACTCTCGAGACCACCAAGTCCAACCGTTCCCCCACCCCTGGCACTGCCCCATGTCCTGAGAACCTCATGTCCGTCTGTCCAACCCTCCAGGGATGGTGACTCCAGCACTGCCCTGGGCAGCCTGTTCCAATACCCCACAGTCCTTTGGGGAAGAAATTGTTCCCACATCCAACCTCAACCTCCCCTGGCGCAACTTGAGGCCGTTTCCTCTGCTCCTGGCGCTTGTTCCTGGGGAGCAGAGCCCGACCCCCACTGGCTCCAAGCTCCTTTCAGGCAGTTCAGAGATCAGAAGGTCTCCCCTCAGCTCCTGTTCTCCAGCTGAACCTCCAGGTCCCTCAGCCGCTCCCATCACACTTGTGCTCCAGCCCCTCACCAGCTCCGTTCCCTTCTCTCCACTCGCTCCAGCACCTCAAGGCCTTTCTTGGCATGAGGGGCCCAGAACTGCCCCAGGATTCGAGGTTTGGCCTCCCTAGCTACTCTCCATCCCCAGGTCCCTCCCACCCAGGTTTCCCCAGTCCCTGCTGAGCTCAAAGGGAGCTGGTGACTTGCAGACTCAGTGTCACTGGTCACTGTCTCGACGTGGGATCCTCCTCCAGCCTCGGGGAGATTGCTGCTTCGCCCAAACCCCTGACTCACAGCATCGTTCCCCAACAGCAGGCTGTCAGGAGTATTTCAGGAATATTTCACTCTCCGGAATGTCACCCTGCCTACAAACCACGCTCTGGAGGAGAGCCGGGCAGTCATGCCTCCTGGCACAGGAGGCAGGGATGGAGTCAACCAGCGGGGGAGATGATGTTGTTTCCCCCCAAGACACTCAGCACCCCCAGGTAAAAGGCCGGAAAAGCCACACCGAGTTCTTTGGGAAAACATAGGGTAGGAAAGTGGCCAAGTGACTGTCCTGCCCAGCACGGTGCCCTGGGACACCCCCCAGCACCGTGACCGGCAGTGGGACGGGTCCAGTCCGGCCACAGCGGCATCTCCCGACTGTGCCGATGAGTCCCTCGTGGGGACATCCCATCCCTTCTGGGTTTTCTCATTCCAGCCACATCTGCCCCTCTCCAGGTTCACCTCAACTCAATATCACGCTGCCGACCACTCGCAGGCAGGAGCAGGAGAGCTTTGTCCTTCATCCCCCCCATCCGCACATCACTGACACCAAGCAGAACAAAAACTGTAAAAAAAAGATTAGCCTGGAATTTCTCAAGAGGTTTGCATGGTTTTTGTTTGTTTGTTTTTAGTTTGTTTTGTGGTTTTGTTGCTATTGCTTGGTTTTGGTTTTGTTCGAATTTTTTTCCCTCTCTGAAATTTGTCACCTTTACTCTGATCACTGAGAAATAACAAGGGTGGGCGAATGGCTTTTCCTTATCTTCCGAGCAAGAGTTGGGGCCAGGGGAGCCCGGGCTCATTTTTATTGTATCGTGACTGCAGTGCTCATTATTCACAGCCCTAACGGGCTCTGCGGTTCCCGCTTGTAATCACACGTTCAGTAAAACAATCAAGTTATGGTTGCTGGGGATTCCTTCTCCCATACGTAACAGAGCAGGGGAGGAGGCACCACAACTGAGTTAGCAGCAAACCTCACCGTTGCCTTGGGTCAATATTTTGAGAGCAAATTAACCAGAGTTAAAGCAAGAAAAGAAGCTGATTAAAATGCCCCAAATCTGCCGACATGATGAAAAGACACTTTAAACCTCTCTCTTGCTTGTCGCACTGATAGAAGCATCCTCTTCCCTTTGGGTGGCCCCACAATGAGGTTCATCCTCCTGTGCCTCTGCCCGCACCCTGGGGGGGGTTCAGCCCCCAAAGCTGCAGGTCACTGTGTTTGCTGCCTCACCCGCCCACCCTGCGGGTCCTGCCAGGGGGAACCAGAGAAAAAGAAGAAATTACCAAGCGTCAGAACAAGGAATCAGAAGTGACTCAGATTTAGGAAAGACAATTTTTGCCAGGCAAAATATGATAGCTTTTTTGGACGGGGTGAGTAAACTGGACTGCAGCTCTAATCGATCCAGCTTTCAGCACATCGCTTGCATTAATCTGGAGAGCAAAGCCCAGAGCCGCAGAGCTTGGCAGGAGCGATGCGCCCGGGTGGCGTGGGTGTCTGCGGGTAGGGTGCTGGTGAACGGATGGGGACCAGGGAGAAGCTACAAATTCCCAATGGGGAGAGATTATTAAATAGGGCAGCGTTCCCATGCTGGCATGTTTTTCTTCCCATTTATCCGGATCTGGATTTTTCATCTCCAACATAGGTGGATGCAGCACTTGGGGGCTTCGCAGCCACGGCCCATGGCTGCTGGTGCCCCAGCAAAGGGACCCTCCTTCTCTCGTGGGTGCAGAGCACCGGTCAAGGCTTTTGGGCCTGGAGAGGGGTGTTGAAGGCACCCATAGGTAGCTGTCATTCACCCACAGCACAACCCCAGCATCTTTCCCACTAAGGGAATCAATCTGAGGGGTGAATCCGCTGCCTGTAGCCCTTCGAGGGATGTGGGGGTGTGCTGGGACACAGCACACAGATCTGCAAGAGAGAGACGTCATCACAAGGGCTTGTGCCTAATCATCACAATTTTATCTTTCTACCATTTTAATTCACTAATTAATCCCTGGAAGGAGTATCTACTTGGATGTAAGGAAAGAATGAAACTGTCTCAACCTGGGCATGGTGGGAGTGTTTCATCAGTAGCCTGGGCAGGGCTTTAGCAAAGCCAGCGCAGAGGGAGGGAGTGCAGCATCCCGGCTGGACCATCGGCTTCTCGTGGACAAACTGGACCCTCGACCAGAAAAACATACTCCTGCACCACTCACAAAGGGCCATTTCCAGCAACTGGCAAAAGCTGTGACAACTGCCAGCCATCTGGAAAGCCCTGGGGGGCTGCTACTGACCAGCAAGCAGTGCTGGAAGCGATGGAACATCCCAAGCACGTCGCTCCCGCAAGGGCCGGGGTCAGCCCAGAGCTGGGCAGGGGTTCATCTGGTGCAAGGCTTCTTTCTGGGAAAATGACTCTGTGTCTGCCAGCTCTTTGCAGGAAGGAATTCACCAGCTCTGGTCAGGTGTCAGCCAATGTGCCCTGGTACCATGGGTGAAAGCAATGGTGAGTGTCCAGCCAGGAGCCTTCCCCATTCTCCTCCTCCTCCTCTTCCTCTCACCCACATGTTTGGCAAAACGCCACCTCCCTGCAGAAAGAACTCTTTGAGATGGTGGAGAAGTGATCTGGAGCCATGGGACAGGATGAGGACAGGGCTGGGACACTTGTCTGAGGGGACAGCAGAGGTGACCCGCTCTGACTGGTTGTGGGCCCAGGTCACAGCTCCTGTCAGCACAGGCAGGAGTGGGGGAGCTTGGGACCCTCTTTCCACCACTCCGCAAGGTGAAACGACTCTGTGCTTCGCTACAGCTCATCACCAAGGTGGGTCTGAAGGGATGCGGGCACAGATGGCACAAATGCCACCATCTCCACTAAAACCAGTGTGACTCTGGGAACCGCGGCATCCTCAGCATCCCAGCCCAGAGCCCCCATCCATCTCTCTGGGGTCCCAGTGGGGCTGGGACTGGAGAGATCCCAGGCACGGAGCAGGAACGTCGTACAGGACCAGCACGCAGAGCACATCTATAGCTGTGGATTCTGCTCCTCTCTGCCTGTTTCTCTAAAGAAAGTTCAGTCTCAGCTGTCAGTCCCCTTCTGCTTTTTTTGAAGTTGGAGAACTACATACGTGGATGGCGTCTCTAATTAATATAAATATAGCAAAACATAAATAACAGACATGCCTGAAATAGTGTCACCCCCGAGAAAGCAGGCACACGCGTCATGGAAAGAAAATAAAAATGCTTTTTATCTGGTTTGGCATTTTTTTATTTGTTTGTTTTCGGTGGTTTGTTCCGTTCCTTAGGAAAGAGCAACCTTTGCCATGGGTGAAACTGCTCAAAAGCAGGAGAGACCGGAGCGCGGGAGGGTAAAGAAAACTAGGGAAGAGAGAGGGATGGGGACGGGGGTAGGGATGGGGACGGGGATGGGGACGGGGACGGGGACGGGGATGGGGACGGGGACGGGGACGGGGACGGGGATGGGGACTGGGAGCGGCGGGGCTGCGGGACACGCTGCGGAGACGGTGGGAGATGCGGAAACTCCTGACGCTATGGGTGGTGGTGGGAATTAGTAATAATTCATAATAAATGACTTTTATGATGAAAACGCGGCTCCCGGTCCTCCCCCAGCTCGGCTGCTCCCCGCCACGGCGCTTCCCGGCGTTGCCCCGGGTCCGGGGAGGGACGGGGGCGCGGTCGGGACCGCCGGGCTCTTCCCTCCAACTCCTCCTTCTCCTCTTCCTCCTCCTCCTCCTCATCCTCCTCCCTCCCGGCCGCCGGTGCCGGCGGAGGCGGGCGGAGCGGAGCGGTGGGGCTGGGCCTGTTCGCATCCCCCCGCGTCCCCCCGGCTCCGCCTCGCCAGGGAGCGGGGACCTGCCCAGCGACACCGGTAACTGGCAGCACCGGAGCCACCGGAGCCGCCACCGGAGCCGCCACCGGAGCCGCCACCGGAGCCGCCCGGCCGGTCCCGCCGCCGATGGCCCCGTGCCACCGCCTCCAAGTAAGGGGACAGCGGCGGGGGTGGACACGGGGCTGTGACAAGGGGTTGGGGACCGGGGACCCGCCGGGGGAGAATCCCCCGCGTCACCGGGACGGCCCCGGCCAGCACCGGCTGGGCGACTCCCGCCACCCCATCCCCGTGCCCCACGCGGTGCCCTCCGGGCCGGTCCCAACCCCGGGGACCTTCGGGCAGGGTTCGGGGAGCAGGGATGTGCAAACAAGGAGCGGGACGGTGCGGAGTGGGGGTCCCCGGGTGGGGGGCTGGGCCCTTGGGAAAAGCTGCCCTCAGGGTGGGGAGGGACAGGGCAGCATCCCCTTGGCCCCCAGGGTGAGAAGATGGCTGCCAGCGAGCCTTGGACCCAGCCCGGGGAGGCTCCGTGATCCTCACTGGTGTCTCAGCGTGTGTCAGTTCTCAGCTGTGCTATAAAACCACACGCCCTTTCGATGGGCAGGGAACCAGCCCCAGTCAACCGTTCCCCAGCGTTGTCAGGCTGGAAAAGCTCGTTAGTGTCTTTCTTGTTAAGTAAAAATCGCTGGGGCAGTTTTCTTGGAGGGCAGGAGGACCGAGGAGGTGTTCAGCATGCCTGGCCTGCAGAAAGAGGCTGTCTGCAACTTGTTCTTCAGGTTGTTTCAGGGGATGAAAGCGGAGAAGAACATATTTCGGAGCACCTGGAAAGTAGCATTATCCACACAAGGTGCAGTTAACCTGGGGGATTCTCTGCCAAGAGAGAGAGAGCTGGGGCTTCCCTGTGCCGGCAGCGGGAAGCTCTGGGTTCGTAGGCGCGAGGTGATGGAGCTGGCAGCCCGGGGAGGATCCCCGGGAGGATGCCGCTCCAGGGCCAGCTGCTGCCTCCCGTACAGTGTGGGAAGGGGCTTTTCTCTGAGACAACCTCTGGTCTGGCTGGGACCTGCAGGGGAGACGGCAAGGGGATGGGTGTCCCTCAAACCCCAGCTCAGATCCAGTCTGCTCCGTACTCAGCCTGAAAAATTATTCTCTTAAAAGGCAAAAGTAGTAAATTGGGAAGTTGTCAGTGTCCCCAGGGTGTGAGCTGAGCTGTCCTGGCCCTGGCAGGCTGACGGGGGTGCTGAGCTCGGGCGGCTGTGCTGGGTCCCTGCTGTCCTCGAGCTCTCCCAGCTGGGAGTTGGTACATCCGCAGCCCAACCTGGGGGTCAAGGGCCATCCGTGGCCACCATCCATGGCCACCATCCTCCCTGCCCAGCTGCACAGGAGGGAGCACCCATCAGGTGGGAGCTGGTCACGGTGGTGGCAGATGGCTCTTGTCCCCAGCTTTGCTGGTCGGGGAGGAGAGGGAAGCAGCTCTTAGCGAAATGCTGCTCGCTTGCTTACAAGCCACACCAGCAAGGTGCTCCCAGCAGATGTGTGCGTGCAGGGTTTGTTTGGGGTTGTGCCCCTCTGTGTTTGCCGGAGCGCTGCCGAAGGCAGGGGAGCGGGCAGGCGGCACAGTGCGCCACAAAGCAGCTGCTCCAGGTGGGGAGGAACAGCTTGTCCTCCCACGAGAGGTGGCCAGTGGGCACAGGGTCACGGGCAGCTGCCTGCCCGGCTGCTCTGGGCACCCCTGCCAGCATGTTTCATTGCTTTGGTGCCTCAGGGTGCTCAGCACCCAAAGCAGAGTTGACACAAGGTGCACAGACAGCCTGCCTGGCTCTGGGTCGGTGGGTGGGCGAAGGGCTGGGAGACTGTGTAGAGAGCAACAGGCAAGGAGAATGGAAAAAGCAGATCCCGAGTGTCCTCTCAGGCTGGCAAAATGCAGAAAAGCGCGTTCTCCTGTCATTGCAGAAAATAGTTTGAGCGTGACTTGGTTGGGGTTTGTTTGCTGCAGTGGGACAGGAGGGATTTACACTCCACCCACCGCCTCAGGGGCCTCTCCCCAGCCCAACACAAAAATAGGCTGATCTTTCCAAAAGATGGGGCAGGCGGGCTGGAAAATGCTATTCCTGTAGGGACCCACCGTGTTTCTGGCCTGGGAGATGTCGCGAGTGCCTGTGGCTTTTAGCAAGCCCAGCCAGGGCTGCGGGGAACAGGCCGGTGCCGTATCCATTGCCATGGGAGAGCTACAGCCCCCGCGTGTCCAAGCGAGCAAATCCATAGCAGGAGCTTTCCCTCCTCACACCATCCCCTGGAGCCCGAGGAACCCACGTTTTTCCTTCCCATCTGAAGCAGAAATCTCCTGTGGGTAGCGCACGCGCTTGCAGCCCCTGCGGAGCCGGGCGAAGGCTGGGAGGATGCGCTCCCACCACCCGCAGTTGCTCTGCCCCAGCGTGGGCAGAACGAGGTCTCCATCACCAGCTCTGGTCCCGGGGAGGGCAGGTGGGTGCTGGAGGAGCCACCCCCCAAAGCCATGGCGAGCCCCATGGGGCCTCGGCTGTGCCGGGTGGCTGAGGGATGGCTGGAGGCTGGTGGGCAGGGGTGGCTGCTTGGAAAAACAACTCCTCTGCAAAAAGCCAAATCTCCTCTGCGCTGCTCCCAGGAGCCTCCAGCCCCGGACACTGGGGGTGTCTATGGGCAGCCCTTTCTCCTGGGTCCCAGGCATGCCCGCTGCCCACAGCTTGGCTCCCTGCACCCTGCTCGCCCGCGGGGACTGGCCCATGGCCAGCTTCAGCCTGGCATCTCCCTTGTTGACATGTTTCAGGCCCTACATGGCTCCCCACACTGTGCCTTTGCCCGGCGATGCTCCCCACGGTGCCTCCTGCATCACCCCTTGCCACCCCAGGGGCTGGCGGGATGCTCCCTGCAGGGGGTTCCCCAGGGCTCTGGCACCAGCTCATCCTCCAGGAGGGTTCAGGAGGCGCTCGAAGCCCTCCTGGCACCCCTCTCCACCCTTTCCCAGCCGCTCCAGCGCCCTGAGTCACAGGCAGAATGGCGAAGCCCACGCACGCGGCCGGCGGGCACGGGGCGAGGAGGGGAGAGGGGCCACATCCCAGTAAGTGCTTTCAGGCAGGGTAATCCGGTGTTATTTGTAACACTAGTAGGGGAGCTATTTATAGAGAGAGGCAAATTTGATTTAATAGAACATAATTTGCCGCTGACAATTCAGATGGCGGCCAAACGAGCAGCAGCTGGATTCCTGAGGAGGCTTTTTCCTGCCCTTCCTGAAATCCAAGGCTAACGTGCCAGAAGTGGCATTTGTTATTGCAACTGCTGGGGGAAAGCCCCTTGGGATGGCCGAATTAGCTCTGCTTTGCTTTCCTGCCATTGCTTCGTGCAGTCCCATAAGCTGCTGGGGGATATTTTTGCTGCCGCCCATCGCAGGAGGGCTCAGTGAGCCCAGCAGCCGGAGCCAGCCAGGTCCCCCTTCACCTTTTCTCCTGCAGGCCAAACTAGCTCTGCTCTCCCAGCCTTGCCTTCTATAACTGTATAAAAGTAGGATAAAAAAGAGGTTCTGGTCAAAGGTCAAACGAAGCAGTTCATTTGCCAGGAAAGAGAAACCCTGTGTGCAGTTCTGGAGGGTTTCTTGTGGACCGAGTTCTGGAGCAGCCTGGAGATACCTCGGGACAAACCCTGGAAAGGTGCAAACACTCTATTCCCGCTTGTCCTTTCCCTGAGGTGAAGGAGGGAAGTGATCCCAGTGTAGGAAGACATGGGGTAGGTTTTTTCCTAGCCTTAAAACTGCTGTGTCCAGCCTGTCCCCAGTTGATGACATGGGGACAAAGAGCTCCTGGGATCACTAAAGGGATGAAGACTGGTTGCCCAGGGGGCTGGCAAGGCCTTGGCGAGGGTGTGGGGGTGATATTTCCCTCAGGGTTGTCTGTTGTCCCCACACGAGTGTCCCAAGGACAGCGCAGTGCGGGCAGGTGGCATTGCCACCCCCAGCCCTGGAGCAGCTGTCCTCCGCGACCCGGGCACAGTCATCCCGGGGGGTCCCCAAGGCACCGCCAGCTCAGCCCCTGGCTTGTTCTGCAGCTGAGCAGCCCCAGACCATCGCATGGGCTGTGTCACCAGGGCTGTCCCTGCTGGCAAAGGGACAGAAGAACCAATGGGGAGAGGAGCAGGAGCTTCTCTGGGCAGCTCTCGGGCAGCATCCTCCAGCAGCAGCATCCCCAGCAGGGCACGGCTTTATAGAATCACAGAATGGTTTGGGACCATGAAGGGACCTTCCCAGCTCCCCCAGTGCCCTGCTCAGGTTGCTCAGAGCCCCGTCCAGCCTGGCCTGGGATGTCTCCAGGGATGGTTCATCCACCACCTCCCTGGCCAACCTGGGCCAGGCTCTCACCACCCTCAGGGCCAACAATTCCTTCCTCATGTCCAGCCTGAATCTCCCTCTTTTAGTTTAAAACCATCAGCCCTTGTCCTATCACAACAGGCCCTGCTGAAAAGTCTGTCCCCATCTTTCTTATGGGCCAGAAAGGCTGCACTAAGATCTACTCGGAGCTTCTCTTCTGCAGCTGAACACCCCAACTCTCTCACCTGTCCTCCCAGCAGAGCTGTTCCAGCCTTGGATCATTCCTGTGGCTCCCCTGGCCCCTCTCCAGCAGGTCCGTGTGTGTCCTGTGCTGAGGACCCAGAGCTGGACCAGCACTGCAGGTGGACTGCCCTGTGCAGCTGGGCTGGATGAGAAGGTCTCTCCAGAGATGGGCTGGGGGGGGAATCCTGAGGATGGGGGTGACGTGCCTGCCCCTGCTGCACCCCGTGTGTGACTGTCCCTAGGGACACTGTCTGGGTCGGTGTGGCACTGGGACTCAGCAGCTCACTGAAATGATGTGCTTGTCTTAATCAAATGTCTTTTCCCAGGAATGACACGGTGCTGTGGGCAGCACAGCCAGCCAGCTGCAGGGGTGCGGGTGCTCCCCAGGCATCTCCCCAAATCCCATGGCCCTTCCCAGCTCGCCCGTGCTCTGCTTCCCCCAGCTCAGGCTGCTGGAAACAGGGAGCCAACATTTAGCGGAGAGACAGCCTTAAAATCAAAATCAAACTGCTCCTTGCAGAGCAACCACCTTCTTGGGATGCTGCCCTTTCCCCTCATGATGGTTAAGTGAAAAAGCTAATGGATTTTGAAGCCAGCAAATGGGTGGGCTGGAGGGAGCCGCTCGCTTGGAGGCCCTCTGACACTTCCCCTGTGGCGCAGGTTTTCCCCTCTCGCCCAATTTGAATGTAGATTTTCATTTATAATGATTCTCGGCGGTGGAGCCAGCTAAAGGTCACCACCAGCTTTGGAGGTGGAGGCGTGAGCTGGGAGTTTCCACTCATTCAGATCCCCTGCCTCCAGGCACGGCTTCTTCTCTAATTAATTGTGTCCTTCCTTCTGCTCCTGTCCCGCTGGGTTCCCCTGGAAAACAATGGGAGTAAATAGGATGACAAGCTCCTTTCCCTCCCTGCGGTGTTTCTCTTGCCTCCATGGAACTGCGGCTGTTGCGGGTGGCACAGGGGCTGCTCCAGGGACACCGAGCCGCCGGGACGGTCACACAGCAAGGGGCTCTCTGTTCCTCCTTGCCCCTCTTTCTGCCAGCCCCCTGGCCCCTCACATCCACCGTGCGGGCTCTCCCTGGCTGCGAAAGCGCTCGTGCACCCCATTTCCCAGCTGATGCACCCCCCGTGCCAGCCCCGGTGACCACCAGTGCACAGCCATGGCTGAGCCGCCTGTGCGGGCAGGAGCCAGCCCCTGCCTGCTGCGGGCAGGGCACTGCTGACCCCCGCCCCTCTTTCTATCCCATCTCTAGGGAGGAAGGTGCTGAGCGGCTGCTGCGGGGTTGGCTGCCCAGGGGCTCAGCAGGAGGATGCCAGCCTGCCCAGAGCCCCGCGTGCCCCTGGCCGTGCCGATGTGACCGACGGCCGAGCAGGATCTGCGGTGCCCAGCCTGGCACAGGGAGCGCAGCGGCTCGTGGCCCCCCCACGCGGGCCCTGGCCACCCGAAGATGAGCGATGGTGGGTGGATCTCGCTCAGCCCCGCCGAGTTCGCCCAGCTCCAGCAGTACACAGACTGTGAGTACCCTGTGCACCCTCCCGGGACAGGGAGGGGATTTAAAAAGTCCTGTTGACCTGTGCCGGCCTGGTATCCCACAGGTCCTTTGTGTCCTCCTAGACAACGAGATGATTTCTTAGGTTTTGGATGGAGAGACTGGGAAGGTCCTCAACCCCCAGCACTGGCTGGTGAGGGACAGCAAAGGGGTCCCTGTGCCCACGTGCCCAGGAGGATTTCGCTGCTTTGGGGGACGTGCATGTGAGCACGGCTCGGTCCCTCTGAAGGCGGCTGGCTCCCACGTTCATTAGCAAAGTGAAATGCCAGCGAGGAAAGCAGGCTGGCTTTTCCCAAACACGCCGAGCTGCTCCACCGCTCGCCTCGGGCTGCCAACAACACTCTGCGGTAATTTTACTTAGTGCTTTTGCAGAGCGAGCCTCTCCTGCAGCTCCTGGCGAGGAGAGGAGGTTGGTGGCGGGTGCTGCAGAGTCCTGGGGCTGCGAGTAGCTGGAGAGGGAGCCCAGGGGCCCAAAAACAGGTCCTGGAGGTCCTGCATGCTGAACAGGAGGCGTGCTGGTTGTGGCAGGTGATGGAGAAGCGGTGCAGCCCAGGTGGGTGCTGAGAGCAGGGCAAGACAGCCCAGCTGGACCTGTGGGACAAAGGGGCAAGGGTGTAAAGTCATTGCTCTGCAGGGTGGCATGGCCCTGGGGCAGGCACGCTCCTGCGGCTGCAACAGGACTGGGGGGCAAAGGGGACCCTGTGAGCCCCCCGGGGCTGCTGCGCTTTGTAGGGGTGAGGGGAAGCGTGTGAGGGCTGTCAGCGTGGGGGGCACGATGTCCCCATGCCCACAGCTCCCCGCCTCCCGCCAGCAGCGCTGCGAGCAGAGGGGTGTGCGAAGCATTGCTGTCTGCACCTCGTCCTGCCTCTCTGGAGAACGCTCTGCTTTCTTGAGTCGCACACCATAAAACACCATCTGTAATGCTGAGCTCAGAACACAGACAGCGTCTCCGTTTCGTTAATCAGATTGGGATGAGTGAGGCTGTAGTGCAGGCAGCTGCCTCCTCCCCGCAGGGTGGGCAGCTCCTGCCTGGGGGGTCATGCCTGCGGGATCCCCCTGTATCTCCTCCCCAGCCCTGGGGCCAGGAGCCCCCTCCTTGAGTGCATACTGGCCCCCCGTTGTGCTCTGTGACCCCCACACCGGTCCCAGCTGTCCCGGACAGCCATGGTCCAGTGCAGATCCCCATCCCAAGCCTCCCGCACAGAGGGCTGGGGGGAGCAGAAGCCAGCACAACCCCCAGCTTAGAGAGAAGAATTTGGCCATTTTGTACAGGGCTGGTGTGTTCAAGAGCCTTTTACATGGATATGCCCAGATATACAAGTCTGAAGGTTAGGGCTGAACGTGCCCTCCCCTGATCTTTTCCTCCTTTTCCCCTTATTTCTCAATTTTGGAAGGACCAGTGTCCCTCCAGACACTCCACCCCTGAGGACACACAGCCAAGGAAACTCACAGGCCATGTACTGTTCATGTGGAAGTTTACGCAGAGCAATACCTTCCTCATTCTCCCTCCTGGCACCTCTGGAGATGTGGATGGGCAGCCTGGGCTCTGGGGACAGCTGGGGCTGCTGCGGGGGAGCCAGCAGGGCAGGAACAGCCACCCAGATCCCATGGGGCGGGCCGGGCAGGGACAGCTCTGTGCTCACATCACAGAATCATTCCGGTTGGAAGAGACCCTCAAGATCAAGTCCAACCATAACCTAAGTCTAGCACTAAACTGTGTCCTGAAGAACCTCGTCTACGCATCTTTTAAACCCCTCCAGGGATGGTGACTCCGGCACTGCCCTGGGCAGCCTGTTCCAATGCCCCACAGCCCTTTGGGGAAGAAATTGTTCCCCACATCCAACCTCAACCTCCCCTGGCGCAACTTGAGGCCGTTTCCTCTGCTCCTGGCGCTTGTTCCTGGGGAGCAGAGCCCGACCCCCACTGGCTCCAAGCTCCTTTCAGGCAGTTCAGAGATCAGAAGGTCTCCCCTCAGCTCCTGTTCTCCAGCTGAACCCCCAGGTCCCTCAGCCGCTCCCATCACACTTGTGCTCCAGCCCCTCACCAGCTCCGTTCCCTTCTCGCAACTCGCTCCAGCACCTCAAGGCCTTTCTTGGCATGAGGGGCCCAGAACTCCCCCCAGGATTGGCGGTTTGTCCTCCCCAGGTCCCAGCACAGGTTCGGTCACTGCCCTGGGCCTGCTGGCCACACCAGTGCTGGTACCAGCCAGGACGCTGGTGGCCTCTTGGCCACCTGGGCACACGCTGGCTGATGTTCAGCCACTGTCACCAACACCCCCAGGTCCTTTTCCTCCAGGCACTTTCCAGCTGCTCCTCCCCAGCCTGCAGCGTCCGTGGGGTTGTTGTGACCCAAGTGCAGGACCCGGCACTTGTCCTTGTTGAACCTCAGACAACTGGCCTCAGCCCATCGATCCATCTGGTCCAGATCCCTCTGCAGAGCCTTCCCATCCTCCAGCAGATCAACACTCCCTTCCAATTTGATGTTGTCTACAAACTTACTGAAGGTGCACTTGATCCCCTCGTCCAGATCATTGATAAAGAGATTAAACAGAACCGGCCGCAGTACTGAGCCCTGGGGACGCCACTCGTGATCAGCCAGCAACTGGATTTGGCTCCATTCAGCACAACTCTTTGGGCCCGGCCATCCAGCCGGTTCTTTATCCATCATAGATACACCATGCAGGCCACGAGCTGCAGCTTCTCCTGGAGATGCTGCGGGATACGGTGTCAAAGGTTTCACTGAAGTCTACATTGCCCACAGAGCAGCCGGCACCAGGACTGCTGCAGAGAATCACAGATGGTTTGTGTTGAAGGGACCTTCCCAGCTCCCCCAGTGCCACCCCTGCCATGACAGGGACATCTTCACCAGCTCAGGTTGCTCAGAGCCCCGTCCAGCCTGGCCTGGGATGTCTCCAGGGATGGTTCATCCACCACCTCTCTGGCCAACCTGGGCCAGGCTCTCACCACTCTCAGGGACCACAATTTCTTCCTCGTGTCCAGCCTGAATCTCCCTCCTTTAGTTTAAAACCATCACCCTTTGTCATAGCACAACAGGCCCTATTCAAATGTCTATCCCCATCTTTCTTGTTGGCCCCTTTTAAGTCCAGAAAGGCCACAATAAGGTCTCCCCGGAGCTTCTCTTCTCCAGCTGAACACGCCAACTCTGACTTCATTGCCCAGCACTGCAGCTTCTCTCTGGCTCTGCATTTATTTTTCTATAGGTAGGAGGAGGAGGAACCATCCAGCTTTACATGTGTGCACTGCCCAGCACTCCGTGCCCCTCTGAAGTGGGAGGGGGAAAGCAGGGCACAGGTGGCCTCTTCCCAGAAACGAAGGGCACCAGTCGTTGCATACCCAGCAGATAAGCTCACCTCCACCACCCTGCTGGTGGGATAACCGCGAAGGGGGCTCAGCCGTGCCCTGCTCAGTGCAATGCCTTTGTCTCCCCAGACTCCACCAAGAAGCTGAAGGATGTCCTGGAGGAGTTCCACGGAGACGGCGTCCTCTCGAGGTACAACCCCGAACAGGTATGTCCCCTCCAGCCTCCCCCATACTAATGGCAGCTTCTGGTCCCCCCAGGACTCCCCCAGCCCAGCTCCCACAATTAAAAGCAGGTGGGAGAAGGCAGGTCCGTCTGTCCATCCCATGGCTGTGCTCTCGGGACTGGGAAAGGTGTCCCCACAGCTGGGGAGCTGTGTCCCCCCTGCCGTCCCAAGGACCAGCGTTGCTGTGCAGTGATCCCACCCCATCCCTGCGACGCTGCCGTCCCGTGTTAGCTGCAGGCTGCCTCGCTGGGAGTCTTTTGGGGCATCTCCTTGCCAGGCAGAAGCTGGGAGGGATTTTCTCCCTGTTACCGAAGCAAATGATTTTGCTGTTGCCAGTGCGGGGACAGGGGACGACCCTGTGCCTTCTCGCTCTTGCCAGGGTTGTTTTTTCCAAGCGGTGCTTTCAGAGAGACCTATTAGTGTGCCAGCAGGACAGAGCCTTTCATAGGGGCCGTAATCACTACAAATGAGGTGAAACACGAAAAAATCAGTGGGCTAAATGCAGTAAGGAGGGGCAGCAAATCTACCCCACTATTCAAGGGCACCACAGGACCCTTGGTCCAGCTGGGGCCACAAAAGCCATCGGGAAAGCAATGTCCCAATGTGATGAGGATGCCCAGCAGAGAAGGGGTAGGCGAGGAGACCACAGAGGACAATAGTGCCCGGGGGCTGGGGGTGGGCTGGAGGGTCCCGCTGCTCCGTGCCCTGCCCCAGGGGAGTAGGAGGCTTTCAGAGCACAGCTTGTTCCACCCCTCTGCCTCCAGCACCTCCAGCCTCCTTTGGCTGTGCCAGAAGCTCTGTATTTAGTTCCTCCATCACCTGCCAGGAGCTGAGCACTCGGCTCCCTCAGAGCCTCCTGTCTCTGCCAGCGCCATGCCACCATGTCCCCACTGCTGTCTTGGCTCCTGCCCCCACTGCCGCTGCTCCATCCCTCTCCTGACACCTTGGCACGGGGGTTTCTGGCCTCTGGGTCCATTTAGGTGATATCCCACCACTGGTATTTGGGAAGCTGGTGGTTTTGGGTGGGACACAACTCTGCAGCTGATGAGGGGAGGGCACAGAACCCCCTCCCTGGGTGCCTCCATCACCCTCTGTCCCCTTCACAGCCCATTGACTACGAGGGTTTTCGCCTCTTCATGAAGACCTACCTGGAGGCAGACGTGCCCGAAGAGCTTTGCCAACACCTCTTCACCTCCTTCAAGCGGAAGATATGCCAGGCCTCCCCTGAGACACAGCGCCAGAGCCCCGGCGTCCCACAGCTCCATGCCCGCGGTGAGCCAGCCCTGTCCCTGCCACCCAGCCAGGCACTGCCTGGCACTGCAGCACCTTGGGCTCCCTCCCACACCACCCCACGGGGACCCAGGTTGTGGGTGGCATCCACAGCGGGTGGCATCAGGGTCAGCACACAGCCCAGCTCTGTCCCATCCGACGGACCGGCTGCCAGGGACCCTGTGCAGCTCTGGGGAGGAGAGGGGTTTCCCTGGGGCAGGGGATCCATGAGGTGCCATCGCACTGATTCCTCCCTTTCCTCCACGCGTTCGGAGCCAAAGTCACCCCATACCAGCATCTCCATCCTGACTGAGGTGGCCTGTGCCTCTGTCACAGGTGTGGGTGGCCACTGAGCACGTGGTACAAGCCGGAGCAGGGGATGTGTGTCGCACACCCACCCTCTGCTTCCGCAGCCACCCCGAGGGGACTCCTGGAGACATCCCAGGCCAGGCTGGACAGGGCTCTGAGCAGCCTGAGCTGGTGAAGATGTCCCTGCTCATGGCAGGGGTGGGACTAGAGCAGCTTTGACAGTCCTTTCAACCCAAACCCTTCCGTGATTCTGTGATCCCAGGGCACGCAGCCGGCACCCAGGCAGTGTTCCTGGAAGAAGAGGCTTGCTGGGCACAGGGACCCCGGTGTCACATTGCCCATGGGCATGTGTCTGCTTTGCAGGGATCAATGGGAAAACGCTCCTGAGTGCCCTGGGACGACACACTCCTGAGCCCAAGGGCTGCCCCAGCAAAACAGCTGAGCCACAGCCAGCGTCCCTCACCCCGGCATCCATCCCCAATGCCTCCCCAAGCTGGTCCAGGTCGTCCTCCCAGAAGTCCACCGCTGGCACCCCTTCTGCTCACAACTCCTCAGGCTCTTCCAAGATCTCGTCCGGATCCCTGCTCAGCCCGCAGTCACCAGGTGAGCTTGGCTGGGGCTCCCCGGGGGACACGGAGTGACAAGCCCTCTAGGGTTTCCTGCACTGTGGGGCCATCCCTTACCCGGGCAGTGCAACTGCTCAGGTCCCTGGCACGGTGGTGGTGACCTTCCAAACTCAGCGGGTTCCTTGTGCCTTGACACCTTCGCTTTGCAAACCGAACCCACTGATCCTGTCCTGCAGAGCCCCTGCCAGTCAACATCTTAATTACCTGGCAGCAGCTCCAAGCCGTGGGGGGCTGGAGCGGGGACTCACGGCTGCCTCCAGCCCAGCTCCTGCCAGGAGCAGCCATCTGCTGCCGGCACGGGCAGCCACCAGCGTGGGTGTCCTGGCACACCGGCGAGCCATCCCGCCGCCAGCCGAGCTTCTCGCTCCTTCTGGCTGGGTGCTTGTCCCCAGGAGGTCACATCCCCGGGAGGGCACGTCCCTGTTGTTTCCCACTGCTCCTCCCACTCACATCCGCAGTGCCGCAGGTGCTGCCGTCTGCGTCCTGGGAACCGGCTGGCAGTGCCCAGCCCTGTGTCCCCTTCCTGTGCCCATCCCTGCTCCTGCAGTGTCCCCCAGCCCTGTGTCCCCTTCCTGTGTCCATCCCTGCTCCTGCAGTGTCCCCCAGCCCCATGTCCCCTTCCTGTGCCCAGCCCCGTGTCCCCTTCCTGTGCCCAGCCCCGCTCCAGCAGTGTCCCCCAGCCCCATGTCCCCTTCCTGTGCCCAGCCCCGTGTCCCCTTCCTGTGCCCAGCCCCGCTCCAGCAGTGTTCCCCAGCCCTGTGTCCCCTTCCTGTGTCCATCCCTGCTCCTGCAGTGTCCCCCAGCCCCGCGTCCCCTTCCTGTGCCCAGCCCCGTGTCCCCTTCCTGTGCCCAGCCCAGCTCCTGCAGTGTCCTCCAGCCCAGTGTCCCCTTCCTGTGCCCAGCCCTGTGTCCCCTTCCTGTGTCCATCCCTACTCCTGCAGTGTCCCCCAGCCCTGTGTCCCCCAGCCCTGTGTCCCCTTCCCGTGCCCATTCCTGCTCCTGCAGTGTCCCCCAGCCCTGTGTCCCCCAGCCCTGTGTCCCCCAGCCCTGTGTCCCCTTCCTGTGCCCTGCCCCACGCCAGCAGTGTCCCCCAGCCCTGTGTCCCCTTCCTGTGCCCATCCCTGCTCCTGCAGTGTCCCCCAGCCCCATGTCCCCTTCCTGTGCCCATCCCTGCTCCTGCAGTGTCCCCCAGCCCTGTGTCCCCTTCCTGTGCCCATCCCTGCTCCTGCAGTGTCCCCCAGCCCCGTGTCCCCTTCCTGTGCCCATCCCTGCTCCTCCAGTGTCCCCCAGCCCTGTGTCCCCTTCCTGTGCCCATCCCTGCTCCTCCAGTGTCCCCCAGCCCTGTGTCCCCTTCCTGTGCCCATCCCTGCTCCTGCAGTGTCCCCCAGCCCCGTGTCCCCTTCCTGTGCCCCGCCCCGCTCCTGCAGTGTCCTCCAGCCCCACATGCTCCATACCTTGCCTGCCCCGCACTGAATGGGTCCCTGTCCCCGAGCTCACACACTGCCAGCCCTGTGTCCTGGCTGGGGACAACTCTTCCCCTCCCTGTGCATGACTGCCATCCCTCTCCCCACCTGCAGGCACAAAGATAGTGGAGAAACGGTTGCCCTTCAGCCTACGGAAGAGCCACAGCTCCCTGAAAGCTGCCCCACCACCGCCCCCCACCCCCCTGGCCCAGGTGGTCCATCTGAAGGACATCGTCTGCTACCTGTCCCTGCTGGAGAGGGGACGGGCCGAGGACAAGCTGGAGTGTGAGTGGGACCCTGGGGCCATGGGCTGCTGGTCACATCGTGTGGAGGGGGGACCAGTGGCCTCAGGCATTGCCTAGGGGTTTATCCCAGGAGGGGTGTGGGGCTGGACTCTCCTGCTCACTTTTTAATGTTGAAAGGTTAAAACCATTTGGGAAAGTGCTCAGCATTGCCTCTCTGCTCCTGCCTGCCAGAACCTGTGTCCCAGGGGCTGGGGCTTCGCTCAGGTCACGTCTTGCGGGGCTGAGCTGGCACAACGCTGCTCCTGCCCCCCCGGCAGCCCCAGCAGCCCTGGTGCTGATCTCTGACCCACAGCCGCCTTCTCTTCTCCCTCCAGTTATGTTTCGCCTCTATGATACTGATGGAAATGGCCTCCTGGACAGCTCGGTAAGCCTTCCCTCGGGAGACAAAGACGGGGGGGGCGGCAGAGACATGCAGGGTCCTGTCAGGATGCCCATGCCCTCAGGGAGGTGCTGCGGGCTGAACAGGACGTGGGGAGGGAGGAGGAAGGCAGCAGCATTTGCTGGGACTGTGGAGCTGTGGGATCAGTGAGCCCTGCAGCATCCCACAGCAGCTCCAGAAAGTCCACCCACCGGTTGTTGTAGCTCTACATCAGATCACGCTGTTTCAGAAAAGGAAAAATCGTGCACAGCATCCCCCCGCCCCCCGGGGTGTTTTCTCTTTGTCCTTTGGGTATATCCCCCTTGCAACCTGCTGCAAACCAAAACCTGTTTTATCAGAGTGGTTTGTTCCTAGGGAGAACACAATGCCGATTTTCTGGCAGATTTTCAGAGGATAAAGCAGCACGCAGCACCCACTGACAAGCGGGGTGTCCCGTCCCCCCATGTGGGAGTGGGCCTGGGGCAGCGTTGGGTGTATGGGGACACAGAGCTGAGACATCCCTGGTTGGGGTGTGTGAGGCTGGACGTGCCGCTGGCACCCAAAGCTGTCCCTGAGCACCTGGGGCTGTTGTCTTTCTGTGCTCAGGAGCTGGATCGGATCATCAACCAGATGGTGCATGTGGCCGAGTACCTGGAGTGGGACTCTACCGAGCTGAAACCCGTGAGTGCCGGGGCTGGGGCGGCCGGGGGGCCACGGGCGCTCTTGGACGGAGAGAGGTTCCTGGGCGGCATCGCCATGTCATTGCGGCTCCTCCCTCCTCCAGATCTTGAAGGCGATGATGGAGGAGATCGACTATGACCACGATGGGACCGTGACGCTGGAGGAGTGGATCCGGGGCGGCATGACCACCATCCCCTTGCTGGTGCTACTGGGGATGGAGACGGTGAGTGCCCATGTGGGGACCTGGTTTGGTCTCATCCAGCCGCGCTGCCTGCTCCCGGGAGAACGCCTGGGGCTGGCAGGAGGGGAGGGCAGCAATGGAGGATGGCGATGGAGGGCGTGCAGGGACCATGGGAGGGCACCCTACCCCCAGCAATGGGCCGCGCACCCCCCTGACACCAGCCCCGAGCTCCCTGGCCCCTGCAGACATCCCCCCACCTCTGCTGACCAGCCTTGCCCCCACATCTCCACAAGCCCCATTTGAACTGTGGTCATTGCCAGTGATCATGCCCAGGCAGACTGGGCTCACTCCTTGGGATTGTAGCACACTCTGGTTCAATAAATATTTAATCCAAAAATAAGACGAGCATCTAAAATGCGAGCTCCTCTCCCGGGAAAAGCTTCAAAGAGCAGAAGCGAAGAGGGTTGGGACCCCACCTTGTTTGCCTGTGCTATTTTTTTTTCATCCTTTTGGGCTTTATTTCATTGAGGTGCATCCCTGGCCATCGGCTGATAGTCTGCAGGGAAAAATCTGGGTTTTTGCTCCCTGGTGGCCATCCTGGTGTTTGCTCCTCACAGAGGGGTGCGGGGGGGCTGGTGTTCTGGCAGGAAGAGTGGAGAAAACAGGGAATTTTCAGTGGCCTCAGCAAAGCACTCATGCCCGGACCCAGATGCAAGAGGCTTGCTTTGGTCACTGCGTGGTGACGGTTGGCCCGGCCCCATCTGCGGAGTCACCTCCTTCCTGTCAACCACCAGCAGAGCATCCCCACATCCGAGCCGTGCCGAGAGGCTGTGGGGAGCCAGAGCTGGGTGCCAGGAGCTGGACGTGCCTGGGGAGCGAGGGCCGTGGCGGCAGGGTGCTTGGGGGACACTGGGGAGCAGGGCGAGCCTGTGGTCCTGCTGGGAGCCAACTCCTACAGCCACGCTGGGGGCTTTTACGGGCTGAAAAGGTGAAAAAAGTGGCAAGCTGAGCGGGCTGGGAGCCCTGGTGGAGAAGTGACCCCCCTCTCCTGCCCTGCAGAACGTGAAGGATGATGGGCAACACGCCTGGAGGCTGAAGCACTTCAAGAAACCTGCGTACTGCAACTTCTGCCGCACCATGCTGCTCGGGGTGCGCAAGCAGGGCCTCTGCTGCTCCTGTGAGTCACGGACCCTCGCCAGATCCTCACACCCCAGCTCCCAACCCTTCCCAGCATCCCGGGGAGTGAGGACTGGTCGCCATCGGTGCCTGGGGTGAGTGGGGAGGGGGCAGCACCTGTGCCAAGGGAGTGATGCTCACCACCTGCTTCTCTCCCACCAGTCTGCAAGTACACTGTCCACGAGAGGTGCGTGTCCAAAGAAATCGCCTCCTGCATCAGCACCTATGTGAAATCCAAGAGAAACATGAGTGTGAGTAGGCAGCCATCATGTTTCCTATGGAGCACCCCTGGAGGCAGCACTTCCATCTCACGCACTGCTCCCCCGTGGTTTTTTCCCCTGGGATTTGCCCCTTGGGTCCTGAGCAGCAGCTCGCGGGCGTTCCCAGCATCCAGATCCTGGCAGGACGGTGCCTGTCCCCAGCCCCCAGGGACCCACAGGAGCCCCAGCCCTGAGGTTTGCCGCAGCTCCAGGCAAGGGGGACAAGGGTGTCCCCAATGTGCTGCAGGGAGGGCAGGCAGCTGTGGGAGGGGCTGATTTGGATCAGTCAGCATCCCTGCATGACAGGCCACCCTCCAAAATCACGGCAGCAGCCTTTAGGGGAGAGGAGATGCCCACAGGTCAGTGGGTGTGCCCGCAGTGCCCTGCTCTGTGCCTTGCAGGTGATGCAGCACACCTGGATCGAGGGCAATTCCCCTGTCAAATGTGACAGGTGCCACAAGAGCATCAAGTGCTACCAGGGCATCACTGGCCTGCACTGCGTCTGGTGCCAAGTCACCGTGAGTACCCAGGCATGGGGGGACCGGGGTGCGCTCCGCACGGCCAGCCCTGGGGGACGAGAGCTGACAAATGGCCTGGTGTCCCCTGCTCGACATCCTATCCTCCTTCCTGCTCCAGCTCCACAACAAATGTGCCTCCCACGTGAAGCCGGAGTGCGACGGGGGCCCGCTGCGGGACCACATCTTGCTACCTTCCTACATCTGTCCCATTGTCCTGGTAAGCGTCCCGTTCCTGCTGCCGGGCAGCCAGGGCCAGGCAGGGCATCACCGCGGCCAACCTGCCTCCCCCCGCTGCTGGTGCCACCAGGGCTTGGGGCAGCAGGTGCATCCACACCTCTGTTCCCCAAAGGACAGGCAGTCCCACTGCCGGAGGTCGGAGAGTGACTCCCCTGCCAGCACCAGCCCCGAGGACAACCAGGCCTTCAAGTTCAACTCCACCACGGTGGATGGGCAAGGTCTGCAGGTAGGGTCCCGTGCCGGGCTGCTGTGCCCAGCCCCGCAGCAGCCAGGCATTTGCATCCGTGCTTTCTGCCTCCAGATCAGCCCCCGGCCTGGGACCCATCCCCTCCTGGTGCTTGTGAACCCCAAGAGCGGAGGACGGCAAGGGGAGCGGTAGGTGGGGTCCTGCCCTGGGGGAGCATCATCCCCCCGAGGTCAGGGCTGCCCGGCACCTCTCGCGGGAGGGACTCAGCCCCGCAGCATCATCCCTCACTCTTCTCGCTCCCCAGAGTCCTTCGGAAATTTCACTACCTGCTCAACCCACGCCAAGTGTACAACCTGGACCGCGGCGGGCCCGCGCCGGGGTATGAGATGCTGCGGCTGATCCTCTGCCCCCTCCCGCCGGCCCCTGCTCTCCCCCGCATCACACCTTGTCTCTCCTGGCTTTCTCCAGGCTGAGCTTCTTTCGGGACACTCCGGATTTCCGCATCCTGGCCTGCGGAGGGGATGGCACGGTGGGCTGGATCCTGGACTGCATAGGTGAGGGAGGGGTGGCCACGCTTCCACAGAGCATCGTGCACCCGCGTCCTTGGCAATCAGCGATGGGGTCCCAATATTCCCCAGTGAGAGCAGGGTCAACAACATCACCCTCAGGGTCCTCCTGCCTGGGGTGCCAGCCAAGGGGGGACATGGAGAGAAGCAGGCAATGAGCCCTTGCAGCCCCAAACCTCTCTTTCCCGTTGCATTACAGACAAGGCCAACTTGGCGAAGCACCCTCCGGTGGCTGTCCTGCCCCTGGGAACGGGCAACGACCTGGCCCGGTGCCTGCGCTGGGGAGGAGGTGAGGCCAGGCGAGCACCGCCCGGGTTGTCAGCCCATGGGGACCAGCAGGTGCAGCTGGGTGGGTGCTATCCTGGGGGAGGGAGGGATCCCAGGACGAGGGACGGGGCTTCATCTCAGCTCTGGTGCCTCCTGATGGGGCCTCTAACCCCTTCCAGCTCCGGGTCCTCAGCACAGGACCAGGGGCCCCAGGAGTCACAGAAATAACCCGAGGCTGGAACAGCTCTGCTGGGAGGACAGGCTGAGAGAGTTGGGGTGTTCAGCTGCAGAAGAGAAGCTCCGGGGAGACCTTATTGTGGTCTTTCTGGACTTAAAAGGGGCCCATTAGAACGATGGGGACAGACTTTTCAGCAGGGCCTGTTGTGCTATGACAAGGGGTGATGGTTTTAAACTAAAGGAGGGATTTTCAGGCTGGACATGAGGAGGAATTGTTGGCCCTGAGGGTGGTGAGAGCCTGGCCCAGGTTGGGCAGAGAGGTGGTGGATGAAGCATCCCTGGAGACATCCCAGGCCAGGCTGGACGGGGCTCTGAGCAACCTGAGCTGGTGAAGATGTCCCTGCTCATGGCAGGGGGGGCACTGGGGGAGCTGGGGAGGTCCCTTCAACACAAACCATCTGTGATTCCAAAAAAGCAGCTGCTGCTTTCTAAACCCCCACCAGCCAGGTCCTGCCCAACAACCTGTTACACCCGGGAGAGCTGTGCCATTAGCTGAAACCTCTGCCACCGCTGCAAGGACAAGCCAGGCATCTCACTGGTGACCCTGGGCTGCGCCAGCTGCTCAGCACCCAACTGCCTCCATCGCCACGTGACATGGCTGTGCTCCTCTTCCTCCTCCATCATCCTTCTCAGACGCTTGCCTGCTTTTCCCTACAGGCTATGAAGGAGGCAACTTGATGAAGGTCCTGAAAGACATTGAGCACAGCACGGAGGTGATGCTGGACCGCTGGCAGATAGATGTTGTTCCCAGTGACAGAGAGGCCAACGGAGACCCTGTCCCATCCACCATCATCAACAACTACTTCTCCATTGGGGTGGTGAGTGCCGCGGGGCAGGGACGGTTCCTGGGGACAGCCTGGAGCACAGCACGCACAGCGCAGGGCTAGCAGAGTCCTAGAATCACAGAATCATTTTGGTTGGAAGAGACCCTCAAACTCACGGAGTCCAACTGTTCCCTCACCCCTGGCACTGGCCCGTGTCCCTGAGAACCTCATCCCCGTCTGTCCAGCCCTCCAGGGATGGTGACTCCAGCACTGCCCTGGGCAGCCTGTTCCAATGCCCCACAGCCCTTTGGGCAAGAAATTGTTCCCAATACCCAATTTAAACCTTCCTTGGTGCAACTTGAGGTCATTCAGTAACTGGCACCCAGAGCACGCCGTACCCACCGGAGCCACAGAGGGAAGAGCTGGGGAGCCAGCACAGCACAGGAGCTGTGTCCAGGGCCTGCAGCGCAGCCGCAGCTCCAGCCCACCCACAGCAGGGGATTCCTGGGGACGTATCTGCTCAGCTGCTGGGAAATACCTTGGCTGCTGTGAAGCTGCTGCAGCAATCCAGCCCAGCGGGTGCGCTCCAGGGGTGCCAGCCCCTGTTGCTTCCCCCCATCTCCTCCTAGAGTCAGCTGTAGCCCTCTGCCGAGCCAGCCCCGAGTTAGTTCCCAGGAGCAGGGGCTGGTTCTTTGTGACATTTCTCGGAGATGATAAAAGACTTTCTAAATGTTTAGTGAAAATGGACATTTCAAGTTGAATCTCCCAGTCCAGGGACTCTCCCTCCCCACTCTTACTTGCTCATATTCCCAACCTCCCTGCATCTCCTGGCATTGTTTCTCTGCTTATATTGTCATTTGTAATGGCAGCACTTAAATGCATAAACAGGCATGGAATCTCTCTATTCCCAGCTGAGAATGTTGCAAAAGCAACCATGTGAGGACCTTAAACAGGGACGAGGGAAGTCCCAGGGATCTGCTGGACATGCTTTCTAAAGCCTTTGCTGAGATGGCACCCATTGGCGAAGCTCCTCTTTGGTGCTTGGACCTGCATTTCCCCAGGTTTTCCTAACATAGGGACATTAGGGAGCCTGGGAGGATGGCAGCCCTGTGCCATAGGGGCTTTCCCCAGCACCGAGGGTCAATCCTGGCAGCAGCAGGGCTTTGGGGGAATGGTGAAGTGGAAAGCACTTCTCTACCTGTGGGCTTGCAGCATAGAGTCATAGAACAGAACAATAGAATAGTTTGGGTTGGAAGGGACCTTAAAGATCATCCAGTGCCCCCCCCTGCCATGAGCAGGGACATCTTCACCAGCTCAGGTTGCTCAGAGCCCCGTCCAGCCTGGCCTGGGATGTCTCCAGGGATGGTTCATCCACCACCTCTCTGCCCAACCTGGGCCAGGCTCTCACCACCCTCAGGGCCAACAATTCCTTCCTCATGTCCTGCCCGAATCTCCCTCCTTTAGTTTAAAACCATCACCCCTTGTCCTAGCTCAATGGGCCCTGCTGAAAAGTCTGTCCCCATCTTTCTAATTGGCCCCTTATAAGTCCAGAAAGGCCGCAATAAGGTCTCCCTGGAGCTTCTCTTCTCCAGGCTGAACACCCCAACTCTCTCCACCTGTCCTCATAGCAAAGGCGCATCAGCCCTCAGATCATCTTCATGGCCTCCTCCGGACTTGTTCCAACAGGTCCATGTCCCTCTTACTTTGAGGGCTCCAGAGCTGGGGGCAGCACTGCAGGTGGGGTCTCACCACAACACCCCTGCCCCGGCCCGCTGGCCACGCTGCTGGTGACACAGCCCAGGACCCGGCTGATTTCTGGGCTGCGAGTGCATGTTGCCAGCTCGCATTGAGCTTCTCATCAACCAACACTCCCAAGTCCTTCTCCTCAGGGCTGCTCTCAACCCATCCTCTGCCCAGCCTGGGCTGTGGTTGGGATTGCCCACCCACGGCTGGTGCCTGTGGTCCCACCACGACACGCTTCTAGTTCCACATCAGCTCCTGCTAACACCAGGGGATGTCACCTCGGGCGGCATTTGGTGACAGCTTCCCAGTTGGGCTCAAACAACCCTCCACCCCGCATGGGAGGGCTTGTGATGAGGTTCAGGAGAGCTGAACCCCTGCCAGGGAGCTGTCGGGTGTAGGGTGTCCCCAGAGCCCTGCTGTGGCCCTTCCTCCTTCTCCCAGCATCACCTCCACAGAGCCCCTGTGATGAAGGAAGGCAGCCAAGTGCACTAATTATGTCTCACTTAACGAGCCCATTCAGCGCTTTGTAAGCAGCCTGGCTGAGGGTGGCTCTGTCACCTCGGCGTGGTCCCTGTGCTGTGCCCCTGACCCCCAGGGGCTGGCAGCGAGGGCCAAGAGCTGAGCCCCCATATCCTATCACATGTCCTTGGGGCACAGGGAGGGGGTTTCTATGTCCCTGCTGCGTCCCTGACATCTCCACTCTCCCTCTCCTTGCAGGACGCCTCCATCGCCCACCGCTTCCACGTCATGCGAGAAAAGCACCCCGAGAAATTCAACAGCAGGTGAGGGCTGCTTGTGGTCACCCCAAAAGCTGGGTGCAGGGGGTGGATGTCCTGCTGCCACCATGCACCACGCCAAGGGGACATGCCGGATCCTGTCCCTCTCCCCGCAGGACAGCCCTGAGGAGATGGCCTGGTGTTCAGCCAACCTTAGGGGAAAGGCAGGGGACACGCAGGGCATGGCTGGCGGCAGGAGCCAGGACCAGCAGGGCTCTGGGTGCTCCTTCAGGCCCCAGGCAGCATGGCAGGCTGCTCGTACTTGGCCACGCACCCGATTACATTCATTCATGCTTTATAATCAGCACAGAATTCCAGGACGGGCAGGAGCAGGCAGGGCAGCGATGGCAGGGCAGGCAGCAGGTCGCAGCTCGCTCCTGCTGTGCTCAGGGCATGTGGAAATGGTGTAACAGCAGCAGGAGCCGTGGCTGGCGACCTCTCGTCCCCATGTTCAGCAAAACCCCCTAGAAAAACCCCAAATGGGCCCAAGTGTGCAGCACTGCTCTGGAAACTCATCTACCCTGGAAGAGCAGCACAGCGGCAGGTGCAGGGGATGAGCAGCGGTCACAGGCCTGGCTATCGGGAGGGGGCAAGGCAGGGTGCTGAGGTGACGTCCCCTCCCTGGAGTACCCCATTCCTGGCAGCCCCGTTGAGAGGTGACATCTTTGCACCCGATTCTGTGCTGAGGAACCTCCCATGCCACATCCTTCCCCTCGCGGATGCCTGAGCCACCCGAGCCACCCCTGCCCCAGGGCTGTGACGCCAGCGGGCCCCGCACATGATGGCTCATGTCTCCATCAACGACTCATGTCACCATTGCAATCTGGAATATTGTGTCCAGTTGTGGCCCCTCAGCTCCAGAAGGACAGGGAACTGCTGGAGAGAGTCCAGCGCAGCCACCAAGATGCTGAAGGGAGTGGAGCATCTCCCGTGTGAGGAAAGGCTGAGGGAGCTGGGGCTCTGGAGCTGGAGAAGAGGAGACTGAGGGGGGACTCATTCCTGGGGATCAATATGGAAAGGGGCAGTGTCAGGAGGATGGAGCCAGGCTCTTCTGGGTGACAACCAGTGACAGGACAAGGGGCAATGGGTGCAAACTGGAACACAGGAGGTTCCACTTAAAGATGAGAAGAAACTTGTTTGGGGTGAGGGTGGCAGAGCCTGGCCCAGGCTGCCCAGGGAGGCTGTGGAGTCTCCTTCTGTGCAGACATTCAAACCCGCCTGGACACCTTCCTGTGGAACCTCAGCTGGGTGTTCCTGCTCCATGGGGGGATTGCACTGGATGAGCTTTCCAGGTCCCTTCCAACCCCTGACACTCTGGGATTCTGTGTAATCCCGAGTGGGATGCTAATTGCAGCTCTGTGCCCCAGGATGAAGAACAAACTGTGGTACTTTGAATTCGGGACATCGGAGACCTTTGCGGCCACCTGCAAGAAGCTCCATGACTACGTGGAGGTGGAGGTGGGTTTCCCGGCGTGGTCCCTGGCTCCAGCCTCAGCACAAAGGCTTTTTAGGAGATGTCACCCGTGGGTGACAGACAGGGCTGTTCGGGCAGAGGGTGCCAGGGCAGCGTTGACCCCTCGCGGCGGGCACAGGACCTGCTCTTGCTGCAAAGCCAGCCAGCTGCATGCAGAAGAATAGCCCTGTATTTCCCCCCCTTTCCAGCTGTATTCGAGAGCGTGCCTGGAATATTCTCTGTGTAAACTCTGTGGCTGCTCCCAGTCCTCATTGGATGACATGGAAACAGCCTTTAATTAGAGTGGGGAGAAGGGCCCATGGTTGCTAAGAGCACTGTCATTTCTCCGCTGGTGCTGGGGGGGTTTGGGGCTTTGCTGTAAACTTCCACCTCTCCTTATCGCTTGATAAAGGAGCCTTTGATAACTGAGGCTGGAGGGTGAGGGGAAAAAAACAGCACTTGCTGCAAAGGGCCGGCGTGAGTCGGAGGAGGTGGTGGGCACAGAGTGGTAGGCAGGGAGCGTGGGCAGAGTCCGTGTCTGTGGGGTTGGGTGCTGCCAGAGATGGGTGCGAGTTGCCGCGCCGGCAGGAAAGCGTTAATCCCGCAGTATTTGAAGTTGAAAGCGCCAGCCTGTCCTCCCTCCGGCTCCCAGGCAACTGTCAGCCTTGCAGAGAAATGGCAGGTTTGTTTTGGAAATTGGCACTCGTTCCCCTCCAGCTCCTGGAAATGAATTTGCTTTTTTTCCCCCAGCTGCAAATTTCTAACTTCCAGCAGCGCTGCCAGCGCGCCGTCAGCTGCCCCTGCTCAAAGAGCCCATTGTAGCTCCCTGGCTCGCTCAGCGAGGAGGGGGGGAAATCAGTCCCCGCACCAGTGTGCTGGGCAACCATGGTCCTGCCCGCCCCCTGTGCCCCCAGGCCAGAACCTGCTCCTGCAGCATCCCCTGAAATCCTGCAGCCCACGCAGCCACCGCACTCCCGTCCCACTGCGGCCGGGTTGGTACCCGCTGCCTTGCAGGTGGGCAGGGGAGATGCAAGAGGCAGGGGAGATGCAGCGGGTAGGGGAGATGCAGTGGATAGGGGAGATGCAGTGGGTAGGGCAGATGCAGGAGGCAGGGGAGATGCAGTGGATAGGGGAGATGCAGCGGGCAGGGGAGATGCAGTGGGTAGGGGAGATGCAGGAGGCAGGGGAGATGCAGTGGATAGGGGAGATGCAGTGGACAGGGGAGATGCAGTGGGCAGGGGAGATGCAGTGGGTAGGGGAGATGCAGTGGATAGGGGAGATGCAGGAGGCAGGGGAGATGCAGTGGGTAGGGGAGATGCAGTGGACAGGGGAGATGCAGTGGATAGGGGAGATGCAGTGGATAGGGGAGATGCAGTGGGCAGGGGAGATGCAGGGGGTAGGGGAGATGCAGTGGATAGGGGAGATGCAGTGGATAGGGGAGATGCAGTGGATAGGGGAGATGCAGCGGGCAGGGAAGATGCAGTGGATAGGGGAGATGCAGTGGGTAGGGGAGATGCAGCGGGCAGGGGAGATGCAGTGGATAGGGGAGATGCAGCGGGCAGGGGAGATGCAGTGGGTAGGGGAGATGCAGTGGATAGGGAAGATGCAGTGGATAGGGGAGATGCAGCGGGCAGGGGAGATGCAGGGGGTAGGGGAGATGCAGTGGATAGGGGAGATGCAGTGGATAGGGGAGATGCAGTGGATAGGGGAGATGCAGCGGGCAGGGAAGATGCAGTGGATAGGGGAGATGCAGGGGGCAGGGGAGATGCAGTGGATAGGGGAGATGCAGTGGATAGGGGAGATGCAGCGGGCAGGGGAGATGCAGTGGATAGGGGAGATGCAGTGGGTAGGGGAGATGCAGTGGACAGGGGAGATGCAGTGGGCAGGAGAGATGCAGTGGGCAGGGGAGATGCAGCGGGCAGGGGAGATGCAGTGGATAGGGGAGATGCAGTGGATAGGGGAGATGCAGCGGGCAGGGAAGATGCAGCGGGCAGGGGAGATGCAGTGGATAGGGGAGATGCAGCGGGCAGGGAAGATGCAGCGGGCAGGGGAGATGCAGCGGGCAGGGGAGATGCAGTGGATAGGGGAGATGCAGCGGGCAGGGGAGATGCAGTGGATAGGGGAGATGCAGTGGATAGGGGAGATGCAGTGGGCAGGGGAGATGCAGGAAGCAGGAACGATGCCTGCGGTCGGGGGCGATGCTCAGCTTGGCCGGGCATGGGATGTGTGGTCCATTCCCCAAAACAATCAGAGCCCTCTCACTTGGTACCCACTGCTCAGACTGTCAGGATTTTTTCTCCTCCTACAAATATCTTTAAAATGTATCGAGAAATTAGGGATTTGCATCCTTCACAAGCCTTGGAGAGGCAGCTCTTCACTCACAAACAAGAAGACTCCTGCCTTTCGCTTTCAACACAAGGCTGAAAATACATCTTGGAGCATCAGGGGAGGCAGAGCAGATCTGAACATAAGAGGCATTTTGCTCATTTAATGCTCAGGGCGTTAAAAATAAGCTCAAGACCTTCCCTCTTTGCTAGAGGAAAGCAACTGAAATCAAAGCAGCGCTGAGGGTTCATCGGCACATTTGCGTTCCTCTTGGCAAAGCAAAAGAGGCCAGAAATGCCATCGCAGCCCTGAAACACGAGGAAAATAATGTGCTGGTACTTGCCGAAATGCAGCGTGGCAGACAGAGAGCAGGTGCAGAAAGGAATGTCCAAATGCTCTAGAGAAAACACATTCCAACGGGTTTTGGGTTTGAATGGGTTGAAGAGGTATCTAGAAAGAGGATCCAGCCTTGTCTGGGTAGCAGGAGAGGGAGAAGGCCTCAAGTTAAGAGATGCATTTCCATGGCTGCTGCTTCCAGTCCTGTGGGAAAGCCGCAGACAAGAGATGTTTTACCTTTTACAGGGAATTTTCAGCAGGACCTGTCCTGCTCTACAGCAGCAAAGCCCAGGACACCAGTTCTGTGTGCTGGCTTGTGGTTTTCCCTCCCAAAACTGACATTTTTTCCTCTGACAACTTTCCTGTCATTTCCTTCCAACCTCATTTCCAAATTGTAGTTGAAGACAAACTATTTCGAGTTAGGTTGTGGGCAGACAAACTTTTGGAGATTTTGGAGTCAGTTTGAACAGGGGGAGGTGGGGAAGCACGTGCTGGAGGAACATGGCTGGAGGTGGCTCTGGGGCTGAGGCAGGATTGCATCCTCTTCATGGTCACATCACTGAGCCTGGTGAGGTTTTATGTGCTCTCATAGGAAATTTGTTTTTCGAAACTGCCATCTCAGATATGTAGTAAAACCCATATTGTGACAGTGGGGAAAGCAGCACAAGGAACGGAATCATAGAATCATCTTGGTTGGAAGAGAAAGGGGAGGTGCTGGTTGGCAGCCCCAGAAAAGCAAAGTCAGGAGGGGTGGGTGTTTGTTTGCACCCCCGGTCCCTGAGTGCCTGTGCCACCCTGGGGCAGGTTTGCTCTGGGGACCGACTATGCTGGGGGCTCTTTTGGTGGGCAGAGGAGGCTGGGCACACAGTGCTGGGCACACGGTGCTGGGCACACGGCGCTGGGGACACGGTGCTGGGCACCCTGCACCGGGCACCAGCTGCCCCCGCCCGCTGCCTGACACTGCTCATGTGCCTGGCAGTGCGATGGGACCCTGCTCGACCTGAGCAACGCATCCCTGGAGGGCATCGCCGTCCTCAACATCCCCAGCATGTACGGCGGCTCCAACCTCTGGGGCGAGACCAAGAAGCAGCGCGGTTACAACCGCCTGGGGAAAAAAGCACCGGAGAAGCTGCCTGCCACGGTGGTCACCGACGCCAAGGAGCTCAAGTTCTGTGTGCAGGGTGAGCGGGGTTTGGCGGGGGCAGCGGGGTTTGCACAGGGAGGTGACAGCTCGGGGGTTCCTGTATGGTGCCTGTGGGGCTGGAAGCAAAGCTGCAGAGCTGGCACCGATGGCATTTGGGAGCATTCTCCCCCGCTCCTCACAGCGCTGCCAGCCTGGCGGGGGGGTCGGGAACGGCAGGACACCCATGCTGTGCTCCGGCCACCACCTCACACCCGCTGCTGTGGCCACCAGTGCTGTCCCCACAGAATCACAGAATCCCAGAACGTCAGGGGCTGGAAGGGCCCTGTAAATCTCATCCAGTGCAATCCCCCCATGGAGCAGGAACACCCAGCTGAGGTTCCACAGGAAGGTGTCCAGGCGGGTTTGAATGTCTGCACAGAAGGAGACTCCACAACCTCCCTGGGCAGCCTGGGCCAGGCTCTGCCACCCTCACCCCAAACAAGTTTCTTCTCATCTTTCAGCGGAACCTCCTGTGTTCCAGTTTGCACCCATTGCCCCTTGTCCTGTCACTGGTTGTCACCCAGAAGAGCCTGGCTCCATCCTCCTGACACTCCCCCTTTCCATATTGATCCCCAGGAATGAGTCCCCCCTCAGTCTCCTCTTCTCCAGCTCCAGAGCCCCAGCTCCCTCAGCCTTTCCTCACACGGGAGATGCTCCACTCCCTTCAGCATCTTCGTGGCTCGGGCACAGGCAGGGCACCCGCAGCCCAAAGTGCTGGCGGGGTCCCCAACAGAGAGCAAGGCATTGGAAAACGGGTAGTAAAATAGGCCAAAGTGCCTGGATTTTCCACCTCTCACAAGCTGGGGCTGGGGTGGGAAACAGCCACGGTGCCACCGGCCATGCCAGGCTGTCACCAGCTGCCCCTCCCCAGGTGAAACCAGCAGGGAGCAGGGCAGAGGAAAAGCCAGTTCTAAAGGTGGCAAGAGGCCGTGGGGTCTGTCCTCTGGGCACATCTCCACTTGTGCATGGGTGGGGTGCTTCTCTGGTGGGGGTTTCCACCAGGGTGAAAGAGTATCCCGAAAGGAGTGAGAGATGGAGCAAGTTGTGCTGGCACCGGGAGCCTTTGCAGGTGGCCCAGAAGAGCAGGAGGAGCTGGCAAAAGGGGAGATGTCCTGGGATTTGAGGAGATCCCTCCCAGGGAGGGTTTCCCCTGTTCACCCCAGCTCCAGGTGCCACAGGAATGTGGTTCAGACACGTAGCACCAGGCAGTTTTGGACCCGGAGTATTTTTGCTTTAGGGATTTTGAGCAGTGGCATTGGGCAGTGTCCAGGCGCTGGGTACAACAGGACATGTCCCCGTGGTGCCAGCAGCCTGGCTGCCCTGTGGGGTACCCAGCAGCCCCAGTGTGCTGGCCCTGACGTTTTGGATGCTGGTGGAAGGCACAGCATCCCTGGGGATGGGGGAACCAATTCGGATCCCTTTCTCTTGCCTGGAGTAAAGGAGTCTGAGGGGAGACCTCACTCTCTACAACTACTTGAAAGGAGGTTGTAGCATGGAGGGTGTTGGTCTGTTCTCCCAAGTAATGAGCGCCAGGATGAAAGGAAACGGCCTCAAGTTGCGCCAGGGGAGGTTGAGGTTGGATCTGGGGAACAATTTCTTCCCCAAAGGGCTGTGGGGCATTGGAACAGGCTGCCCAGGGCAGTGCTGGAGTCACCATCCCTGGAGGGTTGGACAGACGGACATGAGGTTCTCAGGACATGGGGCAGTGCCAGAGGTGGGGGAACAGTTGGACTTGATCGGCTTGAGGGGCTTTTCCAACCAAAATTATGATTCTGTGATTCTCTTGCAGACCTCAGTGACCAACTCCTGGAGGTGGTGGGTCTGGAGGGCGCGATGGAGATGGGGCAGATCTACACGGGGCTGAAGAGCGCTGGGAAGAGACTGGCGCAGTGTTCTTCCGTCACCATCAGGTATTTGTCCCTGTCCTGGCTGAGTGCCTGACTGATGGCCACAGCCGGTGTCCATGTCACCCTGTGCTCCCTCTCTTTGTGCCTTGCAGGACATCCAAGCTGCTGCCCATGCAGGTGGACGGGGAGCCCTGGATGCAGCCGGCCTGCACCGTGAGTCCCCAGGGAGGGGGCAGGGGGCGGGCAGGGCCGTGGGGACAGGGACATGCTCATATCTTGTCGGGTGGGTGGGGGCAGTGGGGACCCCACCAGCTGGCAGGCAGGAATCCTCTGCGTGTCCCAGCGCTGCCTGGATGGGCTTGCGCGGCTGTTCCCCCCATGCAGCACAGCGTTTAACAGCCCGGCCTGCGGGGAGGCAGCTCCTCGCCCAGGGCTGAGCTGCCCCCCGCTTGCTCGGGTTGCTTCCAGGCTGGGGAATGCCTGGGAGGGCTCAGAACCCAGCAGCTCCTTGCTGAGCTGGGGTTTTCACTTCTTTTTAGGTCAGAATTACACATAAAAGCCAAGTGCCAATGCTGCTGGGCCCCCCACAGAAGAGCAGCTTCTTTTTCCTGAAGAGGAGAAACCGAACTCGAGATTAAGCAGCATGCAAGGAGCCCAGAGGCACCCAGCGTCCTGTCCCTTTGCAGAGGGTCCCCAAATCCCTCAGTGGGGAGAAAAAACACCCCCCGAGCGCGGCGGGGATGATTTGTCCTGGGAAGGTCTTAGAGGCTCCTTCCCAACCACCGCAAGCATCTTCTCCAGCCGGGATGGGAGCGTTGGGCGAAGGCAGGCTGACACACGGGGAACCATTTGCTGGAGCAGAACTAAGACTATTGAGTTTTTTTCCCCTTTATTTAAATAATTCCCCGCCCCGCCTCGGCAATGCTGCAAACAAACGTGCTCCTGAGAAAATGCCAAGCTTCACTTATTTATTTTTAAACCTCTTGAAGGACACTTGATGTTTTGTTGCACTGGCTTTGTGTCCACCAGCCCCTTGCACCTTGGAGAAGTGATTCATTTTCTCAGCACAGAGGAGGTGCTCTCTGCCGTGCCTTCCCGTGGGTGCGAAACAGATGCAAAGACACTGCCGGTGTGGGGAGCCACGAGGTGTGGGACGGGCTGGGGCCATGTGGTGCTTTGGCCACGGGGACAAGCCTGGGGTGGACAGGAGGAGACTGTGTTTTGATGTGGAAACAGATAAAAAAGAGATTTTAGCAGGGAGCTGCCAACCCTGGGACACCCTTGTGCCCCGGCTCCAGGCTTCTTATTCATATTTATGTATTTATTTAGCAAACTTTTGGGGGACTTTGGGGGTCACCTTCTTTTTTTGAACTCGGGTTGGACACGAACACCACCTCCTTTCTCTGCTGGCTGCACCCACGGCGCCTCCATCCACGTGGACTTTCCTCTCTCCTAAAGCCTGCCAGACTGTGCCAGGGGCTGGGGACCCTGGGGACAGACATCCAGAAGCCTTTTCACTCGGAAGTGTCCCCCTCACCTTTTCACCCGGCTCCTCCTGTGCTTCGCCAGCCCGATGCTCTCCTCGCAACGGCTGACGCCGCCTCTGATGCCCCCGGATGGCTGCGGGGAGTGGGGGGATCTGACAGCCACGTCTCCCCCCAGCCCACCCCAAACCCCAGGAGCTTCGCAGGCGCTGCTGCCGGCGCTGCCGCCTGGCCGCTCCTCTTCTCCTCGCCCAGCCGACTGCCGGAGCCTGGCCGGGATGCAACGGCAGGTTTGGTGGCCTCACCCACGCATCCCCAACCAGGCGTAAGGGGACAGACTGCGGGACGCAGCTTCACCCTGGGACAAGATGGGGACCAGCAAACGGCCGCCTGCCTGGAGGAGGTGGTGGGGCTGGATGTGTTCTCACTCCATGGTGCTCCCAGGGGCCCATGGAAAGGGCCGCTGGCTGCTGGTTGCTTCTGCAGGCGCCTGCTTCCTCCTGCTGTGGTCCTGCCTGGGGGCACGTCCAGCTCCCAAATCAGCCCCTGCTCCCAGGCAGCTCCCCTGTGTCACTGGGAGCGAGCTGGGAGCGGCATGTGCCCTGTGGATGTTGCTGCGGGCCGGAAAACCACTGCTTGTCCCTGCTTTGCCCCTGCTGCAGGAACCCCCGTCTGGGACAAGCCACCCTGTCCTCCCCAGTGACCCAGAACCCGGTCCCTCCTCAGGCTGTAGGTCCCCATTGAATAGCATCACCCCAGCGGTGCAGAGAGTGCTGCTGTCATTACGTTTCAGGGTGAACAGTGAGCGGTTTGTCACCCTCCCCGGGCAGGGACAGTGCTGTTGTGCCCCCAGCCAAGCTGTAGCTCTGGGACGGCTCTGGTAGGCGTTGTACAGCCCTGCAACACGGGAGGAGGCAGCGCGTCCCCAGGGGAGCCCAGCCGGGCTCCAGACCCCCAGGCCCCCTCAAGGACCCAGCCAGAAGGCGCAGAGGTCACCACAGCTCAGCAGAGCCATGACCTGCACACACGGGCACCCACCGTATGTATCTCCACCCTCCTCCTCATCACCCCGGGCTGCTGTTAATGAGTAGCCAGGTGAAAGCGTAGGGGAGCAAAGCCAAATAACCGCTGGGTGCCACAGGTGTGTTCTGTGCCTCACGGCTTGGGCGCTTGGGGAGGGTGAATGAAAAACTTCAGCCATCTCCCGAGCTTTGCTGCAGGCAGGTGCTGGGCTTGGTCTGTGGGATGAAAACGTACAAGGTCAGCAGCAGGTTTGACTCCACTCCCCTGCCCGATCGGCCTCCACATGGAGTTTTATCCTAGGGCTCTGATGAGAAAGTGCCTGTGTGGAGTCAGCAGCAGTTTTCCCCACAGGCCTGGTCACGGTTTGCTGGGCTCCGAGCAAAGAGCAGCACACGGGGCTCTGCTGTGCTTTGCCATCGCTGGTGGTGGAGCCTTGGGAAGCAACTGGGCTCTGTGCCCATACCCACAGCCGTGGGTGCGGCAGCGTGCTGGGGTGAGGAGCGCTCGTTGGAGCTCCAGGCCAGGGGGCAGCACTCAGACGTGTCCTGCAGAGCCACCAGCCTGGGCCAGCGGGACCATGGCAGACCAGCAGCAGGCTGCCAAGAGCCATGGGCTCCAACAGAGACATTCCCTTCTGACGATCAGTGAGACGGTCCCTGCCACCTCCCCCTGGGGACACAGCTTCCACCCGCTCCTGCAGTGCCAAAGCCACAGTTCAACGGGCCTGGCAGCTAATGACCTCCTCAGTCCAATGGTGCAAAGGTCTCCAGCCCAGGAGGGGACCTGCAGGGGTTGGGACACTGGCCCAGCCGTCCCCAGCTCCCAGGAGGAGTACACCATGCAGCCAAGGGGCACTCAAGGCTCTGACACCCCTCGTCCCCCTTGCTGTCTCTTGCTTCAGCCCATTTGTCCCCTGAAGGCTGCGTGATGGAGCGGGAGCCCCCAAACACCCGCCTCCAGCTGCAGGCACCAGTATGGATGCCCAAGCACCCTGCTGAGCCAACACTGTGCTGCGGGACCCCCAGAAGCTGGGGAATCCCATCCCAGGGGGTCCCCAGCCCAGTGCTGGCTCCAGCCCCACTCCCCGCCGTGTGCGTCGCCGTGGTTGCCTGCATGGAAATGGCAATGTCCGTAGCGTAGCGCGTGTTGCCGTGTACACCCGGGCTGCTGTGGGCTTGCCTCAAATAAAGATGGTGATTAAATACTTGGCTGGTCCTGGGGTGCACCAGGGATCCTCAATTCCCAGCCAATCCCCACCTTCGGGGACTCCAACGGCGGGTGCACAATTCCAGGTGCCGGGGCTGAAGGGACGTTGTTGGTGCAGCACAATGGAGCAGCACTCAACAGGACCTGCAAACAGCTAAATTTGGACACTGCCTTTTTTTTTTTAATGTTTTTTTTTTCCTGAGCAGACTCTAAATTTAGCAGGCGCCGGTCACCATCCCCCCTCCTGCCCTGGCTCTGCAGGGTCCCCCTGCAGCTACCACCTGCCCGCCCCACGGCTGTGCTTGCTTGGCCCCCGTCACCTGTCGCCATGCCGGGTGGTAGCACAAGGCCCCAGAGGTGCTGAGCAGCCCCAGCCGGTGCTGGGGCCACGGCCGCCTTGGGTCAGCAGTTATGCCCAGCTCTGTGATGGCCCGGCTCGTCCCCAGCAGCCCGCCTTACTCCCCAGCCCAGGTTTTGCCACCTGCCCGCCCGTGTGTCATCTGCTAATTTTACCAGCGGTGATTTAATCCCGGTTGCCTGCATGCAGAGGGGAAGTGAGATGCCAGTGCCTGCAGAGCCCCCCGGGAGTGTTCCCGGGAGGCAAGGACACCCTGTGCCCTCTGCATGCTCCCCCCGCCAACGTGCAGGCACCCAGTGGGCAGTGTATTGTGGCAGCCTCCCCGCCATTTCACCCTGGACACAATGGGAGATGAGCTACCTGCCATTACCAACATCATCCCTGGCAGATGATGGTGGCCTTGGGGGACAGTCGTGGCCCTGAGGGACTCTGGAAGCCCATCAATACCCCAACATCAGCAGAGAAGTTCCCACCAGAAGCCCAGAGATGTGCCAGGCAGCCCTCCCAGGACACCAGCAAGTTCATGGCCAGAGGCAGAGGATTTCAAAATGCAGTTTTCCTAAGCCCTGGGCATCTCCCCAGTATTCAAGCAGAGGACTCCCCTCCTTCCCAAGCTGAGCAGAGCAGCGTTTAACTGAGCATTACCCCTTTTTTCTCCCCTCTCCAGCAAGATTTTCCCAGCAAGGCCTCTACATAGGCCATTTATCCTGCTCTGTGAGCAGCCACCGGCAGGTCTCCGTGGAGGATCTCACTGTCCATTACAGATGGGGAAACTGAGGCACTTGGCAGAGCACTGCCTCGGTGGCGCCCCTGGCAGGCCCCTGGCAGCAGGGCTCTGTCCTAAACCCGTTCCCAATCCTCTGAGCCATTTGCAGCCCTGCAAGGGCTTGTGTCCACAAACTCGCTCAAGGGGACTCACAGCCATGGCAGCCCCAAAGCCCCTGAAAGTGGGAACTCTTCTCTATGGCCAAAGAGCCTTTCCAAAAGGGAAACCTGCCTGCAGGATCCCTGCAGGGGACAGGCTGCCAAAACCAGCACTCAGGCGGGGATTAGCCCCAGGTTCACAGTGGGACCCGTGTGACACTGTCCTGCTTGTGCGAATCAATCGCTGGAGAAAGCAGAAGGGACCCCATGGTGTGTGCAGAAGAGCTCCCCTGGTGTGTGAGGCTCAAGGTCCATTCCATCTGCTGAGCTTACTGGGTGGCAGGTTTTTGGGCTCCATCCCCCCGGATCCGGCCGCCTGGGATGTCCCACCAAGCCCCCAAAATCGCCCGTTACCCCCGCACAGCCCCCCCTGCCGCGGAGAAGGCCGCGGCCCCTTTAAATCCTGAGCTGCCCCAGCCCCACCCGCCAGCTTCTTCTCCCTTCTATTTTTTTATGAATGAAAAACGTTCTCCGCAGCCCATGCAAATCCCGCTGCGCCCATTGGCTGCCACCGCCCCCTCCCACCCAACGGCCTCAATGGTGCTCGGCGGAGCGGCGCGCGGGCGGGCGCCTAGCGGCCCTGCAGCCAATCAGAAGGCGTGGGCGCCCGAGCGGAGGCTTCCCATTGGCCGGCGCGGAGGGTAAACAAGCGGCGCGGGGCGGGGCGCAGCGGAGGCCGCTGGTTCGGGGCGGCGGGGCCGGCGCAGAGCGGAGCGCGGTCCCCGGGCGAGCAGCGGTGGCGGCGGCGCCTTCCCGGGCCCCGCCGCGGCCGAGCCCCAGTCCCGGTCCGAGTTCGCGGCGCCCCGGCCGGGTATGCGGGGTCTGACGGCGCGGAGCGGTGCGGTCAGGGGCGGGGGCGTTGTTTATGAATGGCGCGGGCCGCGCGGTGTGAATGGCGGGGGGCGCGCGCGAGCGCGCGCGGGGGAGGAGGAGGGGGGGGCGGAGTTTATGAATGGATCTGCGCGGGGCGGCGTGGGAACGGGTTTGGCTGCGGTGCGGCCCTGCAGCGCCGAGCACCGGCCGGGGCGGCGGGACGCGGCCGCAGGGCCAGGGGAGGCGAAGCCAAGCCAAGCCAAGCCAAGCGAAGCGGCGCGGCCGGGCTCCCTCCTCCCGGGCTCCCTCCTCCCGGGTTCACGGCGCGTGATGTCACGGCCGTTTCTATAGAAATTGAGTGACATCACGAGCCGGGGGGCTGCGACCCGCCACGGCAGGAGCGGCGACCGGCTCCCCGGGGAAGCGCACCCCCATCGAGCCAGCCTCGGGGGCCGCACCAGCCAGGGCCTGAGCCCCCCCTGCCCTCTCTTCCACCCCCCCCAGCCGCGCACCTGCCGGAGCCCGGGTGGGACCCCCTTTCCCGGGCCGGCGTCGATGCTGAGCGGGCCGGGGGCACTGCCCGCCTCCCCCGCACCATGGACGGCTTCTACGACCAGCAGGTTCCCTTCATGGGCCCCGGGGTAAGTTTTCCCTGTGCCCCCTCTCTCCTTGGGCATCCCCCGTCCTTGGGGGCTCCCCCCATCCTTGGGGGCTGCCGCCCTCACCAGCCGCTCTCCCTGCTCGCCGCAGAAGTCCTGCACGGAGGAGGGCCGAGGCCGGCCGGGCTCCGATAGGAAAAGGAAATTTTTGGAGACTGACCTGGCCCACGACTCGGAAGGTAGGCAGGGCTGGCCCCAGCGGCTGTGCCCTCGCTGCAGCCCTGGGAGACCACTCTCCTTGTGTTGGCCTGTTCAGAAATAATCCTGCGAATAATGGCAGTTTTATTTATTCTTCTGTGGGGTGCATAAGTCTTTCACTCTGTTCCAGAGCTCTTCCAGGATCTCAGCCAGCTCCAAGAGGCCTGGCTAGCTGAAGGCAAGTCCTCACCTCCGCCTTTTGCTGTGTAAAATCTCTCCCTGAGCATTTTTTTGTGAACTGAAAACAGCATAAACCAACTTTTTTTTTCTTTTTATCTTTTCTTTTTTTTTGTAGCTCAGGTCCCTGATGATGAACAATTTGTCCCGGATTTCCAGTCTGACAACTGTAAGTGATTGTTCTGGGTTTTCATTCTCCAGAGGGGGAAATGTTTGGGTGCCTGTGCAAAACCTCGTGTTGGGTTTGGAGCTGTTTCCTTGGGAAGGCTGGTGTTGCTGGGGCTGAAACCATGAAATCAGAGGCTTTTGGGAGAAAGCACGTGCGGTTTGGGTTCATCGAGGTGAAACTTGCAACGTCTTGTCTTTTGTAAATATGGAAAATTATAGCCAAACGCATGGAAATGTCTCTAACTGATCTCTGGGCTCCTCTGAGACTCACTGCTTGTTCATAGTAGTGTTGATTTGCTTATAAACGCTCCTTTTCCTTTTCAAGTGGATGCGAGAGCCCGTGCTGGGCTGCTTGCTTAGCCACAATCTCTGCAGTTTCTGGAGCTTTTTACAGCCCTGGCCCAGCGCTGTTGGCAAGAGCGGACCTGAGCGGTGAAACTTGAGCCGCTTTAAGCAGCGTTAATCACTGGCAAGCGAGCGCGTTTCAAAGGAGGCCAGTGAAAATGCCGTCCCTCTTGAATTGCATAAGAGCGAGAGTTGGTTGGGAGCCGCGGTTTGTTGCTGGAACGGGTTGGCGGCGAGGGCCGGGGCTGCGGAGCGGCGGGTGGTGCTCGGGCGCTGGCTCTTGGGCGCTGAGGCTCGGTCGGAGGGGAAGGCGGGGGGGATCAGGATGTTTTGGGTCGTTACCTGGCAAACAGAAGTGGTAGCTTGGTGTTAGTGGCTGCGTTTTGCTGCTGAGCCAGCCAGCTCCAGAACTTAAAGGAAATCAAATTTAGCCTGCAGTCGAACAGATTTTTTCATTCCAGCTTTGTCACAGCATGCAGCAGGGTATCTTCTCCTACAGCAAACGCATGTTAATTATTGCTCTTTGATTACTTCTGAGTGGGAAGCTTGCCATTAAACTGTTCCAGACAGCCCAAGTTTCAGATGCTCTTTTTTCCCTTGTCTCCCCTGAGATAAAAGGCGAGCCCAGAGTCAGAAACGCAACTGGCTGTTGACATCCTAGCGCAGCCCGGCAGCTCTTGCTTGGAGCGGTAGAAACTGCAGCGTGCGTGGGAGGGTGGCTCTTAGAGCTGAAGCTGTTTCCAGTGCCTTTTGGCAGTCTCTTGTTTCCTTCTAACCTGGAGAACTCAGAGAGAAGAGACAAACTTTTCTGGGTGATGCAGTGAGAGGAAGGTGGGGTAGGGGAAAAAAAGGTATTTTGTCGAGACTTAAAATGTTCTCCTGACCTGCTTGGCCTCTGTAGACCCGATGTCAAAAGGACTTTGTCACTTGAAAGGAGATATTCCTGCTCTGATCACCTTCCGTAACTTTCCGGCAGGGACAAAGCAAAGGTTTCCATCAGTGCTGCACCAGGGGCCGTGCCAGCTGGGCTGGGACTCAGACCGGGACGGAGGGTGATGGGGAGCCCAGCTCTTCCATACCAGCACTGGGAAGCATTTAAAGAGAGAAAAGCCTCTAGCTTGCAGCTTTGAGGTCCTATCCTCTCATTTCACTCTGGTTTTGAACTGTGTGTGGTGTAGAAAGAAAAAGAGGGATGAATTTGGCGCAGCCTCCCCCTGCGTCCAGCAGGAACGTGCACCTTTCCCAGGCTGTGGTCACAGTGGGGCTCAGCGCCCCATAGCTCCCAGGGGAAAGGAAATCTTTCCCTAGCCCATACAGATGTTTGTGGATACACATTGGACTCTGGTTCTGCAGTTGTGTTGCTCTGTGCCTTTTCCCTGAGGAAGCTGCTGCTCTCTTTTACCCTGAGCAAACCAGCTCCATCTCCTGCTCCGTGGCCCTGGCATCCCCAGGGCCAAGCTTCCTCGGCGGAGCAGCAGAAAGGGACAAACCAGGCTTAGTTTTGACGCTGTTGCTGTGGGGAATGCTGCCACGTGGGCCGTGTTGAGTCTCGGACACGCTCTGAACCGCAGCATCATTCTTGCCTTGCTAAAAACCCTCACCGCACATCAGCTGGAGGAAATCCCACCGTGGGGCTGGGGAAAGCAGGGCTCCTCTGCGAGGGGGATGTGTTGTTCTTGGCTCCCGAGCAGCCACAGGCCGGGTTTGGTGCTTTGTAGCGAACTGGAGAAGTGGCAGATCCTTCCGGGGTGACTCTGCAGAGCTCACCGTGCCGCGGCCTCGGCCAAGGGTCCGTGCGGGTTTTCTGGCTTTCTGGATCCTGGTGAGAAGGGAATACGTACAATGTGTTAATCAGATTTTTAAATAATTGAGGAGCGATGAGGTTGTGCTGGGGAGATCGAGCTTTGCCATTTGCAGGGTTTGCTCCCTGGGGCCCTTGGGCACCCTGCACGGGTGGCGCGTGGCTGAAGCCACGGGCATGGCACGGAGCGGGTTTCTTACGCACCAAAATGAAAGCAGGAGGTTTGTTTTTGAGGAAGGGTTGTTTAAACAAAGGAAAGCAGGAGCCTGGCTTCTATTTCTGGCTCCTCTCCTGGTGTGACCTTGGGTGCGTCCTGTAGTGCTGGGGATGGAGGGGCAGGCGGGGAGCTTGGCTCCCAGGTGACGGCTTGAGCAGGTGCCAAGGTCCCCAGCCGGTGGCCGGGCTGGAAACGGTGGTTTGGCTGCCTTCCCCATGGCTTGGGCAGTGGGTGCGACCAGCAACAAGCCAGCGAGTTTGGTCCTGGCACTTGCTCTCTTAGAGGTCCAGTTGCGCTGATGGTTGGGAACAATGTGCCCTGTCCTCCACTGATGGGTTCAGTGGGAATTTGCAGCCCCAAGCAGCTTTGGGGTGGCACCTTTCTCACAGGAGAGCTCTTGGCCGGAGGTTGATGTTCGGGGCATCTCCAGCGTGGCTGGGGTGGGACGCCTGTGCCATCTTGCCGGCTGGGCACAGCAGTGGCACTTGTGGCTGCTCCCCTTGCCCAGCCTCCTGCCCCCAGCGGGGGGCTGCCCAGCACCCATGGGTGCTCTCTCCGCTCCTGCAGCTCAGGCCCGGTGCGGGTGTGCCGAGGTTTGTTCTCTGGCCCCGTCTATAGTTAAGCTGCTCCCTCTGCCTATTTTTATCATTTTTTTTAGCTTTTAATTACAGCGCTGAGCACAGGACCAGAAAGGTTCAAAGCGCTCGTGCACCCACTGCACTGCTTGGGCAGGACAGCCCCTTCCCTGGGAACCCTCCTGCTGCCTTCCCTGCCCCCGCCTGGCTGCTGGGGACCCAAACCCAGCTCTTTTTCCCCCAGAAAAGCCACGCCACCAGCCTGGGTGCCCCCCGAGCCTCCCACTGCCAGGCGCCCCGGCCTCGCTGCGCCCACCGGCCATGAGCTCGGCGGCAAGAGCGTCTTGCCGAGCAGCCCCGGCCGGCCCCGCCGTGTTTGTGTAAGGAATTCAAATGTTGCACAAAGTCCAGGCTCGGCCAGCTGGTCTCTGTTAGGATCTTAAGGCTTTCTTGAATGGCAGTGCTAAAGCTCTGGGGAAATTTTTCTCTTCTTTTTATTTTTTTCCCCTGGCCGCATGAATGGAGCGCTCCAAATTGTTTGTGAATGGAGGGTGGTGCCTGCTCAGAGACTTTTTTCAATGAATAACCAGACCCCATTGTACGGCTGGCGGAAAAACAACCAGCTCCAACAACACGGAGCTTGTTAGGGAGAAACATGCCTGCGATAGGCAGCTGGAGCCCTTCCAAAACCCGTTCCACTTGGCTTTCCCGGGGCTCGCGGGGAGCCCGGGCTCTGCCGCCGCCGCGCCGGCCCCCCGTTAAGGCTGGAAATGCTGAGAGCGGCAGAAGCTCGCTGGGGGGGGCGGAGGAGGGGGGCAAATCCGGCTGGGGAGCGGGTGGAAGGCGTGCGGGGGGCTGTGCTGGCTCAGCGCTGGGCTTCATGTTTCAAATCCTCCTTGGTTGGGGGGGTTTTATGCCCTTGGTACCAGCTGTGCTGGGCCGTTGAGGGGGGAGTCAGCAGCTCTTTAAAGGGTTTGACAAATTAGGGGAGCAGCTAATTACCTGGCAAGCTGTGACCAGTTGTCCTGGAGCTATTTGCTCCTCTCCACTGTAGCTGGGCTGTGTTTAGACATTGCATGAAGCTAATACTCCACTTCCGATTAGTCTTGGCTCTTCTCTGCAGGCACTATTTAGGTAAAGATCTCTGAGGCGCTTTCCCTTTCCTGGAGTGCCTGCTTTTAGAAATTAATTAGCTTAAGTGTATATTACTCGGTTTAAAATTATATATAGCGAGTGGGCTTGGGGGCCCTGGGAAGGATTTGTGTTAAATGGGACACTTGCCACTTGAACTCATACAGTTGTGGCACCCCGGGACTGGGTCCCCTTGGCTGGGGGAAGGTGAATCCCACTGAGCTGCTTCCCAACTCCTGAGCTGCCCATTCCCCACTGGCAGCCCTTGCTTTGCACCTCTTGCCGTGTGCTGTTCCCCTCTCAGGTCCCATGGGGGACTGTCTACCCCTCTGTGACCAATGTCCTGGGCTGGAGGGACCGTCCCAGCCCTGGGAGCGCTGGTTTTCCCCTGCAGAAGTCAGCCGTGCCACCCTGGCTCGCCCCACTGGTGCGTCAGGGTCTGTCGAGGCACCGCGCTGCCATAGCAAGCGATAGGACAAGGGAAAACAGCCTCAAGTTGTGCCAGGAGAGGCTGAGGTTGGATCTGGGGAACAATTTCTTCCCCAAAGGGCTGCGGGGCATTGGAACAGGCTGCCCAGGGCAGTGCTGGAGTCACCATCCCTGGAGGGTTGGACAGACGGACATGAGGTTCTCAGGACATGGGGCAGTGCCAGTGGTGGGGGAACAGTTGGACTCAATAGTCTCGTGGGTCTCTTCCAACCAAAATGATTCTATGGCTTTGTTGCCTGTTGCTCCTGCGGGGTTGATTTGGCACCCGATTCCCAAACAAAGAACACCTCAGCAGATGCTGCCGGGGGTGACATCCCCGTCACCTTGTCCCGTGCGGGTGAGCCCGTATCCTCCTCTCTCCCGCTGCAGTGGTCCTGCACGCCCCACCTCCGGCCAAGATCAAGCGGGAGCTGCACAGCCCTTCCTCGGAGCTGTCGTCCTGCAGCCACGAGCAGGCGCTCTGTGCTGGCTACGGGGACAAGTGCCTCTACAACTGCTGGTAGGTATCGTGGGGCAGCCGCTGCCCGCAGCCTCCTGGGGTGACAGCGCGGGGACTTGTGTGTCGCTGTGTGCCCTGCGGAGGTGTCCTGGTTAGCGTGGCCATCAGCCCCTGCCCCTGTTCCCTCCGCAGTGCCTATGATAGGAAGCCCCCCGCCGGGTTCAAGCCATTAACGCCGCCCGCCACGCCGGTGTCCCCCGCGCACCAGGGATCGGCCCTGCTACCGCCAGCCCCGGCCGTGCCGGCAGCTGCCCATGGGGCGGCCCCAGCCCCGCTGCAGGAGCAGAGGCCGCAGACCTTCGCTGTGCCGCGGCCGCCGCACCCGCCCATGCACATGCCAAAGATGATGTCTGAGAACCAGTATCCCGCAGAGCACAGGTGAGGCTGCCCCCGCGAAAGTGAGCGCTGGCATCACGCGGGTGCTGCTGGGGACTTTGGTCCCCTCGAGATAGATCAGTGGCCTCCAAGTTTGGGAAGGGAAGGGGGATGCCCGTCGCCTTGCTGTGGTCGTGGACTGTGGGCTGGATGGTGCTGTATAGAGGCCCGTGGAAAGCAACGTGGCAAAACGTGCCGCTTCCCCCTGGGATCTCCGGGTTTGTTCTCCCATGAACGAGGACCTGCTGCTCCTGGCCATGGGGGCACCGAGCAGCCCCTTCACGTCCCCCTCGGGAGCGGTGAGGGAGGCAGAGGCTGCCACCTGCATCCCTCCGTGTGGCAGCGGGTGCTGGTGCTGAGTCAGCGCTCCCGCTCTCCTCCCTGCCCCCGCTGCAGCTCTGCCGGCTGAGCTGAGCCCCACGGGGCTGGGGGCTGGTCCTCAGCTCCCCGATGCATCACGTGGCATCCTTGGGATTTTGGGGCTGTGGAGGGAGAGACTCTGCTCCCCACTTCCTGTTCAAGCGGTGGCTTCATGCCCCATCACCCCTGCGTCCCCGGAGGCTTTGCCAGTCCCCTCCCTTGCCTTTGCTCGTGCCATTGATGACATGGCGCAGGTCACAGTCAACCTCTGGCGTTGCTTGTGACCTCCTGGATGCCCTTCGCTTTGAGGGCTGCCGTGTCGCCTGTAGTAGCACGTCCCCTATGGACATAGGGCTGGACATGGCAGCCCAGCAAAGGCCACACACTGGGGCCATGGAACCCTTGGGACGTGCCCGCAGCGGGCGAGCATCCCTCCCCAGCAAAGTGGGGCTCGGCTCTGGGCGACCTTCAAGCTATGCGGGGGGCTGGCCTGGACCCCGCGGGAACCGCCGTGCCAGCGCGGGGCTTGGGTTTCACTCAGGAAGGGCAGAGGGACACGGCTCGGAAATGGAGTAATCCCAGCCCGGCAGCTGGCGGGGCTCCGGTTACAAAGCCAAATGGCGCTCGGCCGGCAGAGAGGAGCCGGGCGCCCGGATCAGAGATCGCCTTTCAAGGTGCTGGAGGGCGAGGGAACGTGGCAGCACCCCCTTGAGATGGTTCTTTACACACCGCGGACAGGAGAGACCATGCTGGTGGTGGCAGCGCTCCGAAGCCAAAAATAGTGCTCCCTGCCCTGGCGTTCAAGGTTTAATCCCAGCCGTGCAGGCGGATTAGCAGCGGGCTGGAGCTGTGGGGTGGATTTGGTTTTGCGTAAGCGTCGGCCTGAGCGCAGCATCCCCCAGGCCCCACGGCTCTGCCCCCCACTCCAGGGGGGTTACTGCTTTACAGAGGTGTGCCTGTTGTGGGGTGCCTTTTTGCTTCTTTTTCCCACTCTTATCCAGATATCCCATCGCTGCGATGCACGGTGCTTTGCAGCAGCAGCCCACGCTCTGTCTTGCTCCCTCAGCAGGGGGGTCTCCAGTGCAGAGAGGGGTCTGGGGCTCCCCAACACCTCCCTGGATCCCCATGTAGGAAACAATTACCTTGCAAATATAATAGGCCCACGGGATGAGCCCTCGTGGTGGTTGTGCTCCTGAGGAACCATCCCAGCCCACTGTGGGTGGGACACAAGGCCACCCAGACCACCCTGGGAGCACCCCGGGCTGAGGGCACTGAGCTAGCACGGGGTCCCGCTCTGGGGCTGACCCCCACCCCTCAGTAACGCCGCGTCCCTCTGCCTCCAGGTTTCAGAGGCAGCTGTCGGAGCCCTGCCACCCCTTCCCACCGCAGCCCGGGGTCGGGGGGGACAGCCGCCCCGTCTACCAGCGGCAGCTGTCGGAGCCACTGGGCCCCCCCGGCCCGCGCCCCCCTCAGGGATTCAAGCAGGAGTACCATGACCCGCTCTACGAGCACAGCGGCCACAGCCTGCCCGGCCCCCCGAGCCACAGCTTCCAGCCCCCCATGGGCATCAAGCAGGAGCCCCGGGACTACTGCATTGACTCAGGTGGGTGCGGGTCGGGGGGCAGCAAGGTGCTCGGGGGGCACTGGTTACACCAGTGGCACCCAGGGGAGCGGAGCCATCTCTGCCATGGGCAGCAGGGTGGGCGCAGGGCTGAGCCTCGGGCTGTTTCTCCCTGTCCACCTGCAGCAGCAGATCATCTCTTCCTTTTTTTCCCCCCTTTTCTTTCCGGAGCGCGGGGCACAGAGCAGATGCCATGTGGTGTGGTCTGTGCCATCACCACAGGCTGGGGTGCCCCGCAGCACCCGCCGAGTCCCACCGCAGCCCTGGCCTGGGGCCAGCTGTGATTTCTGGCTGCTGGACCCCACCAGCATCACGGAAAAAATCCTCTTAATCGCCTTAGGACCTAAAAATACCCTGACCTCAGGATGGAGGGTGGCACGGCTGAGCAGATGGCAGGGAAGCGCAGCGATGCCTCCCTTCCCGCAGGGCCCCAGTAACGTGGGGAAAACCTGAGCTCGCTTAGACCTTACTCCCAGCGCTCACCCCAGTGCCCAGATCATGCCGGTTTTCCCCCAAACGCTGGGGGTGGGTGCAGTGACCCAGGGTGGGCCTGGGGGGTGGGTTTCCCCAGCTTGGCCACGGAATGTGCTCGGGGAGGGGGAAAGATGCTGCTGAGCACTGGGTGGGACCCCCGGGATGCGTGTCCTTAACGCTGCCTTCATCTCCCTCGCAGAAGTGCCTAACTGCCAGTCCTCCTACCTGCGGGGGCCGTTCCCCAGCAGCCATGACGGTGAGTGAGCCCCCAGCCCCCTCCTGCTCACAGGTGTCCCATCTTGTCCCTCCCTCGGGTAGGCAGAGCCCCCCGTCATGGCTGGCAGAGCCGCTGGGCACCCCAAAAACGCCCCTGTGAGCAGCCCATGTGTGAGCAGCGCTGGCAGTGCCGCGTAACCTGGGATGACGCACAACGCGGAGCTGCTGAGAGAGTTTTGGTTCCCCCAGCCCCCTGGGGGAAGGGAGGGCGGGACAGAGCTGTGCGGTGCTCAGCCTGCAAACCAGTGCGATGCCACCCAAAACACTGGGGATGGGGCTGCTGCCAGCATGGGGGACGGGGGCTTGGTGCTGGATTGGGCCAAGCCGTGAGATTTTTGGGATCTGGCCAGGCTGATGGACGAGCCCTGTGCTCACTGAGGATCTTTTCCCCTAGGATTTTCTTATGAAAAGGACACACGATTGTATTTTGATGACACGTGCGTGGTACCAGAGAGGCTGGAGGGTAAGAATCTGGCCCCAGAAGAGGGCTGGGGGGTGACCAGGGCTGGTGGCAGGGAGTTCCACGGCCAGGGACCACACTTACCAGCTTTACAGGCCACGCTCTGCTGGGACGATGCTCTTGAGAGCTGCTGAGCATCGTCCCACATGGCTGCTTGGCACCACTGCTGTGCCCTGTCCCTGTTACCCTGTGCCTCTCCCCTCTCTGACCCTGTGGCTTCCTGCACAGGGGTGAGCCTGGTGTCACCATGCGTGTCCCCTCCCGGCTGGCACAGCCTGAGAGAGGGGCAGAGCCGGGGTGTTTAACCAGCCGTGTCTCGGTGCGGGCAGGTAAAGTGAAGCAGGAGCCCACCCTGTACCGCGAGGGCCCTCCCTACCAGCGCCGCGGGTCCCTGCAGCTCTGGCAGTTCCTGGTCACCCTCCTGGACGACCCCGCCAATGCTCACTTCATCGCCTGGACCGGCCGGGGCATGGAGTTCAAGCTGATCGAGCCTGAGGAGGTACGGGGGCTGTCCCACCCCCATGTCTGGCGTGGCAGGGCAAGGGCTGGGCCATGGGGAGAGCCTGGGGGCGCGGGGGAGGCCAGATCCTTCCCACTCAACACCGCAGGTGACACTCGCACTTGGAGTAAGACGCGTGTCCTACTCTCTGGGCAGCTTTTGAGGGCGAGAGGGAAACGCCAGCCGCCTGTCTGCGCTAAGAGCGGGGGAAATTTGCCTTTAATCTCCTCTGCTGCCTCGCAGTGTGTGCTCCGCTCCTGGTGGTCACCGTCTGTGGTGGCACCACCGCTGTGCTGTCCCTGGGGTGCTCAGCCGCGGCGCCCTCCCGGACCTTTGCGCCGCTTCTCCCCGCGCCGCGGCGGCGGCTCCATGCTGGCATGGGGCTGTGCCGGAGCCGTGCGGCTCCGCAGGAGGGTGACACAGAGGAAGAAGCTGTTTGGGCAGTAATTGAAAGCAGCTGTAGCGCCGAGCTGCGCATTGTGGGTAATTCCCCATAATATCTCTTACGCTGTGCATGGAAATTGTGGTTTTTTGAAGCCGCTTTTTTGGCAGGTTCCCCTAATCAAACATCTTTTGTTTCGGCCCCCGGTTTGGCAGTGGCAGCGTTGTGGCAGCCGGTGCTCGGAGCAGGCGGGGAACTTCTCTGGGGCCGAGGTGCTGCCCTCAGCCCTGGCTGCTGGAGCCCCAGCAGCAAACCGCTGCCCCGTGTTTTGGTGGTGATTTTTCTTTGAGGACCCGTGTCCAAGCCCTGGCCGGACCTTTCACAGCTGCTGCCTTTCTCCCCACAGGTTGCACGGCGCTGGGGCATCCAGAAGAACCGGCCAGCCATGAACTACGACAAGCTCAGCCGCTCCCTGCGCTACTACTACGAGAAGGGCATCATGCAGAAGGTGAGTGGGCGGCTGGAGGCTGGGACTGTCCCCCACTGTCACCCCGGCATCCCGGGGCACCGCAGGACCAGGCTGGGTCTGATGTCAGTTGTGCTGGGGTGGTTATTCCCCAGGGGGTGGCTCGGGGCACCTCTCATGCTTCCCCCTCCTCGCAGGTGGCTGGCGAGCGGTACGTCTATAAGTTTGTCTGCGACCCCGACGCTCTCTTCTCCATGGCCTACCCCGACAACCAGCGCCCTTTCCTGAAGACGGAGCCCGACTGCCCGGTGCCCGAGGAGGAGACGGTGCCGCTGACGCACTTCGAGGACAGCCCGGCGTTCCTGCTGGAGATGGAGCCCTGCGGCAGCCTGCCCTACGCCGAGGCCTTTGCCTACTGACCGGCCGGCAGAGCCACCGGCACTAGCGCATCCACTTGGGGCAAATACCGTTTTCTAAAGAATATTTTTTGCTGTTCATAAGGAGAAAAAAACCCAACAACTACAGAAACCTGGCATGCACGCACACACAAATCGGAGGAATCTAAACTGCCCTGTGTGTGTCACCGCTGAATTCCCATCCTTTACTGTCCAAGGGCTAGTGCATAGGACTGCCCGTGGCTGGCACCTCCTGCCAAGCACCGGCGCGCTGGGTTGGGTGACGGGAGCTGGAGCCGCAGTCTCTGCCCCGGGCCCCGCTCCTCGCCAGCACCGCAAGGGCTCCGGCAGCGCCCCGGCACTGGGCCACTTGTCACGACAATCTGCTTTGCATCGAGCGTGATCTGCGTAGCTGCCTTGTGTGGTGGAAAGGGCTTTGATTTGCACAGAGGAGGGATGCGGGGGGGCCAGCACCCCGGAGCTGATGTATGCAGCATCCTACCCCAACCCCCTAGAGCCTTCTGCCACCTTCCCCAACCCACCCTCCTCACCCTCATGATATAACCTGATATAACGGTTTTCCAGCCCCACCGGGTCCTCGCCGTGCCCCTCTCACTCCTCCCCAGCTCCAGCTATGTGCCATGGGTTGCATTTCAGGGGAGAAGACCCTGACACCAACACTAACACCCTATTTTTTTTCTTTTTTCTTTTTTTTTTTTCATGTTTTAGGGGAAAAAAAAAAGGTTTCTAAACTGATTTTTGTAGATTTTTTTTTTTTTTGTATTTTAAGGCAAAACTCTTTTTAGCAGTGTGGCTGCTGTTCCTGGAGCCCCTGGGGCCACCCTCCCGGCTCTCCTGATGGCTCGTCTGCAGCAGGGAGCCCTCGGCACCCTGGCTCACCAGGATGGCTGCTGAAGTATCTGGTCCACTCCATTTCAGTGCTGGAGCCCTGGTTCCCCTGCTCGGCACGGCCGTGGGGCTGGGCGGGGAGGCAGCGGCGGGCAGGGACGCTGGGGTCCCTTGCCCCCCTTCCTGGGTACTCCACTTCCTCCAGCTCCCCCGTCCCCACTGCGCCTCCTAACACTCCTCCACCGCTCATATATCCACACCTGCCTGTCCCCCGCCCCAACCCCGGCTACATGATTTTGTTGTAAATGCTGTATAGGAAATTTTTTCTCTTCCTTAGTTAGCTTTGGTTGGAATTTTTTTTTTTTTTTGACTGATTCATTCTTTCTTTTGGGGGAAAGTATGAAGATTAACTCTGGGTAGACTGGGTTATTCTCCCTATGGGGTCTGCAGTGGCCTGTACCCATGGGGAGTGTTTGGTCCCGCCTTGGGGCCAGGGTTTTCAATATTTGCTCAGTGTGGCAGGTCTACAGTGCAGAAGGGGTTAATCTGAGGACTGATTTGAAATAATCTACTCCAGCAGGGCTATGTATCTCCTGCAAAGCTGCATTACATTCTGTACTGTGTACAATAAAGGATCTTGCTTTCTGTTCCTCCCTGCCCAGGGCTGTTTTGCCTGCCCCGTGGATGCTGTGGGGGAGCCTCTGGATGTGCTTGTGGGGGCAGAAGTGGTGCAGGGTGCTGAAAGCCCTTCTGGCAACTCCTGGCAATGGTCCCCCAGCAATTACTGCACCCATTTCTAGGCTGGAAAAATCCCCATGGAGCAAAAGGCTGCAGGAGGGGAGTGGAGAGCAATGGCTGCCCTGTGAGAACGTGACTCAGTTGAAGGGTCTGTGTTTCCCCCAATGCGCTGGAGAAAATCTCCAACACCCTTGAACAGTCCACTCTGGTTGGCCTCTATTTTAATTGGCCAAAGTGGGGCAAGTTGAGGTGTCCCTTGCTGTCCCCATGCCGGGGGTGGGATGACACTGTTGGAGACAGCAATGGACCGATGGCTCTTCTCTTGCAGGCTGTGCTCCCAACCGAACCAAACTCCATCCCTAGATGTGGTTGTGGAGAGATGGATGGTCCTTAGAATTCTTTATACACCGCACCTCACCTCAATCCAGGCCTGGCCACCAGCCGCGCTGCTCACAGGTCCTTGAGCTGCCCTCACTCACCGTGCCTCAAGCACGAGGCTGAGCAGCGTGGCTGTCTCATAGTCCAGGCAGGGCAAAGCAGTCTCCCAAACACCAAACAAAACCAATTCAGCCTGTCCAAAGCCTTCCAGGGCTTAAATCAGCTGCTCAGCCCCTGAAGGCATCTCCTCTTCCTCCTAAGGAGCTCTGTGGCACCAGGCCTCGGTGGTTTGGCGAGCGAGCCTCTCAGTGATGCTCAGGTAGGCTCTCCTGTGTGGGCAAACCCACACGGAGATATTCCGGTGGGAAAGAGCAACAGGGCTGTGCTGGGGTCCACACCCTGCACCCAAAACCAACTTTTGGTATAATGAAACCCCTCCAGCCCGAGCACACACCTCTAGCTCACGCCAGCCTCCCAACCCTACTCCATTTATATTTTCTACAAAGCTTTGTCTTCTGCCTAAAAGCACGAAAATCAAGTTAAACAAGAGGGGATGCACAAATTCCTGCTGGCAATCTGAGCTCCAGATGCCAGTGCCCAGTAATCCCACAGCACTGGGGATCGCAGCAGACTGAGTCCTGGTTTTCGGGACAAAGCGGGGGAACGCGGGGCCACCGGCAGCGCTGCCGGCAGCAGATGGCCTGGCGCGGTGGGACCGCGACCCAGTGGCGTGGCGAGAGTACGGGACCGGTTGTGGACAGCGAGGATGAGCAGATAAGACAAAGCTCCCCAAAGCCTTCACCAAGCAGTTTGTCACACCACGACACAACCTGCCCTGCAAATCCTGCTGCGGGCAGGGCTGGGGGGGCCCAAGAGTATCGCACGCACTGTTCTTGGCGAGGGGTGCGGAGAGGAAAAGAGACATTGTTCTGTTCCACACTATCAGTGTGGGACAAAAGGTATCAGATCCCAGAGGGTTTGATGCCACACCAGCTTTTAAATACTCAGAGCATCAAGAATTTGCTCCTTGTTTGATCTGGCTGCGTATCACACCTCCCTGTGCTGCACACAGGAGGCTTTCGCTCATTCAGAGGGAATGGAGCTGCTGTGGGTGTGTGGTCCCGCTCGTCCCCCATCCCAAGGGTGAGGGACAAGCCGCTGCTGCTCAGTGTCCTGCCTGCAGCTCGTGGGGATGAGGACAAGCACTCCCAGGCAGCCCAGAGGCTGGGCTGGCGTTTGCCAGGAGTTGGGGAGATGGGGGGCAAGCAGGTGGAATCCCCACTCCATGCACGCCTCGTGCCCCATCAACCACTGCTCCAGAGCACGCAGACAAGCCGCCTCAGCCGCACTCCCATGTGCAGCAGGATGGGGACATGGGCTGGGGAGCATCACCACAGCCACCACCACCACTGCTGCCTCCATCACCACGGCCACCACCACCACTGCTGCCTCCATCACCACGGCCACTGCCACCACTGCTGCCTCCATCACCACGGCCACTGCCACCACTGCTGCCTCCATCACCACGGCCACTGCCACCACTGCTGCCTCCATCACCACGGCCACTGCCACCACTGCTGCCTCCATCACCACGGCCACCGCCACCACTGCTGCCTCTGGCACCAGGAAAGGCTGGGGCCACCACTGCTCCCTCCCCAGGACTGGCCACCTTGGTCCCCTCCTCGCACACCCTCTGCCTCCTGCTCTGACTGCTGCAGGGGGTGAAGAGTGAACAGACACAATGGGGAGGACAAAGCAGCTTTTGGGGGAGAATTCAGCCATCCAGGCTCGGCAAAACCCTGGTGCTACAACCCTCCAGATCGCAGATTCCACCTCCTACCCAGGTCATGGGGTAGCAAGACTATTGGTGATTCAGGGCGAACAATCTGAGATGCTGTGTGAGCAGATAATAAAATGGCAGCTAGTATTGAATGGGGATAAATGCGTTTTTCCTATTTTCTTCTCTTCACAGTCTTATAATGTGCACCAAGGTATTACCTCCTTGGAATAAAAGCATGGTTTTAGCTGACAGTCCAAAAGCTGTTCAAAGGAGAGGCTCATGTTAAAAATCATTTGGAAACAGAGGACCCTGTAAAAGGGAGAGCATCATTATGGCTCTCTACACATCCATAATTCACTGAATGCATTTCTGCTCTCCCTGTCTGAGAAGGATATAGCTGGACTGGAAAACGTTCAAAAAGCAATAGCAACAGCCAAAGGTCTGCAGCGGCTCTTATACAGGAGTATATAAATAGTTTAACACTTCCGTCTGGGGCAAGATTTGTGGCTCAGGGGCTTCATATTTAATAGCCCGTGATGGAGTTCTGACTGGAAGAGCATTTGTGGGGAGAATTACTGCCCCCTCAGCTTGTTCTTACGGCAGCCAGCAGGACAAATGTCCCCTTGTCCCTCGCGCCTGGGCTTTGCCGCTTGTGCGTGCAGCCTGGCCGCTCTTCCCCAGCTCTTCAAACACTGGATTTTTCTCAGGTGGGTTGATTTGGCTTTTAAATACCTGAGTATTGTGCAAAGCTAACTTCAATATGGGTGAGCTCCAGAAAAACAAAACAAAAACAAAAAAACCCCAACCAGCCTGGTCTGGTGAGTAAGTTACACTGAGGCCCATCCACCCACCAGGCACTGCGCTGTGCCCCAAGTCCCTTCCCACCGGAGTGGCACCACCTCGTGGGTGTCCTTCTGCTCCTGGCCACCATGGCCTCGTGTGGCCCTGGAGCACCACGTGGTGACACAGCGGGAAGGATCTTTGGTATCCACAGGGTGATCATGTTCATGGAGCACTTGTGTGGCAGGGAGGACGTCAGCTCCAGCCTTGGTCCTGGGGCTTTATTCTGCTTTAGGCTACAGGTGGGCTGACTTTCGTGGGAGATGTTGGTCCAGATCATTGACTCCAAGTCTCCCATTCCAGGGCAGGCTGTAGGTAGAGGGAGACACTGAAGGGAGGGGATTGTCCCCTCTGCCCCGCTCTGGTGAGACCCCCCCTGCAGTGCTGGTCCAGCTCTGGGTCCTCAGCACAGGACACACATGGACCTGCTGGAGAGGGGCCAGAGGAGCCACAGCAATGATCCTAGGCTGGAACAGCTCTGCTGGGAGGACAGGCTGAGAGAGCTGGGGTGTTCAGCTGCAGAAGAGAAGCTCCGGGGAGACCTTAGTGTGGCCCTTCTGTACTTAAAAGGGACCAATAAGAAAGATGGGGACAGACTTTTTATCAGGGCCTGTTGTGACAGTACAAGGGGTGATGGTTTTAAACTAAAGGAGGGAGATTCAGGCTGGACATGAGGAAGGAATTGTTGCCCCTGAGGGTGGTGAGAGCCTGGCCCAGGTTGGGCAGAGAGGTGGTGGCTGAACCATCCCTGGAGACATCCCAGGCCAGGCTGGACGGGGCTCTGAGCAACCTGAGCTGGTGAAGATGTCCCTGCTCATGGCAGGGGGGGCACTGGGGGAGCTGGGAAGGGCCCTTCAACCCAAACCCTTCTGTGATTCTGTGAAACCACCTTCTCCTCTGCTCCTATCGAAAAGAAAGCAGGAGCTACACAGGTACCTCGGAGTGTCTGAGTCTTTTGGCACTGAATTTCCAGCCACTCACAAGGCAATAATACTGTAATAAAGCCACTAAGTACCTTCTGAAACCATCAGCCAACTGCTGCATTAAACACTCTCAATGCCACAGGGGAGGCTCCATCATCCCTCAGCCCCTTCTTCGGAGAAGCACCAACAAGAAGCTTCCCAAAGGTCTGGGGTGGGAGGGGGGTGTCCCCTCCCCATTGCAGCTGGGGTGAGGTTCCTCTTGCAGCGGTGGGTGCCCAGCCCTCCGGCCATGTCCTGAGTGGGGTAGACCCACAGTGGGGCAAGCCAGGGTGTGAGTGCGAGGTTCCATTTCAGCTGGCAATGAAGTCAGGGCAAGTGATCAGAGAAGGGATCCAGGGACTTGTCTGGCATACAAGTAATCAGCTGCAGCACCTGATTTTGAAGGCTTTTTAGTTAAATACAAATAAAACCATCCTGGAGAGAACAGGTAGCCAGAAAGCATGAGCTCCCACAATACTGGGCTAGTGTAGCTGTTACCCACGTCAGCGCTAGCCAAGCCGGGCATCCACCTCCTGCCATGGACTGTGCCAGGAGTCGCGATGGGATCCGGTGAAAGATCCTCAGATGGCACAGCCAGGCAAACCAACCTGGGCAGTGTCCCTGGGCATGGCACCCCCTGAGAACTGGTCCCCAACTGCTGCCCCACTGCCGGGGACCTGCCGAGGGCGACCTGAACCCAGGCTTGCAGTAATCTTTTTAAAAACAAACAGAAGCCAGCTCTTGGCTTCTTGGCTGTGTCGGACCCAGGAGAGGGCAGCAGCAGCCCAGGCTGCAGCCTCAGCTACCCCTTCTGAAGCTCGTCTTCAACTCCTAAGCTGCTCAGAGAAAGCTGAGGAAGAAAAGTCGTGTATGGAGGGAGCAAACAAAAAGCAAAAAGCCAGTGGGTAGGCTGGTGGTACTCTCCTGGGCTTCAAAATCGTTTGCTTTCAAGCTGGAAGTGGAAAGAAAATGGTGTTTCTTTGAAAGCAAATGGGAATGCCACGGCTTTCCATGGCTGTCTTTCCTCCTTTTGATGTCGGTGATAGCTGAAGGGATGCTTTTTACAGCACCAGAAAATAAGGTGGCGATGCTGGGGATGTTCCCAACAGAGCTGGAAGGTAAGCACAGGCAATCACACGCAGTGCGTGCGCTTCACGCTCTTGCAGAAGTGCTAAAAGCCCATGAGGACCTGCTCTGGAGCCTGCTAAATAAGTGAGCTGTATGGCAATGGTTTTGCTACTCAGAGGTCAGTGGATGAGTCCAATTTAAACTGAATATTGATCATTTAGCTTAAGTAGATGCAGACTAAATAGAATGAATTATTTAGGAATATAAGGTTGTATGATTTTTAATATACTCATTGCTTCGTGTTACTTGGTAAGCTAGATTTCCTCAAGTTTTAAGCTGTACGATCTGCTCATATTTACCAAAAGCAACTGCAGACTACACCGAACACTTAGAAGATAAGGGTAACCCTAAGATAAGGGTAACCCTGTCTCTGACCCTAACCCTAGCCCTAACCCTAACCCTAGCCCTAACCCTAACCCTAACCCTAACCCTAGCCCTAACCCTAACCCTAACCCTAGCCCTAGCCCTAACCCTAACCCTAGCCCTAACCCTAACCCTAGCCCTAACCCTAACCCTAACCCTAACCCTAACCCTAGCCCTAGCCCTAACCCTAACCCTAACCCTAACCCTAACCCTAACCCTAGCCCTAACCCTAACCCTAACCCTAGCCCTAGCCCTAACCCTAGCCCTAACCCTAACCCTAACCCTAGCCCTAACCCTAACCCTAACCCTAACCCTAACCCTAACCCTAGCCCTAACCCTAACCCTAGCCCTAACCCTAACCCTAGCCCTAGCCCTAACCCTAACCCTAACCCTAGCCCTAACCCTAACCATAACCCTAACCCTAACCCTAACCCTAGCCCTAACCCTAACCCTAACCCTAGCCCTAACCCTAACCCTAGCCCTAACCCTAGCCCTAACCCTAACCCTAACCCTAATCCTAACCCTAGCCCTAACCCTAACCCTAACCCTAACCCTAGTATAATGATCAGATAATGAAACCTGATTGCCAGCACTTCACAGGCACGCCGACTGCCTTTCCCTTGCCGAGCTTGCTGTCCCTAAACAGAAGACAGTTCTACTTCTCCACCTTGGTACCCCAAACACGGGCTTCCTCCCAGCCTGGTTCACTACTGAACCCCCGTGAAACTCGCACTGCCCATTTTCGCTCACAGCATCACCTTTTTTGGGCCAGGCTCTCCCTGCCTTGCAGCCCAGCCGGACGGGCAGCACCCTCCCGGTTTGAGCGGCTGAGCTCAGCGGGATGAGTCACGGCGCAGGTGGGTGGGAAGGGGACATCCTCACCGCCGCTCCGAAACCTGTGCCACGCTTTGACAGGCACGTTATGGAGCCAGCCTGGCTCCTGCTGCGGGCACTTGCACTTCTGTGTGCATTGGTCTTCCCCGTGTCCCTCCCCTGGCTCACAGCATAAGGCTAAGCCTGCAACCAAGTGACCTCAATTCTCAGTTGGGCTCAATTCATCCCTTTGTTTCTTTTTTTTTTAGTTCACACCCTCTGAAATCACAGCAAAGTGCAAAATTGTTGCTTACTGAAGCTGTTCTTCTGAAATGAGTCATTAAAGAAGGAGCTCTGTCACCCTGCCAGACACAGACTGGTTGCTCCTCTGAATGCACTGACACAAGAGAACAGCTTGCTGCTCCTTTCGGGTGTCACCAGCCCCCGTCCAGAGCAACTCCTGCACTATTCCCACCCCTTTGGATGACCAGCCCTTTCCGCCCCATTTGTGGGTGAAGGCTCCACGTGTCTGTCAACTGGCTCTGACGCCATTCCGTGAACTGTGAGCACAACCAGGGGCTCTTGCGTGTCTTCGTCCTTGAAGTTCATAGTGGGGGTCTTGCGAAGATCATCCACGTGTCCTGCTGTGTGTGCTGGGGAAGCCTCTGTGAGCCACCAGACTTGACGGTCTTGGGCTGATGAACGCAACAGGCCTCAGTGCTGGTAGGTGCGGTGACATTACGGTGATGCCGTACTTTGTACCAGCCTAGCAGCTCGTTTGGGGAGATACCACTGTGCCCACCACTCCTGCAAAACAGAGCTTTTGTTCTCTTATTCAGCAAAACATTCCGCCAAACTCAGCGTTGCCTCTTCCAGCCATCGCTGTGGGGAGGTGAGGCCGGGGAAGGAATGAGCAGCAGTAACATCGCCATGTCTGGCCCTGCAGCCACAGCAGCTTTTGGGAGACATTACAAAAATCACAGCCAAACCTGTGAACCTATGAGGGCCTCCAGATTTATGTCAGCCTGACTTTCTTTTTCCCCCAAGATGACGTCTCATGTCCTAAGCCTGCGAAGTCAATGGGAACACTATATTCTTGCTGCTTGAGAAAAGCCAGCCTGCTATATTAGATCTCTTAACTGTGATTTGGAGTTTAGTTCCTTACCTTGAGGTTTTGGATTTCTCCTCCCCAGCATGCATGAGCTTTTCTTCTTAAATCTATACCAGAGACAAGAGTCGTTTAGAAGCTTGTCTAGTGCGAGACTAAGAGCACATGTGAAACTAGACCTACTTTCCATGACTGCTTTTAGTTCCCCAACATAATAAACAGACTTCATCCACCAGGTGAGAGGATTTGACAAGATCTGGCCTGATGATTTCAGTTCTCTTTAAAACTGCTGACGGTTTGCAGCCCTGTTGAAACGCGTCCTAGGCTGAACACCTGCAGGCAGCAAAGGCAGCATGCTTAAAGCATGCCCACATATCTGAGCATTTCAAAATGAACTCATACCTTTGTCATGAAAGAGACAAAAATGGACAGGATCAGCACGGTGATTGTAATTTGAAGCATGCAGGTGCAGCCTGGGGCATTATGTGGTGAAAAGTAGGATGGGACAAGCAACAGAGGTGTTGGAAGGGAGCTGAGAATTGCAGCTCTGTGGGCATCACACAGATCTTCCAGCAGCTCCAAAGTTGCCAGAATGGCATCACCGCCGAAAACGGCATAGTGCAAAAATCAGGAGCCGCGTATCAGAGCCTTGGCTGCTGCTTGAGCAAGCAGTGGGTGAGGGTCTTTGGAAGATCAGTGATTCTTCAGCTGAAATGCGGTGTGCGCGGCTGCACGGACCAGCCAAGAGCCAGGCTGCGGAGGAGCTGCCCTGCCTTCCCCCGCACGCTGCTGGCTGTGACAGAGCTGTCGGCCAGGAACGGGGTATTTTTAGCCTGGTTTCCAAAGGAAACAAAGCTTTAACCACCATGTCAACTCCCTGCCCTGCAACTTTTGAGTGGCGCCTACTTTTAAAGATGTTTTTTTTGTTGGCTGGGGAGATATAGCTCCAAAACATCAAATACCCATACGTGTCAGGAAAACAGGTAACCGGGTAGAGGCAGAAACCCCTCTGGCCCAAAGTCATGGGGATGCTGCCACCCGGGCACCTGGTGCTGCCTCCCCTGATGGACGTTCGCCCAGTGTCGGATGGGAACAGTCTCACCAGGACACCCAGCACAGCCGCCATCCGGCACTGCCAGCACGGCTCCTACACCCCTCGTGTATGGGCAGAGCCAAACAGGAGCCAGACTTGTGTGTTTGCCCCAGGAGAAACTGTGGCAGCTACAGGCACCCCAGTTCCTCCTCCGGGCACTCTGTGCCAGACCTGAGCTGTTAATCTTCAGGAGACACGGATTTTGTGGGATTATTATACCTTAGTTCACATAAGAAACATATTCTTTCCACTTTTCAGCTCTGAACTTTTCCGTAATGAATAGTTTCACCCAGCTTGCCATATGGCAGCACCTGGACAAGCCCTTTAGTCAAGCTCTTCTTGAGTCTGTTGCTCATTTATCCTGTTACTATTGGGGTGGCAGCTGATAATACAGCGCATCCCAGTCCCGGGACAGGTCCTGGTGGCCAAGGGGACCTGTATCAGCCCTTTCCTGCAGGAACATCCCTGTTGCACGACAGAAGCACGTATAGAAACTGCTATTGCGTGAGGGAGTCCTGGGCACAGATTTAGGAGCAGCAGCTCCGAGGATGGTGGGGAACAGTCACGTATTTGAGCTGAAAGCTTCTGTTTTTGAGGGGAATGAGGAAGTCGGTTCTGTTATTGCCTCCAGCAAGTGACAGATGAAGAAGACCAGCTTTGCCGCTAAAATAACCCCAAGGCACTGAGAAAAGGGAGTGTTTGGGACAGAGTGCAGCTCCTGCGCCAGGGAAAGGCCGGGCTGCCCAAGGGAGCTCCTCAGCAGCTGCTCCAGAGACTCAGGAGTTATGGAGTCTCGAGCCTGAACATAAATAACTAGACCTGGCTCCAAGCACTGGCTATGCAAAAAAAAGAGGACTTCTTTTTTGTACGTTCATGTCTTTCAATCTTGAAATATTATTCTCCTGTTGCCTAAAGCACTGGTGTATCCAGACATGGAGATTTTCCTTTTAATCCTGCATTCATTATCTAAGTACTGTGAATGATCGTGTGTTTAAATAAAACAGCGTTTCCTCTGAGACAAGACCAGGCCAAGCACCGTGGGGTTTTTGCAGCACCACAGCATTTTTTTGTAACCTGATTCCGTGCACCCAGCCAGACAGCGGCAAAGCAATGCACCAAAAGTGTAGATCGGTCCGTGTAAAACCTGACACAAGTAAGGTGGCCACCACCAGTGCCCAGGGACTAGCCCAGCGTCCTCGCGACCCGTGCCGCAGGAGAAGCAGAGTGATTGTTGTCCTCTAGCCCTGTTTTTAACAGGATACGGAAAATGTATTGGGCTGCTCTAAAGGGTTCACCCCTACATCTTGTCAGGGGGTTCAGTGCTCCCTTCTGGCACCAACAACCTCATGGCCAAAGCCCCGTGTTCCCAGGACTGGCTATGTGCCTTTGCCAAGAGCTTTTGGCTCGGTAGCTCTCTGATCACAATTAATGAAAATGCCACTGGCAGGAGACACGGGGGGGTCTCCTCTCCTGAAATGACAGGTTGGTATTTCCAGAAATACTTTTGAAAACAAAAAACTACTGAGTATGTGGCCCCTGTGTCAGAAACAGAGAGATGCATGCGGTGGTTCGTGAGCTCTTGGTCTGGAATCCTGCTCCTGTTGCAGGGTCAGGTTTGGCCAGCTGCTCCATCTGAGCAGGCTCAGATTTAACATCCCGCTGAACAGCACTCGCTGTATTTGATTCTGCGCTGCAGGGTAGAGCTTGTGGCCCTGCCAGGATGGGGCTGTGGTGGTTTTAGCCCCCTTTGCAGGCTGTTCATCCAGGAGTGTTTGGTGTGACCTGTGTAGCAGGTTCCCCCTTGGAGCCCCTTCCCGGGCTGTGGCTCTGCCCAGAGCTTCTACATTGCTTGGATGGGTGGGCTCCTCTGCTGCAGCCTTGGCAACGTTGGACATCACCTAACTTCAGCACAGTCCTTTTTGTGTGTGTCCTGAACTAGGAGAATCTCCCACTGTCTGGAAGCGATGCCTTGGACAAAGGTAAAGATTCCATCTGAGTTGCTGCCAGTGAAAGAACTTTCAGGCCCAGCTGGCGCCCAAGTTTGGATGTAATTACATGTTGCCTTCAAGAGTTCTTGGAAATATTGCATAGCGTTCTTGCTTATCTTATCTATAACAGTCTTCAGAAGCAGTTTTGTGGCTTACAAGACAAGGAGGGATCGTTAAAGCAAGAGCTGCCATGCTGAGCCTGGCCAAAGGGCTGTCCGGCCCATCTCCAGCAGCGGTCAGCCGCAGCTCCTTAGCGAAAAGAAGAGGAAAGTCTTGCCTCAGTAGCAGCTGAGAGCATTCGTCAGTGCTGGTCTGGAAGGACTCCGAGTCTCGGGAGGAGGTGGGCGTCCAGCAGCTCTCCCTGGGACACGCTGCCCGCGGGCAGGACACCCGGTGGTCCCCGTGTCGGGTGGCGTTCGCCTCCACCGCAGCTCCAGCTTCTGCACTGCAAACCAGTCCTTCCACTTCAGAAACAACTTTCGGTGGTTGTCGGATTCTTTTAATAAATAGTGTCTGTGGAAAAATGAAAACAGCAGGATTCCCTGCGGACTGCTTTGCTGTAGGACACGCGGGAGCTGTACACGTCCAGGAACAAGCTCGGACCCTTGGTCTAGTCTCATAGCTACAGGAATGCAGTCACACTTCCACGGGCACGTGTTCTATTTTTCATTGTTGGGTATGGATTTTAAACTTTTGATTAGCTTTTTACTGGACTTTGGATCTGGCCTTCAAAGGCAATCACAGCTGTTACTGAAAAACTCTGGCAGATCTTAAAACAAAATCCTGAATTTCAGAGATTCTCAAACTTTTCTTGCTGTTTCCCTTGGTTGATCAGCAGGATTATCTCGTGCTTCCCGCCTGCTCGTTCCCCTCACACAGAAGCTCCTGAGCCTTTGAAAGCTCTGGCAGCTGTTTGACTTTGAGGGCATTCACATGTTGCTGCTGGCCCCCGTCCCACCGGGAGCGGCTGGTCCGGGCTGGCAGCTCTGATCCTGCTGCCAGTTCTGATCCCCGCTGACCAGCCCTGCTATTTCCTCTTCTGCAATAGCAGCTTGAGGTGACACAGTGAACCCCATTTTGGGGCATTGCGGACACTTCTTTGGCTCAAATCATCTGCACGTCTGAAGAAAGGTCTGGTGAAGAAGGAGTAGCAGAACCAGCCTCATAAGATCCCTGAGGCTGAAAGCTCCGCTAACTTTGGAGTGAGGGTCCTAAATTCCCTTTGTATTATCTGAGTTGGAAATATTCTAACCGGGCCAGGGCCAATGACATTAAAATAAGTAATGTCTTTGAATTATGGGGTTTTGGTTCTTGGCAAATGAAGCAGATTTAAAACACTGTGCTGGTTGTGTCTCGTTATGCTGCTGTGGGAAAAGGTTTCTGTGGGTTCTGTTGGTTTTAGATGAACTGTGCTGCACCGAGGGCGTTCACGGCAGCTGGACTCGGCCTCTGCCACCAGCTGCTCGCCTCCTCAGGGAAGGTTGCCCCCGGTGTTCTCACTGATGGCTCCTCTCCCCTTGAAATGCAGTCACAAGGGAGCTGGTGGAGAGGCAGGAGGTGTAAATCGCCACCATAGGCATCTTCCAGGAAAACTTAAGGGAGGCTGAGGAAGAGTAAGCAGCGAGCAGACAAACAGTTCTGGGCATATTTCTTCAGGACAGCATGGAGTCACAGCTACGGCAGGAACACTGTCTTTGGATACTCACTGCCACTGGGTTTATTCCCTGCTCCTGATGATGGGAGGAGCGGCTGACACTGGAAGCTGTGCTGCCATCCAGAGACCTGGACAGGCTGGAGAGCTGGGCGGGGAACAATTTAATGAAATAGAACAAGGGCAAGTGTAGAGTCTTGAATCTGGGCAGGAATAACCCCAGGTTCCACTGTAAGTTGGGGAAGGACCTATTAGAGAGCAGTGTAGGGGAAAGGGACCTGGGGGTCCTGGGGACAGCAGGGTGAGCATGAGCCAGCACTGGGCCCTTGTGGCCAGGAAGGCCAATGGTACCTGGGGTGGGTTAGAAGGGGGTGGTCAGTAGGTCAGAGAGGTTCTCCTGCCCCTCTGCTCTGCCCTGGGGAGACCACACCTGGAATATTGTGTCCAGTTGTGGCCCCTCAGCTCCAGAAGGACAGGGAACTGCTGGAGAGAGTCCAGCGCAGCCACCAAGATGCTGAAGGGAGTGGAGCATCTCCCGTGTGAGGAAAGGCTGAGGGAGCTGGGGCTCTGGAGCTGGAGAAGAGGAGACTGAGGGGGGACTCATTCCTGGGGATCAATATGGAAAGGGGCAGTGTCAGGAGGATGGAGCCAGGCTCTTCTCGGTGACAACCAGTGACAGGACAAGGGGCAATGGGTGCAAACTGGAACACAGGAGGTTCCACTTAAATTTGAGAAGCAACTTTTTCCCGGTGAGGGTGTCAGAGCCTGGCCCAGGCTGCCCAGGGAGGCTGTGGAGTCTCCTTCTGTGCAGACATTCAAACCCGCCTGGACACCTTCCTGTGGAACCTCAGCTGGGTGTTCCTGCTCCATGGGGGATTGCACTGGATGAGCTTTCCAGGTCCCTTCCAGCCCCTGACATTCTGGGATTCTGTGATAATGGAGCCTCTGCGCAGTCCAGCAGCAGCCCAGCTGCTCACAGTGAGCAGAGCTCTGCTGGAGGCTGGAGACAGGAGAACCGGCTGTCACCGCGGTGCCACTGCCAGCATCTGTGCAGCGGGCACAGCTGGAGGGCACAGCTGGAGCACCAGCAGCCGCCTGTGAGGTTGTGCTGGCCAAGCAGCAGCAGAGAAACCTGGAAGAAAAGCTGGAGGGGCAGCACCAAAGGCAGCCAGGAGTCTGTTCTTGCATCTGCTTTGTTCTCTGGAGCACGGCGTTGTCTGGGGAGGAGGGGTGGTGGCTGTCCCAAAGGCACAAACCCCAGATTTACTTGAGGGTTCAGGTTTGTGCAGATAGCACCAGGGTGGTAACTCAGCTCCACGGATTCAATTGCGCTCACAAACGCGTGCCCATGTATGTTTGTATCAGCAGAAGCAGCACCTGGAAAAACAGCCCAAACTCTGCTTCCTTCTGGTGCACAGGGTTTTTTCACAGTTTGTTTTGTTTTTTAAGAGTGGCGACAGTGCCTCCTTTATTTAATAGCTTTATTTTTAGTGCCTTATAGGACACACATCTGCGGGGAACCAGAGTTCTTAATTACACACATTCTAGAAGAAAACGTCCCATCTCATTGGGGAAGGGTCTGCTCAGCATCCCTGCTGCTGCCCTCCTGCCCACGGCCTTCGGGACTGAAGCTGCACAGATGAGGGCAATATTTAGGTTCCCAGACTGCTTTTTAAGTCGAATAACATACTTTCAGCAGGTCAAATTGTTACTAAAGGAAGGCGACGGGGTTTTTTCCCAAACATGCTGTTTATGTTCTCAGGAGTGTCTAGAGAACAAGCACATTTCCTTATGTTTTTACTCTTTCGAGCTGTTATTTTGTCTTCTGTGCGCTGTTGATGCTCCTGCTTCTGGAAAGGAAGGCCAGGAAGCTGGCGGCTGTAAATCCCATTTATCTGTGCTGTGTATAGACACCTCTGCCAGGGACTGGTGCTGCTGCCTTCCCGAGGACAAGGGTAAAACATGGTCAGTGACCCCTCCTGGCGTGGGAGAGGCTGCTTGGTCTTGTCCAGTTCCAAACCCAGTCCCAAAGTGGTTGGTTTAATAGTGCAGGTGACGATACCCAAAGTACCCAGCGCTCGTCAGAGGGGTCCCTGCTGGGCAAACCTGGTACACAGCGCTGGGCAGGAGGAAGACGGAAGAGCTGTTTTTTCAGCATCACCCAGAGGTTTAACATCCCAGCAGCACGTCCCAGCTCTCGTGAGCCCCACGCCTCCTCTGCACAGCAACATGTGGTGGAGCAAGCAGCTCCCTCAAAGCACCCAGGGGAGACAGTTTTCTGTAGAGGGCAGGGACGGTAAATCGGCACGGAAGAGCCAACGCACTTTTATATTATATGTGGCATCCATCTGAGAGGCTGCTTTGCGCTGTCGCTGTTTTACGGGACTGCTGCACCGGTGCCTGTGGTGCTCCCCTGCGTTTCAAGGCTCCTGTGCTGCATCATTGCTGGACCCTGACTCCTCCACGCAGCTCTGTGCCCGCCACCAACCCACCACAGCTCCACCTGCTCTTCATCACACAGCACGATCGTGGTGTAAGGACAGTTTCTCTGCTAAAAATTGTTCCCTGGTTGCTGTGAAGTTGCTGGGACTCATTCTCCTCTGAACAGCTTTGCCACGTGCCTGGTCCAACCTCCCAGGCTGGAGCTGCCGGCCACCCCAGGGCTGTGCAAAGCCAGATGGACCCACAGAGCCCGGCACTGAGAGCCTGGAACGGATATTCATATCTTTTCCCCAAGCATTTAAAGCATTTCCTGAAGTTAAACTCCAAGTCAGGTAAGGCAGGGGAGACAAAAAGCTCATTCTGAGAGGTTGTCCCCCGTTGGCAGCCTGGGGACGATGCAGCCCGCAAAGGCAGAGGCCGGCTACGCTGTCCTCTTTGGTGCCTTCGAGTGGCCAGGTCTTTCCCAGCTCAGTCGTAGGGTGTGAAATCATCCTGTTTGCTCCTTTAGTGCTCCTTTCTTCTTTTGCTGTTTGTTTTTTTGTTCATGGGATGGGAGCAGTTCAGCACTACCAGGGGTAATGGGTCAGGGTGGGCCGTGTACAAACCACGGCACCATGAAATCATTTCAGCTTGAGAGATTAAGGTAAGTGCCTCTTGTGTTCTTTTTAACAGGCCTTGTCCTGCGTGGCTGTTTCATCACCAGTCACTGAAAAAGCCAGGAAATTCTGCAGAAAACAGCGTTTGCTGGTCCTGCTGCCCCACAGCTCTGGTGCGGGCTGGCCGTCCTGCAGCTCCTGGTGACGTGCACCGGTCCCCACAGCCCTGCTGGGACACCAGCTGATGACCACGGAGACCGGGAGAGGGTGGCAAGCAAGGGAAGGCTCCTGCTCTCCAGCCAACCCCAGCCACCTCTCAAAATGTTTCCTCAACACAAGCCGCCCGGTGTTTCACTCCTCCGAAGCCTGAGCGCATCGCTGTCCTTGGAGAAGCTGCTGAAGTCAATCAGAGGCACTTTGCTAAAGCTTCTAAATGAAAGCAGGATTAAATTTCACTTTTGATATAATCCTCAACGGCATCTTCAAGGGAAGTGTAGTGTTTCCTCCAGCCCTGGCTGGTGCCTCTGTGCTGAATCACTCTGATCCCAAAGTAAATAAAGCTCTTTGAACAAGGGGAAATGTTTTCTCAGCTGCTCTTCTTCCCTTCAAAAGAGGGGCTGATTGCAATTTCTATGTCTGCAGACATAAATACGTGCAGTCAACAAACGCATCTCAGTAAGATACCATCTTTGCAAGGGAATTGGTTTTTGAAAAGCGCGTTGTGAATCTATGGGATGCTCCTGGACCACACTGCTCTCCAAAAAGCTTCCCCTTCTCCTTGCCTCTGGTGCATTGCATTCTATGAACTCCTAAACGGGCTGATTTCAGTCACTGCAAATTAATATTAGCACGTTGTCAGTTCAGGCTCCTGATGTCCCCAAGCCTTGGTTTCTGCTCAGCCCTGGAGCTGTTGTTGCCCCAGAGGTAGAAATATAAACAGCCTCTTGGCATGAGATGCAGCCACGATGCGAAGAGCCAAAGACCCGAGGTGGGTGCCAAGCTGCCAGCTCATGGCAGCGGCTGCTGGGGAGCTGCTGTGCCCTTACCCACCCCTAAAGCTAACCAGGCAGCCTTTCTGCCGCTAAGGGCAGACTCACAGCCTGTGCTAAGTTCGGGACTGAACATTGTAGACCCCAGCCCAGCTCTCCTCCGCTTTGGAAATCACATTAACTCACATAGGTTGCAAAGTGGCAACCTCAGAGGGCAAGTTCAGGCCACCCCAAGTCCTTGTGCAGCACAGACAGTGGCAGTTTGCTCAGGTGGAGGGATGGGGACAATGTCACCTGTTGAGCCCTCTCAATGCACAGCAGCGCTCTGCCCTCCTGCCCCAGGCTGAACGTCACCGGGCTGCAGGTGCAACCTCAGGCTCCAGGTCACTCTTAGAATAGAATCATAGAATCACAGAACAGTTTGGGTTGAAGGGACCTTCCCATTTCCCCCAGTGCCCCCCCTGCCGTGAGCAGGGACATCTTCACCAGCTCAGGTTGCTCAGAGCCCCGTCCAGCCTGGCCTGGGATGTCTCCAGGGATGGTTCATCCACCACCTCTCTGGCCGACCTGGGCCAGGCTCTCACCACCCTCAGGGACAACAATTCCTTCCTCGTGTCCAGCCTGAATCTCCCTGCTTTAGTTTAAAACCATCGCCCCTTGTTCCGTCATAACAGACCCCATTAAAAAGTCTCCCCAGAGCTTCTCTTCTGCAGCTGAACACCCCAGCTCTCTCAGCCTGTCCTCCCAGCAGAGCTGTTCCAGCCTCGGATCATTCCTGCGGCTCCTCTGGCCCCCCCTCTCCAGCAGCTCCATGTGTGTCCTGTGCTGAGGACCCAGAGCTGGACCAGCACTGCAGGGGGGTCTCGCCAGCGGGGGCAGAGGGGACAATCCCCCCCAAACCTGCTGCCCATGGGGCTGGGATTGCAGCCCAGGGCATCATTGGCTTCTGGGCTGTGCGTGCACATGGCTGGGTCATGTCCCATCCTTCACCCCCAGCACCCCCAAAGGCCACTCTTGCCAGACGCTCTTACCCCACAGCATACAGACCCTGCCTGGTTTGGAAACCGCCTTGGAAACATCACCCAGCACAGAGCATCCGCGGCGCTGGTCCCCGCGGGGCCCAGGCTGTCCTGGCCAGCTCAGGCACTGCCCTGCCCGCAGCAGCAGCAATATCACCATGACATTTACCTCCCCTACATGGCCTCCGCAGCACCAGACACGTAACCAGTTCACAGCAGCTCATTATAGCAGAAATCGATGTGCCTAACATAGAGACATCCCACTCAGCTGGCCCACGCAGCTTCCTTGCTCCATCCAGCCATCACCCCAGCAGCAAACCTCAAGGCTGTGAATGCAATGCCAAAATAACACAGGGAATTCTACTGACTACTTTTTTATTATTATTAAACTGCTTAAATTTAAGCAAAGCTGCTGTGCAGTGTTTCCAGTCTTCCCTCTGATGTGCTGTAGGGTTTGAGAAGGATGTCTCATAATTTAAACCTAGCTAGTTACAGGCTCCAGTAGGTTTATTGCTGTAATAATATACAGCCTTGGCTCAACTTCTTGAATCCATTGCTCTCCCTCAGAGACAAAATGTTATATTGATCGTGTAAGTATTTTTAGTAGTGCTGTTCTGCTTCTCCAGTTAAGCCATAAAAACCAAGGGCACAGATACTCAAAGCAACCTTCCCCAGCTTCGAGTAATCTACGATTAGCCGCAAATTACAGGGTACACAGCGTGCACCAGCCTGCTGAGCACCAGCCTGCTGAGCACCAGCCGGAACCCAAGCCCTTGCAGCAGGCAGGAGAGGCTCCGCACACAACACAATAACACGCTTTTGGGGTTGTTTGCTCCCTTTCTAGCACCGGTTGTACTTTCTCCTTTTCCACCCTGTATAAACGCATGCTATCAGCCCTAATAAAAGGGAAAATACGCCAGGCGACGGGGCCGTCCCATCGCTGCAGCTACAATGCTGTTCAGGATAGCACCCAACTGTGCCGCAGCACCCAGTATTTTGGAAAGGGGTGACTTCTCTGGGAGAGAGTACAACGTGCTGGGGAAGACCCCCTCTGTGGGAGTCAGAGAGCCTTCCCCAGGAGCTCTGGCAGCAATCCTGCACTCCAAGCACTGAGAGGGAAAGCCTGGCAGCACGGGAAAGGGGTTTTGCTGGCAGAAGCTCACCAGGCTTAAAAAGGGCAGTCTGGCCATCTCCTGGCTGAGGAACTGAGAGCAAAGTATGTTCTAGCAGCTTACCGGTGATTTAACTTTTCTTTTGAAGTGTCGAGTCAAGGAGATCAAAATAAAAGGCTATTATTTTTTTTTTTTTAATTCCCTTCTTGGATTATCAGAAAATCCAGGCTCGGTTCTGATGGGAAACAGGAACAAACTGTCCCACGGCAGCAGCTGCGCACCCCCTGACTCACAGAAGGTGACGTTGTGATGCTGAGAGGGCTTCAAACTCAATTTCGGGTGGCTTGACATTACCCAGACAATGTCACAGAGCATCAGGAGGATGGGCCTGCGTTGCAGGGACTGGCAGTGGCGACTCCAGCTCCTGCCTCATGCAAGATGGGTGAGATACCTGGTGCTGCGGGACAGAGAGAGCGGCTGCAGCGCCTGCTCCTGACAAAGAGCCCATCAGATTAGTGATGATGATGATGAAGAAGGTCCTTGGTACTGCCCATAGTCCTTCCCAGTCCAAACTAGTTGCCCTTCAGCTGACTGAAAGGGACTCAAGCCCAACGTGAGTCCTGTTCCCACAGGGGCTGGGAGTGTTCTGCGGGTAGAACATGCACCAAACATACCTTATCTTGCTTAAACATGGAGCTTAACAAAAGTGTGAGTGAAGGTCATGAAACAGGGCCTGAAGTGGAAATTCTAAACAACAAGGGGGTGATCTCTTCAGTGCTGCTTTCTGAGCTCGGCTTCACAACTCAGGATTTGGCGTGAGTGGAGTTGTATCACCAAGCCTTCCCGCGGCGACGGAGAAGGCAATCAACTGCTGTCTGCTGGTGTACGGGCAGAGAAGAGAAATGAAGTTTCTTCCCAGCTAAAGCTCTGAAATACTCTTGTAAGGAAGCTGGAAATTCCCTTCCCAACACTTTATATTTTTTTCCCCTCTTTCTGTGAGAGAGGAAGCGTTTTTCCATCTGACCTCGCCTGGACACGGGCCGCATGTCGTGTGATTGACCCGGGAGCCCCTATTTCCCACAGCCCCTGCTTGAACGCGCAATGCACTTCCAGGTCCTGGGTGACGGTGTAAAGTTCAACCGAGGATCGCTCTGTTCAGCTGTGCTAGGAGCATGTAATCCCAGTGGGTCAAAATGCTTACAGTTAAAGAGGTTACAGGCTTTTCCAAGGGAGTATTTGAATTCTTGCACGGAAGAGATTTATAGGCTGTGCCAGGAGTACATTAAATTGCTGTTTTCTTGTCCTTAATTTAGCAGCACGCATTGTTTTCATGTTGCCTTAAGAGAATGATTAATCTGTGGCAAATTTATGCCCATAAAAATGATATATGGAGATTTTAAAACGCAACAAGAGTGAAGAAATCGAAGGAGTCGCCTGTTGATGAGAGGCACATCAAGAAGGCTCTTTCAAAGCCATCGGAGTGACTTAGGGGCCTGATCTTTTCAGAAAGTTGCCTAAGGGACTCAAAACCTGCTTCGTATTCAGTCTAACGTGCACAAAAAAACCCAAACAACCACTTGCAGACTTTACACATTAAAAGGAGGATTAAGAAAAAAAAATAACAGGCAAAGCTTTTTCTCAGGGCCTCAACAACAAGTCTGAAAATGAGGACGTTTGGTATTGCAGCTTTCCAGGAAGCCCCAGTGTCGCTCCCTGACGCTATTGTTCTGTACCTCAGTGTGTTATACAAACGCAAGTCTGATAAATTAGGGCTTCACAGATTGTTTTCTTTCCATTTACAGGAGAAAAAGCAGTGCAGGAACACAAGTGACATCTTCTGCGAGACTGAGCCCGCTTCGGTTTCTCTGGTTGCTCAGAAGAAGGTGACCCCGCTGCCCACGTGTGACACGGGAGAGCCCTCGGCCAGGCGGTGGCTGGGGCAATGTCACATCTAGGACACGATAAGCATTGCTCAAACGCCCGTCATTGAAATACCCAAGCCAAGACAGCATTTCTGCTCCCTACCTTTTTGATAAAGCAAGTATTTCCATTGATGGAATGTAGGGCTATTCCAAATAAAAGGAGAATGAGGACGGTGCCTGAGGAGAGGGGGATAATCCTCACTGAAGCAAGTTCTTCGGCTGGAGCCCAGGTTCCTCCAGGCTCAACTCTCTGACCTCAGCAATCCCCACTGCAATAGTGCTGCTCCCACCTGCAAAATACTCCACATCCACTAAAATACCTCAGATGTTGTTTACCCATTTCCAACCCCTCCTCCCGCTACCCCCTAAGTGACTGCCGTACCCCCCTGGGCACCTGGCGACAGGGAGCAACCCCCTGAGACAGCCTGTGCACGGGCAAGGCTCGCTCAGGACGCTCAATGTGAGCAAAACAGCCTAAAAACAAATGAAGGCAACTTTCTCTACCAGCAGTTTTCTCAAGCAGAGAATTGGAAAGAAAAAAATACGAGATGGCTGGTCTGAGGATTTTCATTTTTTGATGCTGGAGAAGGAACAAAAGCCAGGCTTTTAATATGAACGAGCCTTGGTACTTACACTCTTGGTTTTCTTTAACAGCTAAATAAATCAGACATGCTCCTAGGACCATCACCAATCATCATATAAAGGGAAAATGTTTATTGGGGCAATAAACAACCAACCCCGATGTCTCACATCAAGTACGACTGGCCAAAAGAGAAGACAGAGAAGAAGAATCACAGAGCCACAGAGCTGTTAAGATTGTAAAGGGCCTCTGGAAGTACTCTGAAATGCCTAAATATTACAACTAAAACTGAACACAACATAAATACCTGGCTGGATCAGGCTGGAGACTTGTCTCTCAAATGCACAGCGGTGTGCACAATTCTGCTTGCTGTTTATTTTGGTAGCAAGACCGGTGCCGACGTGGTTATTGCAGGAGTGAGAAGGGTAAAAGCATCATCCTGGTTTAACACTAAGCGCCAGACAAGCAGCACACTGTTAGCTCCGGTATATATGTTGCAGGGACTAACAACTGCAAGAAGAAAGAGGAAAGCCGGAGAAGTCTAAAACCTGTTTGTGGGGAGCTCCACCACCTCTTCACTATCAGCAGTTTCCAGACCAAGTCTTTGTCTGCCTCTGTAACCCCCTTCCCACCCACACACATTCCTTTCCACCAGTGCAGCTTTATTTGGCTTATCATTATCTTCTCGTTAAACTCACTTAATTGGCGCATTTAACTATTTAAGTTACTTAATAGTCCCTCTGATATCACTTGTTTACTGAAAAAGCAGTCATAGCCTTAAGTATTACATTTCAAAACAGCATCTAAATTGAGAAAGGTCTTGGCAGCTCCAGGGTCCAGCTGAGCTCGCGCCATGAACTCACACACGCTCCATAAAACACCAGGCACGATAAGGCAAGCTGGACTTGGCGAGCTGCAAAACCACCCCAAAGTCTGCACACAACCAGGGTATTTCCAGAAAGCCAAGGTCTCCTTTTTCAGGAACTCCTTGGAGATGCCACAGCTGCATCCCCCTGCAGTGACCTCTGCCGCCTGTACTGGATGCACTGCAGACAAGGGGAGAGCCCTCTGAGCACAAAGCGGGGCTGGTTTAGCTCACCACATACATCGCACATGGTCTAAGTTTCCATAGCTGCACCGATCAGGAATCTAAGGAAGGAAATCTCAAGTGGGAGAAGTGTCAGCAAAACCCCTAGTGCTAGTGTAATTATGTCAGGAAGAAAAAAAAATTATACATATATATATATATATATAGCTTTGGCAATTTGGTTTTATTTGGGAAACTGCAAGCTTTACACGCACACAAATGCACCAACCTCAGGGCACCATCAGCTGCATCCACGCAGGGAACTTTGTCAGTACAAACACCCCCAACCTTTAATAGCGTAGCCAGAGCCTGCCTAGACACTGTGCAAGGTAGCACGGGTAGCTTCGATCCGGAACGGGAGGCTTTCCCCTTCATGGTGGGTGTTAGTGCTGGGGGACTGGGGACAGCGGGACGGGTTTTGCTCCACAAGAATTACTTTACTACTGAAAAAATACCAGCAGACTGAAGTGGTAAAGCGGGTGTAGCGCAACGGGTGACGCTGAGCCGGGTACCCACGTGTCGAGGCATCTGCAGAAGCGCACAAGGCTCACCCAGGAAAAGCAGGACGGCTAAGGGGATAACCCCTCCGCACCCTCCGCTGGTCAGCACTGCACTACCAGCTGCGGGCTGACACCTGTCGCACAATATAACCCAAAAGTAAGGGCTTTGCTTTATTGTCAAACCCATCTGTAACCTCTGGATGGGAACGGTAAAGCCCCCCATAAACACAGGGAGGGAAATCGGGAGAAAAAATTGAAACAACAAAAAACCCACAAAACCAACCAAATAAAACATAAAAAACCTCATATAATGCCACATGTTCTTAACCCAGGAGCGTTTCCCTGTGACACCGCGCTCTCGGGGGCAAGGCACGACGCGAGGTGCGTCCCGCAGTGTTGTGGCAGGGATAAAGCGGCACGGCTTTGCCCTGGCGAGCTCTGCCTGTCGGTGAGAACAGCACGTCTCTGACACGGTGACAACGCGGGTTAAACTCCTCGCATGACCCGGGCGAGCTGTGGTTTTAACACATTAACATGTTCTACCAGGGGAAAAGCTGAGGTATTTTTAGCACGGTCCGAGTGTTTGTCTCAGCACTGTTCTGGCCTTTTTTGGAATTTTTAACTCTGGAAACAAATACAATACCCTTTGCAATAGTGAAACACCACCTATTTTCTTTTATTGTTTGCCACAAAGATAACTGCGAGTTGTACTTCTGAACACATTAAAGGAGAAACATAAATCAGCTATTTTTGACACAGCTTTTCCCCTTCACACCACCAGACAGTTCACTTGCTGTTTCCATAATTCCTGCCTGTGCCCCCAGACTTTCCTACTCACATGCTGAGCTCTGACGAAATCTCAGAGGAGAAAACGCTCTTCTTCATTACAAAAACCTGTCCCAGGTTGTTGCTTGAAGGCAATAGCACCTCGCTCTGCTGTTTGGAACAGCGTGTGGGCGCAGCAAGAGGGATCAACGCAATACGCTTGCAAACTGCATCACACGCAGCCGCCCTCGCCTCCTGCACATCAGCCTGATGTCCGAGATGTGTTGGGAGAAGCATCTGACAACAGTATGTTTGTTCTTATCACGTGGAAAACCCACGGCTGCATTATCACCTCCACCGCGCTGTGGGGAGAGCCCACCACGTTGGAGTCGGGTACAAAGGAGGAGATGGGGCTTAAGCACAAATGTAACAAGAACTGATGCAAAGCGAGTCTGAGGACTGAAAGGGGACTCACATGGAGTGAAGGAGGGACTCTCCCCCTCTCCTATTTTCAATCCCATTTCAAATAACATCCCTTCCCTCCTCCCCTCTGCCTGGCATGAGGATGAGCATGCAACACAACCGTAAGGAACAGAGGGGTGTCCAACAGCCCGGGATGTCTGACACGCTGCTGCAGGCAGCGCGCCCAGGGACCAGCAGTGTCCAGACCACACACAAGCAACCCATGGAAACAGGGAATGAATGGTGAGAGACGCTCCTGCGGCTGCAAAAAGGAGCCTGGGGTTGGTCACCTGCTCCCAGCTGAAGGGAGAGGAGAACAAGCCTTGTGTTTGTTCCAGTTCTTCTCTTCCTCCTCTTCGGAGATTGTCGTCACCGCTGCTTCTGGAGCCGGGAGGAGATGGGGCCGGGGGGCTGCAGCTGGAGGCTCAGACTCATCTCTCGGGCAGCAGGACGAAGAAGATGGCCTTGAGGAAGTGCCCAAAGCTGCAAACAGCAGCCACGAGCCAGTGGGAGCGAAGGCTGGGGTCAGTGTTCACCACGCATTTTGTGATGTCTGCCTAATGTAGAGGGAACAGAGATCATGAGAGATGCCCCGAGCCACACCAGCCACCGCTGGGGACTCCCCCGACCCCACAGCCCCTGCCACCACTGCCACAGCACCGGCAGCAGCCACAAACACTTGCTCTGACACGTCCACACCCTGCAAGTTAGTAAATCAGCCTCAAGAGCTCTGTGAAACACACTTGCTTCATTCTGCACTAACAAGGTGAAGTACCCCCCTTTTCAGCCACCTCTGGGGAAAGAAACTCTATGGGAAGATTGTCAAGCATTTTCCATTTTGAATAGCTAAATAAAAACCCCACATTCTTCCCCTTTTCAAAAGAGCTAGGAAGCCTTGGCAATACCAGCATTCTCATCCTTCTCTGTAAAGCAAGATGCTTCCCAGAGGTTGTCCTGTTTAATATCAGCTCAAGTTTCTTGCACTTTTTCTCTTGCCTTAATGTTTTATTTGGAACTCATTCAAGCAAGCCAACCCCCAATTTAAATTTAAAGCAATGCAAGCTTTGTTTGTGGAAATATGTATGTTGGCAGAGATGCCTCCCAGACGCGTGGGCCAGATTTAAAGATTGCTTGGGCAGCTGGTTTCAAGTATTAACAAGAGTAGAAGCTGGTCTGCAATGAATACAAACCAACAACAATCCAGTAGGTTAATGAAGACAGGATCTCAACTGGCATTGGGAGGAGAAGGTGGAAAACACCTGGAGGTAAAGCGAACGGGACAGAAGTAGATGATAGAAAATTGCATCTTCTGGTGGGGAAAACAAACTAAAGTTCTGCCACCAATACAACTGAGTTTGTGGTTAAACTTCAGCCTAACACAAGGAGAAATGGAGGGTAGTTCTGTAACAGAGGGTGCACTGTTAATACATCAACTTAACACAGTTTTTCAGACAGGGCTTTTGGGTGGCAAAAATGAACACGAATTGGGTCACAAGGAGGGCAAACATTCATCAGTCCCAAAAGCTTTTTCTTCACAAGCTCAGCTCAGCAGTCTCCCAAGTTTGCCTTTTGACACAAAGCTCTTGTTGACCGAGCAGAGCGAAGTCAGGCTCTCAACCTGAGACGTTCCTCCCGTAGAACGGGACACAAGAGCTGCTGAATGCTCCAATAACGTTTTCCAGTATTTCCGCCTGTGTTCAAGATATGGGTGAGCCTGACTGACCGACCTTGGGAATAACTGGAAGAAAACAAAAGGGGAACCGAAAGGACAAACCGCTGTGTCTGATTAGCCAGTGCAGCCACGCTAACCAACCCCACCATCATTGCTGGAGCAAAGATCTGTTGTCAGCAGCTCCCATGCAGCAACAGGAGATGCTGCAATGTAGTACCGGTGGTTACAAGTCCTTCGTCTGTACTGTGGGGGAAAGCAAAATGGGTCTGCCTAAATCCTTTCAGTGATGGCTTAGCAAATTCACCCTATTTGCATTTTTGAAAGTCTGAACTGATTAAATCTGTCCAATTTTAGGGACCAGCATGTCCCTAAAACAGGGTTGTGCCAAACTGCCTCTTCAGTCATGATGCACAAGTAGCTGTCTGATAATGTATGCAGATTTTAGCATAGCTGATCAATAGGAAACCTAAGCTCTGAAGGGCCTGAGTGCCCCACGTGAACCAGTATAAGGCCCCAGTATGCACGCTGGATTGATTATAGGTGCAGAGGGTTAACTTCCAGCTGAGAAAACGTGAACTCCTTGAAGCTGCGCCATGCCCTGCCAAAGGCAACGACCTCTCTGCAGCTAATGGAGAGGAGCCGGAGCCAGAACCACTTACAGATGCGTATGGCGCTTGCTTAGACAAACAAAACTGCTCAGCTGTTTAACAATCGCCTTAGCTATTGTTATCCAAATAAAGCATACCTGATAAGGCACTGGAATTGAACATTTCAAAGCTAGTTCATAAAGCGTCTTTGAGTCTTGCGAGGCATTGATAAACTCCTGTAACAGCAGTTTGATCTTTGCCTGTTAATTATTCAAACAAGTTCAAGTCACATGCTCTTCTCGCTAGCAAATGTATGCAACAGCTGCTAGAAAGATAATAATCGTTCTGTTCTACTGTAAAGCCACTTCTGAGGCTGCAAACTCTCCCCAGGGAGAGAAGATGTCTCAAAGGGTTGAAAATTTCTTGTGTTTCTTAGGAGATTTGTTTTGGGTTGGGCTTTGGGGGGTAGAGGCTTTCTCCACCCTGTGGAAGAAGTATGGGAACCTACTGCTGAACGGAGACTTCCAAATGCCTTTCCAAGGTCCCCATAGCGGCTTTTCAGAAAAAGCTCACAGGGTAAGGTGGTTCCTCTTGGCAGCCTCAACCTGAGCTGCTGTGTAAGAGACGGGGGCCATGTGCACGGGGGAAACAAGGGCTCCACGCCACGGAAAAACTGCCAACAGCCCGGCAGGCAGCAGATGAAAGGGTCCCCGTGCAGAGCTGGTTCGTCCGGCCCGTTTGTGAACAAGGCTGGGAAGTGTCACGCTGCAGTGCCTGGAGCAAGAGGAAGAACATTCAGGAAAGCACAGCACAGGATGGCAAGATAATTAAGCAGCCTTTCACCAGACTGAAGGAACCACTCATTTCTCAAGAGAAAATATCTCCTTGTTGCAGCCTACCATTGCAGATAAGGGTACCGGAGACAGGCTGTAATCAGCACAACCCGGCAGCTTTCACAGTCGGTTTGTTTGATGGGTGGCAGTGAGATTGGCTTCCCCTTCCTAGGGCCAGATCCTGAGAGCAAGCAGCGCCGATTCCGCAGCTCCAGTCGAAGTGTGCTGGCTGCCCAAAGGGGACGGTGGGCAGAGGAGTTTGCAGCGGTCGGGGCTTATCCCAGCTGCAAAGAGCCGCTTCTGGTCTGGGATGGGGTTTGCGGTTTGTTTGCTGTGCAACAAACTCTCCAGAAATATCCATTTGGAGCTACCAAAACGCCCTGTTTCCAACTCTGATAATGTAATACAAAAATTAAACCAAGATGCTAACTTAGCGGAACATGCATGTTTTACCAAAACAAAGGAAAAATATTAGTTGGAGACTCGGAAGAGGCACATTCCCGTGCAACATTTCAATTTTAATGAAACTAGATTTTTTCCAAAGGAAAAAATGTTTCATAGAATACATTTCAACCAGCTCTAGAGGTACCCAGTTAAAATAAACCTCAAATGATACTGAGGCAGAGATTTCACAAGCAGGAACAGTGCTACTTAATCAGTTGCTTTCCCAGGATATCTCCTTCACCTGCTTTGATAGGATTATTTGTGTGGATACAAAATTAAACAGGTCAGGGCATTCAAATCGAAGGTGACTTTCCAGCCCAGCCAAACAGCTCCCTGACCCAGTTGGCCTCAAGGTCGCAGAGTTTTAGAGAGGGCAGGGATGATTTAAGGTGGAAATGATGCTTCGTAAAGGCAAGAGATCCAAAATCAGAACAAAGCTACTTTTCCAGTCGCCTTCCATCCGAAAGGTGCCTTCACTCCTGGAGAAACTAGGTGGCTGCATCAGCGACAGGCACAGCCCTCAGCACAGAGGAGCAATACTCAGTTTGGAAGAAGCCACCCTGGTGTGTGTGGGGTGGGGAGCCTGACCGGTTCCCAACAGCTCAGGAATAAACATCTCTTCTTGGAAAGGCAGGAAATTGCTGCCGTGGCTCCGTCTGCAAAGAGCACATGCCTTGGGAACAAGACGTCCCGTGAGATCAGTGGTGTCATACGGCGATATTTAGCTCCAGGCAGCATCTGCCAGGCCACACATCAAAGTGCTTTTGGGTGCATCGCTCCAAGGTGCATCTGGATGCAGGCGGGCACAGAGACCCCGGTACACACACCCACCGCCTGGCTGCAGCCGCCGCCATGGCTACGGGGAGGTCACGAGAAACACGCTCGGCTATTGCGCAGCACCAAAATTCTTGCTCTGAACCATCCTTCACAGGAGCAGTGTATTTGCCGTTGGGTATCGAGAGCACCAAAGAAATTAGATGGTTAAAGCCACGTGATACGGAGCCAGCCTCCAATGCAGAGCAGCACCCTGCCTCACGCATGCTCTCTGAGCAGTGACAGAGCCGCGAGCCCTCCTACTCTCGATGGGTGTGATGAGCGCCCTCCAAACCATAGATAAGCTACAGTTTGAGCTACATCACAAGAAGCTGTTCGTGGATCAGGTCAGGGAATGGCACAAACCACCAGGTTTTAACAACCCTCTAGAATTCCTTAAAGTGGGAAGTCACATTAATATACTAAGCTTAGACTTGAGGAACTGTGGGGCAGTCGATGAAAAAGGAAATAAGTTGGCAGGCCTCATTCAGTTCTAGAAAACAGCTCCCTGAGATAATGACCCCTGTTTGCAGTATCCACTATGGCTGGCTGGCAGCTCCAGAGACATCCAGGTCAGGAGCAGAAGAGGCTCTGGTGGGTCAGGACTGAATTGGTCTGAGGACCAGAGTGGCTGATGTTGCCGAGGCCAGGACCACAATGCAGTAGCGGAGCTATGCGGAGTGTAACACCGGTGTAAGAAGGACAGTGGTGGCCACGGGGCTTCAGAAGAGAATCTTATTCAATGTTTTTCTGCATAAAGCTGCAGAGAGGGCACTCTTTCATCAACTGGCATATTTTCTGGTCTGCATGTGTGGGAGCAAGCTTGATCAGAGAGCATCCCTTACCCAGCCTCCTCTCCTCTTCAGCCAAGTCACCAGGCTCTTGCGGACAAACTCTCCCAGGCAGTCTACGATGGTGTGAACCATGGCCGGCTGTGCGTGCCGCACGCAGTCCACCGCCAGCCCCGCTGCCACCGCGTACAGGGACACCACCTTGCCCCACGTTATGCCTGTGGGAAGAAGAAAAGTAATTCAAATTTACACACGCACGGAGCTCAGTCTTGAATAATCAAGGGAAACGGCTTTCCTTCATCACACATGCCCACGCTACATGCATGCAGTTCCCGGTTCAGGTGCAGCTGCAGTTCTGCACCATGGGGGAAAAGAAATATGATGGAAACAGGACTAGGGAAAACTCTCCATGTGGAAAAACAGGATTAAACAGTCTGACTTGGGCACACTTTGACCCCCTTTCAGCACTGGGTGCACAGCTTTGGAGAAAGCAGCCCAAAGGCACCATCAAAATTGGGAAGCTGTGCAGCACCATGGTTTATATCGCCGTTAACTCTCAGCCATGCACGTGCTGCACAGGAGGCGACTGAATTCAAAGAGCTTGAGCAACCTGGGATTTTTGTCACCAGCACAACTCAAACACCCTTAAGACAAAGCATTTCCTTTTTTTTGTTTTTTTTGGTTTTGTTTTGGTTTTTTGGGTTTTTTTTTTTTCTAGATCAGAGGGGACTGTTCCAATGTGAAACACAGAGCAGATGAGATAAGCATCTTCAGTTGGTTCTACCATGACACAAGAGCAAACAAGGGGGGAAAGCTCCAGGGCCAAGAGGGATGGCTTCCTCCTTGATGTGAGGAGAACATCTCAGCCTCCACCTGAAAACCAGGTGGCTTCAAGGATTCTGCCACTTTGTCTGCAATACTTGATGTTGCATGTCCTATCCCACGGAAGGCAGCACAGTTATCTAATCTCCTGGAAAACAGCCTTGCTGCTAGACCGACCTGTCAACAGCGAACGCCCCATGGAAGCTGTCCCAGCAGCAGTCATCCCCCTGTTAGTGCTGGCGGTAAGCGCTCCAGCTCAGCTCTGGATACCAGCCAGCATCCCTGGGTCTCCCTCACACTTTGCCAACACCACTGGGCATAAATCCTCTGTGCTTGAACACTGCAGCCTGCAGTCCCTCATTGGGCTTTTGTCAGGCCTAGTGACATGGAAATGTCACTTCTGCACCCATATTGAAGAACTATCTCAGAACAACAGCACTAGATTTGCTTTGGATCCACTAGGAAGTTTAATTCCCCCCCCTTACTTCATTATAGAATCACAGAATCACAGAACAGTTTGGGTTGAATGGACCTTCAAAGTTCATCCAGTTCCCCCCTGCCGTGAGCAGGGACATCTTCACCAGCTCAGGTTGCTCAGAGCCCCGTCCAGCCTGGCCTGGGATGTCTCCAGGGACGGTTCATCCACCACCTCTCTGCCAAACCTGGGCCAGGCTCTCACCACCCTCAGGGACAACAATTCCTTCCTCATGTCCGGCCTGAATCTCCCTCCTTTAGTTTAAAACCATCACCTCTCATCCTATCACAACAGGCCCTGCTGAAAAGTCTGTCCCCATCTTTCTAATTGGCCCCTTTTAAGTACGGAAAGGCCGCACTAAGGTCTCCCTGGAGCTTCTCTTCTGCAGCTGAACACCCCAACTCTCTCAGCCTAAAATTGCTGTACCTGACAAGCATATTGTGAAGCATTTTACCGTGTTAGGTCTCTAAGGAGTCTGTCCAAGGTCTTTCCCAAACATAGCCAGAAGCCAGGTGAATTTCAGTATTTAAAAATCACACAAAACCATTTGTGCTGAGTTGCAACAAATAAACAAACAGGTGAAACAAAGGAAAGGTTCGTTCAGTCAGTACATCTAAAGACCAGAAGGGGTTAAACACACAACCAGAACACCATATGTGCTCAGCAGTCTATGAGCTAAGAAAGCAAAACCTTAGCTACAATTTAAATGAAGGGTCTCCTTCTCTCCTTCCTCGCACTCCCACAAACCCCGATCCATCTGTCTGGGATGGAGCTGCAGACTCCTCATGCCTGTTCACACCGCGGTCATTTACAATAACTGCAGGTTTCAGAGCTTTTACAAAATCCTTCCTCTTTCTGCCTCTAAAGGGACACTCACAGTAACGCTTTAAGGAATTTCCTAAACTTTAGAAAAGCTGTTCAAACGTCAGCCGCAGGAATGGCTTGTTATACTGAAAAGAAAACAATTCAGCGTTCAAAAAGAGCCACTTTTCACTCCTGGGTGACGTAAGATCAAAAGCTACAGATGATCCTTCTGTGAGGCTCTGTAGCAACAGGAACAGCAGTAGCTCGGAGTCTCCTGTGATACTCCGTCCTTCACCAGCACTATCTCCAAGATCAGAGGAAGCTATTAATATAGCTAAATTGGCTGCTATTCTTTTTCTGGTTTTATTTTCCAAGTAGGCCCTGCGGTGTCCCTTCCCCAGAGCTGTCACTCGGGAAGTTCACTGCCGGTGTGGCATTCACACCATTTATCTGTCTTTCTCACGTTGCATGTCACCATGAGAGCCAGCAGAACGAGCCAGGAAGAGGCTATGAAACCACATGAGAAAACACTAGACAGAGGCCTTCTCCTGGCAAGAAAGCGGCCGTCCTCCTGCAGCTCAATACCTCTCCACTCAATTAAAGAGGCTTTCAGGGGTTACCTCTTGCTGACCGCAGTCTCCTGGCCCAGAGCCTCAGCTGGCTCACACGCAGCTTTAGTGTGAGCCAGTTTTTACAACCCTCCATCCCTGCAGAAATGTGGCTCCTTGCATCTGGAGTTATGTGAACCAAAGTTACCCAAAAATCCAGGCAAGAGTTCACTGACTTTTTCCCAAGCTTCTACTGACAGCGCTGACTCTTAAGGATCTTATCCCAAGCAGCAAGCGATAGGACAAGAGGAAATGGCCTGAAGTTGCACCAGGGGAGATTTAGATTGGATATTAGGAACAATTTCTTCCCCAAAGGGCTGTGGGGCATTGGAGCAGGTTGGCCAGGGCAGCGGTGCAGTCACCATCCCTGGAGGGGTTTAAAAGATTCATAGATGAGGTCCTTAGGGACATGGCTTAGAGGTGGGCTTGGCAGTATTTGGGTTAATGGTTGGATTCAATGATCTTAAAGATCTCTTCCAACCAAAATGATCCTATGATTCTAAGCAAGTCCATTAGCTTTAAGATATTTACGTGGCAGTAACTTAAACTGATAGTGGGCTGAGGCTACCCCGGTAGAGAAAGACTGCTGCAGTCTTCACTAACTTTATTTTAAACCCAAGTTTCTCCTTCTAACAGAAAAGCGCATCCACAACCTATGAAAAATAAAAGCTCAATAGACCCATGGTTTCCCTAAAACACGGGAAAGCAGTTTGCTCTACAGACCTGTTGGTCCGGGTGTCTCCTCCCACAGAGGATGGAGAGAGAGCCCTTCAGCTCTGGCTTGTGTGCCACGGCTGCTATGTAGTGGCACCTGCTGCAGGACTTGCGTATGGTGAACACTCCCCAGTAAATGGGCAGAGACACTTTCCCTCTTGCACAGACAGCAGAAAGAGGGCAAGTTGTTGGCCAATGCTTATTGTGGTGATGGATGCGAAGGGCTCAGCGGTCACTTCACATTATCCTCCGCTTTACAGAGCATGACTATCAGGGTCAAACCAATCTTTCAGTCTGTTATTCCTGCTGCTGGCCGAGCCACAGGTGTGAACGAGGAGGAGATCCCATCCCGACTTCTCTGTATGGAAACTCCTACAGCCATTGCTGGAGGCAGAAGACAGAGACAGCTGGTTGGGCTCCTCACCTGAGACAGCAGGACAGAGCTCACATGAGATCATACACAGAACCATTTTGGTTGGAAGAGACCCTCAGGATCATTGAGTCCAACCATAACCTGACTCCAGCACTAAACATGTCCCTGAGAACCTCGTCTATATGTCTTTTAAACCCCTCCAGGGTTGGTGACTCCAGCACTGCCCTGGGCAGCCTGTTCCAATGCCCCACAGCCCTTTGGGGAAGAAATTGTTCCCAGATCCAACCTCAGCCTCCCCTGGCGCAACTTGAGGCCGTTTCCTCTGCTCCTGGCGCTTGTTCCTGGGGAGCAGAGCCCGACCCCCCTGGCTCCAAGCTCCTTTCAGGCAGTTCAGAGATCAGAAGGTCTCCCCTCAGCTCCTGTTCTCCAGCTGAACCCCCAGGTCCCTCAGCCGCTCCCATCACACTTGTGCTCCAGCCCCTCACCAGCTCCGTTCCCTTCTCTCAACTCACTCCAGCACCTCAAGGCCTTTCTTGGCGTGAGGAGCCCAGAACTGCCCCAGGATTTGAGGTCTGGCCTCACCTCGAATGCCCCCGTGTGGTCCCTCTGCCCCAGGAGGCTCCAGTGGCCGCCCAGCCCCAGGTCGGGCAGGAACAGGCCAAGCAGCCCCAGCTGCTCTTTTCCAGGACACCAGCACCGTTAACTTTTTTCTCTCGATGACTCCCTTGGCAGGGGTAGAGGAGCAGAACCTACCGAGCAGGCAGTGCCTCTGCCCCCTGTGATTTCCATGCCACGATGAGACTCTGATGCATCCCTCAGCGTAAGGTGGAACTGCATGTGGCCAGTGCAGATGAGAAGACACATTGTCTTGCTGCAAATTCCTCCACAGGTCTAGCTGCCATCCACATTGGGTGAAACAGGCGCTCATCACCAAGAGAAACAACCTATCCACAGCTTCCCATTGTGCACAGAAGCTAACAAGAGGGAATGGAAAACTGGTTCAGAAAGGAGCGATCATAACAGAGAAAGCTCTGCTACTTCTGCTCACAGAGATGGAACAAAAGGAGATGGAAAATATGAAGAGTTGATTAGAAGACATTTGAAAAAATTAGAAATACAAGTTGCAGTCTGAATACCAGCCATGGAGCTGAAGGTATGTAAACACTGGCGAGCCCAGGGGAAAATGAATTAGCAGGAGAAGACGGCTCTTGAAAGCGGTGCTGCTGCAGATCAGCTTGCCTGGCAGCTCCAGAAGCCACGAGACACGAGTGCGCGGAGCCTCCGAGCGCCGCGCTGCCAGGGCTGCTCTCACAGGCTTCCTTCTGCTCCGCTCAGCATCAAAGCAAATCAGACCTAAGACAAACAGGACCAAGTGCTACATTTCAGCTGCTGGCAGCATACAGCCAGACACAATATACTTTCCTCTGGTGGAAAGAAAGAAGCCAAAAAGGACGTGCACAAGGCAGGAAGCTCAGCTCATAAGGCCCGAGCGATGAGGGAGCAACGGGATGCATTTCTGAGAGCACTTGCCCCTGCAGAGGAAAGTATTTTCTCCTGAGGACACATCAACCATGCACACCCACTGTACAAGGTTCACTTTAGCCCAAGAACTCATGATGAAAAACTGAGAAGCACCCAAGCCCACCCAAACACAACATGGAGGCTTTGGGAGAGCTCTCCTGCCTAGCGGCCTTTACCAACTGGAGGAAACTATTTCCTTTAAGAAAGGAAAACGCATCTCCCTTTTCTTCTTCTGTTTTTCCACCAAGTGACCCCTTCCTTCTGGGATTTAATTAAACTGCTAATGTGAACACCAGCTCAGCCAGACTCCAATCCAAAGCCTGTTAAAGTCAGTGGAAAGTCTCCTGCTGGCTGCAGAGCAGCTTTGGGCCCCACAGCAGAACCAGGGCTATCGCCACAGAGGTGATGCTGCTGCAGATCCTTCACCATCCAAAGCAGGTCGGGGCTCTGCGGTGCCAGGTTCCTCACTCCGAATAGCTAACACATAGTAGGGCAACAGGGAAGCAAGATACTGCTTGAGCCTTACCATGCTCTGTGAGCTGCTCGCCTTCTGCCTATATTCTCAGCTGTAATAGGAATTCAAGCTGTCTTTGCTACACCAGAGAAAAGCCAAACCTGAGATAACTGGGATAGACAATGCTGTCAAGTCAAATATGGCACCATGCACTCATGCAGTGGGACCAACAAGGTATCAGATGTCCTCAGTCTCGCCTTCCTGCGAGGTCCAGCAAGGTCTTGTGCTTAGTCACGACTTGAACACAGTGAGGATGGGACACAGGCACAGCCAGAACTACGGTGTGAAGACTCAAAACCAGACCAGAGTATGGAAGAAGGCCACGTAAAAGATTAAGGAGAAAACCTCACCAGCAGCATAGGGTCAAAATGCTCCACTCCCTTGCTGGAAAGGCACTGCGAGCGACTAATGGGGCTCCCCAAACTGTCAAAGCACTGCAATGTCAGACTGTAGCTGTTTTCTTAATAAACTGGACAGTGAAAAACAGTCTGAGATGCTTTAGTTCTTGGTAATTGGCATGAAAACTCCAGCTGCACTTGAGTCTCCTGTTTTCCTTTGCACAAAAAGAGCCTCTTTCCTCTGAACTAGGAAAAAATCTAGGAATGAATGTCTGGCTGCCAGACTCAACTTCAATTTGCTGGATTTAGCATTAAACGCTGAGTCCTGAGACCGCAGTTGGGATCCAGGAATGTTAAAAACCAGCGAACTCCTCTGCCACTCAACAGCCTTCTAGTAAGGGAAATCACAATAAAGACTTGAAAAAAAAACAGTTGAATACACAACTTCAGCTTCATGCTCACGGGTTATCCTGTTAGTTGCTCCAAGGCAGAGATGAGGAAGAAGAAAAAACAGAGCATACGGAGCACCGGGAAGGTTTGAATCCTCCCGTAGCGCAGCCAGCCAGCTGCCAGCTGTTTATGCAGCAGTGTATCCCCAGATGAGGGGCAGCACCAGCAGCAGAGGTTGAGCCTGGGCTTCTAGTATGTTCCCAAAATCTCCAGCATCACCAGCCTCAACAGGCTAAGCCCAGATGCCATTCTTACTACCCTGAAAACCCCAAGTTTAGAACCAAGAGTTACACTTTCTAGCTTTACTTTCAACAAAAGTATTTGAAACCACCCACACTTTTCACTTGACTCCTGAGCTGAGAAGCTGAAGAACACCAAAAAATGCAACTCTCAATATACACAGGGGAGCGCAGGACTTGCAGAGGCCAGCAGAGCTTTCTCCCCAGCACCATGTCTGTGCAGCACAGCAGCACCCACAGGCTGCTGCACCTGCGGCCACCCACCTTTCTGGCTTGATTCCCTGTGTCCCTTCAGCTTCAGAGGTGGGTCAGTTATGATGTAGCCACCTCTAGTCATCTAAGAAGATCACCTACTTACCTGCAACGCAAATACCAGATCCTGCAAACTTGACCTTCGTGTTCCTGTAAGCCCTGAAGCCAGTAAAGCTCAGCACGAAGTGACAAGACAGGGCGCCTGCACTTTGAATGAGCCACACTCGGACATTCCTGCCATGCTCACCCAGCTCTTCCTTTCTGAGCCTCCACAGCTTCCCAAGCCAGCCCAGGAAAAGGCAATCTGCATTCCAGGCATGCCCTGCAGGGATGAGGGCTGCACTACTAGCTACAGAATCCAATTCCATCCATTTCTTATGACACGGCTTCTGTTTCCCTGTTCCAGGGAGTGAATCTGCCCTGCTCAACCCACCAGAGCCCTGCTTGAGCTCCCAGAGGTCGATTCTCTCGTGTTTCTGGAGAGGATCTGTGCTCCCCACCAAAACACACTCCAGAACCGAGCCCAGGATGTCAGCACAGGGCTTCTCCGGGGTGTCAGTGGTTCCCACGCAGTTCAGATGCATACAGATGCATAGCTGATTGAGAAGATACAAGGGATTTGGGTGAGAAAGCCTATTTGAAAATACAACAGAAACCTGGATTTCTATCCCGTACCAGCTACTCCCAACATAACAAGAATCACGACCTCCTGAACATTCCCATGTCAATGTCACTGGATCCCATGTTTTCACACTCTTACGCTGCCAGCAGGTGACTGTCTTTGTTTTCTCCTCCTCACCCCCTTTTTTTGTTGTTTTTTAGGGGGCTTATGGAGGAAGGGGGAGGGATTTTTGGTTTGTTTGTTTCCGGTCTCTAATGCCTGTTGTCCCTTCCATGGACAATACAACAAGACACTGCGGAAACCCCACAACTGTGAGGGCTTGCCTGACATGGATCTCTTCATGCCAAATGTTTCTCTTCCCTTGATTCCCCCAGGCTCCATTCCCCACTGCAGGCAGGCAATGCTTTCAGCGGAGGCCGAGGTTCCCTCACAGCACAGTGCAGAGTGTATCTTTGCTTACCACAATTATCTCTGGGAACAGGCAGCAGAACAACATGAGTCAGTACGTGCCCAGGTGGCCAAGAGGCCACCAGCGTCCTGGCTGGTACCAGCACTGGTGTGGCCAGCAGGCCCAGGGCAGTGACCGAACCTGTGCTGGGACCTGGGGAGGCCAAACCACCAATCCTGGGGGCAGTTTTGGGCCCCTCATGCCAAGAAAGGCCTTGAGGTGCTGGAGCGAGTGGAGAGAAGGGAATGGAGCTGGTGAGGGGCTGGAGCACAAGTGTGATGGGAGCGGCTGAGGGACCTGGGGGTTCAGCTGGAGAACAGGAGCTGAGGGGAGACCTTCAGATCTCTGAACTGCCTGAAAGGAGCTTGGAGCCAGGGGGGTCGGGCTCTGCTCCCCAGGAACAAGCACCAGGAGCAGAGGAAATGGCCTCAAGTTGCGCCAGGGGAGGTTGAGGTTGGATCTGGGAACAATTTCTTCCCCAAAGGGCTGTGGGGCATTGGAACAGGCTGCCCAGGGCAGTGCTGGAGTCACCATCCCTGGAGGGGTTTAAAAGACATATAGACGAGGTTCTTAGGGATATGGTCTAGTGCTAGAGGTAGGTTATGTTTGGACTCGATCATGTTGAGGGTCCCTTCCAACCGAAACAATTCTACGATTCAGGCCTAAGCAGTGAGAAAGCTCAAACGCCTGCTTGACTGGAACAGCGAGCCTTGAAGGCCAAGGCTTGCTCTCTTTGCCTACAAGAAAAGAGAAGCAGCAAGTGGAAGCAGCAGGTCCATCGCAGCCGTGGCTGTTGCTGTGGGACAGCCAGCCAGGAAGAGAGGAACTCCCCTGTGATGAGTTGCTTCTGGCTCCCGGCATCAGTGGCGTGAGCTGGAACAGGGGAGACTCCCATGTAATGAATCTTCTCCAGTTGCCAATGGTGAGCAAAGGAGCTTGGAATGAATGACCTCCTTGTGCAATGAGATAACACCACCTCCTAACAAGGAAGGGCAGGAGATGCCTTCTAGAATGAGCAAGAACCTGCCAGGAAGATATTATAAAACAGGGCATTTTCCTGCCAGAACAACAGAGCACAGAGGAGCTCTCATTAAACCATTAAAGCAGGGCAAACTGCCAAACTGCCCACGGCCCATTCAGAAGCAGGCCCCACCTTGCAGGCCACCCCAGCAACGCGCCTTCTCCGGGAGACGTGGCTCCGTCCCATTCCTTTCCACCCAGCCCTGTCTGCAGATCTGTCAGGGCGCAGTACCTGCGGTGAAAATCTGCGCGGCTACTGCCAGGAAGGCGTCCGTCACCACCGTCTCCGAGTGCAGCGAGATGTTTAACTGGCGGGCGATATTCCGGTAGACATTGGGGCGAATGTATTCCAGCTCATCCCCTGGAAACAAACAGTCAGGAGTCAGCACACAGAACCCCAAGTCCTGCTCTCATCGTATAGGAGTTACAGCTGGGGCCACTCCACACATCCCTCCAGCCCAGGGGACCTGGGCCCAGCTCCACAGGGTTTTAAACAGGCAGCAAAGTGTTTCAGGTTATTTAGACATGACCTCCTGCCACCAGCGCCCTGCCGTCCTAATATCCCCTGTGCCTGGGACTCCTAAGGGGTGTGGGGACAGGCAGTGGCCCCGTACCAGTGGTGTGGCTGCAGTAATCCGGGATATAAATGAAGTTCCCAGGCTGGCTGGCTGCCTTTCCTCCAGCACAGGAGACAGGCCTCAGACAAGCAAAGCCATCTCATTTTTCTTCCGAAGTGAAAAGGAGGCATGTACATCTACGTATGCTTTTGAGAGATACGCCCTTTCTCAACACCCCATCAGACTTGTACAAAAAAGCCTCAAGATGAGAGCGACTCGAGAATGCTGGAGGCTGATGAAAGCCAAGGATCCACCCAGAGCTGCCCAGCATTAATTGAGCAAAGACGCTATCAGCTCAGCTATTTTATGCTCGCACAGGCACTGAATGACGATCTGGAGTTCTTTCTCTCTCCAAATTACTAAAGGGATGTTCATTTGCCTGGCTGACTTCCCAGCAACCAGGTTCCCAACACACACACAGGCATGTGCTTCCAGCTCCACGTTGTTTTCTCCCCAGCTGGGAGATGGCTGGAGGTGCTGGGCTGGCTTGAAGACCCAGACGGAAATACCAAGGACAAGCAGAGAACCTACTCCCACATGTTTGAGCTATGGAGCTTGGGCAACAGTGGTAGAGCTTTTCCTCTGTAGCAAAACAAACCATTTTTAAGCAGAAGAATTAATAAAGCCCGGTTTGCAATGGATTTATCTCTCTGTAGATGTTGACAGATATTTAATGAGGGCTGCACAGCTGCTGTAGGAGCATTACACAGTGCAAACACCGCATGGGACCAAGGCCCTTTGTGCATGGAGAGTGCTATTTGGTTTAGATTTAGGACACTCCGCATCCTTCTCCTGCACAAGGGTGCTCTGGAGCAGCCGGGGGAAGAGGAGACTTGTTACAACAGCTTTCCGTCCCACTGCAAGACTCAGACGGCTTGTCGCCATCAGAGGGCAGCTAATCCTCCTGAAAATTTCATTTCTATGAGAACAGAAAAGATGCCACCCCAGCCAGCAGCTTGTTACAGAGTCATTAGCTACTTACTGATCCTTAATTCATTCAACTGGCATTCAGCACAGCACCAGCAAACCCCAGCTCTACAGGATTCCACGGACGAGCCCTCCGGGCCCTTTGTGTGTGCGGGGTTGTCCCACACAATCTGACGGCAAGAGGAAACGCTGCAAACACATGGTCAGCCCTGATAAGAGGGAAAATGACTTGCACCACTCACCAGCTGTTTTCTCCTCACAGGGAGCACACAGGCTTCCCTGTGAACGCACGGAAACAGGGATAGCCCTGCCCGTGGTTAGCTGGGATCAGCACTTGGTAGCTTGCCATTGACACAGCTTTTAACAAGCAGTGCCTGCAGGCCCAGGCTGAGATCAGGACTTGTTTTGCATTTTGTTTGGAGCTGCACATGCTGTTAAAGCAGGCCCTGCCCTGCAGCAACCCGGCAGACAGCATCAGGGCAAGAAAAGCAGCTCCAGGCTCACAGAGACCCTGCCCCAGGGGCCCCAGGACCTTTCCAGCAGCACTGTTATTTTGGTGGCAGTCTTCTGTGCCCATGTTCAGATGCTCAACCATGCACTTTGCTATATTCAGAGTAATTTCTGTGCTTCTCCTTCCTCCAGTAATTGTGGAGGAACAAGCAGGGCAGCAACGACTGTGCCCACACGCAGAACTCAGTGCAGAGGTGAAAGGACACTGGTCTGGGTCTCAGCCACAGGAGGGACAAGTTCAGATAAACCAGACCTCTGACACATACGGCAGGTTGGTCTGGGGTGGCCATACCATTAGGTTTTACCACCTCTGACTCATTAATTGCACAAATTAGCTGCTAAGCCTCCCTGAGCTGACAAGGTCTCCCTCCCCAGGACTTTGCAATTGCATCGCTTGGGCCCAGCACCTCTGCCAACCCCCCGGCCACCGCATCGGACTCATCAGCCTTGGCACGTGCAAAAGGGCTCGGAAATACTCTGACTTCTCAGCACTGTCATGGAGAAAAAACTGGCCTAAGGATTTCCTGGCAGGTTGGCTGGATACCGCTGGCCTTGTCCAGGTTATAGCAGCAAAGGAGAAAAGAAAGGGACAGGCCATGTGGCAGGCGGTGTTTCTGAACAAACAGTTCAGAAACAACATTTCATCCTAACCAGGAGGACTGCTCACCCGTCTTGTGGCATGGGTGCCACGCGGCACTCTCCAAACAGATTTGCTCAGAGAAAGTGCCAAGTTCCTGAGACTATCAGCCAAATCTTTCCATCTGGACATGAATAAGGAACAGGAGAGTCATCCAGGAGACGCCTTCAGATCCCGGCTGCCACCTGCTTGCCCTTTAACATGCTCCTGGCCACCCACAGGAGATCTGGTTGAAAGCAAACAAATCTCAACCCCCAACCCAGGCAGAGAAGAAATGGAAGACAAAGAGGCAATGAGACTGAGAGAACAACAAAAATACCCCAACCAACCAAAAAAGAGACCAAACAACCATTGGAAACAAAAATAGAAGTCAGCATAGGAGAGAAAAAGTGAAAAAGAATGAATGAAATAAAACGTCAGCTAAAAGAAACACAGTTATGCCTTGAAAAGAAATTTGGGCTAATATTAAACAGAAGTAGAACCAAAGGGGAGAAAGTGGAGAGCTCAGCCTGGTCCTGAGTTGGTTAGGCCTAGCTAAAGGTTACTTCAGACTTATTTGAACTTTCACGTAATTAAATCAGATGCAAATGCTCATGGTAGTTTCCAAGCCAGATGTCAACTAATACAGCAGCCTGCAGGCAAGAGGGATGTTGGAAGCAGCTTCCAAGAATGAGGGAGTCAAGATCCCAAAAGACAAACAGCTTGGCTTGAGCAGGAGGCTCAAACCTACAGCAAAAGGCCTGGCAAGCACCGGCGTCGAGAGGGTGCTCCTGGCACAAGCTCATCTTCACACAGCATCCCACAGGCATAACCTGCAAATCCCTCTCCCCGCAGCCTCGGCGTTAACCTGGCCATGACAGGGGCTGGCACAGAGTCTGCCAGGCAACGTCAGCCAACTCCTCCTTGCTCCAGCAAAAAGCAAGAAAAGGCACGTCTTCCGGAGCAATCAAGGTAGGCAAAAGGAAAATTAAGCACACTGTCATTGAAAGTATTTTTTATAAGATCTCTAATGCACATGGTCTAAGCAACTACCCCCCAGTTAAATGTCCTTGCAGCTGGGTGAGGAACTGATGAGGCCCAAGTCTAGAAGTAGCAGTACTCTTACTAGATTCCAAACTTGGGTTGTGTCACGGCAGCCAAGTCGCCTGCGTCTGGAGAAGACTCTGCAAGACCCGCTAAAATGCCAAGTTGGGAAAGACTGCAGAAACTACTGTGAAAACCTATGCAGATAATGTTAGTTTGCTGTTGGGCTTTCTTAGACTGCATCACACTTTTAAGTTCTTGCAAGTCCTCGGAAAATAGTGGCTCTACGGAAACACTGCGCTGAGTGGTGTCCCGAGGGACTGGGGAAATGCAGGTAAAGGAGATGTTTAGGGAAGATCAGCAAAACCAAACGGCTAAAAGCAGAGAATAAAATCCTCTGTATCATCGCATGAAAAGCCTCTTGGCACCCATCAGTTCCAGAAACCACAGACCAGGTCTGAATTGCTCCCCCAGGTGTGAGGGACTCACCCAGTCGCAGCAGGATGGTGGACACCTCGGCCAGCTTCCCGCCAGGCACCAGCGTGCCAGGCTCGGCTTTGCTCCAGCTCACACCCGCTCGGATCAGCCTGGAGTTGATGTAGTCTCTGCACAGAGCCTTGGCTTGGGACACGAGCTCCTTGTCAGTGGGAGACCTGTCAAAAACCTCCATCACCTCCGCGGCAAAGACCGAGGAACGGCGCAGCACTTCCATCCTCGGCTGCTGAGCCCCCACCTCGGCACGGCTGAGAACCTGCTGAGCGATCCTCCGCTCCCTTCCTTCGTCACAGCTCCCGGCAGCTGTTCTCAAAAGGACAGTTTTTCATTTTACCTGGGTGAACAAAAGCGCCTGTAAGTCCTCTAGCATCGCAAGGGTGTAAATCAGAGGCCGAAGTATTTTACCTTACAGTTACACTAAAGTCAGTAGCATCATAGTTGGAAAGCATCTGTCTCAGTGCATCTTATAGACAAGAGGCAGCATGTCCCGTTTTCCAGCCCCTCTCACTGTCCCTGGCAGCAGAACCCACTCAGGAGGGCTGCACTTTGGAACTATCTAAGTGTTTCCTCTTTTCCAGTTCAAATTCAACAGTCCTAGAATTACCCTTTGGAGAGACTGGATGGTCGAGAGCGTGGAAACAATTCATAGAATGTGTAGACAATCTCAGCTTGTTTCAATTAAACTGGAAAAAAAACCCTGAATCTCAAATACCAGCTACAGTAACTTCAACCAGATGTCAACAGACATTCCAGCTCAGTAGGTCATGGATCCTTCTGCAGAAATGGCACAGTTGCAAGAACAGGGGTGCGGGAGCATTTGAAAAGTCTGACTGCAGACAGTTTGCCACACTCTCAGTTTAGGTTTCAGTTCTGCCACTCGTTTTCTCTTTCTTTTTTCCCCCCAAAGGAACATACATGCTACTTCTCGAAAACCTTACTAACAGCACAGAGCAAAACAGAAGAGCAGATTTACAATTTGTTTTCAGGTGTTAATGCCGAAAGAAAAAATTCAGAGTTTCTTCAGTCACCTGAATTCTGTCGATATGACTTTTTGGCACAGTGCTGCTTTTGAGCTAGACCAGTCTTTACTCAGACGTTAGCATTTTTCAGTCCCCGGTTTTAGACATCTACTTACAATAATGATTTTCAAATGAAATAAAGCCGGTTGTTTCTGTTTTATTTTTCCCAATGGAAAACATATTTACCTCTCATCTTGCACTTTTCCCCCCTCAGTGATTTCTTTTTGCGCTTGGTTTCACGCTGCTTTGGCTGGTCTGCATCAGTGGACACCTGGGCTGGGGTTCAGAGGACACCGCCACACCAGCCGCCCGCACCGCGCTCGCTCCATCACCCAGGCATCCCGGGACCCTCGCTCCGCGGGATCCTCTGCTGCTTTTAAGGGACCCAGGCGGAGAGGAAAGCGTCTGGTTTGGCCTTGTAAGGAAGATGAAATAACTGGGAGGTGGGGTTGCTATAGCCAGGGAGCAATGCTTTCTCCTCCCCTTTCTTCTCTCTTAAGGAGGTTCTTTGTTGTTCTCCTGCCAGCACACAGGGGCTTCATTCAAGGGTCTCCCGAGTGAGGGAAGGAGCAGAATTTCCGGAGCAGGTCACCCCGTGGAACAGAGAGCGATGCAGGTGCTGCTGAAATAGCACCAGGTCCCAGTGAATTCCCCAGGTGGCTTTTGCAGAGTCCAGTCAGGGGGGGATCTGTGGGATGTCACAATTCAGCGCTGGGCTAGTCACACCAGTTCTACCCAAAATTACGCCTAAGTGAGGGTCTTAGGAATATTACATTAACAGCTGGACTCAATCTTAAAGGTCTTTTCCAACCAAAATGGTTCTATGATGGATGAGATTAGCAAACAGCTTGGGGCTAAATCAAGCGGTGCTTGCATTCCCCAAACGTCGAGTACTCTGGTTAAAAAAATGAAGTGGGTTTGCTGGTAGGAAATAGTTTGTCCGGAACGAAGAGCTGTGCATTTAGAAAACTACCATACAAAGTTCAAGGAAAACATTTCAATCAGTTCCAACATACTTAGGAATTAATTTCAAGATCAACTTTTTGTTGCAACACTATCATATTGATACCACAGCACTTAGCTTTTTGTGTGTGTCTGATACTATTTCAAATCAGCAGACCACATACAAACGTTGGCTTCTTCTGTTCTGATTTGAAACAAAAGAAGTTTTAGAAATACAGGTTTCCTGCAGACCAAAAAACTCCACCAGCACAAACTGGGTAGGTGGGATGTTCAAAACACAGCCTTTCCAAAAGCAGGTCAGAAGCAAGAGGTTGCCATTGCCATCACTCGCTTGTCACCTTTGAGGAAAGACAGAGGCAAGAACAGTGCTCCAAGGTGAGGGTCACACAAAAAGCCCAAGCACGACCTGCACTACTGCTGGTCTCAAAACTGAGGGATACAAAGGCACAAATGAACCGCATGAAAAAGCCTTATTATATGATGTATCAAATACCCTGGCCGGCATCCAACACACAACTCACGCACAGGCTTAATGCAGAGCATGTGCTCCAGTCTGCCGTGAACTGGGTGGACTGGGAGAGCTTTGCTGTGTGGGGAGGGCGGCTGCAGCAAAACCGTCCTTGTTCCGGCGATGGATCCTCCTCCGGAGCCAGCTGCTCCGGGAGGGAGCGGGGCTGAGGACACACGGTGAGGGTGTCAGAGCCTGGCCCAGGCTGCCCAGGGAGGCTGTGGAGTCTCCTTCTCTGCAGACATTCAAACCCGCCTGGACACCTTCCTGTGGAACCTCAGCTGGGTGTTCCTGCTCCATGGGGGGATTGCACTGGATGGGCTTTACAGGGCCCTTCCAGCCCCTGACACTCTGGGATTCTGTGACAGGGATGCCCGGCCCAGCTTGACACCATCGTGTTAACACGGCGATAGTGACTGTGCGTCTCCAGCGCCACAAGCATTCGCTCAAAGATTCTCTCAGAAATTTGCTTTGATCCGCTCGCCTTCCTCAAGTGTGAATATAGTCACTGCAGACAGCCCGTCCCACAGAAGCTGAAACCGAGACTCCAGAGATCTGCTGTTACTGCTCATCCCTAACTCACCCCTTCTCCGCAAAGTGTGCCCGATGGGCTCCTGGAAAATCATATTTTTGCCCTTGCAACTCTGATGGCTGAAAAATCATTAAAAACTATGTCTTAGCTTCCTGCAACAGCTGACAGCTTGAAACAGTAGCCCTGTTTAAACTGTGCCTATTCAGTAGAGCTCTGGAACAAAAATGAGTGCTTAAATATCAGTATTGCTTAACTAATGATAATGTTTTCCAGAATTCTGGCAGATACACAAGTGCCACAGCGCCTGCCAGCCCTCCGCGGGTGCCAAGCCCGTCCCACGCGTTCCCTGCCCGGCTGTCACCCCCTCGACTTCCACCCTGCAGGAAGACAGAAAAACTGGAAACGTGAAGGTTGCGTGCAATAAACCAAGCTTTGTCTTTGAAAACAAAAAAAACCCAGTGCATGGTATTCTACCTATATTATTTACACACTAAAAATACAGCTTTGCACTGAAAGATACCCCTATAAGTAAAAAGAGATGAAACCGCAGTACATAGCGCTCAGCTGACTGCACAAGAACAGGGTGTTACAGCCCAAGGAGCCGCTAGTGGAATCTGAGCCCCTTTTTCCATAGTATGTGTAGGCTACAACAATAGACACTAGCTCTATACTGGAAAAACCTCAGGAAACAGTGCAGAAACAGCTTCTATCACCCAAACCCACAGTTCCTGGTATAGCTATTATTGACCCTGCCAGTGTTCTGGCTGGAACAACGGGATCCCCACTGCAGGTCCTGCCTGTCTCCGATGGGGTGACCAAAAGAGCTTGGAGCATTCATTTAGTAAAACCAGGGGACTACAGAGATACAACTACATTTTGAAAGTACCTCAAGTGGAAGCGAACCCTGGGGAAATCACATCAGCGAGAATACAGTAACAGCCCAAATGTGGACACCTTGTAATATTTTAACCATTCAAGAAGCCAGTCTCAGGAAGGGCCTTTTAATAGTTGCAGTGAAAGCAAAATAGCTGGCTCATTGTGAGCCCACGAAGCTTATGAAGGGGTCTGCGTGATGTGGTTTCCTGTCACAGCATGGGAATAACCCTGCATCCCTCAGAGCTCCTTTCCAGCCTGGTTTCCGTCAGAGCTCTTGTTTTGTTTCACCTCATGGTGCCAATTCCAGCAGAAACTCCGCACTGGGCAGTGTCCTAAAACACCTGCAGAGCGAGGGCTTAGGGAAGCCAGGGACACCAGTAACAGCCAGAGACACCAGTAACAGTGAGAGAGCCGGGGAACCAGCCCTGTGAGCCCCTGTCTGTGCAAGAGCTTTTCCTTCCAAGAGAAGATGCTCTGCCAGAACACTGTGACCAGAGCAAAGCCTTCTACGGAACCACCCCTGAACCTTCCTCTGCAGCATCTCACCCAGTTAACACCCCAGCTGCTCCTCACCGCCCCTCCTCTCCCATTTTTGCGGTTCTGTGCTGGTGAAGTTACCACTTACCCCTGTGAAAACCCCTCGGACATCAGGTTTTAGGTTGCAGAGACATACAGTAGGGGCAGGGGGGCTAGAATAAACACTTTTTTAAACAGAAATGTTTTGCCAGCTGCTACAGGAAAACAATACATGGAAGTAGCAGCTGAATGGGACCCAAGCAAAACACCGGGGTTTTTTGAATCCTTCTCTCATTTCTGAAAGGCTCGACTCAAAGCCTCCTGAAAGCCAGGCAGTGTTTCGCGTTCCCTGCCTGCCGGGAACGCCCCGGAGCACCTTTCCTGAAGGAGGGTTTTGCAGTGCCAAGCAGCACATGCCACCCAAAGGGGCTGCATGACAGTGACCAGATCTTCCACGGCCGTCAAGCTGTTCTCCTTCATGAGGGCACAGGGCTAGCGGCTTCCACACATCCAGATTAGCAACCAATCCATTACTTAGGTTTCTAACACAGGTTATCATTGATACCCATAGAATCCCAGAGTGTCAGGGACTGGAAGGGACCTGTAAAGCTCATCCAGTGCAATCCCCCCATGGAGCAGGAACACCCAGCTGAGGTTCCACAGGAAGGTGTCCAGGCGGGTTTGAATGTCTGCACAGAAGGAGACTCCACAACCCCCCTGGGCAGCCTGGTTCAGTGCTCTGCCACCCTCACCAGGAACAAGTTTCTTCTCATCTTTAAGTGGAACCTCCTGTGTTCCAGTTTGCACCCATTGCCCCTTGTCCTGTCACTGGTTGTCACACAGAAGAGCCTGGCTCCATCCTCCTGACACTGCCCCTTTCCATATTGATCCCCAGGAATGAGTCCCCCCTCAGTCTCCTCTTCTCCAGCTCCAGAGCCCCAGCTCCCTCAGCCTTTCCTCACACGGGAGATGCTCCACTCCCTCCAGCATCTTGGTGGCTGCGCTGGACTCTCTCCAGCAGTTCCCTGTCCTTCTGGAGCTGAGGGGTCACAAATGGACACAATATTCCAGGTGTGGTCTCCCCAGGGCAGAGCAGAGGGGCAGGAGAACCTCTCTGACCTACTGACCACCCCCTTCTAACCCACCCCAGGTACCATTGGCCTTCCTGGCCACAAGGGCCCAGTGCTGGCTCATGGTCACCCTGCTGTCCCCAGGACCCCCAGGTCCCTTTCCCCTACACTGCTCTCTAATAGGTCATTCCCCAACTTACACTGGAACCTGGGGTTGTTCCTGCCCACATTCCAGACTCTACACTTGCCCTTGTTCTATTTCATTAAATTTCTCCCCGCCCAGCTCTCCAGCCTGTCCAGGTCTCTGGATGGCAGCACAGCTTCCAGTGTCAGCCGCTCCTCCCAGCTTTGTGTCATCAGCAAACCTGCTGACAGTCACTCTGTTCCCTCATCCAAGTCATTGATGAATATATTGAATAGTACTGGTCCCCATATTTTCTTCTGTTAACCCACTGCCACTGTGAACACAACTTCCTTGTTATACGTATGTTTTCACAAGGGCAGAAAAAGATAAAACGGACTTCAGAATGGACATACAAACATGCTGAAGGGGAAACTGTAGCATGAATTTAATGTTAGCAAGCAGGGCCATGAGCTGAATCATAGAACCTCTCTATCAGTATTCCTGAATCTTATTCTGGCAACATTGCCTGAGAGAAGTTTAACCAAACACTGCTGCTCAGCAGCAAGGCAGAGCTGCCCACCGTAAACCAGCAGCTTCTAGTGAAATCCAGGACTTGGAGGAGACTGCATCATCAGCTTCAGAACCTAATTGAGTAGATATAGCTGGTTTGGTTGTTTCCTGTCTTCTAATATGCTTCCACATTACACATTCTACCAAACAGATCATCTCACAAGTCAAAAAGAAGGCAGACGCACAAAAGAAATGAGAGATTTTAAGTCGTTCAACACCTATAGCTTTGTTTTGAAACACAAGTAAAATATTTATATGTCATACCACCAAAACAGAAAAGGTAGAAGACACCTAATGAGGCCTCTATCCCCAAGAGAGCAAAGAGGACTAGAATCATCGCATTGTAGAATCATCTCTTCCCTTTCAAGCTCCAAGCCACAAAGGCTTTTGTCTCGTTCTAGTGACTGATGACCCACAATGACCGGAATCAGTTCACACTTCCACACGGGACAGGTGGAGAGAGGCAGGTGCCTCTGCCCCAGTGATCCTGAAGTCTCCAGAGCCCGAGGTGGCCGCAGGCACTCACTCCTGCACCGGCTCGGCAGCATTTGCGAGCTCTGACATATCAATCTGCTGCTTCGAGACACGCGCTGAGGCACAGACACGTCCTCCACAGGCAAGCAGATCGCTGGATCTGGCAGCCACACATCAGCAAGCCCTCAGCACGCTCCAGTGGATTTCAACTCCAATTTTGCATGTCCAGAATGCAGCCCTACTTTTAACTAAACCCTTCCTGACTTTCAGTCTCAGCCTCTAGGGCTGGGCAGGGCAGCAGCTGTGCTTTAAAACACAAACAAGCAAGCAAAGGATCTGTTTTTTCAAGCTGACAGACGAGGAGGGCAGGCTGAGGTCTGTAGTCCGCACAGATCAAATTCGGAGCGCGTGGTTCCTTCAAGTGCGGTTGATTATACCATGCAGCGTTTCGGCCATTAGGATGCACGGTTCCACCCCCACTGCCAGCAAAACACTTCTGCATACACAACCCACCCCTGGACTTTGTGGAACTCCATGTTGACAAAAATTTTCTTCAGGACTGCTTTGGTTAACAAGATTTACCCTCTTACTTGGGGCTGTTTTCTTCAGCACAAGGTCAGCTAAAGCAACCTTCACCTCCAGCTGCTCATACCCATTCCCAAATTGTCCTTCCTAATTGCACTGCCATAATGTTGTGTTTGCTGGCACTGCAGACTGGTTCGGGGAGCTGGCTGGTTATTTCTCATCCGGATGCAATAAACCTTCCATCCAAAGCACATCTGCAGGCAGAGTTGTATTAGTACAACCAAGGCAGCTACAAACAGAAGGAAACAATTTCAGCTTTGCCATCGAATGGCCATGAAACTATAGCATTATTTTGGCATATAAAAATGCAGCTGTGGTGATCTGGAGCTTCCTAGCACACTGCAGGAGACGGAAATGCTGACAGAAGGTAATCAACAGGTCTTTCTGCGGGAGCGAGTGCTCAGCACACCTGTGTTTCCCAGCACTGTGAAGATGACCGCTTACTTCCAGGGCTTGTGGTGGGAGAGACCAGCTAAGAGAGGTTCCAGCAGGAGCCAGGAAGCTCTTCACCTCTTGCCCAACCTGCACATCTCCCGCGCGTCAGACGCCAGCACTGCACATCAGCGGGACACCTGCCAACATCTGGCCAGGTGTTAAAAGCCACCCCCAAAGATGCTCAGGGTAGACCCACTTCAAAGTGATTCAAGTCAATTTTAATTGTACGTAAGAATCAGCAAGCTGGAAATCTTGTTTGAGGTCACTGATTTTAATCTGGGTTTATGTTTGCTAAGAGAGGGCGAGTCTCAGACTTGCAGGAATTAAAACCTGTTTTTATTTGCATCTGAACACAGCTCAATGCTACGTTTTCTTTCTCAGCTATAAAGGAGGAACGTGATGTGTATTTAAACAATTCTACAGCTGATACAACTCACAAATCCAGGTCTCTGGATGGCAGCACAGCTTCCAGTGTCAGCTGCTCCTCCCAGTTTGGTGTCACCAGCAAACCTGCTGACAGTCACTCTATTCCCTCATCTAAATCATTGATGAATATATTGAATAATACAGCCCCAGTACTGACCCCTGAGAGACCGCACTGGATCCAGGCCTCAACTGGACTCTGCCCATTGACCACGACTCTGGCTTCTTTCCTAACTCCGCATCCACCCATTTACAAAGGCTTCCGGACAAATATGAGCAAAGAGAAGTCTTTCCTCAATGAAACAGGGATTGCTAGTTTTCCCTTCCACAGGGTGTCTCGGATGCACAGTATGGGAGTTCTTTTCTCTGAAGTACCTACATCCTAGCTACTGGTTTTATTTACTGTTATATTTTAGTTTAATGGCATGAAAAACATGTATTGATAAAAAAAATAAAATCCATCAGCAAGGGAGTAACAGCAGCTCAGAAGGAGGAGCTCGGTGCTCATTTTGAATTGCTGAGCAATTTGGAAACACAACTGTGACCACACTGTGGTTTGAGCAGAATTGTAGCTGAGTACTCCTGTTCCTGGTTTGGACATGGGGGAGAAGGCAGATGTTTGGCCAACCTGCAGAGGCAACAGGCAGATAACTAGAACACACTTCTTTCCTCCAGCAGTTCTAAATAGTGCCTTCTGTTTCTCCTAATTTTCCTGGGTGGATAATTCCAGCTGGATTCAACCACATTTAGTGGTTCCAGCTTAAAAGCAGGTAGGTGACAGAAGCATAACGTCATGCTCTCTGTTCCAGCAGAGCTTTTTGTTCTCTGTTTCAAGGAGCATTTATTCTAATTTCCATAGACACCTCCTGGTTCCAGACAGGACTCTCTCCTGAAGTGTGCAGGGAGTGCCAGGCCCATCCTCAGATCACCTACCCTTTGTCACTCAGTTAAGCAGGAGCCCACGCACCCATCTGCCTACAAGCTCCAGGGCACTCAGAAGACACCAGCAGGAAAGCAAAAATCTCTCCAAGAATGACATTGGGCACATCCATTCCTGCCTCAGCAAAGCACAGAGCCCAGGGCTCAACTTCGTCAACCATCCCCTACCGCTAGAGAAGAAGAACAGGTACTCCATGCTGTTGGCTTGAAAGAACCCTAGGTTAATTTAGGGGTTAGTCACTGTGGGAAGCAAAGGGATGCTGAGACGGGAGAGTCAGCTGCACTCTGAGCTTTGCAGCTGCAAGCATCACTGTTGCTTGTTCCACTTTGCCAGCAGAATTGGGAGATAAAGGCTTTTTCTAAGACAGCCTTAAGAGCCAGCAGAACTGCCCCACGCAATTGATATCGCAAGGTCTGTAGCAATAGTCAGACTGCAGGAACAAGAGCACTTCGGCTTTAACAGGCTGCTGTGGTCTCCAGGGATCTCCTGCTATTGTGGATTTCTACAGTACCAGCTCAGCTGGGTCTATCTTGTGAGGGTGTGGAGTCCTCTTTGAATCCCCTCTTGCATTCCTACAAAGAGCAAGGTTTAAGGCCCAGAGCAGTACATTAATGCCAAAACAAAGCTTATCACTTCATGCTTATCAGTAGCTGTGATGCGCCCAGGTAGAGCAGAACTAAGCAGCCCTAGCCTCTCACCAAAGGGAAGAGCAGATTAGATTTAGAGCACTCTTTGCTACTGCTTTGCTAAATGCAGGTAAGATACTTGATGTTGCAATTCCAAACTTTGACCAAAAAGAAAGGTGAGCAGGGAGAACATCCACATTTTAAACTGTCAGTGTAGGTTGCAAGTTCAAGCAGAGACTGTTTGGCATGAGCTCAAGTAGTATCTGGTATAGAGAAGCTCAGTGGCCAAGTCCAGTCCGGCAAAGAGGAAAACAGCAGGTGAATGCCAACTCTTGCTTCTCTCTGTACAAGTGTGTTCTTTCCATGGGCCTGAAAGCTCCACTTTGCACTGGGCAAAAGCATGTACCTTGGGAAAACCACAAATTCAAAAGGACCTTCTCATCAGGAAGATAACTTGCCTTCTGTTATCCTAGTGTTCATGTTTAACTGCATAGCACAGCAGTAGCACTTTTCCACAAATCTGATCTCCAGAGGTACAATACAGAAAACTACTTCAGCCTCTCGGTGTACTAATGGAGCTAGAAATATCTCCTCTGTGGACAAGCACTGCAGTGTTGAGAGAGTTATTCTGCTGCACTTCTCACAGTAAAGTTTAACCCATGTAACTTCAGGAGAGCACTTACCCCAGCACAGTCTCGGAGGCTCACCGCTGCGCTCAGAGAGCACGGTCACTGCTCAGGGCTCGCCAGACTCAAGGTGCAAATAACATCCCCAAATGACTCCACGGAGCGGTAGAGAAGCAGCTGAGATGCCAGAGCCGATGTCATTCAGCCACCACACAATCCAGTCCATTCGCAGCTGTTTCCATCATTGTCACCCTCTGTGAGACACACTTTACTCTCTGCTGGTTTACCCTCCCTGTGCGTGAATTGCTCTTATTGTACCCGGGGTGGACTGAAACTGAACCAGACTTGGGCCACGCAGCAGGAAACCTGGGCGTCCCTGGGTAGCGATGCGGCCACTGCCCCTGCTCCCCATCTTCCCCTTCGCAAGCGAGTGACGTGTGGTTTAAAGCTGAGCAAACAGCGTGGGGGGACTGGCTTGGAGCGCTGCTTCACGCTCCAGCACGACCCACGCAGGAAAGAGCAGCACCAGAGCAAGGGGGATTTGGCAGGAGTGGGAGCTGCCGTGTGTCGCCTTCTGCGAGGAGCCTGGGGTTGCAATGCACTGTTGCCACCTGCTGACACCAACAAAAGAGCGGCCCAGGTTTGCTTTTAAAACCGCTTAGCAGAAAAGCTCTCAGCATGGTCTGTGCAGAGGATGGAAAGCCCTGAGCTGCTCCAGCCCCAGGACTTGGACAACAGCACCAGGCTCGTGTCCTTGCCCCAAGGTCAGAGCAGCTCCTGCACAGCCCAGGGAGCGCAGCACACCTCACAGCCTAGAAAGGAGATCCTTTGAGGCAAACACATACACACTCAAATCAAAACAACTTTTCTAGATATTTAAGTCCTAGAACAGTTTGCTTCACCTAGAAGACTTAGAAGAGAGAATAAGAAACAAGTTGTTCATCAAACTTGGAGGGTTCCAAATGACATGACTCAGAAGTTCTCAGATCCTGCCTTAACTTCCTAATGGGCTTCTTTTGAATAGCGTGGATAAATAAAGTATAGTCAACTGGCTTCAATTTTTAGACAGTCATGCTATCCAAAAGTTAGAGCCACCAGACTTTTAAAAACGCACACACTGCTCTATTTTCTTACCTCATTCTGTTTATATTTTGGAACAAAAGCAGCAAGATATTGAGCCACAGCACACAAGTGAAACTGAGCTTCAGAGAGGTAGCACTTAGCACAACCATACTTCTCCCTTACACAGACTAATAATTCAAAAGCTATTTCTAGACTAATGAGTAAATATGATCTGTCAAAATTCCTTAAATTCCAACTCATGTAGCTGGATTAACATATAGTTGAGTTGCAGCCTCAATTCGGCTTTACCATAATTTTTAAAACTTCAGTAAGACTAGAACAGATAACAGAACTATGCAAGTAGCAGCATTTATGAGATAAAGCCATGAGAAATTAGGCTGTGTAATCTGAACCCACAAGGAGTTCCCAATATTTCCATTCACACCATGCCGCTCTGTGACAGCGGTCCTGCAGCAAGTTTCTCAGGAGGTACTGAACAGTGTAAATCTGGGTGTGCTGAGTAATTCATAAAGAAAAATCTGAAGCAACCACGAACAGACACTCCCTTGGAAGAGTTCCATAAGCCAGAGCAGGTAAAATGTAGAGCAATAGCTCCTGAGGTCCTCTCCTCACGGTTTGTTTTGGCCATGAACAGCTACAGCCCCTGGCAAGCCTGCAGATCCTGTCTATGGACCAGCATTCTGGGCTCCGGATCACCCTCCTTAAGATCTTTTATCACACTTTTGAACACATATCTCCCAGGTAAGTCCACCACAGGTGGGGATAAAGTAATATAGCTGCAGCACTTTTACCTTCAGGCGAGGAAGTGACTTTGAGCCGTCTCACTGAAGAGTTTCTTGTTCTCAAAAGCAGCGGGAGAGCAGGTGGCACTGGGCTCAACACTGCCTGGCAAAACGTCAAAGCTGTGTCACTTTGGTGGAACATTTAAGAACACAACAGTCAAAGTTTCTTTAACAACTCTTCACCTTCTCCTACGGACTTCGTGGAAATACAGCCAGGTGTCTCGGCTTATTGAGCTGTATATGTCTCTGCTAAGATTTCTCTTCCATGAGAGAATTACATGTGTTATCTCAAGCAGCGTTCGTGCCACACTGCTAGCAGAATATGACAATTCTATGATATAATTACTTTTAGCCCATCTCCGACAAAGGCTCCTGTTGTGCAGAGAAGAACAGAGCAGGTTCCACTGCCAGGCGGTGCTCGACTGGGGAACGGGGACCGCAGCACCACTTCTCTTTAAGCAGCTTTCAGAATCGAGGTGAGGTTCGGAGAGGGCGCACGGTGGAGCTGAGCAGAAGGCTTGTTTAAGTACTACTTCTTTTTTGTCACCAGTTTTAATCTGTTTTTCATTCTTTAGGTTTATACTTCTGCTTTAACAGAAAAAAAAATAAACAAACTAGAAAAGGGAGAAGAAAAAAATCAACTAAATCAGCTTATCCACTTTAAAATAATAATTAATAATTTATTTCTTTTGTGAGGAGAAACCCCAACAACATAGACAGCTGCCTTTGGTTTTTGGCTTTATTTCCCCACAGCCTCCACAGCTGGGCAGCCATACAGCACACACAGCTAACACACACCTACACGGGTACATATGCGACTCTTCCCTGCTCAGTTTTCAGCCAGTTTTAATATGTGTGTGAAAAGGAGCAGGAACTCCCAAAACGTGCAGTTCCTACAATTTTGGGAAGCAAAAGGTAAGAACTTACTAACCCTGCTATGGAGGAAAAGACTAACAGCAGTGTTGGGACGGGCACAGCAGAAGAGGAGGGCGGCGCAATGTGACCAGCTTGCGGCTCAAGCCGCCCTGCGGCACCCAGCGCAGCTGGAGTCAGGAAAGCTTCAACCCTGAACAGCAAGCGACAGACACTTTGTAGGCCTGGGAACTCCAGCGTGTTGTTAATTCTTTGCTGCATTCCTCCAAATGAAATATTTCCTCTTTTGCACTTGCTTCGCTGGCTCTTTTTAAACATAGGTCTGAAGGCAGGGGCTGGGTTTCTTTCTTTGGAAGTGCAGCTGTTAGCACAAGAAGCTTCTGGATGCTGAAGCAACACATAGATATATACATATACACAACTTGTATGATGATAGTTCTGTAACCACAATGGCTAATGTTAAAAGAGAAAGAGGGCTCAACTACTAGAAATACAGCACTAACTGAATATGAGGAGCAGGGAGCATAAGAAGACACTTCCATTTTCTTCTCCTGGATTTTGGGAATCAAATGGAGGTGGTGATGGACACAAATATGCCACGGCAGGCACAGAGAAGCCAGGGAAATCTGCTTCTCCATGGTCAGCAATTTGGTTTTCCACTCTTCTGAGCACACTAGGATTACTAAATCCTCTCCTCACACACGAAAGTCACAGAAATAGCTGCCTTATGCCAGAGCAATCATCCCCAGCCCTATATATATGTATATATATACACATATATACAACTTGTCCAAACCAAATTGACCAGGTACTGACCTGTATGTGGCTTCTTGTAGGTGGTGACCAGAGGACAATTCCCACACAACTGTTCCTGCCCATCCGTGGACCCTGTTGTTATGAGGTAGGTGGCCTACAGGTCCCACATGAGGGGGGGGACACCAGCCTACACTTGAATCCTACCCCCCTCAGTCTCCTGTGCTTCTGGGCCAGCTCTAAAACAGCTGGTCAGCTTTTGCAATTTCTTTTAAGATGGGCCTCCAATGCTAATCCCACATGCTAATCGCCCTTATTAAAGACTTACATAAATTAAGCTGACAAAACAAGTTAATTGCTGCTCCTCCCTGCAGTTGTTAGTAGCTCCATACAATTATCCTGACACTGCACAACCAACCCTAAAATCTATGAGTGAGTTTAGCGAGGCAGCTTTTTGGAGTGTGGTCAGACTTGGCACATTAATTAACATAAATATTTTTTGTGAGACTTTTGCCTTATGCCAAGAATGAAATTACATCATTCAATTAATGAGAGTTGGGCTGTCAGGGTGGAACTATTCCCGGGTAACAAACACAGGGACTCATGACGTCCCCGCTCCGAGGTGGCTTGTATGGTGCCAAGAGGGAAGCGCTCACCCCTCGGCCCCTGCTGGAGCAGAACTCCCTTCTCCTGCCTTTTCCCCTTCACAAGGAAGCTTCGATTCCTCCGTGTGCTCCAGGACCTCCTAAGTCGAGCTGTGGTGTTGGAGTAGGGATGTTTATGAGCCGCATCTGTGGGGCTGGAAGACTGGTCGTGCAGGTATAACCCCAAAACTCAAGCAATCCAGGGATCCAACAGGTAAGACCTTTGTTGAAAACCTTCCAGCCGAGATACAGTTAATTTAAACACTAAGATATTATCTCATTACGGGGGTATTTGATACCAGTCTCTGACTGATGTTTTCACTCAAGTACCAGATGGTTTGGTGGGGGCAGAGAACCAGGGGCTGCTGCTGCGGCCCAGCCCTCTCAGGGCTCTTCCTCTTGGCACAGCCCTTCACAGAAGCAGCACAAATTCATCACCAGAAGCAGCAGCTGATGAAGAACAATTTGTGTTGGGCAGCCACACCGGAGCTGGGTAAAAAGTTGTGTTGGTTTTGTCGGCTGTGGGGAAGAAATGTCAAGCCTAGCGTTAAAGCTGACCGGCAACTGGGCTGCTGAGAATTACTTTTTGTTGTTTAAAATGTGAATTGGTCACTGACATTTAACGCGGAGAACAAAATTAATGTGGAGAACAAACCAACCCTGCAGAGCCCACCCTGGTGAAATGGAGAAATAAACTTAACAGCAGAGCCAATTACACTGTTAAGCATCATTCTTTATTTTATCAGCGCTGGGGATCATCGTCTATAAGTTCTCCAAACATCAGATGCTCTTGCGTTGCTTACGTTCACATAATTATTACATGTGTGTTACAATTTTTGAAAATTTTGATGTATATTGATACTAAGAAACAATTTATTATGTTAGTTATAATTGTTGCATTTCTTACTTACATCTATTATTAGTTAAATATGAACTAAAAACTCTGCTTCAAACTGGAACACAGGAGGTTCCACTTAAAGATGAGAAGAAACTTGTTTGGGGTGAGGGTGGCAGAGCCTGGCCCAGGCTGCCCAGGGAGGTTGTGGAGTCTCCTTCTGTGCAGACATTCAAACCCGCCTGGACACCTTCCTGTGGAACCTCAGCTGGGTGTTCCTGCTCCATGGGGGGATTGCACTGGATGAGCTTTCCAGGTCCCTTCCAGCCTCTGGGATTCTGTGATGCTAAACAACGTGTCACTTAATCTTCTGTCTCCCTCTTGTCGTGTGGAAGGATCTAAAACTTGAGAAATATCCCCTCGTTTTGCAGGTGGTCGGGAAGCATTGATCACGTCGGTTGGTTAATGACGGGTATGTGTTTTGCAACTTTTATCACAGTGCACATTAACTGGGCAGCTTCTCTTCAGTGTGACCGTGCCGCTGAGGGGCTCCCGGCTCCTCACGGGGACAGCGGGCGAGATCGGAGCCACCACCGCGCCGGGCTGAGGCCGGGGCGGCCCGGGCACACTGCGGGCCGGCTGGGGCGGCCCGGGTGAGACGCGGCCTGAGGGGCCCGTGCTGGCGGGCGGGCCCGCAGGACTCGGTGGCCCCGCCCGCGCCGCGGGGGCCGCTGGGACGGGTAGTGCCTGCCGCCCGCGCCGGAGGACTCCTCGTCCCAGCGGCCACCGCGCGGGCGCCGCGCCCTCCCCTCCCGCCGCGTCCTGTCCCGCCGCCTGCTGGGCCCTGTAGTCCGCAGGGGCAGCCCCGCCGCCCGCCGGCATTGCGCGGGAACTACAGCTCCCGGCAGGCAGCGCGGCGCGGCTTCTCCCGGCCCGCGTCCCCCTCCGCGCCGTGTTGTTGCGCCCGGCCCGGCGCGGTCCGGCCCTCCCCACCCCGCTCCCGGCGCTCCCATCCCGAGCTCGGTGTCTCAGGGCAGCCCGGAGCGGCAGCGGGCTCGGCGGCGGCTCCGTGCGCCAGGGCCCGGCATGGCACCGCGCCGCCCTAAGGGCGGGGACCGTTCGCCGTAGGTGCGGCGGCGCTGGGGACCGGGAGGGCCCCAGGGGCCGTGCGGGGCGGGGATCCGCCTGAGGGGCCCTGCGGAGGGAGCTGGCGTGGGGCGCTCCGAGGAGGTCGTGGTGGGGCGAGAATCCCTGAGGTGTGAGCTGGGGTGGCAGAGCGGGGCCGGGGGGCGGCCGTGGGGCACCGTGACGGGGGGACACTGAGTGGGCTGTGGGGAGGTGTGGGAGCCCTGGAAGGGACCTGAGGGTACTGTGCTGGGTCGGGGCTCTTTGTGGCTGCGGAGCCCCGTGGAGAGGAGCCGGGGGCAGAACCGGGGAGCACTGGCGGGTGTACCCGGCGGTGGGGTAGGGTTGGGGTTCCCTGGGGAGCAGGAGGAAGGGTGCTGGGAACTAAGCTCTGCCAGTGGGTGTGCTGGGGAGCATGAGGAGGGAGGGGGAATCGGGATAACGCTGGGGATGGCGATGAGGAGGTGGTGCTGGAGAGACAACTGTAACACTGGGAGCAAGCTGAGGTGATGGTGCCTGAGGCTCTGTCAGTGTACATCGTTAAAGTGGGGTTCCTTGCTACGTTTGGAGGACATGTCTGGAAAGAATTGAGAAATGGGGTCTGCAAGGAGGGGCTGGTGTACTTAGAATGGGCTGAGGTTCAAGGAGAACTGCAAATCGAGGTGGAAAACGATGCAAGTAGCTCTTCTGGGGAATGAGCCAGGCTCCAAGAACCTTGAGTCAGAGCTGTTGTGTTCTTGCTTGTCGCAGTTGACTGGTGGATGAGAAAGTGTTGCTTTCCCGCTGTGTTACGACATCCCAACCCTCCCTGGTTTTGCCAAAGCGGATGTCTGACCATCCCGTAGGCATGGCTCACTTGAGAGAATTTGCCAGCCAGGTAAGTGGCGATTAACATTTTGTTTTAAACTCTTGTATCAAGAACAAACATAACACCCCCAGAAAATCACGTTTTGCCTCTCTTTATCTCTCTTTCACACGTCTCGGCTTAGTCCTGTTAGCCAGTTGATTTGTGTCTTAGTCCGTGGTGGTGTTGGACTGACAGCTTTAGGTTGCCAGCCTAATAGAAAGGGAATTCTTCACCCGGTGTGCTGCCTTTCTCTGAGGTTAACTTTGCTCTTCTTAGGGAGACCAGAATAATCTGTTCTCTGTTTTTGGGAGGGGAAGTCTAGAAATGGGAACAGAAAAGCTGTGTGTGCAGGCTGTGCTAGACATACCTTACTGGAGTGTTCATAGCAGTAGCCTGAGAAAACTGTTGCATAAAAGGTAGTGATATTTGGTACTGAATGTTCAACCGTTCTGAGAGAGATGTAAGCCTCAGTGGATGCGGTTAAATCCTGTTGTGATGACATTTTCATAAGAGGAATGTGGAAGGATGATGTCATGGCTTGGGACTAGAAGCTAAACCACATTAATAGTATTGACTCGAATCTTCTTTCTTCTCAATTTGGTTGTGGAGTGTATTTTATTATTGGCAGATGTCAATTCTGAATGTAGGTCTTGTTAAACTGTGTTTTGTGAGAATTTTTGGCTTTTTTTTCGGTTCTGCTCCTAGATATTGAATTATAATACTAAAAGCCTTAGTGGTTCGAGATGATGCTTTCACCAAGCCTTTTCTGATTTAAAAGTCATTTGCAATGCATCTTAGTTTGCATGCTGTCTTTCACATAAACTGTTTCCCTGAAGCGTGTATGGAATTAAATGCAAATATAGTGCTTGAGTGAGTCATGGTACACGGAGGGAAATGAAAGGAATAGGAAAGGATACTGTCTGGTTAGGGCTGAGAACTCAGTTCTGTAGCTACAACAGAGGTTGCTCTGAAGCTTTTTTGTACCCAACATTGACTAATGAAGCTAATCAGAGTTCTGGTGGTCTCATCTCAGAATTTATTATGCAGACATTCTCAGGTTCTGTCATCCCATGACTCTCAGTCTGAGCCTGGAATAGGAAAGCAGCTTATGTTGTCCTTTCCTCAGGAATCCTTGCTGGGATCTTGTAGCCTATGCAACTGGGGTTTGCTGGAAGAGCAGGAGGAACTGGCCTGCAGTTCTGTTCACCAGAGGCTGGGGAGTGGTGGGAGGCACTGTGAAAATTGAGAGGGGCTGGACTTGGCTTTGGCTCCCAGTTCTGTTGCTAACATGCAGGGTTACCCTGGGCAAATCCCCCGACTGCTTTACCTCTGTGCCTCGGTTTCCCTGCCTCCAGTAGTTGTCTGTCTCTCTCTTTTCTTGTCTGCCCTTTGTACATAGCACACAGTGGGCCTCTGGTCTTTGTTGGGAGCTCTCTCTGCTAGATGATGTATTTGCAGCATTCAAAGCTCTGACCTGAGCCCTATTTCTAGTTTTGTTGTTCCCTATGTGACCTTGAAGGAGGTGTTCAGGTTCTCTGGCTATGTAATGCTTCAGTTGTTTGAAGCAAAAGAATACTATCTGTGAAACCAGTTGGGAGTCTCAGACAAATTGGTGTGCTTCAAAGTGTTGAACAGAAATTTCCCTCTCGTCTATGCTACAGAAGTTGAAAACTGTCTCGGGTTTAGCAGTTGAAAAGAGCTCTGCACAAATTTCCTGTAGACAGGGAAGCTTTCAAATGTTTTCAGGTACAAAGCTGATTTCCCCCAAGAGAACACAGTGCCTGCTACAGGTATCTCTGGTGGTGGCCCAGAGATGAGTGTGTAGCGTGCAATGTGGGTAATACTGGATAGAAAGTTGGGGAGGAGAAGAGCCAATGGAGGAAAGAAGGTCAGTAGCTGAGGTTTTTTAAAACCAACTTCCTCCTTCCACTGTGTTTGGCAGAGGAAAATGGTGTGTGTTTGTTTGTTTGGCTGGTTGGAAAGTGCTCTAGTCGGAAGTAGCACTAAATGCTGCTGTAGTTCCATATAAACCTTTGTTGGCTGCCAAACTCCCAGTCCACTTCAGCTCTTAAAGTATTGAGACCTTGACAGTCTTTTTCTGTTACAAACTTCTGCCGCATAGAACAGTGATTCTGATGCTGACTGCCTCAGACTGAGGAACTCTCGCTTCCAAAAGGGTTTAAGCACCTCTCCATATTTCATGCAGCAGATGCAGGTGTGACTCTTGCTCATGATGCTGAATGTGACTCTTTTCAGAGCGAGTTCCAGCCAGACACAGCCCAGAGAGAAGACCTTGAGCTGGTTCAAAGGGTATTTGCTTCTGTTCCCAATATGCAGCTTATCTTTCCAGTTAACAGCTTTGAAATGAGGGTAGATATTTACCTTCCTTCTCTAGTCTCCTCTCACAGCTGTGGCTATCAGATCTCTAGCTGGAGGTGACACAGCTGCCAAACCCTTTCTTTCCCCGTGGAGCAGCTTGTGTTACTGCCAGACTTGTCTCATAACACACTGCAGTTCTTAATTCCTGATGTCTGTAGCAAGTTGCTCTGTTTTAAAACATGGCATCATTAATTGTGATGACAAATGGCCCCACACCTGGCATGACAGAGCATCTTCCTTTCTTGTGCTGTGAGATTAGATCCTGGGGGGCCAGAAGTGGAGTACATTACTAGTAGATTGTCCTCGTCCCTCCTTTTGCCTCCCCTTTTTGCACATACAACCAAGACAGCACTTTGTGCGCTGTTCATGCCTGACTGAGCCATCTCTGGTGTCTGACTGCTCTCATTGGGGAGAAATGGCACGAGGCTTTTTGCTCCAGAACTGCCGTGTAGCTGACATTCAGTCAAGTAAAATGTGAGGTGACCATCCCTTAAAGGCTTTACGTGTTGTAGTAGGACAAGGAGCAGCAGTTCTGGTCAGGGAGCTCTTCACACTCTGTCCTGGAGCTCCGTTTTGCGCCTCTGGTGGGTTCTGTGAATGTGGAAGAAGATGGAAGGATACCAAGCTGGTGAGCAGTTGCAAAGTTGACAGTTGCTAATAAGCATCATAGAATCCTAGAACCGTTTGGGTTGATGTGACATCCCCAGCTCCCCCAGTGCCACCCCTGCCGTGAGCAGGGACATCTTCACCAGCTCAGGTTGCTCAGAGCCCCGTCCAGCCTGGCCTGGGATGTCTCCAGGGATGGTTCATCCACCACCTCTCTGCCCAACCTGGGCCAGGCTCTCACCACCCTCAGGGGCAACAATTCCTTCCTCATGTTCAGTCTAAATCTCCCTTCTTTAGTTTAAAACCATCGCCCCTTGTCCTATCGCAACAACCCTTCTTCTTGTAGCGTGGAAGGTGCTGACCTCTTCTCCCAAGTAACAAGTGATAGGACAAGAGGAAACGGCCTCAAGTTGCACCAGGGGAGGTTGAGGTTGGATGTGGGGAACAATTTCTTCCCCAAAGGGCTGTGGGGCATTGGAACAGGCTGCCCAGGGCAGTGCTGGAGTCACCATCCCTGGAGGAGTTGGACAGACGGACATGAGGTTCTCAGGGACATGGGGCAGTGCCAGGGGTGGGGGAACGCTTGGACTCAATGACCCTGACGGTCTCTTCCAACCAAAATGATTCTGTGATTCTTTGGGTCGCCTGTGCTGATTTATGCAGGTGTGAAGCATTTCAGCTGGCTGCCATTACTTTGTAGTATTGAAGTTTTTCAGGTGTCTTTGTAGCTGTGCAGTTCCAGGGTCATTCTCTAATGAGTGGCAGTGAGAGCAGTTTGTATTTAGAAAAGGGGCAGATCCTGCGTGTTATGCCCCTCCTTGCAGTGCGCTACGGGTGCCGATTTATTGGGGCAAGGGAGAGTCTGGCTACACAGAATGCATTCTCCTGCCAGAACTGCATTTATTCTGCTGAGGCTTCTATGCCCATGGATTGGAACATCTGCTCATCAGCAGTGAGTTACTATGTGGCAGCTCAGACAGGACTCTTTTAATGGACGAGAGCTTCAGAGTAGATGTCCTGCTGACTGGCGTAATTTTATGTCCTAGTTTGTCATGGGAGTTCAGGATTGCTTCCACGAAGATGCCAGCTTGCAGTGTGTTCTGCGGTGCCCTCAGTGGCAGTTCACAAGGTGTTCCACTGGGCAGGCACCAGCTTGCTTGAATCAAGGACGGGCCTGTTTCCTCCTCCGTGTTTGCAGCAAGAGATTTTTTAGCAGCCTCTGGTCTGTGGCAGGCGTCCAGCAGACTGGAGCCATGGCTGGAATGACTCTCTACCACTTTGTTCCGTACTCGCTCACTAGGTTCTGCCTGTTGCTGGGTATGATTTGTGTGATTTTGGCAACCTGGCAAACATCCTCAGGCCCTCCATGGAGTCAGACTCTTGCCCTTGCACCTGAGAGCTCTGAAGCATTTCCAGATCAGTTTTGAAGGAAAAATCCAGTACCTACAAAAGAAGTTTTGTGTTCCAGCCTAAGGTAGTAGGCCTGTCTCTTCTGCCCAACAGAGTTGTATTGTTTTCCTGAGTCCCTTGGGCAAAGTTTCCAAGTGCTCATCAGGAAGGTTTGTCTCCCTCACTGTCCCTACATGAGCTGCTTTTTTCCACAGAAAATTGGATAACCTGACATCAAGGTATGGAAGCTTGTTCACGAAGCTGTCTGTGATTGTAATCTGATAGGTAAAAAGCTGCCTGCAGTAGCCAGTGCTCTTCTGTTTGATGTCCTGTTCTTGAAGAATCAGTGTTGATTCTTTGATGTGCCATGCCAGGCTGAGGAGGGGAGCAGTAACTTACACCTTGCCATTTCTCGTGAAAAAATTGCTTACATGGAAGGGGAGGAAGCTTTTCTTGCAGGGTTGCTTCCCTGCAGAATTCACGTGGATAGCGTTTTCTTTACCAGCTGAGCCAAGTGCTTCTAGGAGACGATCCTCTTTTTCTCCCTTCCCCTGGTGTGTGGAGTGGCGAGTGGCATTTTTACCGTGCGGTAGGTCACTGTGCAGGGGAACGGCACAGCCAGCTTGCTGCCCCTTCCTGTTAGTCGGTCAAGAGGTGGAAAGTGCTCCTGGACTAGCAAGACCTCCCTGTGCTGCAGGCATCGTTCTCCTTGTCTCGTGGCGCTTCTCAAGCTCAAATCCTCTTCCTTTCCAGTCTACCTGGTATGTATCTTCAGTTCCTTTCATCTCTGCGTATCCCCTCCAGCCTGTTTCCAGTGCATTTGTTGAAGTACAGCCTGTTTGGGTGTTGCCATGGATGCACAAGGATATTTGCTTATCCTTCTGCATCTTGGGCTGTGATTCTGTGACTGTAAAGCTCACTCTGGGCCTGGCTTAACTCCATACAGCGATGCCCTGGGCACAGAGGGCAAACAACCTGTCATGACTGGCTGGCTTAATCATTAAGCAGTGATGACCTGCTGCTAGAACTGGTATTAGATGGAAAAATGCAGCTGCCCTGTTCTCTGATAAAACCTCTGCCAGCTCAAGGCCCCTGCGAGGGAGTGGTCCCTCTGGGTGATGCATTAGAGGTGAGACCGGGTAGTTCTGGGTGTGTGAACCTCACTGTAACAGCTTGGCTGCTTCCTCTAGGTCAGGCCATATTTTCCAGATTTTATTTTTTTTTTAAACTAGACTGATTTTTTTTAAAAGTCAAAGAAACTAAGCACAAAGAGCCTTTTAGTAGCATGAAGCAGAGCAACACCTCCTGGCCTGCAGCTGGGTAGAATGAACTCGATAATTTTCATTTCTCCCTTTTCTTGGCCATTCTCATCTTAATAAAGAGTTGACTCTGAAGACTCAATATTTCTCCGATGATGATCGTGTTAGTATCTTCCCAATTGATGTGCTTATCTAACCATATTTGCTTTTGCGTCTGGGCGTGCCAGCCAGAGGAGAGGCTGTTCCAGGAAAGCAGGTGGGGTGTCCATTCAGCTCTCCTGTCTTCTCTAGTTTGGGCGGGTGCCTGACCTCTGTGCTGCTGACCTTCCAAAAGACACAAGGCTCCTTCTGCAAACATCTAAGAGAGCTGTGCTGGGTTTCCATCAGGCTGCAGCAGAGAAGATGGCTGACGTGAACTGGTGTTTATATTACTGGAGTATTTCACTTTCCAAACAAGTAGGGAAGGGTGAAAATCTTTCAGATCGTTACAGTCTTTGAATGCAGGAAGGCACGAGGGAAACATCCTTGTGAACTTCTGATGGCCTCTTGCTGGTGCCCATTTTCTCATCCAAATCTTCCAAAGAAGGCTGGTTCTGGTACACCATGCCTGCTCTTTTATTCAAGCATGAGCAAGTGCTTGCTCATGGAGCAAGTTTAGTGCCCACAGTTGAGCAGTCCTGTCCCAAAGGAGGTGCCGCATTCTGTCGAGATTCTTGCTGACTTTCTTCTGGATTTCCCTCCTGTTCCTCTCTCACTACTGTCTGCGGGGACAGAAAGCCTGTGTAAAAGACTTCTTCAGGTCTTCCCATCTTGCATATGTTCTGTGTTAAGTTTCTCAGCACATGGAGACCCGTTAGGATATGTGAGTTTTGGGTGAATTACATGCTGCAGTAGATGCACAGGTAGGGGGATGCACTGTACAGGTGAGTATTTTTGGTGCTCTGCAGATGCTGTGAGACTTAGTGGATTTTTCTCATCTCTGCTTCCTGGTGTAGCACTCCAGGGTGGATCCTGAGGAGCTGTTCACCAAGCTGGAGCGGATCGGCAAAGGATCGTTTGGTGAAGTGTATAAAGGGATCGACAACCGCACCAAGGAAGTAGTTGCTATCAAGATCATTGACCTGGAGGAGGCTGAGGATGAGATTGAGGACATTCAGCAGGAGATTACGGTGCTCAGCCAGTGCGATAGTCCCTACATCACCCGGTACTATGGCTCCTACTTGAAGGTAGGACAAAGCCATGGCAATTCTCTTGCCAGCAGTTTGGGAATGGGGTCGGCATCTCTGTGGGTGCTGCAGCTGATGGTGCACACAGCGCTGAAAGGTGCCCGAGTGGCTCTGCTCTCTGCCTTTCTGTGGCCTTAATAGGAAGCTGGGCTTTAAGACACTCACCAAGCACATGGAAATGAGGTACCTGGTACAGTGTGCTCCCAAGAGGAGGGCACTTCACTGGAGAGAAAATTATTTATTGAAGAGGCTGATCTCTCCCCAGTTTGACCATTCTTGAAGTTTGTGGAGTATTTTTCCAAAATGCCACAGTTTTAAGGTAGTACTGCTGAGGGCTTTATGCCTCTGGAAAAAAGAGGAGCTTGAAACTGTACTTTGTGATGTTGTGATCATCATTTTGTCAGAACTGATGAGAACAGGACCCGAGTCTTTGTGGGAGGGCTGATACTGGTGCCATTGAGAAGAAGTTTAGGAATCCCCAGTGGAAGCTACGAGTAGTGGTGACCAGAAGCGGCCTCTGCATGACGGCTGCTGGAGGTGCATGTAACACTGGGTCTGTAGCAAACAGTTCCTGACCTCTTTGGATCCTGATTATTCCTTACGTATTTTTCAAAGGCCATAATGCAAGCTATGGTTTCCTGGATCTGCTTCTGATCTCCTACCAGGACACTATGAACCTCAGTCTGGAAATCTCTTCTTTTGAGGAGTACAAGAGTGTCTTGTTTATCATGCCCTTCAAGCTGGCAGTTGTGTTAATGAGATTAAAGGCTCCAAAGCTCCCCTGTCATTGTCAAGAAGGAGATGTGCTAGATCTGATGGAGTGAAGTTAAATGTCTCCAGCCTGAGAATATGCGTATATCTGCGGGCTGTGTAGTCTGGTGACTATAGGGGCACTAAGCTTGCTCAGATAAAACTGCAGACCAAGAGAGAGAAATGTACTGGCAGCAGGTCTGCCGTTACAAAGCTGTGTCAGCAGGAAAGAGAGAGCTGGGAGCTCCCTCCGTAAGCTTCTGAGAGCTGCGGTGTGCAGCCTCTCTTGGACTGCGCACAGGACTACCCGTGCATCTTGCTGCCTCTAGAGTGTTTCACTTTTCTGCCTGCTTTTACTAGTGTCTTTGTGCTCTTGCTTGCAGGGCACTAAGCTGTGGATAATCATGGAGTATCTAGGAGGAGGTTCAGCCCTGGATTTGGTAAGTACGTGGTGAGCTCTGGACCTTGAAAAATGTTGACTGGAACCTTAGTTTGTGAAATGTCCTTAAGCCAGACACTCACTTGCCACGTACCATCTTTTTGACAGCCGTGCGCTGGAAGGGTAGGCAGTGCAGGACAGACAAGCTGCTGTTGTGTCACCTAGGACAGAGGGAATGTTTGCACGGCGCTCAGCTGTCAAAGCACTCCTCTCTAGCACGCTCTGCTGCTTTACAATGGGAAGAGCCAGTGAACTGAAGCGTGACAGCAACCAGTTGGTTTTGAGCAGTGCAAATCCATATTTCCCCTAATCAAAGCTCTGTGCCTGCAAAGAGTTTGTGATATTATTTAGTGCTTGCATGGCATCAAGCTCAGCAGGGAACCGGTCTACACTCAAGATTCTTGGGTGTTTGATAATACAAATTGCATCTAACAACTTACTCCAGATTTTGAGGGAATACAAATGCAGAATAAACACATGGGCGAAGTTCTGCTGTGCTGTATTCTGTCACAGAATTTTGCTTTTCTCCTTAGGATAATAAAGCCTGTTTTTCCAGAGCAGTAACTAAGGTCATATAATGAAAGCTGCCGAGCCTGCACTGACCTGGAGGAAGCGTGTGTGGGAGGCTGTCAGCACCAGAACTCAGTGTCAGAACCTCAGTTACTGCACTGCGAAGGCTGAGCTTGCTTTGGGAAGGGATTGAAAGGAGAAGAGCTTTGACACAATACTCCGCAGCCACAGGGAGGTAGTCGTCTCCGGGCTGTTGCAGTGCCTGAAATTCAGTTCTTGCGTGGTAGCAGAGACTTGCACAAGAGAATCTGTTCAGATGTTCTGTTTGCCACTGTATTTCCAAACCAAAGCGAGAGATGAGCATCCTGCTGTTTGCTGGGGAAGCCTTTAATAGACTAACAGAAAATCCCCCTAAAGTTTTCCGTTTAGTGTTGCCAGGTGCAAAGTCCAGCGTTCTGCTTGCGGAATGCACATCAGGAGTGTAATAGGCGCTTCCTGCGGAGTATGACCTGTTTGGCCAAGATTCCCAAGTATCAAACTGAGAGACTGGAAAATCCAAGGCATCAGTCACCCTCCTTAAAAATCATCTTTCTGCCCTTTATCAGCTGAAGCCGGGACCCCTTGAGGAGACTTACATAGCTACTATCCTGAGAGAAATCCTAAAGGGTTTGGACTATCTACACTCTGAGAGGAAGATCCACAGGGACATCAAAGGTGAGAGTGGATAGCTGGGCTCTCTTTCTTCTAAGAGAAGTTACTACCATAAGATTCAGAAGTATTATACAGCAATAATATGAGAGGTTTCAAAGGTTGTTTCTTAGTGCTGCTTTTCCTGTTGGCTTGCTTGTTTCTAAATCTGATGCTTATCAGTCTACTGCAACTCATGTTTTTCATGTCTTTAGAGTAACAGTAGGGATCTGTAGCTCTTTTCTGACATTTGTAGTTTGGACAGGCAGGGGGCTAAAGCAAAGGAGTCGGTGAAGGGCACGCTCAGATGTTAGCTGACTCTCAGTTATGTCTGGATATTTACTTTAGTACTGGACCCCAAGGCCCGTGTGTGCTGGTTATCGAGGTTGTAACTTACCATGAAGGTGAGCTGTCCTCACACAGGGTTCACATCCCTAGAAAATCAGGGCAGCTTGTCTCAGCTTATCCCGTGCCTGATTTTTATAGTCATAGGCTGTGCGCAGTGTAGGGAGACCCGGCATCTGCCTCCCGAAGAGCACGGAGCATTGAAGGACAGCAGGAGGGTGAGGGGACGGTGCTGCGGAGACGTGGCCAACTGCTCTGACCCTCTGCGGGAAGGGGGAACAAGCAGAGCAGAGAAACCTCATGCAGGGAGATGGGTAGAAAAGATTCTGTTGCATATGTGAGACACCAGGTTTCTAGTGCTGCAGGCCGTGCAGGACTGTTGGCCACCAGCGGAGTAGGGAAGTGCTGAAAGTTTGTAGGTAGGGTCTCTCTTGGAATGAAAAGTCCTGCCAAACAAACCCAAGCAAAAAAGCAAGCATCCCAAAAACTAAACAGTGCCACTGTATTAACCTGAGTGAATGGGAATCGGTACAAGACCAGGACTTGTGAGCTATTTAGAAAGGTCTTCTATTTAACCTGTGCTGAATGCTGCTCTGAAAAAAAATTGAGACCATTTGAGGTGTCTTGGGCCACGTTACCCTCTCTTCTTTGTGCGGCCATGAATCACATGTAGTGGACTGTGTAGCCCTTCACATCTTCTCCTTGCTCCTACCCTAGAACTTGCTCTGTGTTACACAGCAGAGGTCAGAGCACAAGAACGAGTCTGAGGCTGGAAATCCCAGCTGAGGGTTTTCTCTGGGGCAAAGGCGGATGCCACAGGAGGTCTGTTCTCAGTATTCGGTTTTGTGTGGGCTAGAGATGATTCAGAAACCAGTGACCTTAATGCTTATTTGCATGAACAGCTGCCAACGTGCTACTTTCGGAACAAGGAGATGTGAAACTGGCTGACTTTGGGGTGGCTGGACAGTTGACGGACACACAAATCAAGAGAAACACCTTTGTTGGGACTCCATTCTGGATGGCACCAGAGGTCATCAAACAGTCTGCTTATGACTTCAAGGTGAGCTGGGAGCAGGATTGCTGCTGTGTATGAGATGGTGCTAGGGTTCATACAGGGATTGGAAGTGCTGTTTGTTGCAAGAATGATGTTTTCCTGTTACAGTTCAGGGTCTGTTGGAGAAGTTTGCCTATGAGACGTGAAACACCGTATCTGATTTTATGTGATCAGCCCTTCAGCTGTGCTAAAGTTGCATGCTTCCATGTTGCAGATTGCTCCTTGCTGCTCTATGCTGTCACTGTTCTTGCTCTTCTTTCAGGCAGACATCTGGTCCCTCGGAATTACAGCCATTGAACTAGCAAAGGGAGAGCCTCCAAATTCTGACTTGCATCCTATGAGGGTTCTCTTCCTGATCCCCAAAAATAACCCTCCAACACTTGAGGGCCACCACAGCAAGCCCTTCAAGGAGTTTGTGGAAGCCTGCCTCAATAAGGATCCTAGATTTGTGAGTATTGCTGTCCCCCTGTCAATCTGGGTAGAGTATTGCAGAGGCCAAAGATTCATTTAGCAGGAAGAGCTTTTGGTGCACGGCTCCTGGAGAGAAAAAAGTACTGAGCTTGTGGAAAGGACGCACAAGTCTGGCAAGAATTGAAGTCAGTACGCTTGCATGGTTCATGTACAGAGATGGTTACATATTGCATGCTTTCCTTATTTGCTCCAGAGGCCGACAGCTAAAGAGTTGCTAAAGCACAAGTTCATCACACGCTACACCAAGAAAACCTCATTCCTAATGGAGCTGATAGATCGATTCAAGCGCTGGAAGTCAGAGGGCCATGGAGAAGATTCCAGCTCTGGCGATTCTGATATGTACGTACGTGTGCTGCGCGTGGGGGTCCCTGCTGTACGCTGCACGCCCTGGGACAGCCCACCGCAAGCAGCTCCGGTCCTTTTGTGCTTTTCCCTGCCTGCGCTGGGGATCTTGCGGAAACTCAGGGAGCCCTGTGAGTGTCTGTCTGTGGGAGCAAATGACTGAAGAGCGTGTCTGTGACCTCCTGTGCGCTGGGACCCGGTACTCTGTTCTACCCTTAACCAGCGCAGCCTCTTTGCTGAGTGTCAGGAATCAGAAGTACTAACAAGAAACGTCTGGACTGTGCATAACTAGTAAAACAAGGCTCTTGGTGCACATTTAGTTAAACACATCAACTTTCCAAAGAGCTACAGGCATTAGTAGCTGTGGCAACAGCTGTATTTGTGTATTTGTAGTTTATGCAGCTTTGCTGCTCGTGGGGGATATGTTCCTTGGGTGAGGAAAGGGCACTTTGTTGCCTGGCTGGTGTCACAGAGCTTCACTTCACCTGTAGTGGCAGTGACTCAAGTGACCAAGGGCTCTGGGAAGCTGGCTTGCAACATCTAAGCCTTGGTCCCTCAAATTGTGAGCTTGGAATGTCTTGAAGTTCTCCTAAATTTAACTACCGCTCGAAACTGTCCTTAGGCTGGCTAGAGCAGAAAGGTAGCTGTGGTGATTTGGAAATATGCTGTAGTGCTTGGCTCAGATCTGTGTGGTGCTGTAGTGGTTTCTCTTTAGGATTTTTTTTCTGGGATAGGGAAACGCCCAGAGCCCTGCGGTGATACGGCAGTTGGGAGGGAGAGCTTGTGGCTGTGGGAATGCGTGGGTAAAACACCCGGTGTATGGAGCTGAGGCTTTGTCTTGACCATCGCCTTTTCATTTGCAGTGATGTAGACACAGAAGATGGAGACCAAGGTCCAATCTGGACATTCCCACCAACGATTCGCCCCAACTCCTTAAGCAAGCTGCACAAAGGAATGGCTCTTCATGGTTCCCAGAAGGTCTGTTTGCCATCGGTGCCTTTGGAAGTGGACTGAACTAACACAAGCTTTTGAGGGTCTCAAGGAAGCTACCAGCCGCTTGTGCTCTAAAATTTACTTTAGTCTGGTATCAAGGGCTAGTGGCCCAGGGTTGCCTCTTCCACATTGTCAGGGTACTGCGGTCTTTGCCTTTCCTGAGGCGTGCTGGGGGACTGCCACGGAGGTGCTGCGGATTTACTGAAGGCTTGGCCGTCTGTGTGCCCTGGGAGCCTTGGCCTGTGCTTGTAACATTTTTCATGTTGCTTTCTAGCCTACTGAGCCCATCAAGAGGCAACCACGGTCACAGTGTCTCTCCACGCTTGTTCACCCGGTTTTTGGGGAGGTGAGTAGAATGTTCTTGGTGTCTGTGGTGGTTGGAGATGAGGAGATACCTGATATGGGTAAGCAACTGGGAAGGATTTGGAGAAGGGAGGTGGGGTAAGGTATGTAGTGGGGCTAAGGGGTTGTGCATCTGTTCAGAGGTCTATATGCTGTGTTAGCAAAGTGAATGTGTCCCTGAGTGTCCTCTCCAATACATGTGTGTTCCTAGCAGCATTGCATTACTGCGGTGTCTACTGGCGAGAACAAGGCCCGAGAGGACCTGTTTCTTATCAGCGGCAGCTCTGGCCTCTCATGTCCCTGGTTGACGTGCAGCTCATGTCAGGGCGGGCAGGAATTGGAGTTTGCTATGGCTGTGCCTGTTCCTGTCCTCACGCTGGGTGCTGCTGCCCACAGCAGAGTTGCTATGGGGGACGTGGGTGGATTTAAACAGGAGCTGGCTTTGCCTGTTGTTAGGCCACCTTCTTAATTTGTGCATGCCTGCTATTGCTGGCATGCCAAGGAGTGACCTACCGCATGGCCTGTGGAAGAGGGACACAGAGAATGGTTTGGAAAATCCACCCCCTTTCCCTGCCTTGTGTTCTGGGTGGGGATGTGGAGTTGCCGTAGAAGCTGCCATTAGTGATGGGGTAGTGTCTGTATCAGCAGAGAGCTGAATTATTTTTCCAGATGGGTGATGTTTTAAAAGGGAGGAGAAGAGGATGATAATCATAAGGGGATGACTGGCAACGCAGTTCAGTTGCTGTTTCCAGGAGTGTAGGAAAGGAGGTTCTGCTTCAGAAGAAATAGCTAACCCAGGCACTACGTGTCAGCGGCCCTTTTACTGCTCCTGACAAGTTGCTCTTTTCTCAATTCCGATGCTGTTCCAGGGATGGTCCAGCAGAGAGTTGTGCTTTTCCAGGCATAGTCTCTGGACTTTTTCCTCAGGTTTAGTGCTATGTAGAAAGAGAGTTTGTTGCAGGGCAGGAAGCAGAGCTCGTCCTGAAAAGTAGGCATGCAATACTCCTGAGACAGCACCGCTTTGGAAATTGAGTTTAGCGAACTGGCCTCTTTTCTACTCCACTGGGCTTGACTTCCAGAGGTCAGAGCGTGGGGCAGATGGTCTGGGTCTTGTAGACCAAGACCTATGAGATAAAAACGGATAAACATATTGTTGGTTCCTGATGCAGGCAGTTTGTCCGTGCAGCGTAATCACCGACATCTGGTTCTCAGTCCTTTCTCTGTAGGAGCCTTCTAGGGGAGGGGATTCTCAGAGCTGTGAGTTCTCAAACCAATGAGCACATCTTCGTGCTTCTCCTTTCCAACTCACTGTGCCAGTTCCAGGCGGGAAGTGGCTTCCTGGGCCTTTCATTTCCGCTAGTTTGATTCCCTTGCCCCAGATTTGCTGGTCTTCCTTTCCTTTGATTGGACTTCTCTGCTGATCCCACACAGTAAAATCAGGTGCAGGGAAGGTTCTGGGCAGTCTGAAATAACCTGGCCTCTGTGTGCAGTAGCAGGGGGCTGGAAGGAAATCTGCTCCACTGCTGGTCGCACTTGTTCTTTTCAGTTTGAGTTTCATACCAACAGCAAACTTTCTCCTTCTCACCATGGCATTAGTGCCCCGTAGGCTTTTTGAGTTGAAATCCTACAGAGATGCTGTTCGTAATCTTTTATATGCCTTGCCTGTGTATTATTGGATCTTAATACTGAAAATGACCCATGGTGGGTCATTAACAGAGATGTGGGCAACTGTGAAGCTGGAAATGTGTCTGCCCTCTGAGGGGCAGGGAGGAGCGGGCCGGGCAGTGGACAGAAGCCGCGCTGCAGGCCGTGTGCAGTGCTGCTCTCGGCCCCTGCTGGTCCCCAGCAAGTTATTCTGCCGTGGAAAGCAGCAGATCACGCAGGCTGCTCACACCACAGGCTGCTGGGCCAACTAAATGTCAGGGCTCGGCATCAAAGGCTGATCAGAAACCGGCAGCTTAGCTGCCCGACGGACCCTGTGTCACATTCTGCTCTGGGGCAGGCAGCCCTTGATCAGGTAGACATCAAATAAAATCCTTGGCTTTAGCATCACAACTATTTTTGGCCTAAGAAATCTGTGTCCTTGATATGTAACTGAGTTGCCCTCCATGCCCCCGGCCCCTTCTGGCTGAGCAGAGGTGTGTGCGAGCTGCTCCCACAGCTTTGCCTTAGTCAGCAATTACCCCACTGAAGAGGCAGCAGCTCTTTGTTTCCAGCGGAGGACATGGAGCACAAGGACGGCTCCAGCTGGGGACCGGCACTCTCATTGTCCTACTCTTTGCACAACGGAGAAAAGGTGAGCTCCAGCAACAGGAAAGGCTGATCCAGAACTGCAGGCAGACAACTCTGAGGCTTATGTAAAACCCTTTAATCAGCACAGCCTAACAGGAGCTTAATTGAACTGGACAGTGGTTAGCTGGCAGACACTGTTCAACAAAAAGGTTCGATTTGTGTTCAGCTGGCTGTGTAATGAGGCATGGTCAGGAAGGGGCTGGCACACGAGCTGATGGTGTGAAGGAGTTGGGGAAATGCTGCAGAGGATGGAACTGGGTGTTTCCAATGAGAGATCATTCAGGCTCAGCATCCGTGACCTGTCAGGAGCTCCTTAATGCCAGAGGTTTAGATAGTTCCAATTGGAACCGCGTGCAAGTCGACTCGGGGTGTGCTGACCATGACAGATGCGAGTGGAGACTTTTCATCCGGGTCAGATGCTGCCCAAAAGGGTCCTGGAGCACGGTTCCATTCCCTGGTCCCCCGGGAAAAGCTCTTTCTCGGGAGGAGCGTTTGAGGCCGAGTGGCTCCAGATCTGTAGCGTGGCTGTTGTTTCCCTTGGCCTTCCAGCCACTGGAAGCAACTCAGACTTTTTTGTGGTTATTAAAAGTGGTGGTAACTAACTCCTGGTGTTACGGTGTTTTCTGCCCTGCCTGTCAGCAAGCCTTTGTGTGTGCCTGGCTGCTGCTGTTAGCAGCAAAGGTGACAACACTGGTTCAGATATAACTGGAGTTCTTTGTTCTCTTACTACTTTTGGGCTTTCGGGGCTGCTGATCCATTTCTAATATAATTTATGCTGTTTAAGAGTACACCAGGACTTGTTTGTTCAGGACTTGAATCGCTAGTAGCACCTGGAGGAAATTCTGAACTCCAGACATTGGAATTCTGCCTTCCTGACCTACAAAAAGATCTCTTCTTTTATTCATGTATTTTTAAAGAAGAACGTGGGTGTTGTCCTGCACCTTGTGCAGTCCCACTGAAAGGGACTCCACGTCTGTCCTGCACTGCTTGTCTTTCTGCAAGGAGGAGGGACCTAACGCCCTGTTTCTGGGTTGCAGCTGAAAGACAAGCACAAGCAGACCGGGGGCAACGTGGGAGCCATGGAGGAGCTGGAGAACGCGTTCAGCCTGGCCGAGGAGTCCTGCCCAGGCATCTCGGACAAGCTGATCGCACACATGGTGGAGCGGGTACAAAGGTGAGTGTCCTCTGGGGCGGAGCTGGGGGGGAACTGCACCATGCTCCTGCCCTGTGGATACCTAAGGTTGGCACTGAGCACTGAAGACACCCAAAAAGTGAATAGTGATGACCTGACAGTCCCTAAATCACTGCTGTGAACTGCTTGTCATGTAACAGAAGCGGTTCTTCCTGCCTCAGAAGTCCCTTCTCACACCGAACAGGTATAGCTGTATATGACATTCTGCTGGTCCCATGGCCCAGGTAGCAAGGACTATGCAAAATGTCATGGGGATCACTTCTGGAATAGCATTTCATGGCAAGAAATGTGATGTACAGCACGGCGTGCAGCCAGTCACTCTGCTTGCTCAGCCTCGGGGAGCAGGAAACTCTTTCCTGAAGTGAATTACTTACTAAACCAGTGAAGGAGTGGTTAGACCCCTCACCAAATAATCACCTAAAGCTGGAAGGAGAACGCTCTTGTCTCTTCTGGCTGAGGCACGGAGGTCACAGAAAGTGTCCTGGTGGTGCCTGCAGCCTCTGAGCAGGAGGGACTCACAGACGTGTGCTGGGTGCAGCTGTTTCAGCATCGTTCACTTCGGTCAGCCTGGAAACAGCGCTGCTGGACGGCGCATCAGGGCAAGAGGCTGGTGTTTGGAGGCTTGCAGCACCTCAGAGACCATGGGTGATTTGTTACTGCAAAGCACTGCACTCAAAATTTCTTATTAGCCTAAAATTGAATCTTAACGACGTGAGAAAAGTGCTGCCTTGGCTTTTTGCTAAAGTACTGCTTTATCTGGAAAGTTTGGTAGTGGGAGCGGGACTGACAGGTCCAGCTGTACCAGTGTGACCGGTTCCCCCCGTTGTTCCTCCCTGCAGGTTTTCGCACAGTCGGAACCACCTCAGCTCTGCCCGCTGACACCCGCTCCCTGCCGCTCTTTCCTGAGAACGACATCTCTAATCCCGACCACCGTCTGCTGTTGGATGTAACGTTGTGTTACGGACTCCAGAACATTTCAGAGCCTTCATATTATACGTGTTTCCATGATAACCCAGGGTGGGGTTTGCAACGCAAGTACAATTTAGACCTTTTGCAGAACCCGAGATGGGTGGTCTAATTGTTTTTACCATGTAATCAATGCAGTTTTTAATTGTTACCCTATGGATGTATCCATTTTGGCTTGGTTTGATTCACAGCTTGTTATTGGTCAATGCCTGGCTGCTGGAAAAGAGGGAGACTCTTCCACAGGGAGATGTTTCAAAGGCGAGTCTGATGGGTCTGGCCTCCCGCCCTTCCTAAAGAAGCGTCCGTGAGCAGTTGTGTGCGAGCGCAGGTGCGGTTGAGCTCTCCGCACGTTAGAGCAGCTCTCCCGTTGTTCTGGAGGACTGATCCAACCCCTTCACACACTAGCAACAAGAAGCTTTCGAGTGGAGCAGCCACTGAGCTAATACGCTGCTGCTCTCTCCCAGCTTGTGGTTTCACAGGACGGGTTTGGGGTTTGCTGACTGTTCTTTTTGTGGCTCTGGGACATCATTCTCTATTAGGCCTTGGTTCATCTAATTCAGGCCACAGCAGAACTTGCCTTGTGTCTCCGGGGACTGGAAGGCAAAGGGGTTGCGGCTGCTTTGGGAGCTGGTGGAGTTCCTTTATGTGCTGCTTTCTGCAGCTGAAGCAACTGGATACGCGGGTTTGGCAGTCGGGGTCTCTACGCTGAGTGCGTGCCCCACAGCGCCTGCCCAAATGTCCAAATGTTGCAGAAGCGTTAAAAAAACACACCAGGCAAAGGTGCTGACGGGGCTTCAGTTCCACGGGCAGATCAGCGCTGTGCAGCGGTTCTTGAGGCAAGAGCCCTCTGCGGAAAGGTCTGAATGGGTGGCTGTGACGGTGTCCCTGTGCTGTGGGTGCTGGGTCGCAAAAGCCGACCCAGGTTCCTTCCCCTTCTTCTCTGCTGTCTCTTTCCAGCTCTTCTTTCAGTCTGGGGTCAGCTCGTGGAAGCCGGGGCTCTGCTCGGCTTGACAAGCTGGTGTTTGCTGGCAGAGGTGAAAGCACCTGCTGCCGTGTTGGCTGCTCAAGGAATTCCAGCAGAGCCATCCCAACCAGCTTTGCTTTCTGTACAGTACTAGTTGATAAAGCAAATCTTTAACCCAGGTAAATGCACAGAGCTTAAACCTGTACTTTAAAGGTGTAGAAAAATAGACTTATGAAAATAACTTATGGTGGTTGGTTGCTCAGAGATCTGCTCTCTAACTGTAAAGATATTCCCGTTGAGTCAGCAAGACCTTAGAGAGCCAGATCTTTGTGCCTGGGTGTTTGTGTGGATGCTGGGGCTCGCCCCAAAGCCACCCCGAACAAAAGCTGTGGCTGTCCAGCAGGTTTTAGAAGACAGGCCACGCGGTTGGTTACAAGGCTTGGTTTTTGGTACGTTGATTCAGACCTGCAGGTTGTAAGTGCTGGGCTAAAAGCTCCTCCCAGCGTGCGGTGTTCGCTGCAGCTTGCGGCCTCCCCTGCTCTTCCTCTCCCATGGATAAATCCAGGCTCGGCCGCTCCGTGGACGTCTCCAGCAGAGAGGAGGAGCTGCTGCTGGATCTGCTGCGAGAGCCGCCCGGAGCCTGCGGTCCTGGGGAGCAGAGCAAACCCCTTGCTTCTCGTCAGGAGAAGGGTTGAGGTGCAGACAGGAACGTCCAGGGGAGGGCGGAGGCTGCAGCCGGCACAGGCGGCTGAGGGGCTCCTGCTGCTTTTGAAGTTGCTGTTCGTGACGGTAGCAAATCGTGTCAATAAGGTACCTTGTATTACTACTCACATGCACTGCAGTGTAATGAGTCAACTTTTTAAAGGAAACAATTCCCACAAACTTTGTCCAGTATTCAAAGCAACAATGGTTTTAGTTTTCAAAACCGTTGCGAGGGATCTGCCACTTTCAATAAAGTAACAAAACGAATGCGGTTGGTGTAACTTGGTATTAGTAGGGAAAAAGGTTTCGTTCAAGCTGCACTTTGTTTGGATTCTTCTTGGTCTTTCCATGCGCCTTCTGCCTGGTGTTTGTCTGACAGGGACCTGTGAGCCAGACCCCTTAAATCCTGTGTGTGGAAAGGCATTTTAAGCCTGTGTTTAAAGCCTCGCCTGTGCCAGAAACACAAGGTGAAGGCTCTGGTACTGCCTCAGCCGCTTCCTCCCCAGCGCCAGAAAGAGAGACTGGCAAACATACTTGTGTGCATTTTTTGGCAAATTTAGTGAAATGTCACCTCTGCTCAACAGCCCATTGGGGGGGTGGCAATAACTTTCCCCCAGCTCTCTAAACCCTCCTCCCAGCGTGTTTAACTGCGCTGCACACGAGCACCGATCCACTTGCACCTGTGCGGGGGGAGTGTCCGTGGAGATAAAGCCGCTTTGAAAGAGGGACGTGCATTAATCTGCTGTAACAGGGGTGGCTCTTGTAAGCGAGAGGCCGGGAAAACTGGTGGCGTTCACCAGAAACGATGGCTTTTTGACGTGAGACCAGGGATGTGAAGCCCTGAGGCACCGAGAGTGTGGGTTCATCTCTCCCTAATGCACGTCCTGCTAGCAAGAAACTAATGATTAGGACCAAGTGTCTGTTCTTTCCTTGTGCTCTTGTTAAGGGAACTGCTTGTGATTGTAGCAAAGACAAAAACAATACTCCTGCAGATTCTGGTAAAGTGAAAATCCTGCAGGGTCTGTCACAGCACTGGTGTGCGGCACCAGAATCCTCAGCAGGTGGAAAGCTGGCCAAGGGGAGAGACCGGCAGCTTTTGCCAGGAATAGTGATGTTTCTGGCTTTTATAGCCTGTGCTCCTGAAATCTAAAGGCAGAGATATTTGAGCTTGCTGTTCTCCGTGTGAGAATTGAGTCCAGCTTGTGTCCCTGCACAGGACACCCCACAGGTCACCCCGTGTGTCTGAGGACGTTGTCCAGTCTCTTCTTGAGCGCTGTCAGGTTGGGCCGTGACCCCTCCCTGGGAGCCTGTTCAGTGTCCAGCGCCTCTGGGGAAGAACCTTTTCCTCATGTCCCGCTGACCCCCCCTGGCACATCTCCTGCCATTCCCTGGGCTCTGTCACTGTCACAGAGCAGAGCTCACCCTGCCCCTCCTGCTCCTGCTGAGGAACCTGCAGCCCATGAGCTCTGCCCTCAGTCTGCTCTGCTCCAGCTGAGCAAACCCAGGGATTCCAGCCGCTCCTCACACGGCTTCACTCCAAACCTTCAATGACTTTGTGGCCTCCTCTGGACGCTCCCCAGTAGGTTAATATCTTTTTTCTCCTGTGTCCCCAGCCCTGCACACAGTGAATGCTGCAGGTGAGGCCGCCCCAGGCAGAGCAGAGCAGGACGATCCCCCCCGCCCGGCTGGCCGTGCTGTGCTGGGTGCACCAGGACACGGCGCCCTCTTGGCTCCAGGGACACTGGTGGCTGCTCTCCAGCGTCTTGTCCCCAGGCTTGTACAGCCAGGGTTGCAGTGTCCCAGGTCTCCAGTTTGCCCAGATCCCTCTGCAGGGCCTCTCTGCCTTCCTATTAACAGCTCCACCTGATCTTGTGTCAGCAAACTTACTAAGCAATCCCTCATGGTCTGTGTTCATTTATAAAGACATGGAAGAGTGCTGGCCCTAAGATGGGTCCCTGTGGAATCTGCAAGGGACTGGTCCCCAGCCCAACGTGACCCCATTTTCTGCACCCCTTTGAGCCCGGCCCGTCAGCCAGTTGCTCACCCACTGCACTGCGTGTTTATCCAGCTGTGCTGGACACCTCGTCCAGAGGATACCATGAGAGACAGTATCAAAGCGTTACTGAAATCCAAAAGGATCACACTGACAGGCTTCCCTTGGTTATTTAGGTGTGTGACCTTGTCATAGAACAAAATTGAGTTTGTTAGGAAACCTCATGAACCCATGCTGGCTGGGACCAATGACTCTGTTGTCATTTGGATGTTTTTCAGTAACTCCCAGAATCTCCTCCCTGATTATTTTGCCTGGAGCAGCAGTGATGCTGACAGGCCTGGAGCTGCCGGGGTCATCCCTCTTACCCTTCTTTGTAGATTGGGACAACATTTGCCAGCCTCCAGTCATTGGGACCTCTCCAGATTCCCAGCAGTGCTGACAAAGCACAGAGAGGTCCCAGTAGGACACCAGCCGGCTCTTCAAGCACCCCTGATGAAGCATCGGCCCCCACCGCCCTGCAGGGCTCATGCTGGAGCAGCAAATACACAAATTCTGGCTTGACTGGGAGTGCATTGTTCTCGCAGCCGTGGTTGTCTAACCCAGGGTATGGGGGCCCTCAAGCTCATCTTTGGTGTTGAAGACCGAGGTGAAGAAAGCATTAAATGCCTCAGCTTTGTCTCTGTAACCATGGTCATCGAGTAATGGGCCAATGTTATTTCTGGTTTGCCTTTTGCCATCAATGTATTTTTAAAAAGCCTTTTTTATTGTCCCTCACAGTCCTGGCAGCTTCAATTCTAACTGAGCTTTGGCCGCACGAGTTTCCTCCCTCCCGCGGTGAGCAGCGTCGCCACAGCCCTCCCGCGCGGCCTGACCTCGCTTCCACCGACCGGCTGGCTCACGTCGAGAGCAAGAGCCCTGCTTAACCAAGCTGGCTTTAGGCTTGCCTGCCAGGTGTTCGCCTTTCTGGAACTGCCTGGTCCTGTGCTTCAGTAGGGAAGACACGGGAAAGGGCCTTTCCTCAGGGCCACGGCAGCCGCTGCCACGAGCACACGCGTGTTCCAGAGCGAAACACGGAGCTGCAGGCTGAGCTGGCGCCAGCTCGAGGATCCTCCGCTCCTCCACTGCCAAGAACCCCGGAGGCCGGAGTTAACAGCGCTGTCCTGCGCGGAGCTGGCGGGAGGATAAACAGCGCAGGCGCTCACACAGGATGGGTCAGCCCTGGACTGACACCGTCGGGTGTGTCCTTCCACCGGGCTCTCTGATCGTGTGGCTAAATGTGAGCGGCATTACAGGCTGAAGCGGAGTTCCTGTCACAGGAGATGGGGAGGAGCCCTCACTGAAACCTGCAGGGGAAAAAACACCAGCCCGGCCTCTGCGCGCTGTTTGTCCCTTCCTTCCGCAGCACCTGCAGCGCCTCCCTCTGATCTCTAGCGCGGCTGAATTATGGAGGCAATTGAGACAAGCCTAGCTGATGTTAAGAGAACAAGCTATGCGGTCAGCTAGCGAAGGACAAATAATTAAAATACAAGGCTCCTGCACCCCAGGCAGAACACGCCGCGCTCACAGAAGCACACGTTGCTCCTCGGGCCATTGCCCGGTCTGGCGTTCGGAACACGGGTGCCAGAGCTGGCGCGCAGTCCTTCCACCAACACCACGGCCCTGTGGGGCCCAGCGCCTCCGCCCAGCCGGCACCACAGGGAACGTGCTTCCGCTCGCACGGCGTTGCACTGATCCGTGTGGAACTCCCAGCGGTGTTGTCAGCCCCGTCCCCGTCTCCTGCCCCGGAGCTGCCCCCAGCTCCACTCACAGGCTCCACCAGTGGCTCTGCCACCTCCTCCCCGGCGTTCTGACCCGGTGCTGTCTCTGCTGGGCATGGAGCTGAAAGCCACAGCCTTGGAAAACTGCTGAGTATCCCGAACACATTAAAGTGTTCCGAGCCCCGCGACAGGAGGGGAGCGCAGGGCACAGCTGGGGCTGAGTGCCGGGACCCCGGGTGCTGCTCCCGCTCAGCTGGGACCTGTGGAGAGCCCAGGGAGAGCCCTCCTCAAAGAGCCCAGTCCTGGAGAGGAGCCGCCACGTATCCAGGAAAACATGGGACACAAAGACCCATTAAGCAACCTCTCAGCTCTGAGGAAAAGCGATGCTTCCGTGCAGACACCATCCACCTTCTGCGGATGGGACAGTGGGCTCAGGAATAAGAGGCTGAGATAGTTTTATACCAAGACGCTGTTTACTTTCAACAGTCACATGCAGCTGTGTTATAACATGATGTAGTCAATCTACATGTGTGTGCCTACAACAATTAAAAAAAAAATGACATCACTAATAAATTAAGTACATGTAACTTGGCCGGGACACCGGTCATTGTGACAGTGGTAGTGAAGGCTGGATCTGCAGTCACTCATCATCTTCTCCATGGCGCAAACGCCAAGCGAGCGGTCTGGACGATCTCCCTGGACGTCCCTCCGTCCTCATCCTGCGCGTGCTCTGGACCAGCGCCCGAACCGGCCCGGGGATGCACACGCTGGTCTCAGCACCTCCCGCGTTCCCGGCATCTCCACACTGCCCGTCCTCACTGCATGCAGCACTTGCCTTTGTCGTTCGCTACACCACTCCATTGTTCCCTCTCCTAGGACACAAACACTTTCCTATCTAATACGAAAGCAGAGTCCCTAGAGCCCATCCGAGCCACGTCCACTAGCCTGTGCGGTGCTCAGCTTACGGCAGTCCTTCCGCAGAGACAGCCCAAGGTGCCAGCTTGAGAAAAACAACGAACTGCAGTGATTTGGATTTAATACAGAGGTTTAATAGAGTCCACAGACAGTAATGCTCCATCTGGAATCCAGTGACTTTTACACCTTCATGAGAAACAGAAGATGGATCCCACCCCAAATTTAAAGAATAGGGATTTTCAGAAGTCTTTGCGTGATACAAGCACAAGGAACAGTGACTTTCAGAGAAGTTTGTGCTCCTGTATTGCCTAAATGCCTTGAGAACATCATCCACGTAGGGGTGGAGAACGCGTTTGCCATCCCATGCCTTAAGTAACACCTACTACAGGATACAGAAACTCTGGAGCTGTGATACGAGAATAGCGACCGACCCTCTCGCACGTGCTGTAGCTGAGTTCTGAGGGAAAACCACACACCCTACCTGTACCAACCCACGTACACCGAAACCTCCACAGCTTAGCAGAGCGTCCCACGGCAGTTCTGAAGAGCGGTTGTTCTAGGAGAGCTGCAGTTTCAGTTCAAAATGAATGGTGGTTAAGCCAGTACGTCTGTGGGTCCCGCTGGTCGAGGCCGATGGCGCCAGCAGGACGTTAACGGCAGCGGCACAGTGGCCGTGCTGAGCACAGGGGGAGAGCGGCTGGGCGGCAGCGAGCCCTGGCACGGCAGCTGGGAGCCCGTCACAACAGACAGCTGCTATTTTTCTCCCGTATATGCTGACCATCCAGTAAAATGTAAAACCGAGGTGGCGTTTGCCTTCAGGGCAAGCAAAAGGGTGTTACTGTACAGGTACAACTGGAACATAAACCTTCCGCGATGTGTGCACACCGGAGCTCTGCGGTTGTTAGGTTCTCTCTAAGTAGGTTCAGCTGGAACAGACCTGACCCTCTTCCGTAGCGCTGCGAATGGATGTGATCCCCGGCTGCAACTCCCTCGCTCCCATCTCCATCCCAGGTGGAAAGGAGCTTCCTGGTTCTTTGCTTTATCAACTCCAGAGACTCCTGGTTCCACCTGCCTCTTCCGCGGATGTCGACAGAGACCCAGCTCTGCCGTTTCAGTCGCTGTGGCTGTCCTTGTCATCCTTTGGCAGCTGCAGGCTGGACCTGGCTGGAGAGCTGGTGGCTCTTTTGATCACCTCCATCCACCTGGCAACAACAGACGGAGAAACACGTGACCCCTCACCCACAGACGCAGCGTCTTGTCCTTCGGTTATGAGCTGCACTCCCCCCACCAAACCTCCCGACACAGCCGTCTTCTACCTTTCTTTTAGGAACCTAATTCTCCAAATGAGCAGCTTGAGATGTGGTACCTACACCGCGGGACACGGCTGCCTGTCCGAGTAACAGCTGCACTGTTCTGTACGTGTACAGAAAGCGTTCACCAAGGAGGACAGGCTGACAAAAATTTTCCTTAGTGCATGGATTGCTTTTCTTACAATAAATTATGTAATAAACTTGATCATATGGAAGAAAGCAAAGGAAGAAGGAAAAAAGCAAGACAAACATCCATTGAGGATTAGACACCTTTTTCCTTGAGGTCACCCAGGGGATCAAAGAGCACAACTACTCCCCAGTAGCTGGTACGTGCGCTGCTCCCAGGTCTGCAGTCACCGCCGAGGACACGGGGAGCACGGGCACCTCAATAAAACCGCACTCCAAAACAAGCAACACTACCCTGCACAGCAGAGCACAGCGCGGGGGCTTTAGGATGTGATCCATTTTAAACATGATTCACCTTGGACCACGTGTTGAAGCCCCTGGCAGCGCTGCTAAACATAACTATAGGGAAAGCAGAAAAGTGAGAAACAGCACTGCACTTGTTGCTCTCAGCCTTGTGTTACAGCTCCTGTTCCCGGAGATCGAGAGGGGAACACAAAACCAAACCGTATTCTCACCAGAATTCTAACTTAGAAACGTGAGTCCCAGGACCTGGTGGGGCTGAGTGTCTCCCAGCCCCACGGCGCTGCCCCCAGCTCCGGGAACACCCCCGGCTCCCGGAACCTCCAGCTCGCGGTGCAGCCACCGGCTCTGCCCCAGCAGGATGGTTCTGGAGAGGACGGATCTCCAGACACGGCCATTAGGAAGAGGAAGGAACGTCGCTGCTGAGAATGTGCTGCAAGGTCACTCAGACTAGGAGGTAGTCCAAAGGGAAGGCTCTGGGTGATCAACCAGTGAGTTAACAGCGTGTTATATACCAAGACACACAGAGAAAACAGAAGATTACCTCTCAAAGGTGTATTTGCTCTCAGCCCTGAAGAAATACACATGGGACTTGAACTGCAGCTTGAAGACGTAATCCTTCTGGATGCCGTCGGCCTCGGCAGGGGAGCTGACCGCGTAGCCCAGCAGCGGGAGACTGGCCAGGGGAAAATCGTCCTGGAAGAGCCGCAGAGCCCAGCGCTGAGCGAGGCCGCCCGGCCCCAGCGCGCACCCAACACGCGCTCGCTCCTTTGTACCGCACAGCTCAGGGCTGGGTGGGTTTGTTTAGGAGAGAATGGGAGGAGGAGCAGCCTTTATGTTTTGTGAAGCCTCCAATAGCTGACAACAAAACCTTTCCCCAGCTCCTTTCAGTGTTTTTATAGCTATTTGCTTCGGTTCCCTTGCCTGTCACTGCCTCCTCGGGCTCCCCTCTTCCCCCTCCACATCCTCTCTCTGTAATTCCAAGCACAGATCCAACACGAAAGTTAAAATACCCCTCCCAAAAGAAACATGCACTCAAGGCAAGAAGCCTGAAGAAATAAACACAGTTTATTGGGTTAAAAAGATTAAAAGTCACGGGTTGCACTGCAGCAGAGTTCATTACCCAGCAGGCACCGAATGCACCATGGGCAGAAAAATCCCTGTTGCCTGTGCCCAGCAGGGAGAGAACTGAGCAGAGATGGAGCAGAGATAAGCAGGGACTGAGCAGAGATGGGCAGGGACTGAGTGGGGACTGAGCAGAGATTGAGCAGAGACAAGCAGGGACTGAGTGGGGACTGAGCAGAGATTGAGCAGGGACAAGCAGGGACTGAGCAGAGATGAGCAGGGACCGAGCGGGGACGGAGCACAGACTGCGCGGGGACCGAGCAGAGGCTGCCGATTGCCTCCCCTCCAGCAGTCACTGACCGAGGAGACATTTTCCCCCTCACCACAAGGTCAGCATCATTAACAGAACTGAAAACACTGATTAAATTCTGCAAGAAGGCCCCACAGCCTTAGAGAGACCAGCTTCAAATGACCTCCTGCCCCACTCTCCTCCACGCAACACCGAGCCGCAGAAACCCAGGGCTCCAGGCACCCTGACCCCCAGCTCATTCGCCCACCTGGTGTGTTTTGTAGAAGAACAAGCAGAAGTTGGTGAAGACGACCCACAGTTTCTGCCAGCCGTTGCTGTTCTTGAACTTCCTCAGCAGGTATCCGGAGAGCTGGTTCTAGCACAGAATCAAAAGAAGACTCCCGTGAGACCCCCGGTCGCTGCTGCAGACTAAACCTGCCCTGGCTCCCCTGTTGCAAAAGACCTTCCAGATATTTCATGTGGTGACTGAGTGACCTTGGATCTTCAGTTCACTAACTCAGAACTATCTTCTTATGAACAAATCAGTGATTTCTCTCCACTAAGGGCAGGTTTCCTTCACGGTTCAGCGCTGGCTGCAGGGCAGGGCAGCGTCAGGCAGCGCACAGGAGGGTGCTGCACCGACCCATCCCTGCAGCAACCGCTCTCCTCTCGCAGCCCCTGGTCAGGGGCACAGTGACAGCCCCCAGGGCATCCAACCCTTTAGTCACATTTTTTTACATGCAGAAAACCCAGGTAGAACACACTGTGCGAGATGGAAAATAAAGTAGAAGAGGAAACCAAGGGTGCCAGCGTTGTGCCAAGCTCCACATAGCAGCTACGCTAAGCCAAGCCCGGTGCGGCAAGCAGGCTGCGGGGGAGCTGAACATCGCTGCCTCGGGGCCAGAGTCGCTGAGAGCTTGTGCAGCGGGATAACGACACCTACGGCACGGAGCGACAGTAAACGAGTTTTGTAATGAGAGGAAAAAGCAGGATACACAGCAGAATTACAGAGAGAACCATTTGGGGAAGCAGAAATAGGCGGGTATCCTGTCTCAACGCATCTCTGTGCCAGCGCATGTGGGGCAGTGGCGCAGTGAGCAGCACTGTGCTATCACAAAATCCCAGAGTGTCAGGGGCTGGAAGGAACCTGGAAAGCTCATCCAGTGCAATCCCCCCATGGAGCAGGAACACCCAGCTGAGGTTCCACAGGAAGGTGTCCAGGCGGGTTTGAATGTCTGCACAGAAGGAGACTCCACAACCCCCCTGGGCAGCCTGGGCCAGGCTCTGACACCCTCACCATGAACAAGTTTCTTCTCAAATTTAAGTGGAACCTCCTGTGTTCCAGTTTGCACCCATTGCCCCTTGTCCTGTCACTGGTTGTCACCCAGAAGAGCCTGGCTCCATCCTCCTGACACTGCCCCTTTCCATATTGATCCCCAGGAATGAGTCCCCCCCCAGTCTCCTCTTCTCCAGCTCCAGAGCCCCAGCTCCCTCAGCCTTTCCTCACACGGGAGATGCTCCACTCCCTTCAGCATCTTGGTGGCTGCGCTGGACTCTCTCCAGCAGTTCCCTGTCCTTCTGGAGCTGAGGGGCCACAACTGGACACAATATTCCAGGTGTGGTCTCCCCAGGGCAGAGCAGAGGGGCAGGAGAACCTCTCTGACCTACTGACCACCCCCTTCTAACCCACCCCAGGTACCATTGGCCTTCCTGGCCACAAGGGCCCAGTGCTGGCTCATGCTCACCCTGCTGTCCCCAGGACCCCCAGGTCCCTTTCCCCTACACTGCTCTCTAATAGGTCATTCCCCAACTTACACTGGAACCTGGGGTTGCTCCTGCCCAGATGTCAGACTCTACACTTTCCTGGGCATCCCATGGCTCCTCCCCACCAGCACAACTCAAGAGGCATTTTTACCTGGATCATGCACAGGTAATCAGACAGGGACAGGCTCTGGTTCCGGTACCAACAAACATGGGTGATTGTGTTGGGCCGTTGGGCCTGGCCCAGCAAATAGCGAGGAGGAAGCTCTGGAGAAACAGCAAGAGAGCAGAAAACTGAGCAGAGAAAAGGGGGAGAGAAAGAGAACAATGGAATATTAGGATAAGAGAAGTCATGCAAGAAAGGCGTCTGTTAAAGGAAAATGGATTGTGAAAAAAAAATACGGTATTAGAACATGGAACAGACCAAAGTGAGAGAGAGCTGCAAGAACTCAGATGTTCAGTCCCAGACCGTGGCGCAGGGTGGCCTCATTATCCGCGTACAGAAGATGGTGCCTTTCACACGGTTACCAGCAGGGAAAGGGAGACTTATCCCCTCTGACATAAACCACTTTCTTTGCCAGCTAAAGTGCCCAACATCTGGACTCTAAGCCAGGGTGTCATCTGTAGGGCGCCCTTTACTGAGATGATCGATATGGGCTTTACATCAGGGAAGCCCAGGAGCTTCAGTGCCCAACTTTTAACTCCCTCCATTAAACAAAAAGCGCCTTAAGAGCAAGGGAGGGAAGGCAGGGGGTACAAACACAGAGGTGCAGCACTCTACCCCATTGCTGTTTGTCTAGTTAGTGACCTCATTGTTTTCCTCTCAGTATTTACGGTCCTCCCCACTCCTGAAGTCTTCGAAGCATCCCAGCCTCCAAGGTGTCCTACCCAACTGACCTTGCCAAGCTGCCGCTTGAAGTCAAACCATAGTGCTGCTGCAAGCAGCGCTGTGTGCAAGGAGCGCTCAACAGACAGCTGTCTCGAAATCTGCAGGATTCAGTACCCAATGTGCCACCAGGGCTGCATCAAGCCATGCCGAGCGGTGAGATCCAAGGTAGGAGCAGCTCAGGGGACACCTAATAAGCCCCTCAGTGCCCCAGAACGGCACTTCCTAATGTCTGCTGCTTGCCCTGCCAGCGAGGGAAGGGCACAGAAGAGTCATGTTCCTGCTGAGCTTAACATGCTCTTGGTAATTCTAGGTGCAGTAGAGTAGCTAGCCAGACTGCAGCACTGCAGAGTTATTCTCTGAAGGAAAACATCACGCATATGTAATTTATTCTCCAGTGAGGCTGCTGAAACCCAGAGGAATCCCAGAATGTGAGGGGCTGGAAGGGCCCTGGAAAGCTCATCCAGTGCAATCCCCCCATGGAGCAGGAACACCCAGCTGAGGTTCCACAGGAAGGTGTCCAGGCGGGTTTGAATGTCTGCAGAGAAGGAGACTCCACAGCCTCCCTGGGCAGCCTGGGCCAGGCTCTGACACCCTCACCACGAACAAGTTTCTTCTCATATTCAAGTGGAACCTCCTGTGTTCCAGTTCGCACCCATTGCCCCTTGTCCTGTCACTGGTTGTCACCCAGAAGAGCCTGGCTCCATCCTCCTGACACTGCCCCTTTCCACATTGATCCCCATGAATGAGTCCCCCCTCAGTGTCCTCCAAGCTAAAGAGACCCAGGAATAACTCAGTCTGAGGATATCACGGGCTTCCTTTAAAGTCTCCCTCCTCCAGCGCCTCTGCCCAAGCCAAGCCCTGCTGCCAGGACGTGTACGCGGACACACAGACATGCACAGGCAGACATGCAGCGGCCCGTGCTCTCCCAGGGGAGATGGAGGCCGAGGGGCGGCCGAGCGAGCCGGGAGGGACAGAGCGAGAGGCGAGAGCTGCGCCCGGTACCTCGACAGCCACACTGTGGTCAGTCATGGAGACGCTGGTGTTGCGGTACCAGCACACGTGCATGGTGGTGTTGGCACGGTGGTGGCTCTGCCTGTCCAGGGAGCTACGAGAAGAGTGTATGTCATCTTCGGACTCCTGTTCTAGAGAGACCTCATCAGAGGATCCTGGGGGAGGAGAATTCGGCAGCGGTTTAAGAAAAGCGTGCAACGCAAAGAGCAAGAGAAGCAGGGATTCCTGAGAAAAACTGTCGTCTCTTGCAATGGTCCCGTTTTAAAACACGTCAACTTGGATTTGTTACACAGCTCCCAAAGGCCGCTGGGAGCAGACTGCTGTGCCTGTCAGCGCTCTGCTCTGCTCGGGGCAGCTGGCCCAGTACCGTGTCAAACAAACCAAAATCCCCACACTTCAGCTTCAGTCGATTCTTGGTGAGGAACAGGAAGAAGTGCTCCAAGGAGGGATACTGCACGTTTCACACATCCATAACACCACCGAAGACAGGCACGAGAATGCTGGGCTATAAAAGAACTTGCAGATCTCCAAAGACACCAAATTTCTGGACAAGAAAATACACTGCATGGTGAAATTGAGAAAAATCTATGTAGGAAATGAATAAGGACTTCATAAGAGTAACAGTTCTGCAACTGGAACATCTCTGCTGCATCTAAAGCAACTGGGAACACCAGTCTAGGAAAACAAACCAAAAGCACAATAACTTTCCATTACCATATGAATTATAAAAATACTCCATTTATGTCGGTAAATTCACACAAGGAAAAATGAAAAGGACAGGAGAACCGATGCTCTTCAGGAAGGCAGGGAACATCACTTACTGTTGGAGCGGTTGCACACCGAGTTTTCCAGCAGCATGTCAGATTTCTCAGTAGATTTCTTGGCCATTTCAATTGCCACATTGAGGTCCTCCATCCACTTGCCCATCTCCAGGCGGGTACTGCAAGACAAGCGGTGCAAACAGAGACTAAAATGACCCCTAAAAACTTGGAATTGACAGCAAAGAGAAGGGCACGTGGCATCGCCCTCGGGAGCTGTCGGGCTCAGCAGAGGAATTACGCGGTCTAGGCCATCGCTGTTCTTCATCCAGAAAGCTTCACAGCTGATGGGGAATTCAAACATCAAATCACATTTTCCCTCATAAAAGCATTTTGGAGATGGGTGGTGTGACCGTACTGGAAACGATTTTTTCAAAGGTGAAAGGCCACCTGAAAGACAGCGCATCCGGAAAGGGGATCTGGGATTCGCCTCTGTGCTGGTTTGACAGAAAATGAGTTAATTTGCTTTGTGCAGTTAGAAACCTTTCTTTTCATAGCTAGCACGGTCATTATTCGGACTTAGTGTGAGAACAAGAGATAATACCCCAGCACAGAATTAATGTTTGTAATTGCTCTGGTCTGAGAGCCGAGGCCACTCTGAGCTCTGCCCGCAGGTGTGAGGAAGGGGATGGATGGACAGAGCTGGACTGACACACAGACTGATCAGTACGAGTATTCCAGCCCATTAGCCTCATGCCAATTATTTACGGAGGTGGGGGGATCTCCCTCTCTCCCTCTCTCTCTCGGGTGTTCTCGCTCTTGCTCGGGTTCCTGGGCACTTTCTCTTGTGCGTGTTGTTTTTTCTCTTCGCTCTTTCTCTTGTTGCCGGAGCCGGGGGAGTTTTGGTGCAGGACGTTTAGTTCGGCTTTCTGCCATTTTCCAGAGGCCTCTGAGCCCTTCTGCCTTTTTCCTTTTTTCCTCTCTTTGGGATCAGGACCAGGCGCTGCTTCCTGGGACTGGCTGCTCGCGGATGAAGTTCATGGGGGGTTGCCTTGAGCACCTTTTATTTCTATTTTATATACATATTTACTAGCACTGTATTAGTATTTTGTAATTTTATTAAACTGTGTTTATCTCAATCCAAGTTTCTCCCTTCCCACAAAAAAACCAACCACAAACAAACAAAACAAGCAAAAACCCAACCCAACCCCAACCCAACCAACCATACAAAGCCCCCACAAAACCGACCAACCAAACCCCCACAACAACAAACGCCCAACTCGCTGCACAGGGACACGTTACACAGAAAAGAAATCAGTTTTCTCTCCAAGCTGGCCTTTAATTTTTCTCCTCCCATGAGATCCACGCAGGAACTCTCCCCTTCTGACACACATTTGCATGTTCTGGATTTTAATGCTTTTACATCTCAAAGATCTGGATGCTTACATTTTGTTTTGTCTCCTGCTTCACAGCGGTGACATTGGCAGCTCAGAAAACAATACAATGGCCACACTATTGCTGCTGCTGTGTGCTTAACAACACAGGCCTCAGCGAGATATACTGCTGCTTCCCAAAATACAGCCCTGATAAGGGAGCTGCGAAGTGTCTAGTGTTTGTTTTGAGGTTTTCCAGAGGGCCCATGAAACACTGGCTCTGCAACCACACAATCCAACAGGAACTCTTTGGGGAGAACCTGTTACACCTACCAGCAATTGAGGAAAACTAATATTACCTTGCTGCCACCACGATGGTTTTTTGTGCTGAATAGATGGTGAAGCAGTGTGGGACAGCCCATTCGTTCTCACTCTCCTCCACCTGCGGAAAGAGGTTTTTCTCATCACTACAGCGACTGAAAACCACTAAATCTGTGCTCCTCGGCCAGCTGGGAATTTGAGTCACGATACGATTACAACATGGTGGCAGTTAAGTGCAAAACAGCTACTCTTTTAGGAGTACCACCTACTTCAAGTCTATGCTTGCTCTATACAATAATCTATATTGTGCGTTTCTATCGCCGCACGTCTAGCAGCACAGCACCACAGCCAGCAGGGCAGGAAAAGGAGGGTTCTGAGCAGGATTCAGCTGGTTACTTACCGGTGGGTCAAGTACTATCAGCTGCAAACCAAAGACAGAAAGAACAGTCCTGTTAGAACAGGGGTGGGGAGGCAGCAGGACTGATCCTCTGCGGGGAAAGAACGCCGCCACCAACCCCAGTTTCCAGAGCAGCCTCGCACAGCAGCAGGGCAAGGAACGGAGCAAAGGGCGAGCTCTGGCTGGTTTGCTAATGCCACGGAAGGAATGAGCTTATCACTCGAGTCTGTGTGTGACAGGTGAAGGTCCGGGTGCGTGGGCAGCAGCACCGCAGGCTGTCACTGTCCCAGAGTGGCCCCGCGGTCCTTGTGCCCTGAAGGAATTGCCTCAACCTGCCTTCAGGCAAAGCCATTTCCTTTACGCTGGGATGCAACTGGGAAGCACTTACCAACATGCCGTGCAGAGGAAGATGTCCATGAATTTTGAATTGATTCGTCCCTGTAACCCCTTTGCTTGTGTACAGCAACATATCTGAGAACTGCGGAAGGCAGGCAGGAAGAATACAATCAACATCCCCAAGATAGCAGGTAGACCCAAGTGTTTTCTGACATGGTTTCTAAAATCTGTTGTTTAAAGGCCACTGTAGATGCAGGGGAAAAAATGCCATTTCTCAGCCAAATTGACCTATTTTCCTTAAAACCACTCTTTCACTTACTTAAAAAAGAGGCAAATATTTTTTAATATCCTGTTAAAACTACATGTCATTAAGGAACAAACTGAAGAGAGTGTATTGTCACAGTCACCCTCTATCTAAAAATCCCTCAGAGTGAGTTTTCACTTATAATTGCTGATTTTCATCACAAGTAGAAAACACACTTCCACAACAACTTCATCTTGAAGACTTTGGGTTTATGAAAAGCAGAAGGAACACCCACCAGGAAGAACATCCGCTGCTGTAAACCCTTCTTAGTGAGCTTGTACAAGCAGCCTTCCCGGATGAACTCCTGCAGCAGAAAACAAAGTCAGGCAAAGCTTGGTCTTTTCCAATCACAGAGAATTTTAATGGTTCCTTTTTTTCATCCCAGAGTATACAGATGTTGATTGGTGCCCAGCAATGATTGCTACAGATTTGTTGAACCGCAGATGACAACTTTCCTCCTGTTTTGTCACCTGAATCAGCTCCTTGCTGCAGCCAGCATTTAAATCAGTGAAGGAAGAGAAGGAAAAGGAGCAGAGCTCCTGTTGGACACCAGCAGTTCACCTATTGCACTTACATCCCACCGCAGTGATGCCATAGCATCCCACGAGCATATGCGATGCTCCTGCACTTATGCTCAGTATATCTATCGAAAACAAAGAAACAAAAAACCAAGCAGGAACTAAACAACCTCCCAGAAAAGCAGTCATCTCTACCAGTTTCGCCCAGTGGCGCAGCTCTCGCCGTTGCTCTGTTCCCCGTGCAGCCCCAGTCCACAGACAGAGGTTGCACCGGAGATGTGAGCAGAGCTGGCCGTGGATTTCCTCCACGACAAACCGCCTTCCACGTGAACACAGCACCGTGCCCCAGCATACCGCCCTCTGCGGTACTCGAAACATCAGACTGTAGCCAGAGTCTAAGCAGAAGCATTTTTGATCTGTTCTGTAGGACATCACCAAGACATCCATGAAGACAATTCTACAAAGCCTTTACAGTTGTTCCATAAAACACAGAGGCAAATATTATGCATGGCTGAAAGGCACCTCCTTGGCAATCAAAACAAGAAATGCTCTAAAAGCAAAGGTACTCACCCTGCCGGGTGCCGTGAGGTTGTCTATCCCGATGAGGTCGTGCTGCAGCTCGCTCAGCTTCTGGAAGTTCTCCAGGCGGATGAGACTGTGCTGCAGCTGAGCCGTCATTTCGGTGACCTCCCTGAGCGCATCTGCGGGGAAACGGCACCGCGGGTGAGGGCACAGAGCGAACCCACCGCTAACGTCCCTGCAGAACCGCAGCGGGGAGGCACAGCCAGAGTGCGGGACACAGCTGGGAGGGACCTACAAACAGCACCCAACGCCAGCTTGGTAAAGGATGTGCTGTAGCTACCCAAGGGCAAAATGGAGACCACCAACCAACTTCATAGCACTGCCTGTGCTCCGGGACATTATTGCTTATCCCAGCTTTTGTGCATGTAAGTATTTTACTACATAGCCAAAAAGTAAATAAAAAAATTAAAGCCAACTATTTCTACCAAAGATTACTTTATAAATGAATGGAATTTACTATGCAAGCTTTTGATGCTACAAAGCAATTACTTTTTTGCCACATACTGTAAATAATGAAGAGTTCCTAAAAGACTTACTTTTTTCCCCACTGAAAAAGAGGAGAAGAAAAGGACTAATTTTCCAGCTTTGGCTGAAGCGTTAAGATCCATCAGGATTACCATGAGAAAAACACTTTCTGGAGTGCCACAAAAAGTATTCAATCAATGCAGAGAACAGTCTACACTTAAGTTATCTTCTGCATTTTCCAAACGAGCTGTAAAGACAATTTCTAGCTATTGCAGAAAGTCTACGAGCCCTACACCAGAGCACAGCGGGACAGTAATGAAACCTGGTACCAAAAACCTTAAACAAAAACAAGGTTAATTTTAGAACGTAAGCAGCCTCCCCTGCCTGGTTTCTGCTGTTCTACTCCACAGAATCACAGGATGTCAGGGGTTGGAAGGGACCTGGAAAGCCCATCCAGTGCAATCCCCCCATGGAGCAGGAACACCCAGCTGAGGTTCCACAGGAAGGTGTCCAGGCGGGTTTGAATGTCTGCACAGAAGGAGACTCCACAGCCTCCCTGGGCAGCCTGTTCTGTCACCCTTAGTGAGAAGAAGTTTCTTCTCAAATTGAAGTGGAACCTCCTGTGTTCCAGTTTGCACCCATTGCCCCTTGTCCTGTCACTGGTTGTCACCCAGAAGAGCCTGGCTCCATCCTCCTGACACTGCCCCTTTCCATATTGATCCCCAGGAATGAGTCCCCCCTCAGTCTCCTCTTCTCCAGCTCCAGAGCCCCAGCTCCCTCAGCCTTTCCTCACACGGGAGATGCTCCACTCCCTTCAGCATCTTGGTGGCTGCGCTGGACTCTCTCCAGCAGTTCCCTGTCCTTCTGGAGCTGAGGGGTCACAAATGGACACAATATTCCAGGTGTGGTCTCCCCAGGGCAGAGCAGAGGGGCAGGAGAACCTCTCTCGACGCACTTGCTGCATCCTGTGGGCTTTTTCCCAGATATTTAAATTACACTGAATGTGTATCTGTAACACTTGTCGTCCCCCAAAAGCTACAGGCAAAATGTGGTCTGTATTGGGGGGAACAGGTTTGCGCCCCGCGTGTATCCATGTGCGCTCACTCACTGCGGCAGTCGGCGAAGTCGCGGTGCTCAGCCGTGTAGTGCTTGCAGAGCCGCCCCAGCACCAGCTTGTAGTGCATCAGCCTCTGGATGGGTTTGAGCAGGAACGTGTTGAGGGGCAGGTAGCAAACCTTCTGCAGCTCAAACTCCTTATAAACCACCTCCAGCTTCTTCAGGCGCTTAGTTGCTTTCTCCAGTTCTGTCAGGACCTCGTCATGTTTCTGCAGGTAATTGGTGAACTCCTGTTGAACCATACAAACGATAATGGTCTTTAATTGATTTCACAGTGAATAAGAAGAAAATCATCCTCTCTGTGGAAAGTCTTGCAGATGGTTACCTTGAGTCACTGGAATGACCTTGACTAAAACAGAATAAGAAACCAGAATGTTTTAGTACAAAAAGAGATAGAACTAAAATAGAATGAGAAATCACAATGTTTTTAGTTTAAGAAAAGATACCTAGGATGTGTTAGCCATACTGCTGGAGCACGTGAAAGATCAAGTAGACCAATCGTAAGATAATTTTGAGCACGTGAACAGCTGGCATAAGCCAATTAAAACAGAAAGTTAAACACGTGTACAGCAGCTGCTAACTATAAAGGTAAGTGTCTTGCCAAAATAAAAGGTCTCTTGGTTCACCGGCACTGAGAGTCTGTGCCCTTAATCCCTCACCTCTCCTCACTCTGCTTTTGTCTCCAACCATGATTATATAAGCCAAAACTGCATATATTGTCATAAATGATGATGAAAAAAATAGCATTAACATTATATGTTTCAATGGCTTCCTTTTTAAAAAGGTATTAAAAATAAAGATATTTGCTTGGTTGTGCTGTGTTCATTCACATTTACCGCAGGCACGGCTCCCTGTGCCTCTGCTGAGAGCGGCGGCACCACCCGCCAGTCCTGGCCCCCCAAGCCAGCGCCTGTGACCGGGGCGGGACAGCCAGGCTCAGGGGGCTTCTCCACCAGGTTTACACGCTCAAGACACCGTCGGGCTGTTCCAGGAGGGACTTCACTCCCAGTAAAGGTGCCGCCAGCTCAGAAGAACCTGCTCTGCAGTTAACAAATATTCCTCTTTTGGAATTAAACCCACTTCTGAAACAGTGTCTCCATAGGGGAGAGTTGTGCACATAGAGGAAAGACGGTGGAGCTAATTAAATAATTTTTCTTCATCTTCTGCTCAATAACCAATAAGCAAACAACCTTTACTCAAGGTAAATGTAGGTGGTTAAATAAGCAACAGTGGTATAAAGCCTTGCTGTGAGTATTCTGTTATGTTTTCTTTTAAATTTGTTTATCAACAACGATTATTTGCAAGTCACTTCAAGTTCAGTGGAAATACTAAACCTTGGCCTCCAATCCTTGACAAAAGGCAAAAATGACTCTATAATCTGAGATTCCATTATTTAACTCCTTTATCTACCTTTAGAGTGCGCATATTCCTGAGCATGACATCTCCAATGCGTTGATAATCTCCTTTCACGTGAGCGTTGGTTTTCCCTTCCCTGAAACACACACGAGCAGGTGAAGACAGACGGTGCAGTACATGGGAGACCAAGAGATTTCAATGTCCTCCCTCCACCTTCCCCTGCACCTCAAGAAATAATCATTAAGAAATGCTACCCAGGTATCTGTATTTTAAGGACTGCTTTAGTAAAATTAAGGGACTAAAACCAAGCTCTTTGAAATAAGTTGTGCTGCAAGAACTGAACTATAATCTTAACTACAAGAAAGTGTGTGTTTCCTAGATTTTCACCTGCAGATTCATTAAGTGGAACTTGTTGAAAAACACACAGGTTATCTTTCTGACCTTGTGTTCTTTCTCTTTTCCAAGGCTGGAGAGACGATGCCAGGCTACATTAACGGTTCGCCTCAATGATCTTAAGGGTCTTTTCCAACCTAAATGATTCTGTGATTACACAAACCTCAGTGCAGTGTGCAACTCATTTGACTACAGGATATTATGTTCAAGGCAGCGCTTGAAAAATAGGCTTTGCAACATGTATTGAGCACGTTTTTAAAACCTGAATTTATTAAAGACTTTTTCCTTGACTCTGTTTATGCAGAAATACCAGTTCTAATATAGATTAAGTATGGTTTTGACACGAGGATGTAGGAAAAGGTCTATTAACACTTACCAGAGCGCTAGCCTTTGCTCAATCTCTTTCAGAAAGCCTCGATGAAACTCATAGATTGGGTCTATGTTAGAGAAGAGTAACGTCATCAGCCCCTCTGGCATAGCGTTCTCCTTGATGACTGCGCTGCGGAACCACTGCCGGGAAAATCATAAACCATGACAAACTTCTCTACTTCAGAAATTAATCCCTAGCGTAACAACTTCTGCTCCTGCAGTGATGGAGGAGGAGGGAGTGTGTGCGCAGGGAAATGGGACGAAGGGGAAATCTTTAGGGAAGACGTAATCTGGGAAAGATGAAAAGATGTGATTTTTTTCCTTGCCAAACATTACAAATATGAGGCTTATTATTGGTTGTGGGCACAAGCACGTTTCTTAATGCAATGATGAGATGGTTGGTAACGGCTCTAAATTACAGACAATTACCGAGCGGCTGCCGCAGCTGATGTTACACCGCTGCTTTCCCTTCAACGCAGACACAACTGCTCGCTCTTAACACTTGAAGCCCTGTGCAAGTTATTCAGTAGCTGGAGGCATCTTGTTGCATGTCACATACTGCACTTTTTTATCGCTTTCGGTTCCCCGCTCTCTGGCAGGGAGGCGAATAGCACAAAAATCCTCCGGGTACCAGGTGTTCCCCCATCTTTTAGGAGAAGTGCTGGGAGGCCTGTAGGAGGAATTGGAATGAGATGGAGCTCGCTGAGCTCGCAGAGAACAGCTCAGCTGGAGATGTACGGCGTTAAAGGACCCAAACTTCCCTTTGATCAAAGGAAAATAAGGGCTTACAGGAACCTAACGGTGACTGTGGTCAAACCTGGAGTAAATCAACAAGAAACTCCTAAGGAAAAAGACTTGGAAACTCAAGCTGCCTTCCAAACAATGACTCCCACGTCTACTTTGGGTGAAAGGAGGGGAAAGGAAAAGAAACGACAAAAAAAGACTGGACTCCTTAAACCCCTATGGATCCTTAATACTCTCTGCAATTGCCAGCTGCTCTCCCAGGCTGAAGGCACAGAGACCAGAGCCTCCCAGAGCGGCAGCAGAGCGGGGAGCACAAACTGTTCTGGCAGCTCAAGGCAAAACATTTTCAGGCTGTTCCTGATCACAGTTCTTAGAGCAAAGGTTTGCCTAAAACATCCAGATAACACGTGATGTAGCTGTTGGAGTTAACACCAGAAGCGTAGGGAAGATATCTGCCTTCCCACGCAAGGACCTATGCACCAGAGAAGGAAACCGCGTCACGGCCCACAGATTATGCTTTATCATAGGACTTCCTTCTTCTGTTACATGGGAGAAATCCCAGGTTTTTCCAAATTAACAATTACAAATCTTTAAGAAAAGGAAAAGCATTAAAACCCCTTACCACTGTAATAACTTCCAAGTCCTTTAAATACGTCCTCTCTGTAGCAAGGATCTCCTTTGCTATGAAGTACGCCTTGTCAGTTGGATAGCGCTGAAAGAACACACAGTAATTGAAAAGCATTCAAATATAAATGTTCTATTGATTACTAAGGACAAGCTCAAACCTTACACACATCTCCCTTTGCTGTGTGCAAATGGAGCAATCGATCACTAACAGGGCATCTCTGTATTCAGTATGGTCTTCTCAAATATTGACTTTATCGCAAAATACGACTTGTATTTCAAGATTTTTTTTAAAAATAACGTCAATTATATGTCAGTTTTATGAACTTCCATTTCAGAATCAAGAAAGCACTTCACAAAAATATGGAAACAGTTATTTCAAGTTTCCTAGGTTTTAAACACATCCCTAATCAAACGGAGCACAGCAGATTTGCAATACAGTCCTTTTCCAAAAGATTGTATTTCCACTTACAGCTTTTACCCAAATCCTTTGAAGATCATATTAATCAGTTAAGAAAACACAAAAATGTAACTACATCAATTGCTGGCTGCATGGCTGCTCCAGGGCTGCTGTTTAACGAAAACAGTGGGCAGAATGGATGTGGAAGCACAAAGGAATGAAATGGTCAAGAGAGATATTCTGCAGCTGCAATGAACCAAAATCAGAGACAGCCTGAGAGCATACATTATTAAAGAAATCACGTAAGTACTATTAAGGAACTAACCACTTTAAAGCTAAGATGCTGCTTTGTCTGCCTAGTTCACTATGCCATGCCACGGTTTTGCGCCAAATCCCTGCCTGGTGAAAAGAAATTACAGCAAACCTGTTTGATTTACGTCAAAACTTGGCCTCCATCTGTGCCCCTGCTGAGGGTCACACGGCTTTGAAAATTATTTCTCCCTTGTCCTTGTATGTACCAAGTTAATATGAAATTATCTTCTGGGAGACGCTTTGAGATGCCCTCCGGTGCCATCGGCACAACTTGGGGAGGAGACACGTTCCTGCGTGCTCGGCAACGCACCTACAGAGCCCCTGCAGATGTGCATCTCCAGATAATGAGTTCTGAGAAGCTGTCCAGCCTCCTTTCACGTTGTTCTACACCGGTTACTGTAGTCCCACACACCAACACCCTCTCTAGAGGAACCACAGGACATCCTTGGACATATTTCTGTTCATTCCATAGTCATCCTCCAAACTTCAACGTACCTGTCAGGAGAAGTGCTACCTAATCTTGGCTTCGGGTATTTTGTAGTTTATCTTGGGCTATTTATCTGTCTGCAGCCTCACAAACCCTCAAAATGCTGTTGCACCTCAGTGGGCGCCCTGGTCCCGGAGAGCGAGGTGACGCAGTTCTCGTGTCGCACTGACCAGCTTCCTCCTGCACTCACCTGTCCTGAAACACCCTGGTTACAAACCGATGGGACAACGCACGCTGGCTTGACTGTAACTTCAGCAGCCGCTTCTGTGAGACGAGAATTGCTGCTAACAGGGATGTTGTTGGTGTACAACAGCTTTACACACACCTCTTGGGCTCTGCATAGGACGCTAGAGCACACAACACCCTTCTAGGGAAAAACAACAGCTTTCCAAGGCAAAGCAAAGCTGAGCTGTGGAATCAACCACAGGCTGTGGCGAGAAGAGATTGCAGGGATAACCGTGCTGCGAGCATCACCGCACACATGCGCCCACCGACCTCGTCCGTCCCAGCCCCCCTGAACCTGCCACCACCTCAGACCCACTGCAGCAGCCGCTTACAGAGTTCCCCCCAGTGACTCCCAGTACATTCCTGAGCACGCTGGGAAGGACCCTGCCAGTCCCCAATCACACCTGCTGCTTTCGTCTTCACTTGGGTGCCTTTTCCCCACTCTCAAAAATATTCTTCTGGATTGTTTCTTCCTTAAAACCTTACAGAGCATGAAGGCACAAGAAAAACCACTGTGCCACAGCCTTGCGATGACCTTTTCCACCACCTTTAAGCATTTCTGCAGGTTCCCACTCCATTCTGACTGCATGTTAGCTGGAGGCACACAGCACACTTTTCACTCCCCAGGCATCTTTCTGCCTCCTCACTGCATCACCACTTTCTGTTTGCTCTCTGAAGTTCCTGCCGCTTTCCAAATTGCTCCCCGATGAAATTTATTGCCCTTAATTTCGGGGTTTTTTTTGTCTTACACTGGTCTTAACTGAGTCCCCGTGTGCTGAGTCCTGGCAGCAGCTGCTGGGCAGACCCAGCAGCACTGAAAAGCTCTGCCAAAAGCCTTCGCTACTGTTCAGGCACTGCAAGAGGGAAGGAGACAAATTAATGCCTGACAAAAATAAACAGAAGAGCTTTCTGAGGAAGCAGACTGCTTTCAGAGCCCAAAGAAAGCGTTCCTGCACCCACAGCAGGCATCAAGGCAAATATCCCCACTCGGAAAAACTAGCGTTTCACTGTATTACATACACACGATCCCACCTGGAAACCTTCAGACACTCACTAGATGCAGTAACGCCAGCTCATGCCAAGTGAAGAGCTTTACCCTGAACTTAGGACCACGAGATTCAGAAAGACTTCCCTGTCTGCCTTGTTTGTAGATCACAAGGTCACAAAACTATCAAGTCTGGAAATAAACCAAACAATGATTCCATGCACACAAAAATGAGTAACTTTTCACTTCAAAGACCAGTCTTCAGTAGCGTTAAGAATAACTCTGGACTGGGGGGAACTCACCAAAAGACTCACACCAAAAAAGTCCGCCTTCTACGCTCTTTCAAAGGGGGCTCCTACAACCAACGAACCTCCATTGGAAAGGAACAGGGAGAAATCTGCCAGTAAGGTGACAGGAAACCACGGTGAGTCAAAAAAATCAAATCACAAGAAAACTCACCGTTCTCAAGGTCTGGGTGCAGCAACAGCAGCGTGGAGCAGACAGCACGCGCCCCGAGACTTGAAGAGTTTACATACGAGTGCCCTGATCAACCGGGCACAAACACAGCAGCATCGGTACCCTTAAAATCAGAGCTCCATCAACAGTAATATTGTGAGGTTACGTTTTTCTTGTACAATGAAGCTGTAAAACTTTGTACAATACAAAAGCTCTTGTATAATAAAGCTGTGAAATTCTACTTGGTTAAATGTCACCAATTTAACATTGGTTTCTGCCTGGGTTTGCTTCACTTTCAATACTGTCTTCAAATGGACACTGAAGCCTTGGAAGTCTCAGAAGTTGACCCAACTTAAGACCAATTACAAAGTTCACTTCCAGGATTCTCACTTTTATGGATCAGTTTCTGCCTGAAAGAGAATTCAAGCTGCTGAATTTCAGAATTGGCAGCTGAGGCAGAAAGGATTGGGCTTCAGCATTTAAGACAGACAACTCAGTCACTGCTTGTTATTTCCAGGCCACGCCATGCCTATTACAAGCACAGATAAGAGAAACTATTTAAAAAAACCCCAGCTGTTCAGAACTACCAGTGGAGTGACCTGTCAAAGCTATAAACTCTCTACGCCAGTCCACAAAATTACAGAGACATCAAGCTCAGCCTTCTCTGTTCCAGAGTAACAGGTTTGTACCTGCCATCCTTTGCGACGCCCTGCCCATTACAGACTGTGCTGTGTCCATACACACAAGTCGCAGAAGCTTTTTCAAATCTTCACGGCACCAGCCGGCCTTGCCTATGCCCTGGCCCACAACCCCAAAACGGCCCCGTTTTATGGTCCTTGGTGTCTTGTCTACTCCTGAAAGTCTGAATGAGATAGCGAGGGTGAAAGCTGGGAGAAGGTGGGTGGAAACAACCCACATTATTTCAGTTCCCAGTTATTGGTTAAACATTCCTCTCTCCTGCAAGCATATATTCATACCATGTCCGCCCTACGGGTGAGTCTTACGGTGCACAACCTGGCTCAGTTATTCAGGGTGTCCAGGAGAAGCCAACCTGGAGGGCTGCGCTGCCAAGAGCTGTTCGTGTCCCCTGCGCTGTGGCACTCGGCTCCAGGGCAGGTCTCAGGTCACAGAATCCCAGAATGTCAGAGGCTGGAAGGGACCTGGAAAGCTCATCCAGTGCAATCCCCCCATGGAGCAGGAACACCCAGCTGAGGTTCCACAGGAAGGTGTCCAGGCGGGTTTGAATGTCTGCACAGAAGGAGACTCCACAGCCTCCCTGGGCAGCCTGGGCCAGGCTCTGACACCCTCACCAGGAACAAGTTTCTTCTCATCTTTCAGTGGAACCTCCTGTGTTCCAGTTTGCACCCATTGCCCCTTGTCCTGTCACTGGTTGTCACCCAGAAGAGCCTGGCTCCATCCTCCTGACACTGCCCCTTTCCATATCGATCCCCAGGAATGAGTCCCCCCTCAGTCTCCTCTTCTCCAGCTCCAGAGCCCCAGCTCCCTCAGCCTTTCCTCACACGGGAGATGCTCCACTCCCTTCAGCATCTTGGTGGCTGCGCTGGACTCTCTGCAGCAGTTCCCTGTCCTTCTGGAACTGAGGGGCCACAACTGGACACAATATTCCAGGTGTGGTCTCCTCAGGGCAGAGAAGAGGGGGTCCCTTTGTGTTCAGGAGCAATCACAAGAGAAGTGAGCTTTGGAAGCACCAAATCCAGAGCGGCACCTCTGCTCATGGTGAGATTTCTGTGCGTTCCCTGAGCAGTTGAGAGTTGGGATGAGATCAGCCGAGATGAAACCAAGAGTGAGCAAGCTGGCAACAAGAGGGACCCAAAGACATGGTGAAGACAGCGAACAGCATGGGTCTGTGACCTTCTTGCCTGAGGATCCTGACAGAGGTAAGACAACCAGAACATTGGATGGGGCGAGCAGAAGATCAGACAGGTACACAAGGCAATTTATTCTTTGAGGCCGCACAAAAAACTATAAATTACGGTGTGGACACTGACTCCATAAGGAACTGAGTTTGGGTGATGGAGCCTCCCTTGCACTGTAATGGAAGGTCCTGCATCCTTCTCAAGTACCGAAGAGTCAGCAAACCTGGCTGCTCTCATTCCCATTCTGCAAACAGGCAAGACAAAGCAGCTTGCAGAAAAACGGTCACACGAGGCTGTTGTTAGGTGGACTTCTCTACCTTACCGGGAGCAACGCAGCATTCTGTGAGTGCACTTTGTCAGCTACCGTATACCATGCCCTGCCAAGGCAAAGTCTGTAATTTGTTATCCACATCTGAAAAGTAGACAAAGAATGCGTGTGTCAGTGTATGTAGACACACACAGTCATTTCTCCTGAGTGCAACTAAATGTTTGGAGTCATTGTTGAAGAAAGAGGAGCTGGCTGGACTAGAAGATTTTAAAAGGTCCCTTCCAACCTCAGTGATTCTGTGGTCGCAGGCTGTTATTGCTAGAAGCCATGGTGGAAGCCGGATAACACGGTGCAGCAGGGATACAAAAGAACATCTGAATCTCACCATGACATCTGGCTGTCTCTGTCATTTGAAAACCATGGGGGCACACAAAGCCACTAACCTACCAGAGCACATGATGGCATGTCAATACGAAGCGGGAGGTCAGCTCTGCCACGCAGACCAAAGGAGCCTTGGTGCGCAGAAGGTAGAAGACTCTGGAGAAGGTCCTGGGAGATGCGGGTCAGAATTTGTGGATTACCACCACTTACTTCACCTTTCAGAAAGGCTCTGCAGCATCTCAGTGCACCAGAGGACAGATGAAGCCCTGGGGCAGAGAAGCCTTGCTGAGTGGTGCTGAAGCTCCTGTCTCAAGGACTAAAGGTGAAATCACCTCCAGAACAAAAACATTTTATAAGCAGTATTACCCGAGAAATGAAGGGTGAATCCTGAGCTCTGCAGGTGAGGAAAGGTCATAAAACATGCACCTCCAACTCTGCAGCTTTTTGTGGTGATGTTGGGGAGTTCCCAGTAAAGAAAGGGAAGAGAAAGGAAAGCAGCCTAGGCTAAGGGTCAGGACCTGGACATAAGCACACCTTGAAGACCCAAAGTCTTTGCTGCTTTGAGACTTGTCACACCCAAACTCAGCGGCATTTTCGTGTCCCGTGTTTCAGAAAACAAGCTCAATCCTCCGCCAGGCCAGAGCACTGCCCAGCTCCCACGGACAGAAGAGCCGGCAGCCCCAGCGATCCGGCTCTGCCGAACCACCCGTGACTGACTGGGCATCAGAGGAGTCACCGTGACGGCTGCTGCTGAGAAAGCTGGAGTCCAGGTCAGGTCTTCTACTGCGTGAGAGGACTACTCTAAAGGTCCTGTTGTGATCAGAAAGAATGGCCTGGAGGACCAGCGTGTGGTGGTTCGGACCAACGCAACCATGGTGCGACTGCGTCGGAAGAAAGGGACCTAAGAAGAATGCACCTTCTATATTAACAAATGTTAGCTCTGCACTATATTCTCTATGCTGGTAAATGAAATTATTTTAGAACATAATGACACACAGTACTTTGCACAGACAGCACAGCCCAGTGAGATGACGTGGGTTAAACATGACAGCATTCAGCAAAGACAAGGCCAGGTTCAAGGTCAACACGTGACACAATTTTTCATCACTGAATGGGCCCAAGGCAACTGATTTCCAGAACCAAGAGCCACCCCCCAGCAGCCTTTCAGCGTACCACCCTGGAGAGATCCACCTTCAACAACTCGCCCGCTCTGCAGTGTCTTCCACAGTCTCGGCACAAAGACAATGGGGTCTTTTACATTCTAATAGAACAGTTACAGCCCAAAAGGCACCGAGTGCACTGCCACTGTTTTACTTCACATAGGTATCCACCGTCTCCCCCTCAGCGCTCATCTCGGGAGGCCACATCTCTTAGAATATCTCCTGTTGGCAGGGACCCATCAGGATCATCGAGACCAACTCCCCACTCCTCGCAGGACTGCCCAGCACTGAACCACAGGACTATGAGCACCGGCCAGATGCCCCTGGAATTCTGAGAGACCTGATGCCACGACCACTTCCCTGGGGAGCCTGTTCAGCGATCAACCAGCCCCTTGGTGAAAAAGCTTTTCTTGATGTCCAGTCTGAACTCCCGTGTCTGTTCTGGGGTATAAAGAGCAGACTTCAAGCACAGCCCCTGCTGTGCTGGGACCTTTGGTTCCTGCACATAGAGCGGGAGGTGGTCCCAGCAGCTGAGGCTGAGAAGAGCCCTATGGCAAGGGGGCAGCAGGGGCTCTGGCCACAGCAACAAGAGAAACAGACCTGACCAAACCTTCCGCAGCAGAGATTTTAATGCTAACCACCAAACACATCTGTTCTACCACAAAACATAATGCAATCAACATTCAGCGACCAGCAAGCACAACTGCTCACCTGAAACCACCCCTGTTTGCGGTACATACATTCCCACCCACATTTCCTTACCTTACGTTTCATTTCCTCATCCTCTTCCATCCTGGCACCGCCAGCATCACTGAGGACAGGACTGAGAAGAGGAGATGAACCCTGGCCAGCTGCGTTCAAGTTCACCTGGAACGCCGGGGTCAGGCCCAGGGGACTCTTGAGCACGAGGGCAGCGAGCGGAGCACGTTCCTCTGGGAGCCCTGGGCAGGAGAGAACGAGAAGATGGAGCGGAAAAGGAGAGAAAATGGTTTCGAAGACAGCACATCTAAGACTTTATTAACATTACCCACTATGGTGTAAACCATAATTGCCATCTCGCATTATTTAAGAAAAAAAAAAAAGGCAAAAGAAAAGAGAAAAGAAATAAAAAGGGCGTACATACATCCAAAGACTAAGTGCGTATCTCAAACCAAAACGGAACGTTCCCCGCGACCCATCTGCTGCGTGGCAGCGCGATGAGGACAGACACCGGTACAAGTGCACGTAAGGAAAAGATAAATCGGTTAGCGTCTCAGAAAAAGTGCTCAAATCCCATTGGATTTTGTTGAGTAGCAGAAGGGTTTACAACATAGGATTATACTGCACTAACAAGAATACAGCTTTTCATTTCTTCTTTTCAAAATAAGAATTGGTTTATACCTATGACAAATCATTCCACTATTCTCCACTCCAGAAAAAAATCCAGAAGACAAAGCTCATTAAAAATACATTCAGAAATCAGGGAAGTTTATGAATCCCCTACTGATCTCGAAGGAGAACAATTCTGCAACAGTGAGTATTTACTGGATGGACACAATCTCCTTGCACAACAAAACCTGGGTGAAGCAGGAGTAACATGCGCTGCTTTGCTTTAGATTATTAACTGGCAATCTTTTTATCCATCTTATTTAATTTGTAGGCCTTTTCTGACATACAAGGCACCATCCCAGCCACCTGAAGCGTGTGAGAAGCAGCTGCTCTCCTGTGTCCTGCAGATTCTGCGGGGTTCAGTGAGCAGCTCTGCTTTTTGGGACCAAACGAAGGCAACAGACACTCCAATTTCACTGTGCCCACAAAACTCCTACCTAACCTCATCTATATATATTTTTCTGCTCTTCCCTGTGTTGGACAGTCAAACTCGGGCAGCTCAGGGAGCTGAGCGGGTACCAAGCACTTCAGAACTGCCGCTTTGACCCGGCTGCTCGAACCCTCGGCCGCGCTCCCAGCGCCATCCCTTGTGTGCTATGAGCAGAAAGCAAGGGCTGCATCACACCCACACCAACAGCAAAGCCCAAAGCGCCAACTCATCCATTCCCAGGCTACTTAAAATCATCCCCAAAGGCTTTAAAAAACATAATAGCGACTGGTCCCCATGGACAGGCGTTATGCGGGCAGCGCCGTGGGGTGCAGGGTGCGAGCTGCCATGTCCCCAGGCCCGAGCGGTCGCTCTGGGGCTCGAAAAACCCGCAAAGCCCCGTCAGGGCCGAGCCGAGCGAGCCCGAGCGCAGGATCGCACACGGACAAATGCAGGAAGCAAAACAGTGCTGCGCTCGGTCACCTGGAAGAGATTCAGAGCCTCCGGGCTGCCGGGTTAACTATTAATACACTAGGCACTCTGGAGCGGGTTTTGGTTTCTGTCTGAGCATTCTCTTCATTCCAGCTGCTTTTAATATCAGCACAGGAAAGCAACGTCTGGCATTAGCTTCACCTACAGGGGACAGGAGTTGATTGGAAGTTTGCTTTTACATGTCAGGGATGTTGAAACAACAGCTTAAAAACAAAAAAGCTACAGGCTCACAGGGGTGAGGAGCTTCTTTAAATTCTTGGCGTTTAACACGATGTAGCAACGCATTCCAGAATTTGTCACTTGAATTGCTTCTGGACAGACTGAATGCTCAGATAAAAGGGGAGCAAAAGGTGTATAACTTGCTACAAACTCCACTGCCTGCCTACTTCAACGGAGTTGCTCTGTTTGGGTGGTTCTGTTTTCCCCGGCAGATGACGGTACAAGCGTGTGCTGAAATTCGCCTTGGCATAATCCAACAGTATTTCCTCACTAGAGCAGCGAGACGGGAGCTCCCAGGCTCAGGTCAGACGTACAGCGATTCTCTGTTCTCTGGCAAAGGGAGATCCATGCAACAGAAAACTCCTAATGAGGTAGAAATATTGGTGCAAAGGTGAAGAATGATTTCCTCCGACATCAACCCGCGGTGTGCCAGCCCGGGCAGCCGCATCCTCGCTGCTCTTGGGGAGGAACGTTTCCGTGTCTCAGCATTCTGCGGAAATTTGTTCTCCACAAACATCCCGAATTGGGAAGCGTGGCTGTGAGCAGCGGGCAGGGCTTCCGTGCAACGACATGGCCGTTCGGCGATGGAAACCAGACACGCGGCCTTCTCTACACAGCAAACTCCTGCTCTCACAGCACATGCGAGTGCACTGAAGTCAGTGCAACATCCAAAAGTGTGACAGCTGGGTGGAATATTCCACATACTTAAAGATCTTTAAGAACATCCATACTTCTTAGTTAATTACGCTATGTAGTTATAACCAGCTATCCTTAAGCAAACAAAGCCACGGGTTCAGAAAAGATCAGCATGCATATAATTGGGAAAAACCCAATCAATTCCAAGCGTAGAACCTTGCAAAAGGACGGCAGCTCGCATGAGCACGGCCATGGGCTCAGTGAGGATGCTCACCTTCTCTTCCACAGCGGAATACTGACAAACTGGTTTATTACTGTTTATGCTGCTGCTTCTTTTGTCCAGGTATAAAAATGCAAAAGCCTCTGTCTTGCATATAAAAGTATGAGTTAATACAAGTGTTTGTTCACTCTGGATTTTACTGAAAGGATCTTCACCGTATACAAGTGTGAAGATTCATACTCAAGTTTGAAAATGAAATGCGTTTAAAATATTATAGAAAACCAGCCACAAGTTCGCTATGGGATTACAAAACAACCTTAAGCCAGATGCTGTAGCCATGACCTTACCTTTTATTTTCTTCAAGAGTACTTGATTCCCATCCCTCTCACTGCCATTATTACCGTTAACATGCAAGTGTTTTCTTTCTTTCCTTTTTTATTTCTCAGTACATCTGTTTAGTGACCAATATCCCAGAATCACCTGCCTTGCTAACAGAAATGCAGCACAGCTCTTCTCTACCCTGTGGGGCGTTGTGCAGGGAATACACTCGCAAACTTCAGAGATGTGGGTAGCGAAGGAAAATTTTGGAAAACTATCACCCGACTGAAAAGTCGAGTATCTGAGTTTCAATGGCAGCTTTAATTTCAAAAGTGGCTCTGGGAAGCCCCCAAGATCTCGTTTCTCTGTGTGCACGTCAGCTTTTGCCTTTCCCCGCCACCTCCTCGTCAGTGCTGCCCATCGCTAGAACTGCAAAGCAAAACGCTGTTTCTCTGGGAAAATTTCTGGTCTATGAGAAGCGTTCAGCTCTAGCGGGAAGAGGGAGGTGGCCCAGGTCCGAAACTGGACGCCAATGTCACTGCAGCGTGGGCACGCTCACTGGAAAGGTGACAGTTTGATTTTTAGGTCTGAAATACCCAGCGCAGGATGTGTCACACCTCACATTGCCCAGGTCACTGCCCACTTCTTGTTTCAGGAAAAGAGACACAGCTCATAGCTCTGGGGGCTTCCATCCTAGATTAACACCATTTCAAATGGGGAGAGCTCCCACTAGGCGACTCGGTCAGCTCATTGCAATACAGGTTTTGCTGACTATATTAATATGGATGAGCTTTTACTACAACTCTAAGTAGAAGCAGACTTCATTTGGTTTCCACTTAGATAACAAGCTTAACAGTAAGATAATAAGCTTCTGGCATCACTTCTTAGTTATTTTTCAGAGGGTATTTCCATCCTTCAATCTAAATTCTATCTCTACATAGGCAGCCGGATTTGAGTGCAAAGCGTGACAAAAATAAAAGGGAAGTACTGGCTCTGTACGCTTTACACATGAATGCTTAAAGCAATTCAGAGGCAGACAACAAAACCAGCGTCCCAATAACAAAGAGCATTACTGGATGTAATAAAAGCCATGTCAGCAATTAGACGCCTCATCAGAAGGGAGCGTCCCTTGCAGCTCAGTGGCTGATGCCCTTTAAAGAAGGAACTTCATTATGACTCCTGCTTCAAACAGAGGAGGATCGCTTTGGCTGAGCCCCCGCGGCGGCTGCTGACCCATCGCGTGCACACACCAAATCGCTATTTCTAGAGGGAAAAGTGTTCTGCAAGCTAACGCACTGCAGCTGAAACCCTGCAAGAGCCCCAACCTTCCTTGTTTCCAAATATCACCACTGGTATATTTTTTCCCCTGCAAATCTTCCCTTTAAAATAATGAAGGAGGGTTGGGAGATAGAGGACTTTGAAAAAGCCTACAAAAAACATCTACGAGACTTTAAATTCCAAGATTCGCTTTTCTTTCCTCCCCTGCAACGGGCACAGATGACGTTAAACGTCCAAGCACATCTACAGCAGCTGACACCCCACTGCAAGCACGAGTACCTGGGCAGTTACACCTACACGTGATGCTGCAGGACAGTCCTAACGCTGGTCGTGGTTTTATGGTTACATCCAGCATTCGGAACGACTTTTGCCACCTTCCCCCCTTGTAAAGGTCGCACTATTTGCGGGTGAGAAAGGACATGTCTGTGTTGTTCCAGACCACAGTTTACTTATGAAAGTGCTACTGAGTTCTTTTAAGCAAATGTTTACACGATTCAGGAAGAGAGAATTTACTCACACATTGGTCACAGACTCCTGAAGAAGAACTTTCAACCTAGAAAACATGCAATTGCCTCCGCACCCTATGTTTGCAAAAAAAGGACGGGCTTCAATACAAACAAATACACGGGAGAGAGGTGGAGGGGCGTGCCCGCTTTAAAAGAAAATGTCTCCACAATAAACATAATTCCTACAATAATATTAGAACTTCTAGTCCGTCTGCATCCCAAGCAAAAGGGCTGCGCAAAGCAGGAATGTGAAAAGCACACATGGATATCCTCGCCAGCTGTGCTCTGCTTTCAGCAAAGCGGTACGGGAGGAAAACTGCCTGGAAAAACCTGGTCACAAAAGTCTAAGATGCCCTGGCTACAATAACAAGTGTTTATTCTATCGCAAACACAATGGAATGAAAAATAAAGCTGAAAAGCCCACGTTTTCATTTATATCAAAGTTTTCCTTATTTTATTGCATAAACAATTAAAATTATGAATTAGTACAAATCTATAGGTTCATAACCGGCAATCTGAACAGACACAAAAATATTAAAAATCCCAACATGTAATTCAACAAAACATTTACCGTATAAAAGATGAACGTTCAAGAGAAGCGATTAGGAAATTCCAGCCATCTGTTGTTTTCTTACCGTGACCGTTTCCCGCCCAGAGCAGCGCCCACGGGACGGCACCCGCTCCGAGCACCCGCGGGGCCCCGCGCGCACCGACAAGCGTCCCGTGCTCCTCACCCACGCCGCCCAGCAACAGCAAATTACAGGACTTTGGAAAAATGTATAGCAACACCTTCCCCAGCAACCGGGTTCAATGAACCGCGCTCCAAACTGGAAACCTGCCAAGCTACAGCTCGCCCGGGGTCTCGTCACACCATAGCTGATAAGAAATTAAGTGGATTTCATGACACATTTGGAACCGTAAAGTCTCCCCATATTCATACAGAGAGTGTATATGTACACCCATACATATACACACAGCATTCGTGACAAGCGCCATGCGAGATCTACTGAAAGCTACAGCTAGAAGACTACAATTAAAATTATCTTCTATACTCAATCAATACTGGATAATTATGGCTTAAAACTTTTTGCAAAATGACAATAATGGGAATGACTTACCGAGAGGTTTGCACCAAAAAGCATGAAATTCTGACTTTTATTAGTGTCTCCACAAAACGGTACCCTTATCGAGATGTGCAGCGAAGGACTGCCACCACCAAAACCAAACCAAACCCCAACACCAAACCAAAACCAAGCCACCAACAACAAGAGAACTCCCTTAAACAAAATCACCTACGACCACAATACAAATATACACAGGAAAAAGGAGATCAGTACTTGGTATTACCCAGCAACTCGGAAATTCACTGGAAATTAAAGTGAAAGCTGAGCAGATCAATATATTGCCCTATTCCATGCTAAGATAAAATATAAGTCCTGGGAAATCTACAGCAGGTATTACTTGAATAACGAATGAGCACTTTAAAATTACAAAGTGTACACACAATAGATAACACAGGCTTGTGAAGTTTACCAAAGTTTAACTGGGTGCTGGATGGGGCAGACAATATTCTATGGCCTGTGTTTTGTGCAAATTGAAGAGTTCCAGTAACTGCATACACAAAGATCAAAAATGTTCTGATATATAGTGCCTTACGTTTAATAAACGTGTTTAAGCGTAAGTACGCATATCAGAACTGCGGGCGCAGATGTAATTCCCCACTCAAGACACACATTTCTTAGCGCCTTTTAGTCGCACTGCGACACGCAAGTTGAGTACCGCAAAAGAGCTAAACCCAGCCTAACTCGCTCTGAAAGCCGCTCATCAGGACACCCATCCCGCGGCCGCACGGGTTTGCTCCAGCAGGAGGATGGAACCACTGGTTCTGAGCAAACCCGGGAACCCCTGTGCTTCTCCAGACAGGAAAAACACAGCACTAAAACGTGGACATCAACTAGAATATCAGTACCTATGTATGGCCCCCCAGCCTCCTACAGACAGGGGTGGAAAGCAAATGGGAAAGAATGTACCTGCAGAAGTGACACTGGCAGGGGGAGCAGAGGACAAGGGAAGGTTTACACCTCGGCTTTCATCTGCTCCTACCATCCTGCTTCCATAGCTGCTCCAATGCTGCCTTCTCAAGACGAGCATGCATGGGACACTCAACAAAGATCTTCTGATTTTTCCTACAGAATTTTCCCCCTTTTCACAGCATGTGATTCCTGCAGCAGCTTTTGCCGCTCGGGCTCTGCAAAGGTCTCAGCTCTCACTCTCGGGCGCCTGGCGCCAGTTCCAGCATCCTACGAACACAAAACTTGCGTGCTCAGGAAAAGGAGAAAACAGATATCGGTACCAGGAACTAAGTTTTAGTAGCATCAACACCGAAAAACAACACACCAAACCAAAACAACCAACCAGGATTAACACGGAAAGCTTTGCAGCATCACGGGTACTCGGGCCACAACCACACTGCGCTGAACTTCCCTGCGCTACCCCAAGACAAACGCTGTGGATGGACAGACAGAACTCCCTTCCCTCACCTCCTCCTGCCGCCCAGGGACAGCGGGGGGAGCCAGGGTGTCTGACAAGGCTCTAACGCTCTAAAAGAACTCCCTGCGGAGCACGGAGCCGTCCCCATGCCCTCCAAGGCAAGCTGGTTTTGTCTCCATCTCTATTGGCAAGGGAGGAAATGCCAAAGAATCTTTTCTCACAGCTTTCTTGCTCTACTAAACACTCTACTTGCAAACTAAATTTTCTCCTCTACTGTGCCTATCTTGGAAAGCACAAACAAACCAACAGAGCTAAGTGTGCAACTGGATCATCAGAAGCAATATAGCTTTGAAAATCAGAAAAGCCCAGAAAGAAACCACGGCAGCCCGTGCTATATTAATTAGCAACAGGACCGATACACCGAGCGGGCGCTGGGGCCCACGCAGCAGCACCAAAGCCTCACACCACGGGGCTGGTGGTGCTGAGCAAGTGTCCCCAGTCCTGGCACAGCGGGGGGGTGGGTGACGTGGGGGACCCGTGTTCCTGGTGACACCCGTGACAGCCACCTTCATCCAACCAGCGCCGTGCCTGGGACAAAGCCCCCCAGCCCGTCCTCACCTGTGGCTCCGCACGTCTTGCTCGAAGCTAAAGGACTGGAATCCCAGTCACTCCATTGCTTCCAAAAACAAAAGGGGCATTACATTAAGACTCATTAATTTTTTTTAATCCCTGAGATTTAAAATTCCCAATAAAAGATGGGCATAGCTGCAAAATAAAAGAGAAAACAAACTTCGAAGACGCCTTTTCAAATTAACTGCGTTGCAAGAAAAGATATCAGCAAATCTTCTCTCAGGGGTGTTTATTAAAACACAGGCAGCTTTTTCCTAAGATCTTTTGAAAACCTAGACAATTTTGTTGGATTTATAGCCAGATCAAGCAATTCTGCAAGATTTAGAGAGAATGGTGTGACCGCGGCACAGAGCGTGAAATGGAGGCAGACGCAGTTTTATGTAAATAGTTGAATCCTGATTCTTTCTTTAAAAGATCAAAACCTTCATGTATGTATCTGTCCCTGACTCTACCACCTGTAAGAGTTTGCAGACAGAAGACTTTGCTGTTTTTCATCTTCCTTTTTGACGTTACACGATGTAATTAGCCGTGGGAAGGAAAGCAACCAAACCAACTCAAACTGTGCTTCAAGTACCAGCTCCGCACACGACTCCAGACCTCTCCCGAGAGCCTGTCTAGAAATTCCACGTTACACGTCCACGACAGCATCTCCACAGGTACGAATGAAGTCACACGAGCAGCCAGAACGCGTATTCAGCACAAGGAAAAAGATAAGAATGACATATAGTACTTATAAACAACGCAACAGCAATCAGACCGCTGTACATTCCTGTAGGTCCAAACTGATCCTGTGTTCTAAATGCGCTCTGACTTCCTGTGCCAGTGGCAAAGGTGACAGGTTTCTGATGGGACAACAGCGGTTCCGCTCAGACACAGTGAGCACAACATAAAAGCAAGTGCTTGTAAAAAGTAAACTGGAAGAAACATGCAACCAAAGGAGGTTTTATCTCCTCCTGTTCTGACATACATGGAGAAGAATTCCCTTGAGGTCTTCGTTATCAGAATTTTGAGAAATAATAGTATTTTTTTTAATGTTTGAGTAAAGAATGAAGGTCTTTAAATGATAAATTAAGACCACATTTAAGATATGAGTAATACGGAGCATAAAGTTCTGCTTCGGGCTGTTGCTTGTTCTGAAGGCGCTGGCTGCACCAGGACTGAAAACTGGGCAGCGTGGAACCTGAACCCCAACAGCTGCTGCCCCCAGCACCAGTCTGCATGTATTTCAAATTCTGTGCTCGCACAAAACCAAAATACCCTAAAAAGTGGTATTACGAGCTGAAGCTCCAAATGTCACCCTCCCAGCACATCAGGCTGGCAAAGAGGAAGGGTGGTTCACAACTTTGACTGTTCCAGTTCAATAAATGTTGCTAAATCACATGTGACCAGTTCAGTAACTGGTTTTTCAATTACACTTTCAAATCGCAGATCGAGTCTCACATTGGACCCACCTGATTACTAAACAATTATAAAAGCAGTGAAGCTCTAACTGTTGTCTAGAGTATTCACTCCTCCTAACATTCTCAGAAAGATTACAGTATTTTCCTGAATACTGCTCATATTTTATAGGAAAAGCTAAAGCTATCACCAGGTTTACCACCACCTGCCTTCCACAGATAAAGGCCACTTGTATGAATTAATTTGTAAGCACTTTTACGCAGAACGATTAAATAAAGAAAAAGGTGAGGCAGAATGCGACAGGGATTAAGTGCTTTTATAGTCTATGCATATATTTCCAAACTGCTACAAAGCAGGAGGCACTTTGTTGCTGGGCTGCTGAAGGCACTTGGAAGTCAAAAAATACGATTGTCTTCACAAGAAGTTTTGGTGACCACTATTTTCATTCGATTGTGTATATATTCTCTCTTCTAAACTACCAAGGAGGTTATTTATTCTTCCCCGTATACCACAGACGTGTTGCATAGGACGATATTTTAAAACTTTCCTTCATATCTGATTAGAAGATTTTGGTTTTTTGATTGTGGAAACAAAAAGAGAGAACTCTCAGTGCAGGAAAACAGCTCATTTACTGATGCAGCTGCTTGTTAATAAGCATGTGCAAAAGTGACTTGAGTTCGAGTGCTGGAGAAACAGCATATTGTATGTGACTCTTACAGATACGTGTATAGCCAAACAAATCCTTCAGTATACTGTAATCGGTGATGTCTGCAGGAGCCAGCTGATGATACATCTCTGAAATCAGTGGTTTTTCCTAAATGCAGTATTTTGCAAACATCGTAGCCTATTATAATACATTCAGAATGCACCGTGATGCACATAATGCAGCACCAAAGTTTGGAGGGAAACTGAAGAGATATATGGAAAAAAAAAAATCAGCTATGCTATGTGATTTAAAATCCAGCCACCGGATTAGAGTTTTGTTGTGTAAAGTGATTGCCATCACCCCCTTTTGACTTTCCAGCACAAGAGGGATCCATCACAAAACCCAAGAATCAATTGACATGTGCCTTCTCTGTCCAGTCTTCTTGCGTGAGATTTTTCAAGTTATTCTGAAAGTCAAAAGCAAAGTTTTCACTGGTGGCTTGAGCAAAAGGGTTACTGAAGAAAAGGTTGACGTCCAGCGGCGCGGCGGTTTCGGAGTCCCAGGAGTCGGTGTCGGTGCTGCTGGAGTCCTCGGTGGCGGTGGGCGGGCAGCTCAGCTGCTCCAGCTGGTCGATGATGTCCGTGAACTGGAAGGCCGAGCTGGACTCGGAGCGGACTGAGTAGGCGGGGAAGTTCACCATGGAACTGGCCTCCGAGTGGTTGGCGGAGCTGTACGTGTGCAGGGAGGACGTGCCGTTCAGCGGCAGGTTGTTGAGGGAGCTGCTCTCGGAGCGGTTGTTGATGAGCGAGCTCGTTTCGGAGGGGCTCAGGAGGCTTTGCATTCTGCTCGCTTGCGCCTTCACCTCAAACAGCTCCGAGGTGTCCGACGGTCTCTCGTTGCCGTTGAAATCGCTCCCTCCTTCAAATTCAAACTCATCTTCCATATTCATATCTACGGCTTCAGTTGAGTACCTGTCAGGGCTTGACTGGGAAGAGACTGTATTTTGCTGAAGGGCATCTGTAGTTAAGGCAGGTGACTCTGACACAAGCCTAGAAAAGTCAGAGCCCTTCAACTCTAAACCACTGTACACGTAAGAAAACGCCTCAGAGCCCCCAGCGAAAAAAGAGATTTCTGCTGGGTCGTCATCAATGAATTCCTCTGACACCTGCAACTGGGAATTTGGCAATGTGAAAAGAGGGGCACCCCGACTGCCCTGCTGATGCTCTTGTTCAGCAACGAAACCACCAGTGGTAAAGTCATCCTCATCATTGTCATTTGCACAAAGAGCCACCCTGCTCTCCTTACTGCTCTTCTCTACATCTACATCTAAACCGCAACCACTCTCACCAACAGGACAAGCAGGGTTACAGTTTCCTGCAACACTACCAAACCCAACACCTTGGAGCACAGGAGATCCAGGCTGCTGCGTCGCTTTCCTCTCCGCTTCTTCTGCTGGCACCGCAGTTGATTTTTCTGGAACCCTGGTGTACGTCGTGCGGGGGTCCACAGAGGAAGGGCTGGTTTCTGCAAAGATGGGCCGGACAGGAGCAGGAGCAGCCGATGAGTGAACTGAGTGGAAGGAGGTGGCTGCTGAGGCAGGAGACCCTGGGGCTCTCAAGCCCTCAGGGAATGGGACACTCTAAGAGGAAACACAGTAGAAACACAACAGATAAAATGGTTTTTGTAACACACGAAACCAAATGCACCATCCCGTTCCTGAGGCAGAGGGAATACTTGCTTCAAAAGAGCTCACTTTACAGTAAACAAAACATTGCATACAGAAACAGATCTAGAATCTCTAGTATGAGGCAAGATCTTTTTTTCCTGAATTCTGATAACTGGATGGAAAATTACAGGTATGTATTTTATAGCCTCTGCTGAATAAGCATCCACAAGGGAAAGCAACGCAAAACAATGACTTGCAAAATCCTGTGATGCGTCCTTAACCTCTTGCATGTAAAGCAAGTGCATTCAGAGAAACACTTGCTTCTTGCCATTGACTGCAGCAGACACCTCTACAATGAACTCAGCACTTCCAGAGAAAGCAGATAGGTAGTGCCTGGAGACAAAACTGATCCTGTGAAATAATAACATACTAGAAAGTATGATATTTTCTTTTCACAGTTAAGCTGTGATGTGGAGCATCTCCCGTGTGAGGAAAGGCTGAGGGAGCTGGGGCTCTGGAGCTGGAGAAGAGGAGACTGAGGGGGGACTCATTCCTGGGGATCAATATGGAAAGGGGCAGTGTCAGGAGGATGGAGCCAGGTTCTTCTCAGTGACAACCAGTGATAGGACAAGGGGCAATGGGTGCAAACTGGAACACAGGAGGTTCCACTAAAATATGAGAAGAAACTTGTTCCTGGTGAGGGTGTCAGAGCCTGGCCCAGGCTGCCCAGGGAGGTTGTGGAGTCTCCTTCTCTGCAGACATTCAAACCCGCCTGGACACCTTCCTGTGGAACCTCAGCTGGGTGTTCCTGCTCCATGGGGGATTGCACTGGATGAGCTTTACAGGGCCCTTCCAGCCTCTGACATTCTGGGATTTTGTGTGTGATTCTGTGATACTACTCACAACTATCAAAACTGGTACCACTCACAAACAGAAGAACAGGAGCAAAGGCTGAACAGCGAAAGCGACTCCAGACAAAGGGCTCGCTCTGCCCAGCGCCTCAGGCCGCTGCTGTCCCACCGCACTCACCTGCTTTGGCACATCGGTGTTGGGAGCGCGAGTGGATGTCCTGACTTTGCTGTGCCTCCTGCAGAACGGAGAGCAGCTGTGAGCTTCCAAGACACAAAGCAGCCTTCTCCCTTCCCCACTCGGCCGTTTCCATTCCAGCCGCCAATATAAACAGCTCAAGCTGTATTTTACCATGGTTTCTTAATAACTAGTTCAAGATTTTACAAGTCACAACAGTTGTACATGAGTAGGAAACATATAGAAAATGGAATAAAGCAAGATCCAGATCACTTGTACCACTGAAGGAGAACTCAAGAGCAGCTTGGGGCAGAAGACAAGACTAAATAGTTTAACTTCTTCCTTTGTCGTCAGTATAAACAACTACAAACGAATGGCTTCAAAACTAAAACGAGTTAAGCTGTGAGAATTTTACAACCGACTTACAATTCGGTCAACCATATAATTTCTAGTGCATAAAATTCCATATGCTGCATGCCAAAAAGTGGTATCTCGCATCACACTTGTGCTTAGACTCGTTCTGTGTCAATAATTTACCACAGAATCAATCTTTCCTACAGAAAAAGTGCTCAACTGGAGTTGAAGGCATTAAAAATATTCATTAATAGTAGATTAATGCAAACTTTTAAAATTCCAATAAGTTCCTATAATCTTTCAGAAGAAAGACTACGAGGAGTTTCCCACAGGTTGACGGGATGGTTTCATAGTCAAGTAAGGTTTCATAATGAAAAAGCACATTTTTAATGTATTTCTGGATATGTTTAGAAACGAATGAGTATCTGAGGCCACAGACTGCAGATCCCCCGTTCAACTACGTGCTCTGCCACTGGCACAGCTACAGCGACACCCAGACAAGCCCTCACTCATTTGGGTGAATCTCCGAATCACACTGAGCTTTAGGATGGGTAAGCCACACGTCACCCACGCACATTGAAATGCAATACTAAAACTTTCCTAAGCTTCTTAAATTGCCACAGAATTATATATTTTTTACAATTTAGTTCAGTTACCTTGAATTTGAGGTAGACAAATATCTCAAATATCCGTTTACAGGTAACTGAGCAATCAGGAAATGCCCATGCCTCCAAGCATCATTTAAAATCACTGAAATTTAGGACATATGGACACTGTGAAAGACTCAACTACATTTCCCCTTACGTAATCATTTGTGCTTACCTTTCATACGGGGTTTTCTTCATCCCACTGTCCTTTATATAATCCACCAGTTGCTTCTGTGTTCGGCCACTGTGAATCCACAAAAGCAGAAATGTTACGAAATGCAGTGGATGAGAATGATAGATGGAATGACTTTAGAATACTTCTTCCTTTTGCTCTCATTTCCTAAGAGATAAGAAATTCAGCTTTAATAAATCCGTTGTGTTTCTCCCTACCTGTATCTGAATGATGAGCCTCTGGAGAAGAACACGGCTTTAGCCTTTGGCTTTGGCTGATCAAAGAGCCTAAAGAAGGTGTGATATTCAACACAGATTTTCCAGAAGTTTTTACACTCATCCCTACTTCCCAAAAGAAACTCCAGTGTATCTTGATAAAGGCCCTGGGAACAAAACACAAAAGCTAAGTAGAACAGAAAATGGCAATGAAGGAGAAAAGTACAAACAGGTGCCAACGAAAAGCTGAGCCCCAGGGAGATGCAGTATTTTGATAAGTCAAATGCCACACAGCAATGGAAGTGATTCTGAATGCAGTTTAAATCATTTAATAGCTCCCAAAAATATTTGTTTGCCTTGAAACTGTAAAAATGTGCTTGACTTTAGAAACATGCTTAGTATAGTCTGCCTTAAGAAATATGGATCATAATGTTAGTAATGTGAAAGAAATTAAAACACTTAAGTGAAATGGTAGTGATTTAAAAAAACCATCATTTTTTCCTAATAATTTCTGACGCTTACTTCCTGAGATTTAGATGAGACTGGAAGATCCATGTATGTCAGAGTGCAGTTATCACATGAAACTTGGGAGGGTCTCTCCGTTAGACACGTTACTACACATGCAGACAGCGTGTCCTTGATACACACAACTCTGTTATGTCTAAACATTTTTCCCCCCCATTTTAATACAACCCCATGTTGAATGTAATCTACTCACTCAGCATGGAGGCAACAACAACTTTGATGCTAACTACAATCAAAAACATCTGCAGTAAATCAGCCACACACGAAAAACAACCCTCTTGCTATACAGACGTACAAAAAAGATAAGGCTGTAGCATGATCATCCCACAGTCTCTACAGTTCAGCTCCAACAATACAATCTCAGCCACCTATTCTTTCCTGAGGTGCATCAGGTTGTTCTCACTTGGATCAAGGGAATCTCTAGCTGGTTTTTCATTTGAGCAGCACATATTCAACAAGTTCCTGGAGGAAACAGCCATACAGAGCAACCACTGCTGGTATCAGCAGTGGACTACAGTGCTCCTTTAAGGAGCTACAGCCAAAAGCACCCTCCTAATACGCTTTTACCTAAACAACAGAGATTCACTATTTCAACGCTTAGGCTACTTCGGTTCATTTAGATGACAATGGACCGGAGAGTTCATGAGAGCGTTAACCTCTGTTTATATGCAAGGGAAATATTCAGTGTAACTTTTTCCAGAGTAAAAGTACTGAGACAGGATATAGCAAAGAGGTGTTTTATCTTCTTTTTCTATCCTAACGTCACACACATGTATGCCTATGTCAAGGATGAGGCTGATGCCCAGAATGTAAAAATCTAAGATGACAGACATGGGGCGAGAAAGGAAAGATTTTACTTGAAGGATGCAGCCAAGCCTACCCCACTGAAGCTGCTTTCTCAAATTATAAACTCTAGATTTTTTCATAATCAAATTAAGTATACATATTTTTTCAACACTGACCAGCCTGCTATTGTGATAAAACTTACACAGACCTCTGGGTGGAGTTTAATAAGGAATCTTTTCCTCTTGAAGCTTAGTTTACGGACCTTTGACCAGTTGAAGGTGTTGATTTTCGTATTACCCTGAATTAAAATGATAACAGTTAAAAGCTGGGAAAGGTTTCACAAGTAAGAGCAGCAAACTAAATTTTGTTGTGGGTACAGAGACACGAGCGCACACACCAACCTCTCCAACCCATTCTGTTGCATTTTTATTTCTGGCGACAATATTCCCTTAGACAATTCTATCTTTCGGTACAGGGATAGCTACAAGTGTGCGATGTCTGTCTCTGAGCAGACCTGAGGAAATTCAGGGAGAAGGGAGACAAAACTTGGTCATTCAAAAGACCCAAATGAACTGAAATGATGGAAACCTCAGGGGCTGAGAGGCTACTGGGAAGGACTAAGGGAGCGGAGGCTGCAGAGAAGCTGCCCCGCAGTAACAAAAGAATACGCAAGACCCAAAAGAATGGAAAATGTGCCCAAATGGAAAAAAACTCAGTAAGTCAGCTGCCTGTGTGGTTTGGGGGAAGAAAATACGATCGCGTTCATGAACAGAACTCTGATCATCGAGTCGTCTCCTTAATGCAACAAAAGTAGCAATTCTAATTGGTCCAATCGCTTCAACAAAACAGCACTTCTATACATTAGAAGCAATGCTATCCAAGCAAAAATACACTGTCACATCAAAAGAAAGAAAACTGAGCCAAAATTCCAGGGTTCCAGCCCGTTGCAGGGTTGTACCAAATGAACTGATGATCTCCTCTGCATACACATGTAACCTTCCAACAGACAACAACAAACTTTGTACTTGAGTGTCAAATGGGTTTGGTTCTCTTCTCTCTGCACCAACAATGGCAAACAGCACCAAACAATATTCGGGGGGCTTAAATGACACTGCCTTGACTGCAAAAATGCACTGTGTTTGAAAATCAGAGACACCTGAGGTGTCATCAGAGAGAAAATCACCAGAAGCTCCTGGAGATAAAATGAGAGGCTCACTCCCAAGACACGCTACTAGACAGACAGACAGACAGACGTGCCCAGGCCGCTCTCCTCACCTGGAACACCAGCACGCCCATGTGGGACACAGCCAGGTTGATTTTGGTGCCCTCGCGGTCAGACGCAAGGTGAAATCGGATGCCGTACATCTCCAGTTTCCGAGCAATTTCAAGCACTTGGAAGTCCGATTCAGCAGGAGTTTGACCCCTATAGTGAGGAAGAAAAATAGATAAAGTTTTAAGACCAATCTGATTCTACAATATTGCCAACACAGCAAAGAAACTTACAGCTTAACTCTGGCACTAAGTGAGATTTTTCTGCCTCATTTAGTTGGGCAGTTTCACTCCAAGTATTACATCAAAACTTCTGTATCAGGGGCAGATAACAGACCCAAAATGCATCCCCTAGACAGAGGCACTGAAACAAATGTCAGCTAGTTCAGAACTTTTCCAGTTTAGAAACAATAAATTTGAACAAATCAGAATTTAGTCCACAATGCTTCTCCTTCTGCTCGCTCGTATACACATCAATATTAACCAGATAGAAAGCAAGAGACGAAAGAGCGGCACAGTCAGCATGACAGAAACAAAGCAAACACTGCCCAGAATGCCCCACTTTGGGTGGGTTTCAGGACCGCACTGCAATTCTTCCCCGTGCTGCCCTCCCAGCCCTGCCCGCAGGATTCCTCCCTGCCACGGGATCCACAGGAGGAATTTAAACACGCTTCTGGAAGCATCATCTGCTTTAAATGGCCCTGAAGCCAGGCAAAAGATAAACACACACAGAGCATGTCCTTTTGGAGTCTGCACAGCGTCCGGGTGGGAAATACAGAGGCTGTTCCAGCCTCTGGCACGCACCACTCGCAGATCAGCCTCCATCTGCTTCTTCATAAGTTTGCTGAAGACAAAAACCTGACATCTTGTTTTCCGGCATCTTCTCCCCCCCATTTTCCTCCAGGAGGGGGAGTTCCTTGGATTACAGTGCAGGTTTGGGCTGGCTCTCAAGAACAGAGGGGTGGCCATGGACCCTGCCCAGGACACGCAGGGCAGTGCAGAGACCTCAGGCCACCAAGGCATGCGCTGACCCCAAAACACAGACCACCCTGAAATAAGTAATTTCACAAGCCTTGAAATGACCTACTGAAGCACTGGTACTTGTACTGACGAGGACTCTTCCCTACAAGTCAAACCTGTCTGAGTCAGTTTGGGAATCCCGATGGGGAGTTTAGGACATTCCAAGAAAACGCAGGAGAGTTCTTGCTTCTCAACATGCCCCAATCATGCTGCAAAGTGAAAAAGTCCTTGAGACAAACACAGGCTTGTTGTCTCAGGTAGTGCCTGAACGAAAAACATACTGCAAGACAACACCACCGGTCAATTTTAGGCCTAAGTATGGTCCAGCAGGCCTGGCTGAGACAGGAACCCCTTCTCCGTGTTGACCGCACGAAACACGAGCAGCGCAGGACCCGCTGGGTACTCGGACCCATGAGCTGTATGTACAGTGACCCCCGCGTCCCCACTGAAAACTGTTACAAATAATAGATGTTACGGTGTTGGAACGATAAAGGACTCAGCACTTCGATTCAATGTGAATCACGCAAAGCCATTTATTACAGAAACATGTCTCCTTATATACGCAACTATTCTCTAATCACGAATCCACGCTCCAAGCATGGATTCGCTAAATGAGTATCATGGGCAGTCCACACGCTGCAGCCCCACCGATGATAGGTCCGACGACTCACGCCATGCTGAGGCCCTGTTAATGAAGAAACGCCCCTCTTTCTCACAGCAGATTCTGTTCTCAGCTTCTCGAAGTGGCCTTGAGATTCCTTTGGGCCTGACTAATTCAACAACATCTCCTTCTAACGAAACCCCTCCACATTACGGGACTCCCACGCGAGCGCTGCGTGAGCCACCTCACTAGTGCACTGAATGAACTGCTCCCGCAAGGCACAAGTTCACTGGGATAAACGTAACGCTATAAAGACGACACAGGACAACAATTTATCATTATTCTATTTACAACCAACTAGTGACACCAGATTAGATTCCTACACACACAGGCGAAGATGAATTTTATAAACCCTGTTTTGCAAGGAATGGCCTCCCTTCCATAAATGTGTATTTGATTTCATTTCATTAAAACAGAGGAGAGGTTATTTGTAGCACGAGCTATTCTGGTGTACTGTGCAGTGCCAAACACAACAGCAGTACTAACTAAGTTCTCCTGCTCCCCTTGCTAGGCGTGCACCCTAAAAATCCCACCCCCCACCCACCTGCAGCCGTGCTCTAGATGAAACAACCTTTTTGCTCCATATAGATTTCTCGTAAATATAAATTTATAATATTAAAGTGGATGATTGATTACTTCTTTTGAATTTATCAGAAATGGGGACAATATATCTATAAACCGCATGTAGGAGCCATCTCTAAAATGCAGAGTGCAATGAGGAAACTTTTTAAGTACGCTAACGTTTTTAAATGAAGTTGGTAGAAGAAACAATGCTGCTTTGATTCTTAGCAAAATGCTCCTTAGACTGAAACGCACACATACACAAAAACACACTGAGAAAGTAAAGCCTGAACGCACATATATTTGACGATAGGATTTCAGCAGTTTTCTATTGCCTTATTCATTCTGGAGGGGAAAAAAAGTAACCTAAGCCACTACAACAGGAAATCTGTTTTTTTCCATCTGGAGAAAGCAGGATTGAGGGGACTTCCTGACTTCATAAGTCCAGTCTATAATTCCAACTGTGTCCAAATGTCAGTATTATACGAACATGTATGTATAAATGGATTGCAAAGAACAAACACAGAGGAACAAAAATCCGATTTCAAATGGAAAAAGAAATGCTAAACTGCATAAAGAGTCTTGTAGTCGCATTTCTACCAGTGTTACCAACATGTATTCTAGTTATGTCTAAAAGTTTGAACTGGTGAAGCAAATTTCTCCTCCCCTTACTGAAATGAGTAATGCTGGAAGAAGTGTTTTCATACCGGCTTTAAGTGCTACCAATACGTCGCCCATAGATTCCTTAAGTGCATCAAAATAGCATGGTTCCCCTTCATTAAACACATACAAGAAAAAACACATAGATCATCAATATTAATTTTGGCCACCATTTCCCGCGTCACACTCCGAGCACTGTGTGTAACTCCCACCCACACTAATTCCTGCTGTAATTCCTCCGGGCAGAGCACATTTAAGCATGAAAGCAGCGCTTTGTCTTTTAAAAAGGATGCTGAGGTTGCTGGAGGTTGGGGAGCAGGGCTGGAAGGGAAACAAAAACCAGGGTGAAATGGCAACTAGGAAATCAGAGCTACACAGTCCTGGAAAACCCTCACGAACAGTCCGGTAGAACTGATGCAGAACCACCGAGGCTTGTCCTGCGTTCCGTCAGGCGTGCCCCAAAGCACAGCACAGTAAACCGAAGCAGTGACTGGACGCTGGTTGTCACGCACACCATGTGCTGGCCGGTCCCTCAGGCGCTTGCTGCAGACTAAGCCGCGCACACCGGCCTGAAAACAATCTGCTCTAATTTTGTTCAGCCACTAAGCAGCTCAATCTACTTAGTCTTCGCCAGGTCAATGGACAACACACTATCTATTACAAGCATTCTCTGGTGGAAGCTGCTGTCAGTACAACAGGCTTTAGTGTAAAGGCTCCTGATGTACATCCATCTAGACAAATACTGGTAGGGTGTTAAAATACTCATGTGGCAATTGGGGTGATCGATTCAAAATAAACACTGCTAAATGCTAGTTGATTTACAGAGCATTTAAACCAGTGATTCACATCGAATTCTAAAGATGACATATCAAGACGCCGCATGGGTAGAAATTGTTTAGACTACGTAGCAACCTAAAGCATGGTGGGTGACTTGTGATCTTAGTGTGGTGAAGATTTTATCCGAGACTCATTCACACAAAGCTAATTCTGAAAATAAATATTGCCTACAGCCTCTCCCTTTACAGCATTACTCACGACAGTGCTAGATTCTGTTTCTCTCAAAGGACATACGCTTTATAAATACATATTCTAAGAACCAACTGTAACTGATTTTAAAATCATAACCCCTTTAACAATGTTCTTACTGTTCATTGGTGCTTAATCAAGGCGCTTTTTTCCTCAAATTATATAGTTATATATTATGTTCCATTTATATGAGGAACATATAGCTCTGGATTAGATAGGGGAGCGTGTGTTTTTCTAATTTAAACACAATGTGGTTTTTTTCTAATTTAAACACCATGTGTTTTTCTAATTTAAACACAATTTATGAACAGTCTATTTTCAAAAAGAATTTAAATCACTGACAAGTAGGGTCACAAGTTGTGAAAGGACACAAGGCATAAAAGTAGATGTACATATACCAAAGATTCTGTTTTTTTCCCAAATTATGTATATGTACACACACACAAAAAGAGAAAACAGAGCAACCTGAACAAGGAAATGATGCTACACGTTTCTGAATAGCTGATATGACACAGAAACCCCTGTAAACTGGCCTCTGAGTAAGGGCACTCGAGCTGAGCCGTCCTCCAGAAACAGGATTCTCCTGCAGGCTCTGGTTTTAGAAGGCTCTGTCAAAAGCAATCACCAGTGAAGAAACCATAGCATCAGTCTGCCAAAGGTAAGCAAGGGAACAGTAAGGTCTGCTAAGGAAATAAAAAAATGAAAATAAACTACAAAAATATAAATACGACAAAGAAGGATGACGGGAGAGAGAAGCATTTTGTCCATTGAACCGCACTGTGTGTCACTGGGAAGGAGACAGGGCCCACGGTCCATGTTCCCACCTGCTCTTTGGAACAGAAACAAGGAAAAATGTGTCTGAACTCTGCAAAAACGCGGCACTGTCACAACTCCCACTGCAAACAGAACGGGGGGTCTGGGAAGGGAGAAGAAGTCACAGCTGGGTTTAGGATTGCAGCGCTTCCAAAACAACAGGTCCTTTAACAACGATTTTTCCAAAGGCGTGGGGAGATTTAGAGCCCATGTCCATGGTGCTCGGGTATCACCAACCTTCACCTGGAATCTTTTCTAACCACGCACCTCAGCCTTTCATCTTACCGTGGTTTGAAGATACAGTTCTAAAATATTGTTTTCAAATAGGATTTGCCATCATTTTAACAAAATGGTTCTATTAGATGCAATTCTCATCCAACTAATGAAAAGTATATTTATGAAGCAAGGAATCTTTTCCTGTTCATCTTCCTTTGACTTCTTCCTGGCGGGCAAAAATACAAACTCCCCTTAGTGTAAAGAGTGATTAGAAGTAACTTGTCTGAAAAAAACTCAGATCTAATTAATAGAATGACCAGTCCCTGACTCACTGGGAAGTCACCCACGACCTTCCCATCAAGCAAAGTAAACCCAGAAAATCCCCCGCGAGCAGAAGCCACTCAGAGGGATCCAGGCAGGATGTTAACGACGGGCTGTTCTGTGCAGGGTCTGCATGCACCTATCTCAGAACTACAACATCTCACATCTCATGTTCGAAAGAAATCTCCAGTTTGGAACCACCAGCCTATACTGTATGGTACCACCAAATCCTTTCCTGAAGCCCTCTGTAGCTTTAGATTGTGCGGCGTCTTGCAGCACTAAGTTTCACAATGTTGTTATGGGTTGTATGAAAAGGACATTCCCCCTTTTCCTTTCATTTGCTTTGAAGCTACTGCCTGATCGTTTCACCACTTTTCTTTTGACATGAGAAAAACGATGAAATACTTCTGAGCAATTAATGGTTTTCTCTCAAGGTGAAGAATCCTAGCAAGCATATTAATTTCCTTCAAAATTACCGCAAATTACTTCAAAACAGCATGTAATATGTTCCTTCATCATTTCCACATGCACCTCAAAGGTTCAAAATCAGAAAAAAACATCTGATTTCATTGAGAAGCAACAAAGCTGCAACTCCATCAGTATCAAGAATTTCAGTACTAATAAAAAAGAGTGACCGTAAAACGCACACAGTCAATTATTTAAATGCTCTGGAACTGATTTTCTAATACAGAAGGATATGTATTGTTAGAAAATACATGCCTTAAACACAGCTGCCGCCCTGAAAAATCTCCATTCCGTCTTAAAGTCAGTCAGCAACAATCCCCGAGTCTCCCCATGCAGAGCAAAAGGAAAAGTTAAACTTCTAATACAGTATTTGCATAACAACACATAACCGTGCTTAATATAATGTATGTGTGGATAATCCCAACTAATAAAAGCACTCCAAGCTGCTAAATTCTAACACTTGAGGTCTCAAAAATCACAGAAAAGACAGACCTACCAGGTGAAATCAAACCTTTATCACCATTTTATCAAACACCTCCTCCTGGTTTAAGCTGTCAGCTCTGAACTGCACACGAGGTCAGGACGTGATGGCAGGTAGCACTCTGAAATTTCGCAGTGATATTAACACTGTGTGCTTACAAGCCTAAAAGAACAAAGTTGGGGCAAATACGGATCACGCAGTGCAAACCCTGATCTTCCGGGCAGTGTTTCGGTCATGACAGATCCTCCCTGTAGGTTGGCTTCTCCTTTACAACCACCATGTTCAATCTACTCCAAATCTTGTTACTTACCAAAAAACCCGCTACGCCACTGAGACACACACAAGCCTATGGGGCCAGACGGGATCTGGTGGCACTGAGGCACCTGGTGGAGGTGCTCACCAAGCCACTTTCAACTGTGTATCAGCAACCCCGGCTAACCAGGGAGGTCCCAGTTGACTAGAAGTTGGCAAATGTGACATCCATCTACAAGAAGGGCTGGAAGGAGGATCCAGGGAACTACAGGCCTGTCAGTCTGAGCTCGGTGCCAGGGAAGGTCATGGAACAGATCATCCTGAGTGCCATCATGTGACACATACAAGACAACCAGGTGATCAGGCCCAGTCACTAAGGGTTTGTGAAAGGCAGGTCCTGCTTGACCAACCTGATCTCCTATGACAAGGTGATCCGCTGAGTGGGTGAGGGAAAGGCTGGGGGTGTTGTGTACTTAGACTTCAGTAAAGCCTTTGACACCGTATCCCACAGCATCTCCAGGAGAAGCTGCAGCTCGTGGCCTGGATGGTGTATCTGCAATGGATAAAGAACCGGCTGGATGGCTGAGCCCAAAGAGTTGTGCTGAATGGAGCCAAATCCAGTTGCTGGCTGATCACGAGTGGTGTCCCCAGGGCTCAGTACTGAGGCCGGTTCTGTTTAATCTCTTTATCAATGATCTGGACGAGGGGATCAAGTGCACCTTCAGTAAGTTTAGAGGACACCAAGTTGGACGGGAGTGTTGATCTGCTGGAGGGTATGAAGGCCATACAAAGGGATCTGGACCAGCTGGAACGATGGGCTGAGGACAACTGACTGAGGTTCAACAAGGACAAGTGCCGGGTCCTGCACTTGGGTCACAACAACCCCACGGACGCTGCAGGCCGGGGAGGAGCAGCTGGAAAGTGCCTGGTGGAAAAGGCCCTGGGGGTGTTGGTGACAGCAGCTGAACACGAGCCAGCGTGTGCCCAGGTGGCCAAGAGGTCACCAGCGTCCTGGCTGGGACCAGCACTGGTGTGGCCAGCAGGCCCAGGGCAGTGACCGAACCTGTGCTGGGACCTGGGGAGGCCAAACTGCGAATCCTGGGGGCAGTTTTGGGCCCCTCACGTCAAGAAAGGCCTTGAGGTGCTGGAACGAGTTGAGAGAAGGGAACGGAGCTGGTGAGGGGCTGGAGCACAAGTGTGATGGGAGCAGCTGAGGGACCTGGGGGGTTCAGCTGGAGAACAGGAGCTGAGGGGAGACCTTCTGATCTCTGAACTGCCTGAAAGGAGCTTGGAGCCAGGGGGGTCGGGCTCTGCTCCCCAGGAACAAGCGCCAGGAGCAGAGGAAACGGCCTCAAGTTGCGCCAGGGGAGGCTGAGGTTGAATGTGGGGAACAATTTCTTCCCCAAAGGGCTGTGGGGCATTGGAACAGGCTGCCCAGGGCAGTGCTGGAGTCACCATCCCTGGAGGGTTGGACAGACGGACATGAGGTTCTCAGGGACATGGGGCAGTGTCAGGGGCAGTTATGGTTGGACTCGATGAGCTTGAGAGGCTTTTCCAACCAAAATTATTCTGTGATTTTACAGTGCACACAGGGTAGAACTTCACATTTTAAGAGCAGACACGTTAGACTGTAAAACACACACCCTCACTGTACATCAAATGGACAGATGCAAGCATTTCAGACAATGAAGTTTTTGTTTCTGGACTTCCTGAGTCTGTATTGCAATTGATTTTATTTTTGTGGAAAATAGTTTCTTTGTCCCTAATAAACTTTACTGATTTAAAAAATGATCAGATTCTGATTAAAGTGACTTCTCCCCCACTCCCTCCACCTTTCTCCATCTCCTTTATGCTTAATGAGTACAGAATGAGTACAATGCGACTGATCTATAATTATTTAGACAAAAGGAAGACCTATGCATTTGACGGCAAGCTGAACTTAAACTTGGTAGACTGGAAATTCTGAAGAATGATTTCGCTTAAAACCACTATTATAAGCTCATAGTAGCTTTCTCTGGCCCATTATTTAAGGTGCACTGAAAAATCACTCGAGAAAAACTATTGCCCAACAACTCTGTCTTAACTGTGTAACTACTGCTGCATCCAACTTTGCTTGTTAGATATAAATGGTGTTTAACTTACACAATCTCCATCTCATGCTATTGCACAGTGTGCTCAGCCTCTACCGAGCGAGTGCACCTGCTCCCAGGAGTAAACGTTAGGGGTGTACATTCATCCTCACTTACACATGCTTCCTGTGGAACTCCAGAATCTTTCCTTCAATTCTTTCCTGGTTTGGCAAATACTGGTTTGTTTTAAGGTGTTCTCGATCCTCTGATTCATCAAAATCCCCTATTTCAGCTATTACAGAAAAGAAAACAACGTTAGAATAGGAAGAACCAAAGGAAAAGGAACAATGACAGAAAATACTTGGTAAGGAATCACAGAGACCCCAAGAGCCAGAATGTGTTTTCCTTTAAGTGCTTCAAATCGGTGCATTACGCTTTCTATCCAGCTTCATTTTACAAACCACTCATGTTTATTCCAAGTAGACTTCCTGGGGATTATAGCACTACTGGAACATCATTTGGAAAACTGAGTCTTTACAGTCAAAGACAGGAGACTTGTGTGGCAGGGCCATGAGGTGGCCTCATCCAGGGTGTCAAACTCATTTTCACGGGGACACATCAGCCTCGCCATTGCCTTCAAAGGGCCGAATCTCATTTTAGGACAGTATAAACGTAGGAGTAGTTATAAATATTCCTTTCTTACAGATACCTCATACCAAACCAGTATATTTCAATTTAATTTTTGCAAATATACATAAAATAGTTATGGACAAAAGCCTACGTGGGCAGAGGGGAATGTACGTTTTAGGAACTGTCAAAAATAAATACATAGCGAAACAAGAAAGGAGTGTTATGTGACTGTAATCCCCTCAGAGCCTCTGGCATCCCCTTCACATATTGATGCCTTTCAGAAATGACGCTGTGGATTTAGGAAGAGATTTACAAAGAAAAAAAGCATGAATTCAAAGTGTGGAACAGCTTCATGTGATTAAGGCACGAAACGACCACAAGACTTTGGCTTGGAAAAGAGAAGCACAAGGCAGGCAGGACATATGCAGACATATGTAAAAATTACATACATATATGAATAAATACACTTTAAAAATGATTTACTTTTTCTGATACTAAACTACGAAGTTACAATATTAAATGAAAATACAAAAAGTTTTAAAAAGACAAAAGGGTAGATGTCACCCTACAGAATTCCCCCAAACTAAGCTGTAAAGCTCATTTTCATGGAAGGTTGCCAAAAATATAAGCAAATTCAACAACTGGACAAATACGTGGAAGCAAAGCTCATCAAGGGCAACTAAACATCTAACTCATCATCTCATCCAGGGCAGCTGTTCTTCAAAAGAGTTTAAAATCACGCCAGCATATGAAATGACAAGGAAAAAAAATGGAAAGATACTTTTGTAATATTGTTTATGTTAAAAATAATCATATTCTTTCTCGTTTCTAATTTTCTAGGAGAGCAGAAGCTGGTTAAGCGAGGGGAGATGCTGAGATTCGCCCACCAGCTCTGCACGGCACTGCTGGAAACCACGAGCAAATGTTAACTGTGTCACTCACAGATGCCACGCACAAGATGGCTTCGCTCTTCCAATAAAATCACCATAACTAATTGTATTATTATATTACAATGCAGAATTATATAACTAATAACTATTTAGTAGTGCACATGTGAAGAGATATCATTTAACGGTTTTTGTTCCAAGCCAGCAGGGAGGCACAAAACCCCTTCTCGGTAGCTCGGGTTACACATTTGTAACCACTCTCATCATTTGGCTGCTGCTCCAGCTGATTCAGTGTCTGAACACATTCAAGGATTTCAAGCTGCTCATCCTCAAGGCCACATTTTTAGGCCTCTAGGTACATACAGACTGAACAAGCAGCAACATGGAGAACTTCCAAAGCAATTGCTTCCCATTTCCAAGGAGGAACAGTCCCACTGCTGGACTTGTTTTGGCGTGTTACTATTTCAGCCCAGTCTCTATGCAGTGATGTCCCGCCAGCCACGGGGAAATTGTGAAACCAAGGCAGGGAAGCCAGGAGGCAGACGGGAGCAGGACGGGGAGTGCTGGTGAGCTGGTTCACAGACAGCACGCAGGGGGTTTGGTTTCCTACAGCGTCTACGAAGCCAAAGCCATCCCATCTGTAAGCACCAGCTGTTCCGCCCCACTGCTAGCCCTGGGCATAATCGCGGTGTTCAAAACCAAGGGGTTCACCGCACACGCAGAGGGAAACACTGCAGCACGGAGAACGCTTTCAGCTCCCGCGGGCGCGATACTCACACTGCAGGAGGTGCGAGACCAGCAGTGCGGCCGTGTTGTCGCTGCAGGTCAGACGTTCCTCCGCCAGGTCCCTCTTGATTTGCAATGCAAACAGGTACCTGAGAGTGAGCCACAGCTTGGAGTTACAAACACCACCTCGGCACCAGAAAAAACGGTGAGACAAGGGCTTTCTGAAAGCAGGATTTTATAAAACCAGCGCCTCCTCGCTCTTCCTCTCTCCAAACACACGGTAACACAGAAGCCTGGCTACCAACAGCGGTCAAATTAAACCAAACAGCCCGTGACTATTGCAGTGCAGTTTATCAGTACAAATGAACACAAGGGAACACGGGCAGAAGGAAAACCACGCTTTGAATAAGTCAGATTTGGGAAGTAACAGCAGCTGTCATTTTCAGCTGGAAAGAAACTTACTGAATACTTCAAGTGATTTTATCTATTAAAGACAGAGGAACATTGCTGGTTCTAATTCCTTGTTAAGAAAAATAACGAGCATTTCTGCTAGCACTCTGTTTATGCAGTGGTTGTATTTTCCAGGACTATGTTAGCAGCCTACATAGACAGTAAGAAATTCAATTTGCTTTTCTTATACTGCTATACTCATTCAACTAAAGTATTTTCCAACCAGATGTTAAAGAGGAATACATTTCTATTTAACAGTTTTGTATAATAAGCTGCCTGCAAAACATACAAGGGTAGAAGGAAAAGCATGGCAGCCTTGAAAGCACCAACCTTGAAAGGACCAACCTAACCCAAACTTCATCTATTTCTATGAAAGTAACGTTGGCAAGTCTTTTGTGACTTCCTTTTTACTTGAAAGATGGTGTAATATGGACTCCAGTAAAGAGGCAGCTCATTACTATAAACCTTTGAACTGAGAGACTGACTAATATTCATAATGAAATTACACCCTGAAAGACACAGTAACTTTTTCTAAAAGAATAATTGATTTTAAAACATTATCTATCATATTCTTGAGGCAAAAAGATAATAAACGGTATACATTTTGAATGTGGGGGCGGTTTTTTGAAGTAATCAAAGTATGCATTAAAAACTTGTACAAAGTATGCTCTGTTTTCTGCATATCCGACTGAGCTACTTTGATTTCTCCAATATAGTCACAATGAAGTGTACATATCATTAATAGCATTATGAAATACCAAGACGCTTTAAGTGCAGACCAGAATTCCACGATAAATACTTTATAAACAGGCAAAAATACAGTTCCTGCTCCAAAAAGATGCATTCCTAATGAAATTCCTACAAAAACCTGCAATTAACATAGGAAAATTGGGAGCAAAGGAAACACTGAGAAAGTATTCATCATCACAAGAGACAATTGCATCTCATCACAGCAGTTCTGCTGGTTTACTGTGAAATAAGGAACGCTGCACATGTCTCCAAGGATTTCCATTTAAAAGATGAAACGCATTAGATGAGCTCTTCAAACACTAAAATCCCGGGGAACGTGCCTGTTAGAGGCCCAGACTTCAAAGCACGTTCGCAGGTGCCAGCAAGTGCCTGCTTAACCCACTAATGATCAGCGAGCGACTGGCCAAAGTGACCCATGGGGAGCGCTGGTGAAAAACGTGCACAGCAAAGCTCGTCAGAGAACACTTACAAGCGTGGACTTCACAGTTTTAAACAATCAATCATTTACAAAGTATGTACTGGTTATTTTATCTAGTTACTGTTTATAAATTTGAGTATTTTCTCTCTAGACTGTCTCTTGGCACTGTCATGTCTGGCAAGCCCTAACCTGCGCTGTTTTCTGCCTTGAAAAATAGGTTTTCCAATAACATCCATCTGCCGACGTGTGTCTTCCAAAGCTGTGACACTAATGAGAAGTGCTTTTTTGCTCATCTTCAACGTCAGTTTGGTTTGGAAACAGAACCCATGTCCTCCTATTCTTACCTTCCTATTATTTCAGTAGCTAATGCAAATACAAATCTTCCAAACAAGACTTTACCTGGTATATTCCTCTTGCAGCTGACCCGGGTCTGGAGGGAAAAACTTGACCGCTAGACGAAGCATTGTAGTCTTTGGTCCTGTAAGAAATGTTCAGTCATTTCACAACAAACTCTTGCTCTTCATCAGCACATGCAGATTACATTTTCCAACATGCAGAGCAATACAGTGCACACAAAGTCTGGCCAGCTTTCAGCTTGCTGGCTATCTATAGGGCTCATGGGGTATAGATGGCCCACATCAACGGAGACACAGCAGACAGGGCTATTCAGTTCCTCTGAAAACAAGTGTACCTGCGGCCTGGTCCTGGCATGCCCGCCAATACCCATCTCATCCCCTTCTCAATGCTGTTCTTGTCAATCTCAACAACAGGGGAAAAAAAAATTCAACATTTAAATCTAAACAGAAGCCTTAGTAACTATTTAGAATAGTCCATAATGCTCTGTGTAACATTTTATATCAAGAAAACCCAACTGTGACTGGATCACATTATCAGTTTCAGTGTCATGATTCTGGCTGCCTCGATGGTCAGTAGGTCAGAGAGGTTCTCCTGCCCCTCTGCTCTGCCCTGGGGAGACCACACCTGGAATATTGTGTCCAGTTGTGGCCCCTCAGTTCCAGAAGGACAGGGAACTGCTGCAGAGAGTCCAGCGCAGCCACCAAGATGCTGAAGGGAGTGGAGCATCTCCCGTGTGAGGAAAGGCTGAGGGAGCTGGGGCTCTGGAGCTGGAGGAGAGGACACTGAGGGGTGACTCATTCCTGGGGATCAGTGTGGAAAGGGGCAGTGTCACGAGGATGGAGCCAGGCTCTTCTCGGTGACAACCAGTGACAGGACAAGGGGCAATGGGTGCAAACTGGAACACAAGAGGTTCCACTTAAATTTGAGAAGAAACTTGTTTGGGGTGAGGGTGGCAGAGCCTGGCCCAGGCTGCCCAGGGAGGCTGTGGAGTCTCCTTCTCTGCAGACATTCAAACCCGCCTGGACACCTTCCTGTGGAACCTCAGCTGGGTGTTCCTGCTCCATGGGGGGATTGCACTGGATGAGCTTTCCAGGTCCCTTCCAGCCCCTGACATTCAGCGATGGCCACAGAGCCATGTCAGTAGGGTTTTCAGAGGGATATCACAGGGCGCCACTATCACCATGACTGGGCAGCACTGCTCTGCCGCTGGGTTTTCCCGGCTCCAAGCAGGAACAGCCACGTGTTTGGCAGGCACAGCACTGACCCCCCTTTGCTTCCAGAGCCAGCTGAGTTCCATTTGCAGACCCCGCCGGACAGGAGCTGCTCATCCCACAGCCCCACTCATGGCATCTCCAGCCACCTGCCAGGGACCCGGACCTGTCCCCAGGAGTTGGGACAGGCCGCCTGGAGTGTGCAGAGCTAGACAAGGCAGGACAAACCCTGGAAAGACAGACCCCCTCTAAAAGACAGGGGAAGAGCTGGGAAGAGGAAAAACTGCAGTCCCGCTTCTTGCTACACCACTGGCCACAGATTTCATGACCCAAGCGAACTTCAAGACCAGCCCTGCTTATGGGGGAGACGCCTTCCAGCCCTGCCCTCCCTGGGATTCCACAAGCTGCTGCAGTTCCAAAGCAAGCCTAGCCAAATTAAAAAGAAAATCATCATCAAATCTGTTTGAGCGTGTTGGTAAGCGCACTAACCAGCCTGGTTTAATTTATTTTAAGCTCTAAGATCTCTTACAGCTTGACAAAGTCCAGTTTAACCCTGCCCACCCCAAAGCACACTGATTTCTGCTGGCCGGAATAGCCAATTCCCACACCCCAAATGTTCCTCCACTCACTCACGCTCTTGTTTGCTAACAGGGGAATAACAAACTCCGCTTCCTGCCAAGTAGCTGGAGAACTAAGGCTCACCCAGCGGCAAGAGGAGCAGCTCCCATTCTCTGAGCCCAGAATTATCACAGCTTTGGTGAACGCAATCCCCAAATCCTCACCCAAATGACAGTGCCACATCCGAAAATGAAAGGAGCTGGAAATAACACCTTATAACGATACACAAAGCTCGCATTTGGCACAGACTAAAACCATACTAAGGATTTTATAGTTCTTGAGATGTACCAAGTGGGGAAAATAAATAGGTTTAATTATTCCAGAGGGAAACAAACACCCACCACCCATAAAACAACAACTTTACATCAAATTTCTGAAAATACTCAGAGCCTTTGGAGAGCTCCACAAGGTTATGAACAGATCAGTGCGTTACTCTTGCCCATCAACTGCAAAGTGTCGCTACCAGAGCAACCTGGGCAGTGTCCTGAGCATCGCTTACAGCAAATGACAATGAGTATTAAAAACTAAATACATAATACTGCATATTTGTACATAATACTGCACATTTGCTTCTGCAGCACAACTCCTCCTCTTTTCTTTTTTTAATCTTGCCTTTCCTCTGTAAGTCCCATTATAATTAGGAGAAGAAACACTGAGCCAGTCTTAACAAAGCTACAGAATACATTGTAAGAAACCCAATCTGAGCAAAACCAAGAACACCGCCAAAAACATCAGGCAAAATTACCCATGCAGGTATGGTGAACACAGCACTATATAAACTAGCAACACCCCCGAGAAGGTACCCAAATGCCAACCCGATACTGTACGCCTGTCAGGTAGTCAAGCATCTGGATCTGAAGCCCTCGCCCTCCGGAGCTGTTCTGCAGTAAAACTGACTGTGTTCATTTGAAATGAATCAAAACCAAAATCTTTATCATACCACACAACGTTCTTCACATCTCCAAAGAGGTCATTAGCCAAGACTAATCTGAAGTAAATGTTAATAATCTAAAGCTTTTGTCTTTAGAGAGCACGTCAAAGACTCAGAACTGCATTAAACACGAAAAGTCATCCACACAAAGTACCAGGTCTGGGCTGTGGTTCTTTAAAGCCCATGATAACAGCTCACACATCCCCTGCTGCTGGGCGAAGAGTGACAAGGTGAACTGCAAAATCATTCCATTCTGAAAAAGCAAACCAACTAAGAAAACACCAAAAAAGAACCTCAGCAAAACTTCCGAAAGTGAAAATGTTGGAAAACATCCCTTAGCTCTTAATGTGCACGTTGTCAAACGGTAACGTTAACTCCCCTCCGCAGGCTGCGGATTCAGCAGAACTGTCCAAGAGTTCCCAGGAAGACGCTCCTGAACGATTCAACCACAGAAAAGCCATAAATTTTAGCAGAGTCTCACGGTTTTAAACCATTTTAGAACAACATAAGCACCGGCAGGGAACACGCGGCCTAAGGGCAAATCTCCCCAGTGGACCCTGTACAGAAGAGGACACAAAAGGAGTAACCAAGGAGCACCTGTGCTCCACCAGATCTTTTGACTAACACATAATTCCTTCCAGCCAGGAACACTGGGAAAAGACCAAACTACATGGAATGTAACAAATAATGGCACTCAACAATATTCTGGCGGGTAGGGGGGGAACTGAAAGCATGACAAACCCTCCTGAGGAAGCCGCCTTTTATAGCTGGCTTGGCTCTTCTGCTGAAAACCCAATGTTGGTAAAGGTTAAAACCATGACCTTAAAGTTCAAAAAATCTCGCTAGAATTAGTGATTTCTGATTTTCTGGCAATCACTTTTAGGCAGAAGAGTAACTAAAAACTACCTCCCAGTACTAATTGTCAACATTTGTCAAGATTTTGAAAGGACCAGGAATCCACCACACCCTTGTGGATCTTGTTTTTTCACAAAGCCTTTACAATCAGGAAAAGAAATAAGCAAACGGATTAAACTCATTCTAAAGGTTGAAAAAAAGGTTTGATCTAATCTTTCAATGTCAGAAGAACTAGCATAGTGTATTCTGCAATTATTTTTAACCTTTCGAGTGCCTCTCATGTTGCTTTTTAGAGTAGCACAAAGCAAAGACAGCATCTCTATTGCAGTATCCTCCTGGCCACAGAGCAGAAGCAGCTCTGAGACACCACCGGCGCAATAAATCAGAACATTCCTCTTCCTTTCCATCACCAGACAACACAACTTACAAAAGCTCACAAACAGCACATGTCGTGTTTCACTTCAACTCGACACCGGTTGAGCCAACCTGTCTAGATATTTATCACAAAGATTCACGGCTTCAGCGCGTTTCCATTCTACCCACCACATATTACACATTAAAAACGTCAGGTCTGCATGCCCGAACAGGAATCGCCATCACCCCCAGCAAGTACCATTTTCAGGGAAGCATAACCAGTAAATCAAGTCATAATTGTGAAAGCAACCCACATAAAAGCAGATGCAAATGAAGGAAAACTTCCTTTTTTAAAGCTACTTACTCCGTACTTGTTTAATAACAGGTTTCATAGGTTCCAGCCAAATCTGAAATGAAAGGAAAAAAAATTACAAGCAGACATTCATATTTGAATACAATATGAACACATCAAAAGTAAATTCAAATAAAGCAGTAATTTATGAGTATACATTTCTTCCTCCCTGAAATGACACAGCAACTCCTTTGCTTTTAAAAAATATACTCACCTATTTGAATTGACATTCGTCGCGTATCAATAGAAAAACCACTGATCTGTGCTTAAAGCTCAGCTGGGCAGGAGTCACAGCAGTAAAAGCAGCCACCAGAACACAGGAATGACACAGAGCACTCGCAGGAGTCAGGCTACAGAACTACACGTGGTCTGTACAAGATGTGCTTTGTCCATCTCTCTTACCTACCTACGGATTTCTACTCAGTAGCAATTCCCCACAAGTTTTTCTTTTTTGACAAGCACATTTTTAAAGCCAGACTTCTGTTGTTCTAGGAAAAGAATCCATAAAACTAATGCACAGTGTACTGGATGCTCAACCATTCTTTTCTTCCCCCCCTCCAAAAAGAACTGTAACAAGACAGTGAAGTGTGGTCCTTACTGGTTACTTGTCTGCCTGAGAGAGAGCTGAGGATTTTAAGAACCTTATTAGATGCAGAAACACTTTGGAGGTTTTGCAGAACAGAAACTAACCAAGCTTTACTGTATTTGCTTCACTGAAGAGCAGCATGTATTAGTGCTACTCGCGTTCTTGTGTTCTCAGTCATAGTTTGTGCGTGTGAGTCCTAAAACTAGAAAAAGTAATAGCAAAAATAACAAAGACACAGTTTTGTGAACATTTTCTAGTTTAGAAGCCACATCGTCCTCTTCACAAGGCAGAGGATCAGCGACTACGACACTTACAGAGCACCAGGATTTATCCAGATCAATGATTTTAAAAGCTTGCAGGTCTGTATGTCTGCTGAGGTTTATATTTATTAGAAAGAGGTTCATAATGACTCCTCAGGGAAATTAATTGAATACTGAACTAAATGAATATGAACACTACCAAAATTACCCGTGTAATATGATTTTATAAGTGTTCCACAGACTATACTTTGAGTTGATGTCCCTCCTTCCAGAGGGAAGGAGTTTATATCCCTGAAAGTGGGAACATCAGCAACTATTTAGCTGCTTCATACATAGTTTGAGATTTAACAAGAAGCAGAATCTGATTCCTCCCCTCTGCTCTATTAGCTGCCATTGTTCTGGCGAGCAAAGCAGATTTGCAGGAATCAAAGAGATAATCCTCTAGCAGACCCTGAAACTTTTGCCATGCAGGCAACTGCATTCACCCGATCTTTTTATTATAGAATCATAGAACTGCTTTGGTTGGAAAAGACCTTTAAGATCTTTAAATTCAATTGTTAATGTAGCACTGCCAAGAATTGTACTGGATGGGTCAGGAGACTGTACATACCCAATATGACTGGATGTTCTGGAACTCGATCCCAAAGTAGTCCGATTCGATCAAATTCAGATGCTTGTAAACTTCTGTCAACAATGTCTGGCCATAATATTTTGACTAAGAGAAATAAAAAAAAAAAAACTACAGTGAGATTAATATATTTTAATAATGAAAAAAAAATGTCATCTTTAGAAACCATAGAAAAATACCTCAAAGACTTTTGCCATCATTCTTGTCAGTATAACACACAAGCACCCCATACACAGAGATGGCTCCACTAACAGCTTGCACAGAAGCCAAGGAACTTGAGCTGGAAAGGGCTGCTGGAGGTCAAGGTCACCTCTGTCCAACCTCCTGCTCACAGCAGGGTCAGCTGGGACACCAGATCAGATCAGATCAGATCAGATCAGCTGCAACCATCTGCAGCTCCTCCAGCAACTGCTGAGAGAGTCCAGCGCAGCCACCAAGATGCTGAAGGGAGTGGAGCATCTCCCGTGTGAGGAAAGGCTGAGGGAGCTGGGGCTCTGGAGCTGGAGAAGAGGAGACTGAGGGGGGACTCATTCCTGGGGATCAATATGGAAAGGGGCAGTGTCAGGAGGATGGAGCCAGGCTCTTCTGGGTGACAACCAGTGACAGGACAAGGGGCAATGGGTGCAAACTGGAACACAGGAGGTTCCACTTCAATTTGAGAAGAAATTTGCTCCCGGTGAGGGTGTCAGAGCCTGGCCCAGGCTGCCCAGGGAGGTTGTGGAGTCTCCTTCTGTGCAGACATTCAAACCCGCCTGGACACCTTCCTGTGGAACCTCAGCTGGGTGTTCCTGCTCCATGGGGGGATTGCACTGGATGAGCTTTACAGGGCCCTTCCAGTCCTGGCATTCTGGGATTCTGTGATGCGAGTCCAAGCCGGATGAGCAAAGCTGGTGCAGGGCAGGTCACACTCAACCTGAATTTAGGTCTGGCCTAGGGAGGCCCAGGCGGCCCCACAGGACAGCAGGGGCTGCGCGAGCAGGACCCAGCATAGGCTGCACAGCCAAGGCCTTTGCTGATAAAACTGCAAAGGGTTCTAATACAATGGGTTTTAATCCATCTTCTACAAAGGAACATCTTCGAAAAACCCTAAGTCTACCTTTTTTCTTACAACAGAGTTCAAGAAAACCCAAGGCGATCATATTTGTTCTGTTCATTAAGAAATAAACAGGAGGCTATGGTTCCCTGCCCTAGAAACCGGCTGGAACCCAAACCCCCTCCCCACGCCACACTGTCTGTGCAACGCCATTTGTGATGATTCTCTCCTCGAGAACCTCTCACACCAGCCCCTTCAGAGCCAAGTTAGCCGCAAAGTCACAAAACAAATATCTGGCTGTGGTAACACAGCACAAAACGATAAACTTGCAAAGCACACCCAACACAACCGCACCTGGGGCTGCTGATGAAAACATCCAAGCTTGCTCTCAGCAGCTGTTACTGCACGACTGCAGCAGCCACCGCGGGATAAACGGCTCTTATGGACCCGCCCCAGCCCACCCAGATCACACAGACAAGAATCCAAAGGGATTTCGCATCCCTCGCCAGGGGTGTCTCATTTGGAAAAGTCAGAGGGCCCGGAGACTTCCCCATCCAAACACAGTTCTGTAATTGACTCTTTAAACACACAACGCTGTATCTTTTAAAAGTGTTAGGCATTATACTAAATTTGTAAGAGAGAATAATTTCATAAAATGCAAATGAAAATAGCTAACAGAAAGAATGGGCCACTTTAAAGACAGCGGGTTTAAAAAGGTAAAAATATGGGGAAAGTTGGGGAAATTGTTTCACATTACTGAGATGCATAAAAATTCAAGTGTAATTGCAGCTTACAGAAAAAAAGAGATTAACTGTTGCTGTTTAAAAACCTGCAATTTGGCTAAATACCTCTGTACCGCTCCAAAACCAAACTTCAGCGAGAAAAAGTACAGCAGCTGTGCAGTAGTGCAACCCTGAGAACAGCCCCGGTAAGTGCCGTGGGGGAGCGGAGCTGAGCGCAGCGCCACGGCCACCGAGGGAGCAGGATGGAGCAGGACGGCAACACTCACTCTCACCAGGCACACCTCCCTGGGGGAGAATGCACCCGGCCCGAACTCCATTCCTTCTGAATGTTTCTTGGTGTCGCATTGGGTCAGGCGTCAAAACCCCCCAAATAAAACTGCAAGTCAGGAGAAACAATCCAGTTGTTCAGCATTTCAGCGATACAGAGATGCCTGGGTGGGATATGACACAGAAGGAGCACTCTCCTCTTTCTCAGGACAAGTTTTGTGATGGCTAAAATGGCATTTTCTTTGTAAGAACACAGGTGATTTTTTTTTTCTTTTATTTTTTAGCCAAAATCTGTGCTTGCAGAAGACTCTGTGGGTGTGGGGTTTGGTTTTTGAATGCCAACAATGAAATAAGGAATGACACAGCTAATGGTACACCACCTCTTCAGTAAATCACATTGCTCCCCGTCTGTCTACAGACTCGTTTCTCAGACGTGTTGCGGATCGCTTGCCACAGGGCCCACATGCTCCTGGAGAAAGGCATTTTGAAAATTAAATTTTTAACTTCAGATGAAATAAATTTTTTGGTTTGCACTTGTGGACAAATCTTGAAGTAGTAACAGAAGAAAATATCCTTAAATATAGTAGGACCTTTTTTTTTTATGGTACAGATACACATGCATTTATTATCATAATATGCCTACTATTCACAGGCACCATTGATTTGAGAAAGAAATGCCTTTTAGGCAGTGATGCCGAGATGGAGATGCAGTGGTGCCCTGGTGGGCCTCGTGAGCTTCCCCCTGCAGAAGATGGGCCGCGCCAGCTCCGCGTGGCCACCTCCAGGAGCATTTCTCATCTGTGAAATACGCAGGAATTCTGGTTCTGTTAGAATGGTTAAACTCGGATTCACTGCTGAAAGACGTCTGGTAAGGGTCAGACAAGCTTTACAGTCAAACCGAGTCCTGTCTGTGGCTGATTATACACAGGTGTTAAACTGCTCCTGATCAGCCTGTGATACGCAGGTCTCTCCCAAGTTACCTTTCTGTGGCCCCCTGGGCTGCCCAGCCGCCTTCATTTCGCCCCAAAAAAGCGTCTGTTCGGCACACGGAGCCAGCACCTCATGCCATGGTCAACCCTGCACTCCCGGCCAGAGAAACCCACCAAGAAACTAAGACGGCTGGAGATGGGAGCACTTTGCACCTGATTAAATTATCGAGGTGCCACCCGAACGGTAAAGGTGTAAAATTATTTTGACTGGGCTATCAACTGTGATTTTAAATGTCACTTATGATAACAAGCTGAGAAAAACCTTTTTCTAAGCTCAATGTCATTTCGTATGACTTCCTTCAAACTATAAAGCAACAATAACAATGTAACATTTTAAAAGAACAGTATTAGTTTTATTTTATAATAAAAACGGGTTCCAACAGCTTGAGACAGAACACAATATTTTATTACTATGTCTCAAATGCTGTCACGGAAAACTTTGAGCTATTGAGTTCTCAAACTGTTTGTTACGTTTATAACCATCTTTCTGAAAAGCTGACAAAAATGAAAGTTCTGTAGTGGGTACGGCCACATCATTGTTTAAAAGCAGCACAAAGCAAAATCTTTGAAGTAATTACTTAATTACTGTGACTTTGACGTCAGGGCAAGAAGCTGTATGAACGCGTTTCAGAAAGGTCCTGTTTTCAATACAAATTCACCACACGGCATGCTTTCCATTCCAGACTTCTCAATTACTCTTTATACGCTGCCAAGACGACGTCTACTGATATTTCGGGATTATTCCGTATAAAAAGAAAGAAAAGAAACAGGGTAAAAAGAATGAAGCGGAGAGCTGGCCAAAGCTCTCCCCGCTGACCCAGCTCTAATTGTGCCATGGACTTCTTTAACAAGTCATCATTAGAAGGCTGTTTGGTCCAATTATATATATTTTTAATGGAAGCTGGAAGAGACCACCAGCTCACAAATTCTAAGCTGAAGTTTCTTGTCTGAAGGAGGTATCTGTATTTTTCACTTCATCAGAAAACGAAACATATTCAGTGTGAGTAATTTTTAGGACAAAGGAGTAAAAATGTAAATTGAAAAAAATGAAGCTGGAACGGCTGCTTTTCTTGTATCATCCCAACTGTTATTTCCTGTGTTCTCAAACAGCACCTCCGTGGCAGAGCCTCCCTCTGCCGGAACGGTCGAGCTCAGGAAGACAGGAAAACAAACTAGGAGCGCATAGCCTGTGATTTTCAGCAGACCGTAGTTCAGCATTACCGAAACCGTTTCTTCCTTCGTAACTCCCAAACTTGCCTGCCAGAACGTCTTAACTTTCTGCTTCCACGTATTTATTTCAACTTAAAAAAACCCAAACCACCCACACAGTATTTTCATAATGAGTAGTACTTTCGTACTCCAAAATGGACAAACTGCCCCTGCTCAGACTTTCCAAACATGAAAATCCACTTTTGGCAGCAGTAAGGCTGCAGAGAGAAAGAAAAGTCACTCCACAAGTGAACAGTTTGGAGAAAAATGGGAGTTGTAAGCAGAGGTGTGGAATGGAAACTGCGCATGCAGGCCCAGCAAACCCTCCCTGCCTGTTGTTCTACAGACGCTGCAGAGCGGGGACAATGAACAGAGAATCTGCACCAGAGAACAAGTTCAGATTTGACATCAAGTGGCCAACACAGAGCAGCTGACCAGAAGCAAAAACTGACCGAAATACAGAGCCCTGCACCACTTACTGATTTGCCTTTTGTGCACTGAAGTGGTCTTCCTAATGAAAACGTGATTTCTTATCTTTTGGCAAATGAAAAAATTGACAACCGGCAAGTAAACACAGTGGTTACACTGGACTTGTTATTTCCGTTCTTACCCAGAAGCACACAAACATTTGGGTGAGTTTATCGCTCTGTTTATCCACAGCCCTTGTGTAATCTCTCAGATCTCTGTCCAAACGCAGCGTGATACAGAAAAATGCCTTCAAAACCCCCTATTAATAATGACCATTAATGCCACGTGTAAACAAAAACTGCACTCAGGAATACAGCATGTACATCCAAACCATATTTATTTTAAAGAAGGAAATCATGTAAGATGGCAAGGAATACCATTCATTAACTTTTATTTTCGTGGCTCAAACAAGATGACCTTACAACTCCACATACAGTTTTTAATCTGTGGGCTGGAAAAGCAAAAAAAGTAACTGCCTTCTTTTTCAGTACTCCCTTAATTTCCTCAATTTTGACTGGAACAACTAACCCAAATGCAAACAGTCCCTGCCTCCCCACAGAACGGGTACCTGGTAACGATAGATGTGTGGAACTCTGGCTTCACGTGCTCAGCCAGCAACTGCTTACGTACTATTTCATTTTGATAATCTGAACGCCTATCAAGAACTTCCAGCTTCAATTATTTCAATACTTTGTGAAGAAAATTGTGTTTTAACTATAAATAGATTTGTTTTATTCACTCTTACATGCTGACAGGTTCCAACTACAGGTTCTTTTACTAACAGCAAAAAGGGGTTGCAGAGCATGTACCAACCTACAGAGCATCGACACCGCACCAACACCCGCGCGTCATTCACCGTCACAAACCGAGCTTTGGGAACACACCAGCACCCTGAAAACCACTTCAGAACTTCTCCACAAATTTAGACAGCGTATACTTTCACGTGGAAAATGTACTTCTTTTTTTAAACGTTGTGCGTCATGCTATTTCTACATGGCACTGAAATCCAACTTACTCAAATATAGAAGCTGCAAAGCCAAATACAAATTTCTGAGCTGCTTTAAACTACATTATTACACTGTACATTCGGTATAATTTTTTGTTTAAGAAAAAAATAAATCTAAGACTTGCCCCCAAGATTCTTTATCCTAAGATTTTAATTTTAATCCTAAAATTTTAGTGGTGCTTTTGTTGTGAATAAAAAAAAAAATACAAATCCAGTCAGACAAATTATTCTAGAAATGCAAGTCTCTGGCTCGTATAATTAAGGTTTAGCTTTAAAACCTGTGGCCATGTAAAGGTTCAAGCCGTGTTGAAGCACTTCACTGCCAAATGAACAAACACGCTTTTCCAGAGCGGCCGGACTTGCCAGATGCCTGAAAGGAGGAAAACAATTTGTTGACATGGGAAAAGATCCCCAAGAGGGAGGGAATTATGCGAACGAGACTGGGAAATGGATACTTAGGTAGAGAGCATGTAGGGACAAAAATGGTCCCAAGATCCAGAAGCGCTCTCGTGCTGAAATACCTGGAGCACTTGAAATAAACCACACTGTGCCCAGAGAAAAACAAACCAGCACCGCCTTATGCATTCAACCAACACGGGGGCCCTGAGCCCTGTGTACAAACAGCACACACAAGATCCACGTGAAAACTCTAAGGCGTCAAGGAGAAATTCTCAGTTGCTTTTATTACCCAGAGAGAAAAACACCGATGTGCACCCCCGGATACCTCTGGTTCATACTTTGCTCTAGACTACCTAGAGAAGAGCAAGGTCATCCCAGTTAAAACCCTGGCCCACGGCACTGCTCTGTGACAATCTGGCACTAGAGTTGACACTTGCTATTAATGAAACATTCAGACGACAGCGGTGGCAGCAGCACGGAAAGCAGCTGCTTTGTGGAGGTGAGGCCCACGCAAAGACCGGGGCGGTTAAAATGCCAGAAAACTGCGCTAATGGTGATGCCGGCACAGTTTTCACAACACGTAGTATTTCAAATAACCTGCGAAGGGCCACAGCAACACCACGGCAAAGCTTCCTCAGGCACGGAGCCTGCACGCCAAAGAGCTCACGCTCCATTCAACACCTGCGCTGTTTGATGCCTTCAAACGATTTGGTGGCTCAAATAAGCAGGGCCAGACACAAGCGCCTAGTTACAAGTGGCCTGCTGCCAACACGGGCAGCACCCCTTTATCAGACACTCTCAAAAAAAGTCTTTTTCCACTTCAAGAAATTAAGGCTCATAACAGAACGACTAAGCACCTACTTTGTTCATACAAGCTGTAAAAAGGTGTAACAAAGCTAAGAAACTCGAAGTTAGGAGACACTTTGCTCCAAGGCCTTCCATGCCGTGCAAACCACGGCAGGCACTCCAGGAACTGCCACAGCACCCTTTCGTGTGTGTATACGTATACAAATACAATTTTAAGTTTTTAAGCCATTTTAAACAGAGGTACTCCTCTGCTTCCCTTTGTTCACAAAAAAACCCCACACACTTAAATTGCTAGTCCTTCTCCATTTATTACACTTTTGCCTCAAAACCTTCATCCATGCTCACATCACCCATTGATCTGGGCTTTCCCTATGAGGTGTTACGGTATTCCAGGCTGGCACACCACTTGAAGAAGCCTCTCCGAAGGAAACCGTTTAAAACATTATGAAAATAAGCTGATCATGAAAGATTCTTTACACAGATTGGGTATCTTTACAGGAAAGGCCAAAGTTATCTTCTGTTTTGTGCAAAGCTGAAATTGCATCAGCTGTCCTAACATCACTCCCCACTGTACTTTGAGCAGAGCTTCAATACCATGGCCATCGGTTAATAAATACCTACAGGCCAGGTTAGATAAGGCCAAAGCTTTGTTAACGTCCTCCCTCCCATCAGGAGCCTTTCCTACAGCTCTGGTCCGGGCTGAGGGGCACAGGGATGCTGATCCTTCACAGCTTCAGGTTTTGTAAGCGATGTGCTCAAACCTGCTTTCACCATCACGACAGTGACATGTGCACGTGTGCGAAACCCGAGCACGGTGCTCCAAACGTGTCAGAAGGACGTTACAAGTTCTACCACGAGCACAAAGAGATGACTGAACAGCAATATACTCCAGTTTAGAATCTGACTTCTGCTTCCCCTTCGCATTTCGACTGCAGCAGCAGCGCATGTAGAAGCTGTTCAAAGACTGACAGAAGCGTCTCTGAACTCACAGCACAGACTACCTGGCAGCTCAGTACTATTTTCTTTTAAATTTCTTACTTTTATTCACGTTTGACTGCTCTGTCACACAGACAGGTCTTCTCCCCTCCACATCCAACATCACAGTCTTAAAAAGTAAATCTTTTACACTGAGTATTGTCACCACAGCACAGTTTTTTTAATACTCAATTTACACGGTCTCCCTCTTGCACAAGTAGGCACCGTTGCCCCTGCCAGCAACGTGTTCTGTTGCAAGGAGAAACAGATGATACACAGGTACGCTTTTGCACCCCTGTTGGTTCAAATGCATGTTCACAAGGCTTTGCTTGTGACATAGTCGGGTGCCAGGTGCCACCGTCCTTGCTCAACATCGAGCCCCTTTTTTCAGCAGGCACTAACCTGAAATCTCTCTGCATTTCTGCAGCTGTCTTTAGCTGACTGCGTGTTGTTTCTTAGTTGACCCCTTTTGCCTTTCAGGCTTTATATAGTCTATGGAATTATCCATCTGTGGAACCAACTTTAAGTATCATCCACGACCAGATGAGGCTTCCAAAAAAATATCTATTTTTTTTGATATAGCATTTCTTACCGTTATTTTGATAGAACAGCGTAAGACTAATTTCAGTGGATTTTCGCTATCCTTCACCACTAGATTATGATAAAATAAATGAACAGCTGCAGAAGTGTTTAAGAAACAAACAGTATTTCCTTTCTTTATTAGTGATGATGTCTCATTATTGGAATTAGTAAGGAAGCCAACAGGAAACAGCTTTTTCTTTACAAGGTTGCATATCGGGTACTTCAGAAGGCACTTGAAAGGAATTAAGTACAAGAATTGTACCACTGCACGCATGCCAAGCCCATTAAGTTACACATTGGTTTCCTTTATTAGATCTCATCCAGACAAAACAATTTCTGCTGGAAGTTCTCAGTGTGCTATGAAGAGAGCTCAGAAAGGGTTCAGTTTTACACCAACTTAGTGTTGAGCCAAGTCATCGCAGCCCTTGTACCGTTCCTCTTCTGAACCCGCCTAGGAGAAGTTTTTCATCCACACACATCCCATAGTGAAGCACATTCACTATGGCACATCACAGCCATGCAAACAGTTGGGAACTCCATCCATTACATTCATATTCCATGGACTGCGATTACACTTGATTGCAATTTTACTAAATGGTTTATACATGCATTTAAGAGACTTTTCCTACAGGAATATTCAGATTGTTCTCCTTTGCTACCGTATAGCTCTATTTCGTTTCACATAATAGGATACCTAATGTCCAGGAAAAGGTAAAGTAGTAAATTGTTTTTATAACACAATTTAAGCTCACATCTTCCCTTAAAAAAACCACACAAACAAAACATCACACACCAAATGTCTCTCAATAAAACGGCTGCAGTTTTACCTTTCCCCACCCAATACCACATTCCTACATGGCATCAAAAAACTCAAACCCCCAAACACAAAATACAGGTTTAAAAAAAAAAATATAGTCGAATCAAACAGCACACAAATTGCAAAGCTTCAATTACTTTCTTTTTTAAACCCTATAATAACTTCAGATTTTAAACAGTGAATTACTAACTTTCTCTTCTGAGGTCAGACAAAAATAAGTCCTAAGGCAGCTTATTTGCCATATTTAGGAGAGTCAAACCAGAGCAATGACAAACATCTGGCTATGATTCTTTCTGGAATTTTGACTATTTCTTCCAGGCCAGGGAAGAAAAACACTGAGCTGACTAACACAGCATCTCGATTCCTTCAGCACAGCGCTTAATAGGATTCAGGAGCAGCCTGTCCTCCCACTTCCCACATATTTAAGCTGTTAATGCTTTTACAGCGCAGAGGGAAAAAAGCCGTTGTGCAAGGGGCGTGTGAGCGGGCGAGGGGAGCAGCTGCAGGCAGAGCCCCCGGCAGCCTCCCCGGCCCAGGCCCAGCAGGGAAGGCAGGCGCTGTGCTCAGGCCTCGCCACAGCCTCCCTGAAAAACCATTTCAGAGCAAATATTTCAGTGCCCACAGCACACTCTCCAGTTCTAAGAGATGCGTGTTTTACTTAAAACTGCTCAAAACCAGCATTTTAAGCTGCATAACTTCTGCTTCAGCGCTAATGAAGTTCTACAGGGTACTAACGCTACCCTAAGAATTTACCGATGAGCAGCATTTTCCAGTGTGTGCAAGCTGAAAACACCCTCTGCAAACCATGAGAAGTCGGGAGGCACGTACAAGCTGTCAGACCGCTGCCTCCACCAACCCAAAACCCTCCCATGTCCCAGCCCAGCTCCCGAACCCAGCGCCCTCGACTGCGGAGTCACAGCCACGGCCCCCACGGCCCGATGGGAGCAACAGGCAGCACAGAGCTGCCGCTTTCATGACACCTTTTCAATTACCGATGCCTCCAAACGGCGCAGAACCTACAATATGTAAACGTAGTTATTCTATTCTAAACATAGGGATGGAAAATAATTTTGCACTTTTAATAATGCAAATTGTAAATTTAAATAAACCAAGGAAGATGCTGAAGGGAGTGGAGCATCTCCCGTGTGAGGAAAGACTGAGGGAGCTGGGGCTCTGGAGCTGGAGAAGAGGAGACTGAGGGGGGACTCATTCATGGGGATCAATATGGAAACGGGGAATGTCAGGAGGATGGAGCCAGGCTCTTCTCAGTGACAACCAGCGATAGGACAAGGGGCAATGGGTGCAAACTGGAACACAGGAGGTTCCACTTCAATTTGAGAAGAAACTTGTTCCCGGTGAGGGCAGCAGAGCCTGGCCCAGGCTGCCCAGGGAGGTTGTGGAGTCTCCTTCTCTGCAGACATTCAAACCCGCCTGGACACCTTCCTGTGGAACCTCAGCTGGGTGTTCCTGCTCCATGGGGGGATTGCACTGGGTGAGCTTTACAGGGCCCTTCCAGCCCCTGACATTCTGGGATTCTGTGAAGAGTCACAGAGGTGGTCAGCAGAGACAGTATCACTATTGCACGGGGTAATCATCAAGTAGCTTTTTTCAATTTTGTATAGAATAAGCCACTTAAACGTTGTAGTAATATAGCAGTAAGTTTCACAGGGTACCTCAGTAAACTCTGATATAGACAGGAGCAGTGAGAAGAAAATACCTACTAAGAAAATACAGGGGAACAAAGGGCAATCTTGTTTCTGAGGCCTGTGGCCATGAGTGGCAGCAGGGCTGAGCGTGTCCCCCAGCCGCACACCGGGGTGGGGGACAGGGACACATCGCCCAGTGCTACAGCAGCAGGGAACATGCTCCATCCTTCATTTGCTTGTTAAGAAAATGAGAAAAGAAACAACCACCTTCAAAAAACTGAGTCAGGCCCAAGGAAACAACAGGCCTGGTAGAAACAGAGTAAACAGGAAACTAAGGCCGGACTTCTCCGTTAAAAGCATCAGAATGCCTGCACTAGAAGAACAGAGAAAGCCTTAAACGATAATTAACTTCAGAGCATGGTGTGACTGCACGATCCCAGCACAAGAAACACCATATATTTGAAATGTAAGGCAAATTCAAACCAACATAAAGCCAGCTCATACTACTAACACATACATAACACCAAGACAACATTTTACTGAGAAGCACGTTATTATATTTAAAATAAAAAAGAAACAAAAAAAGGAAAGAACAGGCTTGTGTGCTCAACGCAACATGACGAGCATGAGAGGAAAACTCCAGTGAGCAGAGCAGGCAGGCAGACCTGGCTCTGCTGAGTGCTAAGAACTGAGCTATGATTTCATGATGGCTGTTACAGTTCAACGCAATTCATTCTCCAGTAGGTGAAAATACAGAAAAATTCTACTACAATACAATGCATAAGCATTTCTCACTCACAGATTTTAAGTGGAAGTCAGCACAACTGAAGAAGTGTCAAGTTTTCCCCAAACAGAGTTTAATAAACCTGAAGCATAATAATTTAAACTTCTTTTTCTGGGGCACTTCCTCGTAGCATAGAGCATAACCCACACATGAAAGTAAGCACACGTATTTCCTACACGAGGAACAACAGATTGATCAAATATTAAACATTGCATTATGGCAGCAATTCCATTAAATGTTTTATAAGCTGGTGCAAAGAGAACTGGGTCAGAGAGGCAAAGCTTACAGTGTGCCTGCCCGCAGGCCCCGGGAAAGTACTGCACTGCAGAACATCGCTGCAAGATGTGCTTGGTCTGACCCCTTCCTCATTGACTAAACCTGCTGTTTCACTTCCTGGGATGTCCAGACATCTCTCACCTATCACCAGCATCACTCTCCTTCCAACAACGCCTCACAAAACAAACCCGCTTTCTCTAACCAGGCTCACACGCTGCGCTCCTCGTCTTCCACAGCCCCTCAACCTCCAACTCTACCAAAAATCAACAGAAAAGCTTTCAGCAAGTGTAAAACACAACCTCCTATACCCTAAATTCCTATAGCCTAAGTTGTCCTTTGTTGCAGCACATTCCATAACCAGCCCCAGACAAATATAATTCCACCAAGCGGTCATTTTGGCAAATTTAACCCAGCCCAGTACCTTTTGCTTAAGAGTCTGCCACGTTTTCATGCTGATCAAAGGCCTTCAAGTTTAATCTCTTAAAAAAAAAAATCAGGAAAACTGGCAGAAATTCAATTGTAAAACCCTGATTACTTTGAAGCGTGCCCACAGTCTGAATTAAACTGAATTTCCGATCATTCACCTAGTAGTCTGCAAAACCACCCATTTGGACAGACTTGGTGTGGAGGGAAGAGGACCTGTGATATGGCACATGCAAGTTTGGAACCAACTAAACAAGCTGGTTGTAAAAAGGAGTAAGAGAAAAAAAACCACAGCTCAATAAAATAATGAATATTCCAGCCTAGCTTTGGATGGATATATTTCATTCTCTTTTCTGTTTTGGGAGGGAAAGGAAAAACTATAAATACCTGATTTGCAGTTTTTAAACTCTAGGAACATTTGAGCATTTCACCATCCCCTAACATTCAAAACAGATTCCCCAGAGAGGAACTCTGCCCCAGCATCCTTTAAAACCAGCTCTCTCTTACTGATCAACAGAATTCATAGATGGAAAGAAAACCTCCCGGTACAGTTGGTGAGAGCAGAGATTTTAGACAAAAGACATTGGAATGCAGCTATACTGAACTTCTAACACGCTGTTCTAGGTACAACAACAACCTGAAGGAAAGATCGTCCTTCCTGATTTTGTTCTCATCCCATCTGTTACGCCACCATGTCAGTCTCTTTTCTTGCTCTTTGGCCAGTTAAAAAACACAAGTGATGAGGAAGAGCTACCAAACGAGAGCATCCACCCACACCTACCAGGAGATAAGCAAGTGTTTTAAATGCATCTTGGAGAAAGGAGCGGCTAACAAGGAAAAGTCGCATGGGTGAAATCATTATTGCAGCTCCTCTGTGCATCCTGTACAGTTAAAATTGCTGATGGGGCTCATTTTAGGCGGCTTCACAAGCAAGGCGTTCAGCAGGGCGCTGGCACCAGCCCCCCCACCACGGCGCCGACCGCTCAGCCCTGGCAGCCTCTTCCACCAAACGCCTCTCTTTTCCAGTTAAAATTATTTGCAGCATTTTTTAAAGACCAAAGGGAAAATTATTTGAAGAGGGAAGGAAACACCTTTTGCCATAAGCTACATCTCCGTTAGAAGGCAGTGACCTATAAGAAACGCCTCAGTGCACCACTACACCGAAAAATTATTGCTGCCCTGGATCAATCCCAACAAGCCCCATGAAGCAGGTAATGAAGACAACACCACCTCTCATTTCCACACAAGTGGAAAAAAATTGCAAAAGCAAAGAGGAATGGGCAAGCAGCACTGCAGTCAGTCTTCATCCCTCTGTGACAGCTGCTTAATTATGAATTTCTCTCATTGCCTTTTTAATAAACATCTGTGCTAGCCCACAGGACCTATTCAGCAAAGGCGGCTGACTCTGTCTAATTCTTGCCGTCAGTCCCTGAGAGAGAAATTTCATTCTCCATCACAAACAGCAGTCAGCAGTTACTGCTATCCCACCAGTCCACTGAATAAATCAGGAGGCTGAAGGTTACAATTTAATATCTCATTTAGACAAAAATACAGTAGATGTAGGCGGTGTATTAGTGGGACTAATGCTAGAGTTGCTGACTATGGATCTTTTTGCACTCAACGCTCTACAGATGGACAAAGGATGATCCCTTCTCCTCACTGCTTGCAACACCAGGCAAAAGTTTAAGTTGCTCCGGTTCCAACTGACCTTGCAAAGAAGAATAGTAGGATATTAACTATGGCCTCAGCATGTTATTATAGTTGCCCAAATTCAGGTGTTTCTGCAGATGTTGTAGCCAGAGAGAGTTTTGCAGGTCAAAAGAGAAAACTAAGATAGCTCCTAATTATGAGAAAAGTCTTATGAAGGGAAAAATCAACAAAAGCACTGCATTGTGGGCCAGTCAGGGGATGAAGCCAAGTACCTTCTTGCAGGAGACTCCAGGTAGAAGCAGAAAGAAGCAACTACATTTGAAGCCACAAAGAGAGGAGCGATGCAAAAACCACAGGAACTGCTGCAGGGAACAAGGACTGAGCAGGGAGACTCTCACTGCAACTTGTGAAGTGGTACGTACACGGCAAGAGAGGATAAAGCCAACAAGAAGGTGATCACAATGAGGGTGTGAAATGTGGTGGTGGTCCTGGATGGGATGAGTTTCAGGCGTTTAGTTAAACGGCACCACCCTAGTGATGGCTGCAGGAGGTGGCTGCTGAAGGAACGGAAGGAATCGGAGGTGAACAGAAACTACATTATTGTCAGGTGAGACTGGAATCAGACTCACAGCGGTCAAAAAAATACCATGAGTGAGGAATTTTTGGGTTTTTTTACATGTGAAGCTTGACATTGACACATAAATATCAAAACCAGGTGTCACAAGGCAAAGGCTGATTTTATATAGAGCCGAGAGACAGTCAAGAGTCGAGACATCATAAAGAACCAAGCCACAGCTGAATTTGTGTTCGGTGGAAAAACTAACAAAGTGCTGTAGGATAAGACACGGGGTTAAGGACGGAGCTAAACGCGACCTGCCGGAAGAGAAATGCAGACAGCTGGAACGATGTACAGTCAAGACTACTCCGGTAGGCAAAGAAGAAACAGGTCAAGAGAGTTTCAAAAAACAAGCAGTGAACCATAGCGAGGACAGGGGAAGCAGGGGAACCTGCAGCCCCAGCCGTCAGGGGCAAGCACGGTCAAAGGGTTTCCCTCCAGCAGCAGATCAAAGACAAGAAAGAAGGCTTGGCCATGTCAGAAGAGCCAGAAAAGAGTTTCCAAGTAAGACAATGAGGGTAGGGCTCCTGAGGGAAGGAGATGGTTTGCATGAGAAAGGCAGACAGAGGTGGTACAAATATGACAAAGAAGATAAGGAAAGCATCTATGCTAATATACAGGAGATTTCTGGTCACTGACGTCATGTAATAAAGCAGGAACTAGGAGCTATAAATTCTTTCTTGATTTAAAAAAAATTGGGGAGGGGTGTTGTGTTTTTTAAACAATTCTTTAGAATCAAAACACAAAAGCACCAATGTCTACATCAACTGGGGGGAGGGGGAAACATCACACTTCAAAAGAACCAAAGTCAGCATATGGGGGTTTTTTTGTGTTCTATGCAGTAAATGAGAGCTGGATGTCCTCAGGAGGGGACGCGGGCACAGCCTCACACTAACAAAAACAACATCAGAGCTCATGTTTGCGAGTTGAACAGCTGGACTGCAATCTGGAGGAGACATCCCCAAAAGTCACTATTTCTGCGCTCCACAGACATCTTGTTCACTTTATTTGGAAAAACCTGCTCATGCAACAAACTAAGGCTACAAGTGCTAATCACAGTGTCAGTTTGATACTAATGTAGAATAGCTGCTGGCTGAGTGTCTTCACTAGAACGGAGCTGTTTTCCAACAACAAATCTTTAGGCAAGCTAAAATTGAAGTCTGAGGTTAATGCTGAGAATGAAATACGAATTTGAAAAATAAAAATTGTCAATTGTTTGAAAACAGAACCACCCCAATCTGAACATGGTTTGTACTTCTTAAGGCAGACTTCCCCAATTCCTAAGCAAGCTCACTTTTAAATACAAATTTTCAGAAACACTGTCATCCCTCCAGCGCCTCCCTCCCAAAGTGTAGCAACAAGCAAAAACGTTCAAACAGAAGCAAGTTTACTTGAAGAGGAGACAAACCACTAAAATAATTAATAGAAAGTAGTAACTAAAAAAAACCTCTTCTGCTCTCCCAGCTGCCAAATCAAAAAAGCTGCATGTGCCTCAGGAAGCAGGAACAGTTTGGCAGAAGACAGCTGGTGTTCCCCCAAAGCAAATAACAGTTAAAGCTTCTTGTTACAGTATGTGCTTGCACTTAAAGTCTGTTAAAAATACAAAACATCTGTTATACTTAAAAGATTAAAAAAAAAAATAGATGTGCTATTCATTTCGCTACTTGTAAGCAGGTAAAATCCCTACAGGAATCTCTATTCAGATACTGAATAAACGTCCCCACTCTGTACAACGGCGCATCCTGTGAGCTTTACATTACCAGAGGCTAAGCATACTCAAAATGGGTTTAAACCTCTCCTACCTCAATGTCAAGTACTTCCACTGTGTTGTCCAGCATCTTTATTTTGATCAGCAGGTCCCGTTCGTGCGTTTTGGCAGGTGACGATGCCATGGCAGTGGAGAGGTTCTGTCCCGGCTCCAAGGTACTCACTCCTGTGGTCTTCTGGACGCCCAAACGAGAGCCAGGAGTCTGCAGGACTCTGTATGTTCCTTCTATCTCTCCCATCTTTCAACAATGAGCAGAAATCTGGAAGAAAACAGAGGATTACAACCTGAAAGATAGTTTTCCACTGATATCCCATATGAAAATACTACCCACTGAAGCCCAATCGCAAACAAAGTCCTTATTTAATGCTCTTCATTCCACTACCAAAAGCAATACTAAAGTAGTTGAAACTCGGGTCAAAAATCCAGCTGCTGGAAAGAAAAATAGGTGGCAAAAAAAAACCCCAAAGCTATTCTGAAACATGGTTAGGAAATAGGATAATCAAACCTATGCCCTCCACCCTCCTTACACGCTGGCATTTTCATTTCCGATTAATTTTTCTGCTGATTTAGCTCCCTAAACTGGGCGCCGCTGGCAGCAGGAGCAAAGCCACTGGCAGGGAGGGCTAAGGCAAGACTCTCACCAGTACCCAGCCATGACACTGACTCTGCTGAACGTCGAACCGCGCCCGGAGATAACAGGAACAATTAACTTTCTTCACCCCCCAAAATGATGACTCACACAAAACCTTAACTATTCCAACCAATGCTGGCAGCTCAGAGCCTTCATAACAGATTTGTGCCACCGATAACAGTTCTTCACCATCTTAACAAACTGGTGCTGTACCCAGATTCAGTCGGCGGGCAAAAATCCCAATCACAGACATCTACACTAGCTCAAGTAGGCCAATTCCTGCATCTCGGTCCTTACTTTCATGGTCTGGTGGCAGTTGTTGCAGAGAAAATGTTTGATTTGACATGGGGAAAAAAAAAACCAAACCAGCAAGGTGCATGCGGGGGGACTGCAGCAGGGTCTGTGCAACCGCCCGACGCAACGCGCCCAGCAAAGCCACCGCCCCACGCTCACCACAGCCACCGAGTGTTTGCCAACAACGTGCGAGGCGTTCAGCGGCAACGCACACGGAAACCAACAGGCTCCTGGCTGCTGCTGGTTGCATTTCCCAAATACCACGCTAGGTCTGAACAATCGAAAGTATGTGGATCCTGCCGCTGGGACGGCCTTTGCGTGGCCACCGCACTACAAACAATTCAATGAAGTGTTAGATTATTGTGTTGTAATAAACGTGTTTTGTCTCGAAAGGAGAGAGGCAGATCATGAAAACGGTCCTTTGTCCCTCTGTGCTTTGAGTAGGTAGGCAGCCTGCTTTGGGGAGTTAAATGGAGCCAGCCTTACATGTTGCTAAAAATTAGTGGGAGGTTTTCGGATTTAATCCTTGCACACACTGAGACTGGTGAAACATTTTGCTGGCTTTTAGACCAGTTTGCTTCAACATCACTCTTCTTTTTTCTCTTTATGCTTGCAGATCCATGAAAGTGTCCGTGCAATGTCCAGTACCTGACCCACCAGTTTCAGGTGACATATTAGCAGCAAGTTTCTTTCTCAGACCGTTCTGTCTATATACTTTCGCCAAACTTACCAGCTTGTGTGATCACGCAGCCAAGGAGAAAAACTTTCAGGTCACAGATTTTAAAACCACCACTACAGCAAAAATCAGCAAAGACAGTTGCCCAGGTTACACAACTAACTGCTAAGCTCAAGAGAAAACACAAGTGGGTGTCACCTATATCCCCTCAATATTGTGTCCCTTATAACTTAACCCTATGGAAGGGTTTTGTTACTGCCATTCAGGAGCTTATGAACAACTGGAGTTGCCCAGAATCAGTTATACTCCTCACAAGACTATTTATTAGACAACCATTATTAAAATTAGCACTTCATGAACACATTCATCCTGATCTGAAACAACAGCTACTGGAAGGAACAGACACTGCGGCTACTCAAAAAGGAAAAGCCGTGCGTGGTGATAGCCAAGGCAGTGTCCCCTCCAGCCAGTGCCCAAGGGCAAGGCCACCCCACCCCAGACCAAACCAGGATCTCCCGGTTGCTTATACAAACTTTGGTTACCGGCCAGCAGAGACCAAAGTCACATCAAACAGAAACTGCAGATGTCAAAGTCCTTCCTCACAAGTGTTAACAGGAAGAATGAACAGAACAGGGCTTGGCCTCACATCTTGCTAAGACATTCCTAAAAATATGTACCACTAGACTACTCCCTGGCCAGCACACATGCAGATTTTTAAGGTCTAACAAACACCTGGGCAGAAAACACACACAGAATTGCAGAATGTTAGAGACTGGAAGGGACCTGGAAAGCTCATCCAGTGCAATCCCCCCATGGAGCAGGAACACCCAGCTGAGGTTCCACAGGAAGGTGTCCAGGCGGGTTTGAATGTCTGCACAGAAGGAGACTCCACAACCTCCCTGGGCAGCCTGGGCCAGGCTCTGACACCCTCACCATGAACAAGTTTCTTCTCATCTTTAAGTGGAACCTCCTGTGTTCCAGTTTGCACCCATTGCCCCTTGTCCTGTCACTGGTTGTCACCAAGAGCAGACGCAAGACGTGTTTCCCTGGAAAGCAGAGCCCTGTCTACCATGTGGCAGCTGTGAGCATCTCCCTGTGCCACACCCAGCACCCTCCAGCTGCACACCACTAATGCTGGTACAATTACTAAAAATCCCCAAAGAGCCTGGCTTGCTCCAGATGCCTCAAAAACCAAAAGCGTGAGGAGCGTTAACCAAGCCAAGCACTATTTCCATTTTCACCACAGTATTAGGTTTTACCTAAGCTGACTACATGACATTTCGTAACAAAAAACTTGGTGCCATGACTGAGAAAGCATTCCAGTCAAGGGGTGACTAAATGAGAGGTGGAGGAAGAGGAAAGAATGAAACATGAGCCAGGCTGCAAGCACCAGAGGCTCTATGGGCAGCACAGAGAAAGCGTCCAACAGCACAGGGAGCCTCCCAGCCCAGGAGAGCCAGAACAAGGTCTCGCCAATGCAAAACTAAAACGCAATGTTACTGCAATATTAGCAGTTTCAAGAAAAAAAAAAAAATTTCCTTGCATTCAGCCACCCTGAACTTCTTTGCACTGAGCTCATCCCAATAATTTCCTATAAAGTAACCAAGCACCAAAGCTAAATCAGCTCCCTGAAGCACAGTGACAGAATGATTGCTGATCTCAGCCCCAAGGGAGTCTAAAGGAGCAGGTAGGAATAAAACTTACAAAAATCAGGTACCTATGTACTTTTTGTTGCCTTTCTGAAATAGCTTTGAGGTCATAATGAATTTTACCTTCTACCCGGACAGAAAAAACTTATTTTTCAGAAAAAAGACAGCATTTTTTCAGCTAGCAGTAAACCTGGAAAGGCAGCTTACACCTGAGCATATGCTCGTGCAAGACACCCAGGGCTTTCAAAGGAACTCCTCCAAGTACAGTGTCTTTTGGTCCCTGACGGGGTCACTATGATGCTCCATCCCCCACCCGTGCAAAAGGCTGCTCTGAAGTCAGTGGAGTGAGCAGGGGCATCCCTGTGGGAGGGGGTCCCCCGTGTGTGGTGAGAGCCCACAGGGAGCAGCACGGGAGCACTCTCAGCGGGAGCTCTCAAATCAGGTCCCTTCAGTCCACCAGATGCAATCTTTCCTCTTCTACCCGTTTCGCTAGGCAACAGCAACCCGTTAACACCGCTACAGCAAACTGGCACCGACTGACACATCGGGAACGTAACTGAAATGAAGACAGATGAAGCCCACGAGTGCCCCGCCGCCCCGGGAGACACCTGTCCCTGGAACGCGGACCCCTCGCTCCCGTCAAGCGGCACCGTCCCTGGGCACGGGAAGCCCCTCCTGGCTGTCCCCGCAGGGAGCGCGGCCCCTGGAAGGAGCCGGTGCGCGGGGAGGGGCCGCGGCGGGTCCCGCAGGTGAGCGGGGCCGGGGGGCGCGGGGTGGGCGCAGCAGCGGCCCCTCGCAGGGTGGGCTCCTGCGGGTCCCCGCGGGGGCGGAGGGGCCGGGCCGCAGGTGCTCAAACACCCCCGGCCTAAGGACCAAGCGGCGAAGCCACCCAGGCCGGGCCGCGGCAGCACGCCGGGAGGCACGGCCGAGCCACAGCCCCCTCCCGCGGGGCTGGAGGATCGAGCGCCGCAGCCCCTCCGGCGGCGCGGGCAGGGCCGGGCCCCAGCCGGAGCCCCCCAGTCGGAGCCGCACCACACGACAGCGGCCGCGGGCGGCGGAACAGCTCGACGCGCAGGCGGGCCGAGCGGCGAGGCGGGCCGGGCCAAGCCACCGGGCTGGAGCGCCGCTCGCCGGCAGCGCCGGTGCGGGGCCCGCCCGGGAATGCGGACCCCTCGGGTCCCCCCGCCCCGCCACCCCTCGCTCCCCTCACTCACCTCAGCGCGCGGCCGCGCCGCCGCTCCGGCCCCGGCCCCGCGCAGCCCGCGCGCACTGACCCAGCGCCGGCCCCGCCCCGCCCCGCGCGCCGCGCGCCGCCATTGGGCCACTGCGGGTGGGGGCGGGGCCGCGGGCGGCGGCGGCGGCGGCGGGAGGGACACGGGGAGCGGGGACAAACGGGAACCCGGGACAAACGGGGACTCGGTACAAACAGGAACCCGGGACAAACAGGGACCCGGGACAAACGGGAACCCGGGACAAACGAGGACCTCGGGACAAACGGGGACCCCGGGACAGCCCGCAGCACCAGGACAACCCAGAGCTGGGGGACAGCCCAGAGTCCCGGGACAGCCCGGAACCGCGGGACAGCCCGGAGCCCCGGGACAAACGGGAGCCCCGGGATAGCCCAGAACCGCTACCCGCTCCTGCCGCAGTGTGAGCGCCCCAGCGAACGGTGTGACCGGAGGAGCCCGTGCCCCGGGTGCGCGGTCCAGGGGACTCCAGGCCCCTGCGCAGGGAGCATCCGGGGTGGCAGAGAGACGGGAGAGCACCCCATACTCTACCCGTCCCCCTGCGGCTTCTAGGATTGTAAAACCAAAAAAAAAGTAAAACCCAAAGTGTATTCTTCCAGCATGAGGAGGGCGCTGGGAGCTTTAGAAGAACATGGATGCCAAACCCTCTGGTGCTGGAGCTTTTGAGCGGTTGCCTCCCAGGGGGCTGTCCTGTCCCCCTGCCTCAAAATAAGAAACACGAAATCCCTCGAGTGTCCTGTCCAGGGGAGCAAGCACCAACACACTCTGTTTAAGGGGTGAATGCTGTTGTGGTTGGAGTACCAGCCCCTTCAACAGCCACTGAGATTAAGGAAAAAAGTCTCAGTCATTTTGCTTTGAATAACAATCATTGCAGGTCTGCCTCTGTTTTTCACCAACAGACAAATTTTAAATAAGGATGGAAAGGGTCCCAGCACTATGGACTGGGAGAGAAGCCGCAGGTACCACATCTCCGTGCTGAGCTCCAGGGGCTGAAAACCATGAGAACATCCTCCTCGTCCTCCTCCCTCGGGAGCACAGGCAAGAACCAAACGCTGTAAGAAACAGAGCATGGGCTGAGCAGAATGCTGCACCTCCCGCCTTCCAAGTCCGCTCAAAACCAGCCACCAAGGCTGACGGATCCGGGGGCACCAAGGGGAACATCGCACCCGGCAGCCCCCACTGTCTGCAACAGGCACGGGAGGAACGCTGGGATTTCTCTAGGGAGGGACTGATGGCCGGTAGCGCGAGAAATGCCAAGAGCCACCTTGTTTCTGAGAACTTGACCTTTTCACAACCATTTGAAAAACAAAATATTAGCGTTGCATATGACTTTTGTATTAACGAAACGCATAAATCATGCAGAACAGCTCTTTGAACCGGGAGAAGCTTCACCACTCTCACCCACAGAAAGAAGGAGCTCACAAATTCAGTGAGTACTTCCTGACTAGCAACATTCTCATCCCTTAAAAAGAAATTAGACAGAATGTTTTAATAATGTGTCCCATTATTTCTTCTCCTTAAAAAGGGAAATGGAGCTGGAGAATCTCAGGCATACAAAAAAATTAAGAATGCTGCAAAAGTACATGCAGCATTTTAGTAACTCCGTTCGTAAAAACATTTGTGATTCCAATAAACTGAAGTGCTTTCATTACTGAAATGGATGTTTTTGCCTGCCATTTGCATTGTACTTCCATAGGCAATGAAAACAGTGTAGTCCCTGCTGTTCATGCTTTGCTGTCTATCGTTCACACAAAACGATTCAGCAATGAAAGGCACTGAAGCGTTCAAGTGTCCCCATCCCCAGTGCCTGTTTCTACACGCAGCTCATTTCTGCACTTTATACTCACTACAAGCAAAAAAACCTTTCCCATGACCACATGAGGATTCGGGCGGGATGCACAGGTATTCCAGTGAGAGCCGTTTGCTTGCCATGAACCTGAGCCTTAAGAAGTCCCTCCTTTTCATACCCGCCTGGCCAATTCTTCAGGGCAGACAATCCCATCCATGCTGATAGCACCTGGCAGCTATTGCTGCCTCTATGCTAAAACCTTTCTGTAACAGGTTTTCTCGTGTACATAAGAAAACTACAACATACACATCAGTCACTGTAACAGGTGACTCTTCCCTATCAGACAAGTCACCCCGCACTTTCACATTTCAACCTGTGTGCTTAGGACCAGGCTATGAAGGGACACGGCACCACCTGCCATCTTCAGGTCCTTCCACCACAGGCAGGGGAAAGGACAAAAAGGGACAAGACTCCACTTGTACCAGCTAGAAGACAAGAGCTTGGGGACAGCCCTGTGCTCACTGCATCGCTTGGCATGGAATCACAGAATGGACTGGGTTGGAAAAGCCCTCAGAGATCATCAAGTCCAAGCGTTGGTCCAACTCCAGTCCGTTCACCAGATCATGGCACTAAGTGCCGTGTCCAATCTCAGTTTCCAAACCTCCAGGGCCGGTGAGTCCAGCACCTCCCTGGGCAGCCATTCCAATGCCTGACCACTCTCTCTGCACAGAATTGCTTTCTAATAGAAAGAACGGGTGATGTGACTTCTATTCCCAGGGGACAAATAGAAAGGGCCTTATCAAACAGAACCTCTGTTCTGCACACTCTGTCACTGACAAAACAGCTGGAACACACAAAATGTGCTCAAGACACGGTGTCTGGTGAACTGGAACTGAAAAGGTGGAATGGGTGGTTATCTAACCCACCACACACATTCAGCGATGTGTTTTTCACAGCCACCCACACAGACCCCCAAGTTTCCTCAGCCCCACGAAGGAAACTTTCTGCTCATCAGGTGCTGTGGTTGAATCCTCCGCAGGAGGAGCAGTCAGGAACCAAGGCAGAAGAGGAATGTCACTGCACAGGAAAGTCAGCCGCTGCTGTTGGAAGGATGCAGCGTCAGGACGAAGTACGACTTTATCCTTGTGAGATAAAAACTGATAATGAGGTGTAACTTGTTCACTCAACTAATATTACAGATAATCTACACCGCATTCACTTCTTGGCATGAGTGGGACAAACAGAATTACCCTTTTACTACACTATGATGTCGTCTTCTCCTATAATCACACTCTGGATGAGGGTGAAGGAAGCTCTTCAAAGCAGACTTCTTATCGACCAAGAAAAACAGCAACTGGATAAGCTTCTTCCTGTTCAAATTCTTCTTCACAGCAAAGAGGGACTCTGCAGATGGAAAAGTTATACCTACTGCTCACTTTGTTAGCACGTATTTTCCAAATACATACTACAAAGTTCTGTTTCTTACAGGTCTCCTATCTCGTAATAACCAGGCAAGCAACTCCAAAACGTTACATTTTGTTCGCCCTTCTGTCTGTAGCAGAGGATGGGTACAGCTGAGAACAGAGACAGGCACAGCCGTTTAAGGCAGTGTTCTACACCGTGGTCACGTCTCCAGTGGGTCAACAGCGGCTCTGCAACGACGGCTCATGTGGACGTGCCAAGGCTGAAGATGTGAAGATGAGCATCACAGGCCAACCAAAGCACCAGAACCCTGGTAGAGCTTGGAACAATTCTCCCATCAGTTACTGCCTGCATTCAACAATTGGCTTCACACATTGTTAACCTAAGCCTAGTGTGAGCTAGGACTAACTGCAAGGGCTCATCCACAGGATGAGCGCTCTTCTTTCCCATCACCTTCGAGGACCTGGGGGGTCCACCAAGAGGAAAATTCTGATTTCCACAAATATGTTCACATCTTAGGTTGACTGTCATGAAAGTGAGTGACTCCCCTGGTCATATTCCTGCTCTGAAAGTGTTCAATCCCAGCAGAGCTCTGTGGAGTACTCAGCAGTTTGTAATGGTCTGTGCAGCAGAACCAGACAGGCGACCAAGTTGCCTTGTCACCGACCCATGCTCTGGATTGCCGAACCATCCCTCAACTTGTCTCATCAGCGATCAGTTATCTACCCAACAGTTCAGAATTGCATCAGACCGCTTCTCAAATAGGAAAACCAAGCCAATCTCAGTAATTATTGTCAGGTGTTGTTCTGTATTCACAGGCCACTTGTACCTGAAACGGTAGGAAAACAACAACAAAAGACAGCGAAATCACAGAACTGATGAACACTCTGACTGTCGCAAGCAAAGGGCAGAAGATTCAGGCAAGGTGAACAGGAATTGCTGGATAACCAGAGGTTTGATCCTCATGGTCAGCACAAAGAATGAACAACACAGACACACCTGTACATCCCACTTTCCAGAATTACTTTCTTACAGCAGGCTCGCTGACTGTTAATGCTGACCTGGAGGCACAGGAGAAATCCTGGTTTTCAATAGCGATGAATGAAGACACTTCAAAGACTGGCAGAGTGCACCTTGTTCTGCTGGTAGCAATACAATGTCAAAGGTACTCGCCATTAGCCGCATCTTGCAAAAACAACTGGAAGAACTAATTTCCAAGCTCCAGGAATGTGTAGACTCCGTGGGGCTGGTTTCCACTTCCAACCCTCGTGCCTCCTGCCCCCGCAGCCGTGCTATGGCTCTTCTTACAGGGCTCGTCCTCAGGGCTTTTCGGGTTGTTCCCCTCTGGGACACACGGAGATGAGGCTCCTAGGGACACGGGTTGGAGGTGGACTTGGCAGTGCTGGGTTTACAGTTGGACTCAATGATCTTGAAGGTCTTTTCCAACCCAAATGATTCTATGATTCTAGGATTTTTCGGGAGCCCTTCTACACGCAGTCTACTTAGCAATTACACTGCCTTT